>NW_003852407.1:26907070-26912309 GCF_000181295.1 Otolemur garnettii
CACCTTAGGTGTACGTGGCTGGCGCCTTAGCCGGTTGAGCTATAGGCGCCGAGCCTTGAAAATAATTTAATCAATGATCTTTAAAATTTTTCATGGCACACCTAAGATCCTCTCACAGCACCCCAGGGTGCCACAGCTCACCAGCTGAAAAATCACTGCTCTAGAGATATTCCTGGGCTCTGCAGAGTCTTTAGTGCCTTCATTCATTAAAACAACCTGCTTTTATTATTTACATCAAATACTTCCTGTTCAGACTAGAGGTACAATCGTGGAATAATTGCTCTCCATTTTGGTGAACTGCATTTTATATGGCAAGTAAATTGCCGGCCTTGAACATAATTTCTTAAAACTTGGCCAAGGTGGCGTTGGTTAAAAATGCCAGTTATAAATAATACATCAGATGAATAGGTTCCAACATACCTTTTTCACTGAGAACTGTTCAATCTGATTGTTTTTCCTTTTGAAGAGTTTCTGAACTTCTTTAAAGACAATCTGTGCCCCATCCACGTCACCGGTAGCTCCCTGACACACTGTAAGAAACCATAATTGTATTTCTTAAGTACGGGGGGCGGGGATGCCACCAAGGGATACACAGAGTGACAATTCTTGGAAAACTGGGAGCAAACAGGTGTAAAGACTATTGCACAAAGGGCCACATCACCCCGCGGGTCGTCATGCCATAGTGCAAACACTTCTCAGGTTCCTGTGTTACCAGAATTCCCCAGCTGTTGACATGGTGTCTGAGCTAGTTGGAGTCCACACACCAAAAAGTAGAATAAAATGGAATTTAGGAAAGAATGGGGAGCCCGAGGACTCATAACACTCCACCCCCGTCCTGCAAAGTCAGGATTAGTCCTCCACAAGTGTTCACTGGCCACCTGCCGGCTACAAGCCACCAGCAAGAAAACAAAGAAGAAACACTCATGCCTGCACCCAAAGAAGCTGAAACTTCAGGTGGAGAGAGGGCGCTCTCTCTCACACACACCCCTACGATGTATACAGTGGCGGGAGTGGTCAGGACAGGAGAACCCAAGTGCTTTTGCAAAGACTCAGAAAGAGAAGGTGTTACTTCTCTTTAGAGTGATCGCAAGCTCTGAGGAGCTAGACGTCTAGCTGAGTCTTGGCATGAGATTTTGGCGTCCGCACAGCATCTTCCCCATGCAAACCTACTATCACACTCTCTTTGCCGCACCTGCCCTCTCCTTTCTCCAAACTTCATACCTGGCTTCAGCCCCATCTCTTGAATTAAATCCTGTCCTCCTCCTCTCGTCTCTATAGCAATGAATCCATTTTGTTAGATGTCTTCATCGCGTAGTTTTTCACTCCCTAGTTGGAATGTACTACAATTCATGTGCTAGGTCCTTGCTCTTTATTCAAATACTCCTACGAGCAGTTGGTCCTGCACCTGCATTTGTAGGCTCCGTCAAGCAGAGCTCAGGGTCACACATGTCACCAAATAGGCAACTACTGTCGGGGCCAAACAGCAAAGGCAGCGAGACTTGTAGGAAGCTGAGGAAGCTGAGGGGGTGGGAAGGGCAGAATATTCCTACTGGGAGTGAGAGCATGAGGCTGAATAGTCAGGGTAAGGGACAACACCTACCTAGTTACTGGAGCATCTCTGGGTCAGATGTGGGGTCTGCCCCCTTCAAAAATGATATCAATTATAGCTTCTTTCAAAACCAGAAAAAAAGCCCGGTGATTGTCTTGTGTAACCAATCATATCGTTTTATAGATCAGAGGATGCAGAGGGCTAGAAACCATTCCCTAAGGCCACACAGTAAACCAGTAAAAAAGAACAATTTCTGTTGTATGAGGCTTAAAGTCTTCCCGAGATCACTGAGACATTCTTACAGAGTTTTGCAATTAAAGAGAAAGAAAGCCAGTCAGAAATGGCATCAGCCTCTGAACCACCCCTAAGGTCTACAACACCAAAACCTCCCTCAGACTGTGAAGAATGACCATGACCTTCCCCTCCTGCAGTAAAATTACACGTAAGATGCAGGTGTTTAAAAGCCTAAGAGTCTCTGGTTTACCCTAAAACATAAGACCTAAACAGCACTTGGCTGCCCTGCTCTTCCATTAAGACTAAGTTTACATCATCTCCCAAATGCTACTGTAATCTTTTTTGGTAACTTGTCATTTTGATATAATTTTGAAAATACACATAAACATGTACGTGACCTAGTAATTCCACTTCTTCGTATATACCCATAAGTATTGAAAGCAAGGATTTGAATAGATCTTTGCACACCAATATTCACTATAGCAGACAAAAAGTGGACACCACCCAAATGTTCATCAGTGAATAAATGGGTAAAAAGGTGGTTTATACACACAATGGAATATTATTCAGCCTTATACAAGAAGGAGCTTCTGAGACATGCTACGACATGGACGGACCTTGAAAACATTAAGCTAAATAAGGCAAACACAAAGAGACCAATCGGTTCCAATTATAGGAGCCAGATAGAATGGTCAAAATGATGGAGATGGAAAGTACGACAGTGGTAACGAGGGGCTGGAGAGAACAGAGAGTTAGTGTTTAGCAGGCACGGAGTTTGAGTTTGGGATGAGGACAAAGTCTGGACAGTGGTGATGGCTACACAGCAATGTGAGTGTACATAATGCCACTGCCATGTGTCCTTAAAAATGGTTAGATGCCACCTCTGATGGCAGGACAGACAGCTCCCTCCCTGCCTCAAGTCCTCTCTACAGAACTATTCCCTGGCAACTTCTCCTTTCCCCCAAATCCTTTGGCAGAGACAAGAAATTAGAATCTTTTGTGCTTATTCTCTTCAATAGCTGGTAAAGTCCTGGGATTTCCAAATATTTTGAGAATAAATGTCCCTTTATGTAGTCACAATGTACACTTATTTCTTTTCTGTTCAATAGAAACTTAAAAAGAAACAGCTGCCAGCCATTGATGGCATGACCCAGTTGCACCCCGGTGCCTGCATTCAGGGTTCGCCCACTCTGCAGCATGTTAAACACACCGTGGCTCTCAGTGACTAGCTGCTACTTTCATCTAAGATGCTTTCAAATTCTATAAAATGATGCTTTACGTGTGTGGCATAGCAAACCATCTAGATTATCAAAAACAACCTTATTCAAGTATCAGGCACAGAGCCACATGGCTGCCCTATGGGGATTGCAGTAAGGAGTGTAGACACGAGGGGATTTGTACTGACGGGTAATAGACTGATGTAATTTTATAGGGATCTTGATATATCCAGGATATATTTACTGGTCACTGTTAATTCTGCCTTATTTTAAATAAGATCAGTTAAAGAGGTTGAAATCAAAGAAGATGATGGAGGTATTTAAAAAAATGTTTGGATTAGTCTTGAATTTTAGGTAAAAGAATAACTTATGTAGCTGCACAGAGAGAATTCATCTTAAAGGCAGAAAGTGTGTGACTGTGACTGCCTGATTTTCTTCTATTCATCCCTGGTCAATTCCACATCACGTGGCACTTCATGTAATGCAGGGTGCAGATAACTTTTTCATCCACCAGGTGGCAGCACGTGTTTAACTATCCCACGCAAGGACCAAAAAAAAGCAAGAAACATACTCCAAACAGAAATTATGGGTGTCCCTGCCATGATGAGATACAGTGTTGAAATGCCTCTCATTTTGCAGTATCACACTGTAAATATAACAGGTGTAAGAGGTAAAGCAATATTGGAGCAGATGACTCAAATTCTATGCAACTTTATAACCAAACAAAAGTATCAACACAATGAAAAAGACATGTTCAATTCTTAAAAATTCTTTGGATTACTAATAAATAAAAAATACAGCCTGTTAAGGAAGGGAGAAAAGGCAGGTCAAGGCTGGTTAAGGCGAAATGTACAAAGATTAGGAAAACTGTGCAATGAACATATCCAGCACAGAGCACAGGACCGAACCAGGTGCCGAGAGGAAGCCTGGGGGGCACCCTGGACACTGCTGAATTTCTCAGTGTCCAGCTGGCTCAGTGAACACAGTATTCCACTCCTATTTGGCTGGCTGCAAAATGTCAACATACTGAGGAAACCAAACCATGGAAGGCAATGTGCCTCCTGCCATCATCCTCCCGCCTTCCAGTGCTAGGTGAGCTGATTCACAACAGACAGGGGCACACCCAGGGGACCATCATCTACTCACCTGCAGTCAGGTAGGCATAGTAGCACTGAGACCACCTGGACTCATTTTTTAGCCTCTCAAAGGAATCAAATGCATCCTTGAAATTGAGTTCTATCATGCTGCACCAACCTATGAAAGAAATATGTTTTACACACAACCTTACAGTAGACAGTAGTAAGCGCTGGGTCCCATATTTCAGCTACAAATTTCTGAGACTGCTATCTTTCTCTGAGACTATTCTGTGAAACATACAAAAACCTTAACCGGAAACTTACGAAATTATTTTTTGCCTTAAATACTTCCAATGTACATTGGCACTTCTGATTTCACAACAAATCAAGCAGGACAGAAGATAATGGTGCAGAGAGTGCTAGAAGGTCACCCAGTTTGCTTCCCGAGTGGTGCAATCGGTGCTTCTCCAAGAGCAGCCGTGGCAGGGTAACAGTCCCGGAAGCAGTGCTGCCAGATTATACGCACAGTGACTACCTCTGAAGTCTTAACCCACTCCCTGGATGACTAAAGATCACTACTAAGTTGAAAAAACCTCACAAGAAGTGGAGAGCAAGGCAGTGCGAAATGTATGACTTACGCACCCTCCCTCTGGACATCAGTAGGATCCCATCTTTCCTGGATCGAAATACTGTTAGACTGACATTCTGTCTGGTAAGAAACAGTAGGAACTAAAATGGAAAGAATTTTATTCCCACTGTTAAAAAAAAAAAAAGGTGTCTCCCTTAAATTGAGCCTCTAGTATAGGCGAGACACTGTGCTGGGCACTCGGTATGACTCTAATCCCCACTACAAGCTGGCAGAGGTGGCTGACAGCGTCCTTCTTTTAGCAGGGAGAAAACCTAAGGTATCAGGAGATTTGTGACCTGCTCAAGGCCACACAGCTAATAAAAAGGAAGAATAGTGGCTCAAAGTCCAATGCTCTTTCTTTTATACAATATTGCCTCCATAAAAAACCCAATTCTGGTATCAGGTGCATCACTCAGTAATTGTGTAATCTGAGACTTGTCATTTAAACCATAGGGGGTGGGGAGATACACACTTCCAGACAATTCACTGTCAAACAAGGATAGCTGTTGACACAGCTTAAACATTTGGGCTACTT
>NW_003852407.1:26912398-26915971 GCF_000181295.1 Otolemur garnettii
AGCAACCTCCAACTCCTGGGCTCAAGCGAGTCTCCTGCCTCAGCCTCCCAAGTAGCTGGGACCACAGGCGCCCGCCACAGCGCCCGGGTATTTTTTGGTTGTAGCTTTAGTTGTTTTGGCGGGTCCGGGCTGGGGATTCGAACCCGCCACCTTAGGTATACATGGCTGGCGCCTTAGCCCGTTGAGCCACAGGCGCCGAGCCGGGCTACTTATTTTTATTCTATAATAGGTATCATATTTGAATTAAATATGAAATAGACACGGAAGGCAGTGATGAGCCTCAGGAAGAAATCTGACTTGCTACTTATGCCCCAGTTACCCCACTGAGGCCTGAGTTAGATGCTTTCTCAGCTTCCTAAGCATTGTATACTACCATAGATCTCAAAACACACCCCAAAATGCCATCAAAGCTAGACTTTTTAACTCAAGTGTTTCGAAACACACTTCATTCTATATTACGACTCCCACACCGGACTCTGGCAGAGTTTAGATAATATAAAAGTCTATTTCCCACTGGATCATTCTTCCTGTCAACTTTTTAAATTACATTTAACATGTAATAGTGTTTACCAGGCAGCTCCAAATCTTTTAGTTCGTAGTTTTCCTTAAAAAGATTCAGGAAGATAATTATGTCCACAGGGCCCCACACTAACAGGTGTCACTGGCTTCCCCAGCTCTCTCCACTTCCCCGTCCCTGGGCTTCTGCAGATAGCCTCTGAGTTCCGATTCCCCCTTTGGGTTTCCACTGCCGCCTCATTCCTCCTCTCTCTCCTCCTGTGTCATTTCTTTTCTACGAGCTATATGATGTGACCTTGCAGTATGAGCTAAGCTGAAACTCTAAAAAGTATGAGCCCCTTACTTAAGAAAAAAAATTGTTTGTTTCAATTTTAAGTCCACAAGTTTCCTTTACTCAGTGTAAAGGATTTTGAAATTACCAGTTTAACAGGATCATAGAGTTTTAGTGCAGTCACCCAAAGATGTGTAGCAACAATTTTGGAGAAGGAAGGGGTAAAAATCTTAGGCAAATAAATACTTCCAAGTTTGTTTATAAACTGATCTCCCAAGGCTAGGCTCGGGATCCTGGCACTCTGGGAGGCCAAGGCAGGTGGATTGCTTGAGCTCAGGAGTTGGAGACCAGCCTGAGCAAGGGAAAGACCCCATCTCTACTAAAAGTAGCCAGGTGTTGTGGCAGGTGCCTGTAGTCCCAGCTCCTTGGGAGGCCGAGGCAAGAAGATGGCTCGAGCCCAAACGTTTGAGGTTGCTGTGACTTAAGACACAGCACTCCACCCAGGGTGACAGAATGAGACTCTCTCTCAAAAATAAATAAATAAATAAATAAACTGATTTCCAGGAGGGGAGAGGCAGAAGGCAGCAGCCCAAGTGTACACATGCACGGAGAGCCTTCTGTGTACCAGGCATCCCACCTGAGGCTTCATGTGTGTTATTTCACATAAGCCTCATAGCTGCTTTGAGGGAAGGCAACGATGTAGCTCATAAGGTTTGGGCTACTTGTCTCAAGGTCAAGGTCTCAAAGCTAATTGATGAAAAGGCTAAGATTGGGCCAGGCACGGTAGCTGACACCTGTAATCCTAGCACTCTGGGAGGCCAAGGCAGGTGGATCGCCTGAGCTCAGGAGTTCAAGGTTAGCCTGAGAAATAGTGAGACCCCTTCTCTACTAAAAATAGAAAAAAAAAAAACCTCAACCAAAACAACCTAAGCTAGTCAGGCATGGTGGCCGGCATCTGTAGTCACCGCTATTCAGGTGGCTGAGCCAAGAGGATGGCTTGAGCATAAGAGTTTAAGTTTTTTATGAGCTATGATGCCATGACATTCTACCAGAGGGACAGAGTTGAGACTCTGTCTCAAAAAAGGGAAAGGAAGGGAAGGGAAGGGGAGGAGAGGGGAGGGAAAGCTTGGCCTGGAGTCCAAATCTCTCTTATGCTATATTTTTCTTCTCAAGTAAACATTAGTGAGAAGGAGGGACAATGCTGGGAATTCTAATGTGCAGCCAAATGAAGTATTTTTAAATAGTTATTTTTAGCCATTATCCTAAAATCAAAGGGGTGTGAAGAACAAAATGTTATTAAGAAGTAACGAGACTCAGAGAGGTTAGTGCCACTGCACGTGCCGTGATGATAATGGAAGTCCTTATTACTATGGAAGCCGTGAGCCATTCCACAAAGAGACTAAACAGCATGAATGACGGAAACCGCACGGGAGCACGTCCACACTACTTTGTAACGAGGAGCTGGACAGACGCTTCGTATTTACCAATTTCATACAGACACACATGCTGAATCTCTCTCTGATCGATGGCAAGTTCCAAAGCCGTGTGGAAAGACGTCAAGGCACTGTTGATTTGACACTAAGGAAAAAATGAAAATACAGTTACTGGCTAAGATCTGTTGAGGGCAGTACAACCATTGTAATTCAAAAGCATCTTTTCCCTCGGTAGTTATTTTAAACGGATTAAGCAGTAGAGAAGAGAGGGATTTAAAGGTTGCTAGGAAAACACTCCAATTTGCCCCATATGGTCATGAGATTAACCTAAGCCCAGGAAACTTCTCCTTTACTCAGGTGGGGAGGGTCCGGCTCACACCCACGTTCTCCTCCACACACTCTCAGGCCTGCACTAGGACTCTCTGTATTCTAATCATCTGCTAATCTGGCCCTCTGCTGCCAGATACAACTGCAAAAGGGTAGGGACTATACTTCATCCTCCTGTGTGAACCGGGCCCTGGAGCAGAAATAGTCCCAGTCGGCACCAGTGAACGCATGAGGCCACTCCATCTGGCCGCCCACAGCGACCTACTCACTTATGTGACCAGACAGTTGACAGTTTGATTCTATACCCTGGAACGCTGGTCCCGAATCACTTCTGTTCATCAAATCTCCTCGCCCAACACTTCAGAAATTCTCTAAGGATCTGGATTACATTCCCGACATTTGCATTCACCTAATACCCTAATGCCATCTGGAATCCAAGATACTCTCAGAATATTTGTTCTATTTATTCCTAGTTAAGTACATTTAGCTTTTTGCTCCACTGAGGATCTCTTTCAATATCTGCCAATGTGATGCCACAAGTACCTCATAGGAGCAAATACAAAGTGTCACCGGGATTCAAGGGTTAGTTTAATCCCAGCTAGGCCTCCATAGGTATGAAACTCCACCTATTATTAGTAAATCAAAGTATTCAATGCCGGCAACACTTGACCCAGCCGGTTCTTAGGGTGTGTGACTAAGGAGGTGACTAAGCCCCTCCTTTCTTGCTCCAGCTGGTGCCAGAGCTCTCTTGTCCCCAAGCTTGCTGGGATGTGGCTTCTTCCTTGTCCCTCCTCCTGGGCGTCTCTGTACCTCCTGCTGCTCCACTGTCACTGTCACCCTCATCCCCCAGCAGCCTCTTCTCTTCATAGCCAGCCAGGCAGGGCAGCAAGGGCTGGGGAGGAGAAGCTGGACGGGCGGAGGACCGAGACCCACACAGTGCTGGGGAGGAGAAGCTGGACGGGCGGAGGACCGAGACCCACACAGTGCTGGGGAGGAGAAGCTGGACAGGCGGAGGACCGAGACCCA
>NW_003852407.1:26927363-26930602 GCF_000181295.1 Otolemur garnettii
ACCCAGCACAGTCTTGGGGAGGAGAAGCTGCACGGGCGGAGGACTGAGACCCCGCACAGTCTTGGGGAGGAGAAGCTGCAGGGGCGGAGGACCCAGACCCAGCACAGTGCTGGGCTCCTTCACTCCACACGTGTCACTGCAGGAGTCCTCTGGGACACAGAGGCAGTGATGAGTCAGCAGGTGATTTCCAGGACAACTGGTGACTCAGGAACCATGGAAGCCAAATGACTCATGACCCCAGGTCAGGGATAGATCATTTACTGTCCCCACAGGAACACTCTCCCCTGCTGTCAGGAAGGTTGGAACTTGGCATTCGGTCTGTCATCAGCATCTGGGAATGTCAGCCCAGGAGCCACAGAAGACACAGATCACCCACAGCACCACGGATTCCTGTTCTCACGGCACATCTAGTGGAGAGAACCTCACGGGGAGGGGAGCCAGGCCCTCACTGGAGGCGGACACTTACACTGATTCCAAGTAGAGAAGGCCAGTGAGGTAAACACACCAATCTTTGCCAGCAGTGCAAATGAGTGACCTGTGCAGACACCTGGACGCTCATCACACCCCTTCTCTGCTTCTTCCCTTTCTCCACAGACAGTTCTTTCCGGCACCTTGCATGCGCTCTGTTTAGCACACCACACACAAACCATAGCCTCAGGGGTTTCCACAGATCTCCCCACTTTGATACATCAATGATACTCAGCTCGCACACACAAGATGTTTCTGGATGGGCCATCACCACGGAGCTGTCCCCAGTGGGAGGTTCAGCACAATCATGCCGTCCTTCAGAGACAGAAAATCACTCAGTAAACACTTACTGGGCACCACTATGTGCCAGAGATCGTGCCAGGCTCTGGAGATATAAAGATGAGTCAAAACAAAGGGGGGCGGAACCCTGTTATAAGAGGGTCTTCATGTAACACAAGCCATCAGTGTAACCTGGTTCCCTGTACCCTCAATGAATTCCCAACAACAACAAAAAGCTTTGAATGCAAGTACAGGAAAGAGAAATCAAGACATAATATTTGAATGAACATCAAGTCTCTTAACACTCTGAAGAGCTCTCAGAGATAAGGTATGTGTTAATCCCACTTTCAGATTTAGAAAGTAAAGCTCAAAAGGGTCAAGGAACTTGGTCAAGGTCCACAAAGTAGCCACTGACTAGTGCTAACACTCTGCTCTGACGGCCTCTGAAGTACTCTTTCTCGGCAGGGCATGTGGCTTACACCTGTAATCCTAGCTCTCTGGGAGGCCAAGGTGGGTGGACTGCCTGAGCTCAGGAGTTTGAGAGCAGCCTAAGCAAACGTGAGACCCCATTCCTACTGAAAAAATAAAAAAATTAGCTGGATGTTGTGGTGCATGCCTCTAGCCCCAGCTACTCAGGAGGGTGAGGCAAAGAGATCTCTTGAGCCCAAGAGTTTGCAGTTGCTGTGAGCTATGAGACCACAGCACTCAACTCCAGGGTGACAGTGAGGGAAGGAAGGAGAGAGGGAGGGAACTCTTTCTTCAGGGAGTGTGAGCCCAGATGTGATTAGTTAAGGATGTTGTGATGAGGGATCCTGGATCATCTAGGGGATCCTACATTAGGGTGACCAGATTTTAACGTTGGTAAAACGAGACAACATGGGGGGGAGGGGGTGGGAAGGGGCGGGGCAGGGCAGGGCCTGACAAGAAGGCAAACTTTGATACGCAGTTCTCGGTAATCACTTCTCAACAATTATTTGTTATTATTACAGTTTAACACTATAAAATTAACAAAAATAATATAAAACTCATATTCTAGCAAAATAGCCACATATGGCAGCCAAAAACTGTATATTCCCTTCCTGATCTCCCACCCGTTTGTGCATTCTTTCCAAAAATTGGGACTTTTTAAAAACGCCACGGGATGTGGGACAAATTGTTCAAAAGCGGGACGTCTGGTCACCCTACCCTACCTGCAATCACTTGCATCCTCAGATTTGACACACACAGAACAGGAGGAGGCACTGTCACCACAGAGGCACAGTTTGGAGTGACAATGCTGCCGGCAGCCACCAGAGGCTTAAGAGGTAAGGAGGGATCTCCCCACACTGGAAAAGGCTGTCTGAGGCCACTTTATGGAGCTGAAGCACATTATCGGGGAGCAAGCAGAGTCACAGAAGCAGACCCAGCTCTGCCTGATCGCGCACTGAGAAATTACCGGCAACAGCCACTATGCATTTTCCCTAATTTTTCACCAAAGTGGGAATTTTTATGACTGAAATGAAAATCATCGAAGAAGAGAGAAAGAATGACACTCAAATTGATACTTGATTCACAGTTTAATTTTTAAAGAAACGCACACACTCTGACCTGAAAAGCAGGGAAAATGGGCTTGTATAAAAACGCTCTTAGGCCCAGAGGCTTTTGGTGCATGAATTATACATGGTCAGGCTGTGTCAGAAGAACCACTCAAAGCCTCACTAGTAAAAATGATGCAAAAAATCATTGCCTGTATTTTTCTGCTTCCAAAGGAAGAACCAAAAACACAAGTCGTTGCCAAACTCAATCAGTATTTACCGATAAACTAAAATCGCCATTCTGGCAGCCCCTGCATGGCTAACGCGTGAAGAAAGCATGCCTTCCAGTTCTTCCAGCTGTCCCTTCTAGAGGCATTTTCTAGTACTTGTAGTAACTCTAAGGGGGGTTTGTTGCTGGACTTCTTAATTTTTTTTAATTAAAAAAAATTTAAAGAATAAGGTATTTTTTCCTGTCACCCAGAGTACAATGGTGCCATCATAGCTCACCAAACCCCCAAACTCCTGGGCTCTCCTGCCTCAGCCTCCCAAATAGCCGGGACCTCAGATGTGTGTCAACACATTTGGCTAATTTTTTTTGTTTTTTATAAGATGGAGACTATGTTGCCTAGGCTGGTCTTGAACCCCTGGCCTCAAGCTCTCCTCCCGCTTTGGCATCCCAAAGTGCTGGGATTACGGGCATGAGCCACAGCACCTGGCCTGCTGCTCCATTTTATTCTTTGAGTTTTGATGGTAGGTAGAGAAAAACGTGGGATTTTTCCAAGTTGATTTTGGAAATTCTTCTTCGCATTATTCTTCCAAGTTGATTTTGGAAATTCTTCTTCGCATTATTCTTACAAGTTCTCATAATTTTTTCAAATTTTTCTTTAATTTTTTATGAGACATTCAAGTCATCTGCAAATAATGTCAGTGCTGTCTCTTCCTCTCTAACAGACTTGTTTATTCACTGGCTAGGAGCAC
>NW_003852407.1:26931984-26932860 GCF_000181295.1 Otolemur garnettii
GTGCTCAGCCATCGATAATTTTATAATCAACCTAATTTTGGAACTTTGGGAATAATTTGTTTCATGTATAGTCTCAGGGGATCCTGAAGTCAATAAATTTATATGAACATAGTGCACTTAGAAAAGGCACATGTCTTTAAAAATAAGTGTCACCTGTTAATAGTGCTGGGAAATAACGCACAATATCATTTTCCAACATTCAAAACACACACTCAAAGTAAGTGGCAATTAAGTTTCCCACCATTTTTTTCAGACTCAGTAGGAAAAATTCGAGATTTTTATCTAGCAGGCATAATTAACAGCTGTTTAAATTAAGATTCTATCATAAATACACAAGTACACTTTGCCTAATACCAAACACATGTGTGTTCTTTGGAGAAAAAGGGGACAAAGAAAAAGGACGCATGGGCATGAAGGGATGGAGTGACCACAGGTAACATTTTCCATACAATTTTTAAATTTTCAAGTTGTTTTTACAGAGAATTCAAATTCATCAACAAGAGAAAATAACCCCATTTATAAGTGGGCAAGAAACTTGAACCGATATTCCTCTGAAGATGACAGATGAAAGGCCAACACACACATGAAAAATTCTCATCATCCTTAACCATCAGAGACATGAGAATCAAAACCACCCTATCACCAAACTCCAGTGAGATTAGTCCACATCACAAAATCTCAAATCTGCAGATGCTGGTGTGATGCAGAGAGAAGGGAACACTTCTGCACTGCTGGTGGGGTTGAGAACTAATACAATCTCTATGGACAGAAGTATGGAGAATTCTCAAAGAACTAAATGTCAACCTTCCATCTTATCCCTCAATCCCATTGCTAGGTATCCACCAAGAAGAAAAAACAGCATTTTACCGCGAGGAC
>NW_003852407.1:26933576-26935122 GCF_000181295.1 Otolemur garnettii
ATATGAAGACGTGAGGGAGTGTAAATAATTTTCAGAGTCAGTACATTATGCTTGGGGCCTACTAAGGTTCCAGATTGTTCTCTTCAAACTAGCAATACCAAACTGAGAGATTCACTGAATTTAGCTACAGAGAAAAAGGTTCCATTCCCAGAGCTGCATAAAGAAGTAGAAATGGAAACAAGGCCAAGTTCTTTTGGGGACTTGGCCCAGACTACTGTGCCAAAGGGACATCAAGTTCCAGCCTTCCCTGAATTTGTAACACAAGATTCTGCTTCCCAAGCAAGTAGCTGCCTAAGGTCCCACCTCCAGATTGGGTTTAAGAGTAAATGCCAAAAAAAATTTCGCAAACGCAAATTTCTCAGTTCAAAGCAAGTCTGCTGGCATTAAGACAGTGTTGGTGTCATTTAACTCTGCTGGGTTAAACACCAGACAGGAGGAAACTGTTGTGGAGACAAATCACAGAACACAATAGCCCCGCGGCTGCAGCTGCTTGGAAGGTGTCTGGTTCCATAGCTCTGATGTGCATTTACCCTGGGAATTTTCAATTCTGTTAGATAAATGTAAGGTTGCAGTTTGTAAGGCACAGGCGCATTCTATTTTAAGATGTTTTAAGCAACTAGCAAGCAAAAAGTTTGTTAGAAACAGGCAGAACTCATCAGATGCGTTAAAAAGACAGAAGTACTTAGCAAGTAGGACACGTGTGTGTTAGAGAGAAGGATGAAGGGACCAAGAGGCACCTAACATTCACAAGGCACTTGCACGCCTCAGCATACAAACATAAGCGTAAATATACAAGAGAGCTAAATATTCTGAACATGAAATATACACAAGAACTTGATAATCACGAGGTCTTAACTTTGCCACCCGTTGGGACACCCATTCTAGCTGCATGAGTGCTCTGCCCAGGCCATCAGCCAGGCACACTCATCCCTGTGGGTCTCTGATCAGTTGTGTACCACTAGCCCAGGGCGACTTCCCCCTGTGGTCTACCTCTCTTGACCCTCAACACAGGTGCTCTTAACCACGCTTCAGTGAGGCAGGTTGAGGTTCAGAGGACAGCAGGATACGGCAGATGAGGCTGTGTGGCCCTTCCACCTCCCAGCACCCTCTCCTGACCCCCTAACTGATGTCTTCCTTTTCCCTGTGCTTCTGGGTGTGTTCTGTACTGATACAGTAACCATGTGATTTCAGCCCACTTGAATTTGGTGTGGGAATCTTCCCGCTCTGAGACCTCTGGGAGAACTTACAGATGGGGCAAAAGGAGGCCACCAGGGCATCAATGGCATCTGCATAAAAACAGAGAAAAACACCAGGGACACTAGTTGCCATTAGTAGCCAACTATTATGGGTTGAATCGTGTCCCCCTAAAATTCCTAAGTTCAAGTCCTAACCTGTAGTTGCTCAGAATGGCACCGTATTTAGAACTAGGGCTGGTGAAGATGTGTTAGTTAAGTTCAGATGAGGTCACACTGGCGCTGGGTGGACCCTATTTTAATATGAAAGAGATCCTTAAAGGAGGGGAAATGTGGACAGAGCTGTGCGCACA
>NW_003852407.1:26935859-26936852 GCF_000181295.1 Otolemur garnettii
TTTGTATGTTTTATTTCGATGTCTTCTATGTTTAGAAGTTTTGGCTATTTTTTATTTTCTGTGTTTATAGTTATCCTTTCATTATATTCTCATTTTGTAAAAGGTCCCCCACCCCTTTTATAGAGACAGGGTCTCACTCCGTGGCCCTGGCAAGAGTACAGTGGTGTGATCACAGCTCACGGCAACCTTAAACTCCTAGAAGTCAAGCGATCTTCCTGCCTCAGCCTCCTGAGTAGCTGGGACTACAGGCTGCAGCCAGCATGCCCAGCCAATTATTTATTCTTTGTAGAGATGGGGTCTCATTATGTTGCATGTGCTGGTCTTGAACCTCTAGCCTTAAGCAATCCTCCTTCTGCAGCCACCCAAAATGCTACGATTACAGGCACGGACCACTGTTTCTAGCCTCTCTATATTAGAGACACTAACACTTCATCAATTGTTTTTCACAGTTTTAAGTTTTTTAAACTTTATGATATTTTTATAAATAGAAGTTTACTTTTATGTCAATTCTATCAATCTTTTCATCAAATTATAATCCATTTTATCAAATTTTTTTCTTAATATGTTTCTCCCTCTTGATGGGGGAGATGGCAGTGTTCACACTATGAGGCAGGTGGACCCATGAGTGGGTGTAATTAGGGAGATGCTCCAACATGTCATGACTATGGCTGTTCCCATCTGGACAAAAACCCACGAGCTACAGAAATATAATGATCATCACAACACAGTTGGGAGGGAAAGAGAGAGACTATTCTTTCTTTCTTTTTTTTTTTTTTTTTTGCAGTTTTTGGCCAGAGCTGGGTTTGAACCCACCACCTCTGGCATATGGGGCTGGTGCCCTACTCCTTTGAGCCACAGGCACCGCCTGAGAGATTATTCTTCATATGCATTCACATAAACTACCTCACATCCGTGTACACAAACCTGGCTGGCTAAGTGCCAGGCATTGGTCTCAGCATTTGAGATAAAGCAGTGACTTGGAGTCCCTGTCCT
>NW_003852407.1:26937623-26938655 GCF_000181295.1 Otolemur garnettii
AGAGGCCATGGCCATCAGCTCGTGCAGGGCCTTGTCAGTCTCTCTGAGAATCTAGGGATTTATACTGAATGAGAAGGGAACTTATTTAAGGGTATGTCACAGAGGCAAGAGGCAATGTGACTTAAATTTTACTTTAAATTTTCCTTACTAAGTCACTTTGACAGATGTGTTGAGAACAAAAGCCGTGGGTCAGTCAGGAGACACCGCAACTGTCAAGGAGAAAAGCACCGTTGGCTGGGCTAGGGAGGAAAGAGGGGTAGAAAGAAGTGGCCTCTGAGATTCCCAATTCCTTAATAAAATTCCATTTAATATAAGGAAGTAATATGGACAAGAAAAGACACAAAAAGACTCAGCAGAGAAATAAAAGATGATATTGACCTTGAAATGCATTCCCTAGGCAACACGGCAGGGACTGCAGTGAATCCTGAAGGGCTGGATCAGGGGCCCGCCGTTCGTGACTGCTGACTGCACAGACTGATCTCATGCCAACTTCTTGGTTAAACTGTAAGTGTCCTGTGGGCATGGAACTTTCATCCCCCACAAGACCTTTGCTATCACAGGCAATAAACATCTGATTATGCACAAATAATGGATACAGCAGTCATATTTTCAGCATCTCCACGTGAAGGAACAGCAATCCCCTTGAAAAAGGAACTATGTAACCGAACCCACCACTAATGGCTGCAGAACTGAATAATGCACCATAATAAGATTCCCTCGGCATCTCAACTGTTATGCACATGGTTTTGACAACTGTGATGGGAAGTGCTTTCTACTGGGATTTGCAATGCAGACATGACGCCGTCTAGACAGGAAAGGAGCACTGGCCCCAGGTAGGCACTGTGTGCTGAGCGCCAGGCCTCACCCAGCCTGCATTATTTAAGGCTGACATCTGCTCTGGCGGTGGGACCGCCCCCCTTTTCCAGATGGGGACACAGGCTCAGAAAGCTTGGCCAGGCCAATAAGTGGAAGAGCCCATGTTCAGATGAGACTTGTGCTCTCTCCACTCCTTCAACAGGCTAATAAAATGAG
>NW_003852407.1:26939677-26940403 GCF_000181295.1 Otolemur garnettii
AACCTTTTTGGAAAGAAGTCTGGTGAACACACAAGAAAATAAAAGTAGACCTACTGTTTGATCTTGCAATTCCTCTACTAGGTATATACCCAGATGATCAAAAGTCATTTTACAACAAAGACATTTGCACCCGCATGTTTATTGCAGCCCAATTCATAACTGCCAAGTCATGGAAGCAGCCCAAGTGCCCCTTGACCCATGAATGGATTAATAAATTATGGTATATGTATACCATGGAATACTATGCAGCCATAAAAAGATGGAGAATTTACATCTTTTATGTTTACCTGGATGGAGCTGGAACAGATTCTTCTTAGTAAAGTATCCCAGGAATGGAAGAAAAAGTATTCAATGTACTTAACACTTCTATGCAACCAACATACAATCACCTACACACTCATATGAATGACAAAACATAACTATAGTCCAGAAAGAAAGAGGGCAGAGGAGGGATGGGAGGGGGAGGAGGAAAGCCCGGAGGAGGGACCTCACCTAATGTGCATAACACAATGGTACATTTCAAAACTGTTCAGAATGGAGTACAAATGTCTTACCACAACAAATAAGCAAGCAAGGGGATGGTTATGTTAATCAGTTCAATATAAGCATTCCACATTGTTTATCAGTTCAGCACATTATACCCCATAAATGCATTAATGTACACAGACGTGATTTAATAACACACATAAAAAGAAACTTTAGGAAATTATCTAGCCTACGAATTCC
>NW_003852407.1:26941444-26942602 GCF_000181295.1 Otolemur garnettii
ATCATCTTTCAATCTGACAGTAAGGAAAAGTCTACCCAAAAATATACAAGAATGAGAACAACTCCACGACAATTGGGGCAATGAAGAATAACCAACAATACACGTGCATCACGTACCCTAGCTAGTATGAGTGGAGCTAAACTCTGTGAGAAAGAAGACTGACCGATTGAATTAAGAAACAAAACTGAACGATCTGCTTCCTGGGTCACTCCTAGTCCACCTGCCCCTCCCCACCAAATGCTCCAGCCCCATTAAGCCCCAATCACCTCAGAGAATACAGTTTTTTCTCTGCTCTAGGCTTCTATGTAGACCCATCTCCCATGTCCACACCTCTACCTGCAAACTCCTACTGACTCTTCAAGAACCAGCCAAATAGCCCCACTGTGGGTCGTCTCTCCCACCATGGGGGATGCCCCATGCTTTAGGTAGCCCAGTTTTATGATTCTCAAGGCCCAGACGCCTCTGCATAAGCCTAGTGTCTGCCCGCACGGCATCCTGATCTCCTGAGAGTGCGGTGAATTCTGTCGCTTTCACCTTCAGAGCCATGGCCAGGGGGGTCATGCAGCGCCATCGTCCTTAGAGCCAGCTGTGACCCTCGGCATGCTGCATGTGCCTCCCAAACTACGTCACTGAATCTGAACAGCAAACCTGTGTCGCAGGTACCACTTGGGTCCCCATCGCACTGAGCAGGGAAGCAAGGAAATGATGGTTCTCATCTAAGGTCACCTGGCCAGAGAGAAGGGGCCAGGACTTATCCCAGCAACCAGCCTCTAGAGTTTATCCCCAAATCACAGGCTTTCTTCTTACAGAAGAAATGCAGGAAGTTATTAAAGGACTGATTTCAAAAGGTACTTAGCAGTATGTTATGGGAGAACTTTTTTTTGGCTGGGGCTGGGTTTGAACCCACCACCTCCGGCATATGGGGCCGGCACCCTACTCCTTTGAGCCACAGGCACCGCCCTGTTAAAGAAGAATTTTTTTCATTTAATAGAGGCTTAATTACTTTAAGTGATTTGCTTTTCTAAAACGTAAAAAACATATTCTATTGATCAATCCATTAAAAATACATGCCTGTAATCCTAACACTCTGGGAGACTGAGACAGATGGATCGCTTGAGCTTAGGAATTAGAGACCAGCCTGAGCAAGAATGAGATCCC
>NW_003852407.1:26942716-26945857 GCF_000181295.1 Otolemur garnettii
AGGTAGGATGCCATGGCACTCTACTCTGGATGGCAGAACGAGACTCAGTCTCAAAAATAAATTAATAAAAAAAAATAAAAATTTAAAAAATAAATCAGGTTTATTTCTGAGTCCACTGAGAATAAGCCCTCTGAATATTTATATTCACATTTGTATTCATACTTAAATACGTATATATATTTGCTAACAAGTTACACGTTACATATATTATATATATATATACACACATATAATTGTTACATAAAATATGCATTTGTGCCTCCCAAAATTCACATGTGAGCTCCTCACCCCCGCTGTGATGGTATAAGGAGATTATTAAATCATGAAGGCAGAGACCCTTGAAGGGGATAAATGCCTTTATAAAATGCCTTCCTTCCCACTCCCATCCTACCCCCCACAGAGCTATCTAGCCTCTTCCCCCCCATGTGAAGACCCAGGGAGAAGCCACTGTCATGCTTGGCTCACTTACATAACCTTTGAATTATGGCTATAAGTGTGCCCATCACCCAGACAGTGTTCAGTGCACCTGTCAGACAGGTTTTCTCCCAGTCCCTCCTCTGCCCTCCCCTATGCTGCATTTCCACTGAGTTTTACTTCCCTCTATACAAGTGTGTTCATCAGTTCCAATTTAATAGTGCAGGAGTCCTCAAACTTTTTAAACAGAGGGCCAGTTCACTGTCCCTCGGACAGTTGGAGGGCTGGACTGCAGGCCCCAGGATGAGTTGGCTGCTAAGGAGGACAGGCAGTGGTGGCAAAAACACCTGGCAGGCAGGATAAATGTCCTCGGCTGGCCACATGTGGCCCGCGGGCCATAGTTTGAGGACACCTATAATAATGAATACGTTGGTGTTTGTTTTTCCATTCTTTAGATACGTTATTAAGGACAATGGTCTCTAGGTCCATCTAAATTATTGCAAAAGGCATTAAGTCATCCTTCTTCATGGCTGAGTAATATTCCACGGTGTACATACATATGCTACATTTTGTTAATCCTCTCATGAACTGATGAGCACTTGGGTTGATTACAGATCTTTGCAACTGTGAATTGTGCTGCAATAAACACTCAATTGCAGGTGTCTTTTTGATAAAATGACTTATTTTCTTTTCTTTCTTTTTTTTTTTAAATGACTTATTTTCCTTTGGGTTTATGCCTAGTAGTTGGACGGCTGGATCAACAGTAGGTGCACTTTTAGTTCTTGAGGCCTCTCCACATTGTTTTGCACAGGGGCTGTACTAATTTTGCAGTCCCACCAACAGTTTTAAGCATTCCTCTCTCTCTGCATCCACCCCAGCATCTATTATTTTTGGACTTTTTAACAAAAGCCATTCTAATAAGGGTAAGGTGGTATCTTGTTGTCGTTTTAATTTGTCTTTTCCTGATGACTAGTGACCCTGAGCATTTTCTCACGTGCTTATTGGCCATTTGTTTATGTTCTGAAAAGCTTCCGTCCTGACTCTGTCCTACTTTAGAATGGGGGTGTTTGCCTTTTTCTCGCTCACTTGCTTGAGTTCTCTGTAGATTTGGGTTATCAGGCTTTTGTCAGATGTACAGTTTGTGAATATTTTCTTCCATTCTGCGGGTTATCTGTTTGCTCTGCTGATTATTTCCCTGGCTGTGCACACACTTCTTATTTTAACCAAGTACCATTTATTTATTTGTGTTGTTGCTGTTGTTACCATTGGGGTCTTCTGGATAAATCATTTGCTGAGGCTGATATCTAGAAGAGTTTTTCCAACATCTTCTTCTAGAATCCTTCAGGTTCCATGATTTACAATTAGGTCTTTTACCCACCTTGAATTAGTTTTTTCACGTGGTGAGAGATACTGGTTCTGTTTCATTATTCTGCATGTGGCTAGCCAATTTTTTCAGGACCATTTATTAAATAGGGATTCTTTTCCCCAGTTGTCTGCTTTGTCAAAGGTCAGTTCGCTGTATGTGGATAGTCTTATACCTGAGTTTTCCGTTCTGTCTCATTGGTTAAATGTCTCCATTTTTGTGCCAATACCATGCTGTTTTAATTACTAAAGGTTCATAGTATAGTTTGAAATCTGTCAATGTGATGTATCCAGATTTGTTCCTTTTGCTTATTAAGACTGCTTTGGCTTTTTTTGCTCCAAATGAAGCATAAAATTATTTTTTCTAAATCTGTGAAATATGACAGTATTTTGATGCAGATTACCTGGAATCTATAAATCACTTTGGGGAGTCTGGACATTTTAACAAGGCTGTTTCTACTGATCCGTGAGCATGATATATTTTTTCATTTGTTTCTGTCCTCTGCAACTTCTTTCCTCAGTCAGTGTTTTATAGTTCTCCTGGTAGAGATGGTCATATTTTAGGCCATAAAACGTGGCTTACTAAAGTGAAAAAATTAAATAATGCACGTATTTTTTCAGATCACAGTGGACTAAAACTGCTAAGATGGCTTGCATCAGTCTGCAATCTAAAAAACTACAATAGCTTAGATATCCCAGTTTGGGAAGGAAAATAATTTTCATTTCTGAAGACGTGAAATCTATTATTATAACAATAATGAATATATGTTTGAATGTTTGCATTTCCCACAATTAAACGTAATATAATTAAAAATGAAAGTAGGATAATAGGGAAAAATGTAAAAACATCACCGACAATTATATTATACACTTAGCATTTGGACAGATATGTAAGTAATACAAGCACATCCCATTTTATTGCAATTCGCAGATACTGTATTTTTTACAAATTGGAAAGTTTGGGCAACCCTGCATTAGCAAGTCTACTGGTGCTATTTTTCCAACAGCGTGTACTCACGGTGCTCGATTTGTTCTTCTGCGTTACATTTTAGTAATTCTTGACGTATTTTAAACTTTTTCCTTACTACTTTATCTGTTAATGGCGATCTGTGATCAGTGATCTCTGATGTTACTATTATGTTAATAATTGTTCTGGGACACCACGAACTGTGCCCATAAAAAACAGCAAACTTAATAAAGGTGTGTGTTCTGACCGCTCCAAAGACATCACCCCACCCCTTCCCCTCTCCTCAGACCTCCCTATTCCCTGCGACTAAAAGATACTGAAATAAGGTCAATTAACAACCCTACAATGGCTGCTAAGTGTTCAAGAAAAAAGAAGAATCCCACATCTCTCACTTTAAA
>NW_003852407.1:26946582-26951698 GCF_000181295.1 Otolemur garnettii
TTAAGCTCGCTGTTGAGACTGAATGCTCAGATACCAAGACGCTTTTCCAAGGTGTTCCTGCTTATTAACAACATCTTGTCCCCGGAGCTCCGATGGAGATGCGTGTCTACGAGGACATTAACGTTGTTTTCATGCCTGTTAACACAGCATCCATTCTGCAGCCTGTGAAGCAGGCAAAATTTCAACTTCCAAGTCTTATTACTTAGGAACTACATTTTGTAAGGATATAGCTGCTGTAGATAGTGATTCCTCTGATGGATCTGGGCAAAGTACATTGAAAACCTCCCGTAAAGGAGACACCATTCTAGATGCTGTTAAGAACAGTTTGCGATTCATGGGAGGAGGTAAAAACATCAACATTAACAGGAGCATGGAAGGAGTTTATTCCAACCATAAGGGGTGACCTGCAGGGGTTCAAGAATTTAGTGAAGGAAGTAACTGCAGAGGTGGCACAATAGCAGGACTATATCCAATTAGAAGTGGACCCTGAAGATGGGACTGAATTGTTGCAATCCTCTAAAACTTAGATGAGTTGCTTCTTATAAATGAGCAAAGAAAGTGGTGTCTTGAGATGGAATCTACTCCCGGTGAAGATGCCGTGAGCAGTGTTGAGACGGCAACGAAAGATTCAGAATATTACATAAGGTCAGGTGACAGTGCAGTGGTAGGGTGTGTAGGAACGGATTCCAATCTTGAAAGAAGTTCCACTGTGGATAAAATGCTATCAAACAACATCACACACTACAATTTGTGAAAGGAAAAGTCAACTGATGCACCAAAATCATTGTCTTAAGAAATTGTCATACCCACCCCAACTCTGAGCAATCATCAGCCTGATCAGTCATTAGCATCAACGTCTAGGCAAGGCCCTCCTCCAGCAAAAAGATGATGACTTGCTGAAGGCTCTGATGACCATGAGCATTTGTAAGCAATAATGTCTTTTAAAACTAAGTAAGGTAGGTATGTTATATTCTTAGACATGTCGCTATTGCATACTTAAGAGACTACAGTGTAGCATAAGCCTAACTTCTATACGTACTTGGAAACCAGGAAATCTGTGCGACTCGCTTTATCATGATATTCTCTTTATTGCGGTGGTCTGGAACTGAGCCTGCGAGATCTCCAAGGTCTGCTTGCATTTTTTCCTCAAAAGTCATCAAACTTTGTTGAAGCAACAATTTATATCCAAAGAAAGACAGATTCTATAATATAGAAAATGCATCTCCTCACTAACCCCTTTTAAAAACATCTTTATGGTGACGGCACCTGTAGCTCAGTGGGTAGGGTGCTGGACACATACACCAAGGATGGCAAGTTCGAACCCGGACCAGGCCAACTAAAATAACATTGACAACTGCAACAAAAAAATAGCCAGGCGTTACGGTGGATGCCTGTAGTCCTAGCTTCTTGGGAGGCTGAGTCCCAAGAGTTTGAGGTTGCTGTGAGCTGTGATGCCAGGGTACTCTACCAAGGGCGACAGCTTGAGACTGTCTCAAAAAAAAAAAAAAAAAACCCAAACTTTACGGAGATTTAATTCAAATATCATAAAATCTACCCAGCTAATGCATATAATTTAATGGTGTTTGATATATTCAGAGTTCTGCAACCATTACCACAATCTAAGTTTCAAATATTTTCATCACCCATAAAGAAACCATGTAACCATCTGTAGTCAACTCTGCTCTTCCCTCACCTACGTCCATTCTATTCTCTACCTCTATTTGTGCCTAACCTGGAGATCTCATATAAATGGAAGCATACAATATATGGCCTTTGGGACAAGCTTTTTTTTACATCTATGTTTTCAAGTTTCATGCATGCTACAGCATGTATCAGTATTCATTTGTATTGCTGAATAATACTGCATTCTATGGATTATCACATATTGTTTATGCATCCATCAGCTGATGAACTTTTGAATTATCCTCACTTTTTGGCTATTATGGATAAACTATATGGGCTTATGTTTTCATTTCTCTTGGGTATAGGTATATTCCTAGAAGTAAAACTGCTGAGTCATATAGTAAATCTATATTTAACTTTTTTGTTTTTGAGACAGGGTCTCACTCTGGCTGGAATGCAGTGGTATTATCGTAGCTCACTGCAACCTCAAACTCTGTGCTCAAGCTACCCTTCTACCTCAGCCTCCCAAATGGCGGGGACTACAAGTACATTTCACCACACCTGGGTAATTTCTTGATTTATTTTATTTTATATTTTTAAAATAGGATCTTGCTATGTTGCCCAGGCTGGTCGTGAACTCCTGGCCTCAAGTAATCCTCCCAGCTTAGCCTCCCAGACTTCTGGAATTTTAGGCCTGAGCCACTGCACCTGGTCTGTTTAACATTTTGGAGAACTGCTTGACTTGTCTTAGTGTCCTTATCAAAAACAAATTGATTATAAGATTAAATTTGTTTCTTGACTTTCATTGATTACATGTCTATTCTTTTTTTTTCTTTATTAAATGATAACTGTGTGCATTAATGCAATCATGGGGTACAGTGTGGTGTTTTCATATATAATTTGAAATATTTTCATCAAACTGGTTAACATAGCCTTTATGTCATTTTCTTAGTTATTGTGTTAAGACGTTTATATTCTACTTTTAGAAAGACTCACTTGTACCCTTGTAAGATAAACCATAGAGGTGATCCCTCCAATCACCCTCCCTCCACTATTCTTATGCTAGTACTACCTGTCTTGATTTCTTTGTAGTGAGTTTGGGATTAGGAAGCATAAGACTTCCAAATTGGTTCTTTTTTTTAAAGATTATTTTGGGTCCCTGGAATTTAGGATCAGTTTGTGAATTTATGCAAAAAAAAAAAGCTATCATTTTGATAGCGATTTCACTAAATCTGTAACTTAATTAGGGAGTATTACCACCTTAACAATATTGAGTCTTCATGGGATATCTTTTCAGCACTGTTTTAAGAACTATTTTCTAAAGTGCTTTAACTGGCATCGTTAAGGAAGTAAAAATAAAAAGAAATTAAATCATGATGCTAATAGCATGCACTAAATAATGAACAATTATACTCTGACCCATTATCTCTCATCATTTAACAAGACCTACAAAGTCATACTCTTTGAGTCTAATAATGCTACCACTTTAAGAGGTTTGATAGAGATTTCACTAAATGTCTGTAACTCAATTTAAGGGAGTATTGCCACCTTAACAATACTGAGTCTATAACCCAAAGAAACAACTCAATAAAAAAATAAAAATTATGCCAAGATATTTATTGTAGTACTTGCTATCACAGGGAAATATTTGGAAATAACAACAATCAAATATTCTACCAATTTCCCAATACAAGGAGAACATCAAATTATTGGCACAATGGAAATCTAAATAGTCTGCCTGCATAACAAGTATTTATAAAACTATTGTTACACATAAACATCAGATTTGCAAACAAAATGCATAATATCTTATGTGTGTATATTAAAGATCACAAAATAATTTGAAGTAGAACGGCTATAATTTAATTATCACTGAGTTATTTTTATGGAGTTGCTTAACATCTTAAAATAAACGAAAGAAAAAAATCTCCTTGTCATTTATAGCATGCAGCAGGACACATTGTGACAACCCACTCACAGGCAATTCAGCACTAATGCCACTGAGTAGCAGAATCGGTTTAGCAATGTTGCTGTCAAGGTCACCTAGCAATAGATTATGCACTTGACCCCTACCCCTTACGACTATGGCTGATGTAGGCAAGGGAAAGCTCATCCTCTTAGGCACACTTAGTAGGCTTAGGGATACAAATCAACATTAACCTTCTACTTGCTTTTCAACCCAACAGAGTTAAAAGAATAGCAAGTGTATTGGGGTTACTATCATCTTCTCATTTAACAGTCATTAAACCACACAATATGGATTTAAGTCAAAGTGAGGACAAACACATCCTCCATCTCTCCCACACCAGATTAAATCAGTCTCTCATTTTGTGTCCTTCTAAGGATAAATGGCAACTCTCTTTTCTGGTGCCTGAAGTAATTAAGAGAACCACATAGGGCAGAGGAAAAGACGACTACAAATAACTGAACTTCTGAGAATTATTTCTCTTCCTGCATTGACGTTTTCAGATCCTATAAATAACAGCGTTACATCATGCTGACAGGGCCTGCTGTTCCAATACAAGAGGCGGCTTGCCCTTCAGCAGATGCAAAGAAAAGCTGCTACAAACAGCTCTGGTAATGTCAACACACCCTGGAGACGGGAGCTGGGCGCAGGCCCTCTGTGTGGGGCGCGTCTGCACTGGCCCCTGCTCTCCTGGACCACTGCGGGTCTCCCCGCTCTCTTCTCCATCTGATAATGAGTCACCAAAGGGGTCAACGTCCGCTCTTCTGTCCCTGACACCATCACGAACAGCACAAACAGGAGCAGTGCCGACCGCCCACTTATCCCAGGGTGCACTACTGAGAAATAGAGTTTAACAGCTCACGCCTGTAATCCTAGCACTCTGGGAGGCCGAGATGGGTGCATTGCCTGAGCTTAGGAGTTAGAGCCCAGCCTAAGCAAGAGTAAAACTAAAAATAGAAAAACTAGCCAGGCGTTGTGGTGGGCACCTGTAAAACTAGCCAGGCATTGTGGGGGGCACCTGTAGTCCCAGCTACTTGGCAGGCTGAGGCAGGAGGATCGCTTCAGCCCAGGAGTTGAAGGTTGTTATGAGCTGTGATGCCACAGCACTCTACCCAGGGCAACAGAATGAGACTCTATTTCAAAAAAAGAAAAAGAGAAAGAAAAGAAAAAAGAAAACGCATTTTTTTTTTTTTGAGACAGAGTCTCACCCTGTTGCTCAGGCTAGTATTTCGTGGTGTGTAACATGCATGTGTATATGATATATGTGTACACAACACATATTATACACATAAATACGGAAGATAAAGGCATGGCCTCTGGGCTGCTAGGCCTCATACAAACCCCTACTTGTCCTTAGGGAGTCCTACTGTGATAGTTTGAGAGGCAGTTATAGTAAAGCCTCCCACCAGGCTTCCTACACGGCTCCATGCCTTCTCATTTCAGGACTCCCAGCAAAAAGCACAGAGCTTCATTGAATGCATTTACTTCTTACTTCATTTAAATGTATTTAATTCATTTTTTTTTTTT
>NW_003852407.1:26952532-26953988 GCF_000181295.1 Otolemur garnettii
ATTTGTATTACTTAAAAAAGGGACAAACAAAATGAAAATAGTTCATGAAAACATAGACTTGTCCCTAATACCATGTGCTTTAAAAGGAATGAAGAAAAAAAAATAAAAAGAATGAAGAAAAAATACTCATTCATCACTTGTATCTTAATGAATTTAACACTACCATGGGTTTAACTAGATGAAAATTAAATGGACATGAATGAAAAATACAAAATTCAGAACTATAACTATCAATTCACACTTGAGAACTGAGATTACTATACAGCCCATGGATGAACTTCCCACGAGTGGCTACATTAGGAAAATGCAGGGAAAGGCAAGTAGCTGGATAGTCCCGACAGCCCCAAGGGCTCCACCTATACCCATTTTGCCAATCACAGGCCTCGCTCTCCTGACAGCTCTCAGCGCCAAAACAAGTGAAAAATAAATGAAAAAGAAAATCTGATACCCAACTTTCCAGGCTTAAGAACTCAGGAAGAATAACAGAAACCATCACACCCTTATTTAGATGCTATATTAACCCATTCATTCCTCCTAGCAACATGGTAAGTACACACACACACATACACACACACACACACACACACACACATACATACACACACGGGGTAGGGGGAAATAAAGGAAGATGAGAAAACACTCACCCTGTACACATCCTTCATTTCAGAGATGGTCTCTGAAGTCAGAAGGCTTAGTTAACTTTAGATTTTCTTTTCCTTTTTTGTGAGACAATGTCACTGTTGTCACTTGTCACCCTGGGTAGAGTGCCATGGCATCATAGCTCACAGCAACCTCAAACTCTTGGGCTTAAGCAGTCCTCTTGCCTCAACCTCCCAAGTAGCTAGGACTACAGGGGCCCACCACCACACCCAGCTAGTTTTTCTATTTTTAGTAAACACGGGGTCTGGCTCTTGCTCAGGCTGGTATTGAACTCTTGAGCTCAAGCAATCTACCCGCCTCAGCCTTCCTGACTGCTAGGATTACAGATGTGAGCCGCGGCGCCGGGCCTAAAATTTTTTTACAGTGTTATTTTCTCCTGCACAAACCCAAGGAAGTTCAGAAACTTCAGCAGCCTGAACATCTTTCCCTAGAAGTAGGCCCTAACCCTGAGTTTTAAAGGCAAGAACAGTAACCAATAGACCCGGCTGCACAAGAAATTAATCAGAACTACATTTTTAAAAGCAAGAGAAAAAAGGAAGTACAGCCAAAGGCTATGAGCCTGAATGCAAAGAAAAACAGTTTCAAGATGATGAGAAGAAAAACAACTCAGACATGGGTTTAGATGCGGGTTTAAATACTTCGTATCCTGGTGAGCTTTCTGCATGACATTTCAATTATAAGTTATTGGTATAATCTCTAAAATACATCTTCTATACATGAAGGGCTTAGAGAAAACCAAAGAATTGCTCTGTGGAGTCCTCAGATTTAAGGACTCACTTTGTAAAGAAAAAAAAAA
>NW_003852407.1:26954754-26955944 GCF_000181295.1 Otolemur garnettii
GTTTCCACATTAGTCTTCAAGTGAGAACTGATCATTCGAGGCTTTATTTCAAAAAGAAGAGGAAGGGCACAGTACCTCTAATCGCTGTATCCGTCCCTTGAAAAACATAAAGAGGGAAGAATTGGGGTAAGCAGCTTCTTTTTTGAGGAGAATTTCCTTTGCTTCATCCAGGCCTGCTTTGTTATCGCTGCCGTCCAAGGCAAAGAAGGGGCGGACTACGGTATGGTACCAGAGCAGCGCCAATCTAAGGGAAGGCGGAGAGAAAGAGTGAGCAAATGATTTTTCTTATGTTGTTAGTATTTTTTAAAAACTTCACACGTGTTTTTCCAACGCACACTCTTTCCAAAAAACTAGGCAGACTTTGAAGAAGTAAAATCAGGGTCTCTCTCCATTGTAATTTTGTCAGTATTTGGAGAAGTGTGACTTCAACACAGTGTTTGAATCATCACACGCTCCCCTCCAGCCGGGGAGATGGTACTAAGGCAAGAGAAGCGTTTAGCTTTTCTGAGCCTTCTAGATGGACTGCTGAAGAGATGACCAATTTAAATCTCTGAAGTCTACACCTTCTCATGAATGCACAATATGAAACCGTTAACTGAATTTACTGTCCCCCGGTAACAAAAGCTTTATCCTTTTTTTGCAAAAGGAAAATGTTCATTTCTCTTTTCAAAAAGGTTGGGTGCAAGGCTAGAATTCAAGTTTCAACATAGAAACCACAGACACAAACGTATTAACTTAGTGACAGGACCAGACAGAAGGCCCTTGCTCTGGCCTGTGAGAATGCGCAAGTGAAAAACCAAGCTGATAAATATGTGACTTAAAATTCCCTTACCTGAAACTCTTTACTTTCAAGAAAAATGTCATGCTGAACTTGGTAAACAAAACAGATTCACTGGGGCCTTTCGTGACCAGAGAAAAATGTTTAGCCAATGTGTCAAACATGTTTATGTAAATGAATACTGCTCATACGCTCCTAAATTTGGTTTTACAAATTTATAGAGCTCATACTAATTACATTATTAACTTCAGATATACGTACAAGTAATACTTTCTCAGGTATAAGTAAAAAATAATATTAAGATGTAGACAGACAAACTGATCACAAGTTATGCATTGGTTAGTTCAGATTAATAAAGGCCTACCCTTTGTGTAAATGAATTTGGAGAGGCACAGCTATTTTCTTTTTTTTT
>NW_003852407.1:26956344-26963119 GCF_000181295.1 Otolemur garnettii
CCATGGCTGTTTTTAAATATGAAGTCTTATTCTTGCTCAGGCTGGTCTCGAACTCCTGAGCTCAGGCAATCCACCCACCTCAGCTTCCAGAGGGCTAGGATTATAGGTGTGAGCCACTGCACCCAGCAAAGATATCGAAACACTGATGATATTTTTAGTAGTTATCAACTAAGAATTAACATTCAAATTTCTCAATATTGACCTGAGTAGACCTAGAACTAAAGTCCACCATGGTATCAACATTTGGGGGGAAAATTTTGACAAGTGATATAAGGTTGGACCATGCACATCTGGTTATTAAATACTAAATGGCAGATATTTTCCAGATAGAAAAAAATCACATCACTTATAACTGATACAGAAATGGGTGAATCCTTTCTCCAGATAGTTATATCAGCTTCCCCAGGCTCTTTGGTTTAAATAATTGCCAGTTATGTTTAGAATGAACCACGTAACATGACAATTTAGTAGAATAGCACAAAACACCCAGGCCATGTATAATTGATCACCTATAATCATCCAGCAAAGTTACCCAACATGAGGATTCTTTATCAGAATGCAAGTTTCAGAACAACAGAAAAAGCTTATCCAGTTTGTCTTCCAAGTTAAAAAATCAGGATTGTGAATCTCAGCGACTCTGGTCAAAGTCGCAAGAACTGCTTAATAAACCATTTGAGGTTGAAAGATAAAGTGACTTTATCCATTTAAATGACATGACTTATGAGACTTAGGACCGGTGCCTTGTTCTGTAATTAAAGTCAGAACCCCCACAGAACACAGAGTCGGTGTTGTATTCACATAAGGCACGGAATCCTCTCAACCAACTACCACTTTCCCTGAAGTTTCCTCCAAACTCTTTGATCGTGGTTTACTTACTTTCAACACTATATTATCTACCAAAGCATTGCAATATAGCTACTCACGTAGCTAAAGGGGCCTTCATGTCCTTACTTTCGCTTGCATACATCAGTGAAGAAAGCCCCTGTAGGCGGTCTCCAGGAAAACCCAGCAGGTTGATGATTTTGAGCAGGTTTGGGGGCACCATGGATATGCAAAGGTGAAAAAGGCCATATCCAAAGCTCACAGCACCTTTCAGTCTGTTTAGAGACTCCTCAGACACCCCTTCAGCCACAATGTGATTATCATTTGCAGCATCAGAAGTCAAGGACTCTTCCGTTAGCTTCTTCTGATACAGCTCCTGAAGGGTGTTGATGTCCAGATAGCATTTATTGTAAATCTTCCAGGCCTTCCTAAGGATCCACCCACCTTTTATATAGGCTAAAAAGAGAAGGAGAGAAAACCATTCAGAAATAAGCATTTGAAATACCTCCTGCATTTGAATAGTAAAGGATGTTGAAAATAGCCTGAAAGTCAAGCAAAAAATGTAAAAACATGAAAATGACTACCCGTCCTTGCCCTCTTCCTTCTTAACGGGGCTTACTCACATGTCTTCTCTCTCGTTGGTCTTCCTTCACCATACTGAATGATCATTGGAAAAACCACGTGTTTTCTTGTTCATTATTTTATCAAGCCCCTTACGTAGTAGCCAGTGCAGAGTATACAATATATGCTATAAATGGATACCATCACTTGAATCAGGTTTCATGTGCTCTGTGAAACCCTCCACCACTTCTCTGGACTACTATGGTGCTTTCCTAACAAATCTCTTTTCCAAATTGTCTATTGGTCTACCCTGCATCTCCCTCTTAGCCTAGTTTACTGCTAAATTTATACCCAAGCACCAAGTGTGGCATCTTGCCAAGAAACAAAAAAGATGGCCAGTTTATCACCCAAAAAAGTCATTCACGTTCAAGCCTAAACGCAAAGAATCCCCAGTTCACCTAGATCTGGTATCTACTATGTGGCTTAACCAGCCTTAGTAGGATGGCTTGATTTGGCCGATAGCCCAGCCTAGAGAGACCTCCAGAGAGGAGGGTAGTAAAGAAAAAGTCACTGTACATCAGAGAGTGAAAATCTGTTACCTAAGCCACTTCCATTACTTCCCATTAGGTCAATCTTTCTTAACAGGGCCCTGCTGAGAGCATGTACATAGGAAGACTTCAAGGGTAAGAGGTAAAACATGGGGTTTACCACCACCCCTGGCCCACGGGCCCCCTCAGACAAAAGCCCTGGGGACCTGCTGTCAACTCAGTTCTAAGAACATTTCACCTTCAGGTGAATAGTAGGGGTGGGGAAAAGTCAACTTATATGTGATTATCTGAGATCAGAACCACACTTTTGAGGCAATTATTTTCTATAGGGAATTCTTTGCAAAATAAAGTTCTCTGAGTATAAGACAGCTTGTCCACAAGGCACTGTCACTAATACGATACCAGCTCTGACTGTCATGTACAATGAGACACCATGAATGGTCCCAGACTTCCAGGTCCTTTGAACAGCAGGAAAATAAGGTTTTAAAATGTTACTTTAAAATTTCAGAAAACATAAAATAAAAATCTGATTTACATTGGTAGCTTAAAAAATACATATAATAAGAAAAAAGTTATGTTCTCCAAACGCCAGCTAGGTTTCCTTGTTTGAGAACTTGATTTTTTTTAAATTTCAGAATATCAGAGGGTACATGTGTTGCTTATATATTTTGTTTTTTGCACAAATTGAGTCAGGGTTATAAGCATGTCCTCCACCCAGACAGGTGTACCCAATCTGTGTAAATTCACCCATCCCCTCCTCCTCCACTCTGTTTGATTGTCATTGAGATTCACTTCCATATGTGCACATAAGTGTTGACTAATCAGTTCCAACCTGGTCGTGTTTGTTTCTCCATTCCTGTGATGTTTCACTCAGAAGAATGGTCTCCAGTACCATCCACAGTCATAAAAGATACTAGATTGCCATTTTTCTTTATGGCTGAGTAGTACTCCATAGTACACATATACCACATTTTATTAATCCATTCATGTATGGGTGGGCACTTGAATTGTTTCCACATCTTTGGGATTGTGAATTGTGCTGCTATTAACATTCGAGTGCAGGTGTCCTTTTTATAAAATGACCTCTTTTCTTTGGATGTATACTCAGCAGTGGGACTGCAGGATCAAATGGTAGGTCTACTTTAAATTCTTTGAGGTCTCTTCTACAATTTTCCATAGAGGTTGTATTAGTTTGCAGCCCCACCAACAGTGTATAAGTGTTCCTTTCTCTCTGCATCCATGCCTGCATTGGTTGTTTTGGCACTTATTAATATGAGCTATTCTTGTTGGAGTTAGGTGATATCTAATTGTGGTTTTGATTTGCATTTCCTGAACGATTAGAGATGTTGAACATTTTTTCATGGGTTTATTGGCCATTAGTATATCTTCATTTAAAACTCTCTGCTCAGCTGTGAGTCACATTGAGCCTCGAGGTGCACTGGAGGTGTCTTTAGGAGTTAGACAGAAGACAGAAAGACAGCAAGACCAAAATCAAGAACGAGAAGACTGCCCCTTTTGACAGCAGCTTCCCCAGGTTCTGCCGGCAGAATTACCTAGATAGCCACCACTGCAACACTAGCTGCAATAGCGGGTGATGTCTGTTTGTGTGTGAATGGTACTAGCCTGTGCACAAACCACTCTGACCCATATCCTACCTCACAGCCCAGCACAACTGCTGGGCAGAAGGCACATTTCCTGAGAAGATTTGAATGGGCTGTACCCCACCTCCCCTGTCCTCCTCCTCCCAGGGTAGTAGAGGGCAACCTGGGTACCTGATGATTCTGAATCATGACTTAACTACTAATAAGAACTCATTAGAAAAATGAAAAAAAAAATTATAAATAAAAAAACCCAAGTTTCTGCTCATGTCTTTTGCCCACTTTTTAATGGGGTTGTTTGGTTGTTTTTTGCTGATTTGCTTGAGTTCTTCATAGATTCTGGTTCTCAGTCCTTTATCAGATATATATAGCACACAATTTTTTTTCTCATTCAGTGGGTTGTCTATTTGCTCTTTTGATTGTGTCCTTGGTTGTGCAGAAGCTTTTTATTTTGATCAGGTTCCATTTATTATGTACATTTTTCTTATGCTTTTTTTTTTTTTTTTAATGCTACCAAAGTAACACGAGTTCACCCTCCTCAGCCTTATGCACTGGAGGCATTAGATAGATTGAGTTTTGACCAAGGCAAAGAGGGCTGAAATTGTAATCTCTTCTCCTTCTTCCTCATTGGTCTATGTTTTTTAGTGGTAGAAATGGGAAGGAAATAAAAGAACTCTGATAGCAGGACTCTAGGCTTTGGGTACTTATTGATCAGGTCCTATATGACTAATCTTATAAACTTTAAGTAGGATGTTCCCCATATATGAACTGTCTCACAGCAATGTTTTTCAAACTGTGGGTCAAAACCTACTAATACAGTGGTTCTCAACCTTTCTAATGCTGCGACCCTTTAATACAGTCCCTCATGTGGTGGTGATCCCCAACCATAAAATTATTTTCATTGCTACTTCATAACTGTAATTTTGCTACTGTTATGAATCATAATGTAAATATCTGATATGCAGGATGGTCTTAGGCGACCCTTGTGAAAGGGTCGTTCGACCCCCAAAGAGGTCGTGACCCACAGGTTGAGAACCACTGCATTAATGAGTCATAAAAATAAATTTGAAGGGTCTCAACCAGCATGTTTTATGAATGAAATGGGATGGAAAGAAATGGAACAGAAAATATCAGAATGGGTTGTACTTACTTTCAGTAGTTATATACTATGTTTTCCTGTACTGTTACATAAAATATGTTTCTCATAAAGCATTATATTCAAGAGACTTTTGAGACCCTTTTCCATAGAACTTTATGTGTCCTTGGCTGGTTGCTGAGTCATTTATGAAAATTCCTTGATAGCCTATCAACTTCTTGAAGCGGGATTAATGTCTGAATTATTTTTCATTTGTAGTGATATCCACTGATACCTTATACCTGGTGAGTGTTTGGTCAACCCATTTAAGATTTACTTTAATACTAATATGAAGCCAGTAGATGAACTAATATATGCCCATACAAGAGAAAAACTCAGTTTAATTCAAGTTGAGGGAAGCAGGGAGGAGGAGGAATTGGTGTGCTCCTCCCACCTAATGGCACAATGTAAGGGTATGTGGCACACCTCCTGGGTCTGGGACGTAACTACAACAGGGACCTTACCTAACAAATGCAAACATTGTAACATAATTGTTTGTACCCTCTCATTAATCTGAATTTTTTTTTAAGATTTATTTTGTACTTATTTTGCTCCTAATTTCTAAAACATTCAAAAAATCTCATTTACAAATTACCCAATCTCTGAATTGAAAGTGATGTAAGAATATATAGCATGTACAAAAAAGAGTTAACCTAGTAACTAGCAAAGTTGGCCCTTGGCTGGACTGGGAACTTGGAAGTTCTTACCATCCCCAGAAGTGATAAGAGTGGCTCACTATGTGTGCCTTCACTATTTGTACAGCAATATGGTTTATATTGAACACCGACTTTATTTCTGGGATTCCGGAATTTGAGGGCATGCCTATGTGATCAGCCCCCCCCCCCCAAAACATCTGGGCACTAAGTCTCTAACAAGAGTCGCTGGTTGGTACCATTTCATTCATGCTGTTACGACTCAGTGCTAGGGAAACTGAGTGTGTCCTACGTGACTCCACCAAGAACAGATCCTCAGAAGCCTGTGCCTGGTTTCCCCTGGGTTTCCCTCCAAGAACCTTTTCCCTTTGCTTATTTTGCTTTGTGTACTTTGGCTGTAAGAAATCACAGCTGCGAGGATGACCTATATACTAAGTCTTGTAAGTCCTCCAAGCAAATCATCAAACCTGGGGGTGGTCTCAGGGAGGCCTGATCCACAGGTATCAAGATACTGTTTTACTTAAGTGTATCAATTTTCTGACAAACGATGACATATCTCCTATGGGATCACAACTCAAAACACAACCATCCTACAAGTTCTGGGTGAATAACATCCCATAGTGTATGTCCACTGAAAAGAGTGCTATAAGAGAGAATGAACAAGTAAAATAGTCTATAGTTTAACTAAATTAGTCTATAGTTATAAGAACTATAGAATAGTTCTTTATAATGATAAAAATAATAGACAATTGAAACAAATTCTTTTCATTTGATTTAATTAACAGAAATATTTACTGTACAAAGATTACATTTCAGGTACTGGTCTGGGTGAATCTTTAAGAGGTTCAATGACTTTTTTCCATCCTAAATGGGAATATCATGGGAAAAGTTTGAGAAAACCCTGACATTTCCTTGTATACTAACACAGTGGATCTTAAAGTTTTGGGTTCATCCCCCAGGCCTTTCTTGTTTGTACAAGAAAGTTGATTCTCAGTTGTGATCCAATGAGCCAAAGATTTAATAGAAAAGCAGAAAAAGGAAAAATAATACACAATTGACTAGACTACATATTTGTGAAATCATAAAATTATTGGGATCAAATTGGAAATAAATGATCATTGATTACAGAAAGAAAAATCTATGAAACCCTAAAAACGTTAGTTTGCTATTGATTAAGTTTCTATTGTGTGCCTGGGATTATAGTTGACATCTGAAGGACACCAAAGAACTATAAAACGTGGCTCAGCGCCTGTGGCTCAAGTGGCTAAGGCACCAGCCACATACACTTAAGGTGGTGAGTTCGAATCCAGCCTGGACCCACCAAACAATAATAATAATGATGGCTGCAACCAAAAATAAAATAGCCTGGCATTGTAGCTGGCGCCTGTGGTCCCAGCTACTTGGGAGGCAGAGGCAGGAGACTCGCTTGAGCCCAGGAGTTGGAGGTTGCTGTGAGCT
>NW_003852407.1:26963272-26963592 GCF_000181295.1 Otolemur garnettii
CACAGTAAAATCAGAAAAGAAAACAAAAATAAATGCACACAACATTATGTACATATTTATTTAAATGCTACTTTGGGTCTTTGTAAAAGAGTGAAAACCAATAATGGTGAGATTAGGAGTGAACTGCTCTTTTTGTCATCAAATTGTTTCCCATGTAACAAATAAATTAAAAAGTGCAGAATATGTAAGGCAGGATTGAGGTATGAAACTTTATCCCCTCCCACCGCCACCCTGACTGGAAATTTGGAGGGAAAAATGGAACTGTACATTCCCCGGTCTCTTCCAGGCCACCTTCGCCTCCTTACAGGAAGCCGAGCTTC
>NW_003852407.1:26964227-26967403 GCF_000181295.1 Otolemur garnettii
GGGGGGACACTCTGGCAGCTCCCTGAGGCAGCACAGCCAGCACACACCTTCCCAACAAGCGGAGCACACAGTCCTCAAGAGCCACACACTCCACTTTGCCTGCCATCCGGCTCCTCAAAAAGGTCAAATATAAATCATTCAGCCGTGCGCATCTCTCGGAGCTGTGCAGGGAGGTGGAGAGAGCAGAAAACCACAGACCGTTTGTCCACCCTAATAGGGCCAAGTAACAATCAGCAGAGAGAAGGTGGAAGGCAGGCAGGACACCTGCCCCATAGGCGGTGGAACAAGAGTCAGCTGGAAAAGGGAAACACCAAGTTACACTAAATTGCTCTTGGAAGAAATTCTGTAATTTTCAGGGAGACTATATCTGGGGAGAGCACCTCTATAGCGTCCTTGCCATAGAACAAGGCTGCTTAGCCTCACTGGAAGGTAAATTCAGGCTTCCTTTCTTGTAACCCAAATAACGGCTGATAAAGTCAGTGAGGAGGGAGTTTAGGAGGAAGAAGGCCTGGGCTGCACTCCATCAGGCAAGACAGAAATTTCAAAGGGGCCCCAGCATCCAGGCTGAGAGGGGAGGCTGAACAGGGGCAGGGCGGGGGGAGGCAGAGGGATTCAGGGGACAGTGAGGAGCTGTGTGCCAGATGGAGGCTGCAGGCCAGGAAGGGGCAGGTTCTTACGCGGTGCCTTGTACGTGAGGCAGGCCAGCCAGGCATTGAAGGCACAGATATGAAGGCTTTTAGAAAGGTGGCTCCTGGGCAGCGCCTGTGGCTCAACGGAGTAGGGCGCTGGCCCCATATGCCAGAGGTGGCGGGTTCAAACCCAGCCCCAACCAAAAAAAAAATACTGCAAAGATAGGTGGCTTTAGCCGCAAGGCAGATAACGAGTCCTGGAGGACAGCGTGAGGCCAGGGCAGCTCCTGCTCTGTCCCAGAGCTAGTTAGTTCCCCAAGGTACAGGGAACAGGTGAGGGAGAAGGCTCAGAGCAATAGGGATCTCTGGGCCACCAGAAAGGTGGTGGCACTTTAACTTGGTTACCAAGTGGGGAAATGGTGAGCACATGAGGAATTCAGTTAGGAAACAGGAAAACCACAGCTCCCACCTGGGTCTGTTATCCTGATAAGATGTGTGAATCATTCAACCTCAACCATCTCACCTGTCATGTAAGGAAAACAATCTCATAGGAGGAACATTCATTGAGCATGTGAATGTGTTATGCCAAGATACAAAAATGAGGAAGACATACATGGGCCTTCTCTTCAACTCTAGAAGGAGATAAAGGAAACTAATAATAAAACAAGATGGTTAAGTAGCATAAGATAGGCTTTTAAAATAACCTATTTTTTTTCACCCCCAGTTGAGTGCCATGATGTTATAGCTCAAAGTAACCTCAAACTCTTGGGCTGAAGCGATTCTCTTGCCTCAGCCTCCCAGGTAGCTGGGACTACAGACACCCGCCACATGCCCCGCTATTACTAGAGACAAGGTCTCACTCTGGCTTAGGCTGGTTTTGAACCTGTGAGCTCAGGCAATCCACCCACCTCAGCCTCCCAGGGTGCTAGGATTACAGGTGTGAGCCACCACGCCCAGCTAAAATAACTTACTTTTAATCACAAAAGTAATAGAGGCTTACTGCAAAAAAAAAAAAAAAAAGACCCTGGATAATAGAGTAAATTAAAAAGACACAAAGAAGTTTAGGAAAATGAAAAGATGATGGGGCAGTTTATTACAAAAACATTTAAGCGAGATAAACATGAGCTTTTTTGAAAGTATGGAGCATTCAAAATTCTCACTGACTCATTCCTACCAGAGCTCTGGTCAGTGTATACAATTCCAACCCCTTCACATTGTCCACTCAAGGGGAGAGGAGGACCACCCATAATAAATGTCTTCAGTAAATTAATATTTACTTCCAAGAATGAAGTAAACAAATTACTTGTAGTTTGATAAATAACACGATTAGTGTCTGAAAGGCCAATAAAGCACCTTGTTGGTTATGTTTGTTTACCGAGCTATCAGCAAAGCAGGTAACCACTGCCCACATTCATTAGAACCTGGGAGCTTACATGACTGTGAGAATTTCACTATAACAACAGTCACCAAATCACAGGGCTTCAGGAAGAACCGAGGGTGTTGTTAAAGATCTGTGATAAACAGGATTGAACAATTGATAAATATCAAGCTATTGAAAAAGTGGGTAAAGGCTATGAAGATAATTTTTGAGATACTTAATGGATAAAATATAAAAATAGGTTCAATTTCACTAATAACCAAAAAAATGCATAGAAAGAAGATCTAAATGTCTAAAAAGAACGAATTAAATAGATGTGGTACAATCATATAATAATTAATATGCTATTAAGATTCTATTCTAGGCCAAGCAAGGTGGCTCATGTCTATAATCCCAGCACTTAGGGAGGCCAAGGTGGGAGGATTGCTTGAGTCCTGGGGTTCAAGATCAGTCTAGGCAACATGGCAACATCCCCATCTCTACAAAACAATGAAAAACAATAGGCCAGACGTGGTGGCACACACCTGCAGTCCTAGCTACTTGGGAGGCTGAGGCAGCAGCATCACTTGAAGCCAGGAGTTAGAGGCTACAGTGAGCTGTAACTGCCCCACTGTACACTGCAGCCTGGGAGACAGAGCAAGACTCTATCTCTAAAAACATAAATAAAATTCTATTCTGAGACTGAAGCATAGGGGAAAAAAGTCCAAATATAATCAAAAAGAAAAAAATTGGATATAAAACACTGCAGATTCAATTTTGTAAAAAAACATTAAAAATAAAAACGTATGGCAGGTTGTTAACAATACAGTGTTGTGTTAAAACTGGAAATGATGACTTTTTCTTTGATTTTATCTTTTTTTTTTTATTGAATGGTAACTATGTACATTAATGCACTTCTGGGGTACAGTGTGGGGTTTTCACATGCAATCCTTTCGTTTTATCTTTTCAAACTTTTCTACAGTAGTAGTTAGTAAATCTTCAGTTGGAAGAATTTTAAGAATAAACATGAGCGGATGGTTCTAAACTTCACAAGGGCAGAGGCCCCAGCCTGTGTTTGTTTACCTAACACTGGGCTTGGCACACACAGCGTGAGCTCTATAAATATTTGTGGAATAGATCAATGAGTGAATAAATGAAGGACAGATACGCTCATTTTTAAAATTCTGATA
>NW_003852407.1:26968449-26975498 GCF_000181295.1 Otolemur garnettii
TATCAGAGACTCACTTGAGTCTATTCTGGTGAAGAAATAAATCTACAAAAGCCTGGAAACATTTTTCTTGGACAAACTAATTAAGAAACTAGTTTATATCCCTCACTCAAGGTTGTTAAAATACAGGTCATTCCAGCATGTTAGCAAATCCTTAATGATCTTTAATGATCTCCTAATGTGCTTAAGACCCATTAAAGGCACTCAGGCCTTCCATAACGATTTCCTGAAAGCCCTAAATCTAAACCAGTTATATTTCATTTTAAAGGTCATTATCACAACTTGATTCCCACTAAGACAAGGTATTCTATATCTTCATATACAGCACTGGTCATTTCTCTAAGTGTGACAATTATTTTCAGACAAGAGGATGAAATGCAGACTTTGGGACTAAAACTCCATCCAACGCACAGTGGGCACTTGTCGCTTCAATTTCCCAAGTAATAAAGTGGTATCATACCCTAAAAAGGCGCCACATGTTTTTGAAGACTAAAATAGGAGGCATTTAAAAAAAAAAAAAAGAGTATTGCCAACTATGTACACAGAATAGCATAAGCCATTAAAAAGAAGGCCGTAGCATACCTGACAATTCCTGCTTTACAAATGAAAGCACAGCCAGGTAAACCTGACAGTCAGCTATGATTATCTGCCTCTGAAGCCGGTCGACCACAGACGGAGCGGACTTTCGGACATCAACCTGCGTCGTGGAGAAAAAGTACACACTGATAAATCACACACAAGAATAAGACTCCCTCTGAACAGCTGCTACTTTGTTGTGCAAAGTAATCTCACACAGGAATCGCAAAAGATAGCGGTCACTCAAATTTGCACTGTGAATGGGGTAGCTCCAAATTCCCATTAGGTCTAGCAATGTTTCCTTAACTTAAAAACAAATATGCAAATGACAGAAATTCTTGGGAAACATGAAAATCCATGCAAAATTTTAGAGTTTCACATTTTTAAAAAAACAATGTAAAGTCTTACTTATCCAAAATAAAAATCATTAAAGGTACAACACATTCCTCCAAGCAGATACCCTGAAAAGTCACTTTGTAGCCATCTCTCCCGACGCAGGACTAAGATCAGGGAGCATCCTTTTGGTGTATTGTAACTGGGAGGGGTGGGTTGGAAATGGATTACGTTTCCATTAAGGAGAAAATATTCTGGAATTAAAAATTAGCTTTGAATAAATCCCAAATTGTACTTAAACTCCAGGCCATATAAATAAAAATAAGCAAGTTACTTTCTATACCCACATCGCAAAGTCACTAAGCTGCAGATGCTGGCAGGGTTGTGGAGAAAGGGATCCACTTATGCATCACTGAGATCGCAAACTAGTACAGCTTCTTTGGGAAGAAGTCTACAGAATCCTCAAAGAACTAGAAGTAGACCTCCCCATTTGATCCCACAACCCCATTACTAGATATCTACCCAGAAGAAAAAAAATCATTTTACCACTAAGGACATTTACACTTGAATGTTTATAGCAGCTTAATTCACAATTCCAAAGATGTGGAAACAACCCAAGTGCCCATCACCCCAGAAATGGATTAATAAACCGTGGCATATGTATACCATGGAATACTATTCACCCATAAAAAGATAAAGACTTTGCATCTTTTGTATTTACCTGGATGGAGCTGGACAGCATTCTCCTGAGTAAAGTATCATGAGAATGAAAAAGCAAATATCCCATTACTCTGCACTAATCTGAAAATAGCAGAACAACTACAGGCCCACATTATAGAAAAACACAATGAAATTCAAGAACGGGGTAGGGCCCAGTACGTTCCCACCTAGTGGGGACAGTGTAGGGGTATCTGGCACACCTCCTGGGTGAAGGACTCTACTACAGCCTAGACTCTGGACTTTACCTTATAAATGCAAATAATGTAACCTAATTGTGTGTACCTTCCTATTAACCTGAAATTTCTTTTAAAAATCACTTTTTATAAAATATTGACCTTTAGCATAAGAATGTGTCTAAGGTGAAGAAAAATATCACTCTGGAATAGAACATTCTACATTCTTAATACAAAGTAAACTTGCATAAAATAAGCTAAATAGCTTTCCGGTGCTATCCCAATACCATGGGATATTTGCAAATATGGAAAGTGACGGGATTTTTGCAAATATGCCAACAGTATACATAGCATACGAGACAGGTGACCTGTTTCCCTTTTTGCCTAGATTTTAGCATAATCCATCATGGTCACTATTGTTCCAAATCTAGCCCCAGCACCATTATTCTGTTCATTTGGGAAAATGTCCATCTATCAATGCTTCTGTTTCTTTGTCTGTAATTACATCTACTGTGCGGAGTTGCCAAGAGGGCTAATGAAATACAGCATTAAGAAAATGCTTTTTAAATCACAAGGACCCATCACAAATGTTAATCATTAACACACGTGCTAGGGATGGGACTAGATACTGAGGAGAGACAGGAAAATAAGCTCACAGTCTAATGAGGAAATGGAGACCTTATGACCGTGTAACGCAGTCAGTGCTCTGAGGGGTAAAGTGCAGTCAACCACGGGAACCTGTAAGGAAACCCACTCAACAGGGCTGGGAGCCTCAGGCAGGAATGTTTGGGGCAAACGACATCTAGGAAGTACTAAGGAATGAGTAAGAACCAGGAGAAGCGGGAAGAAAACGTTCTGGGCAAAGGAAAAGTAAACACCACGTCAGCCACCTTAAGGAGTTTGGGCTTAATTACAAGGGTGACAGCTGGCGGGGGAAGGGCCACTGCAAACCAAGCACGCATCATATTTGCATTTTAGCGACTGTACTATAGAGAATAAATTCCAGAAGCAGAGACAGACGTGCCAGCAAGTGAGATGACGGCTGACGTGGGGGGAAGCGGCAATGAGGATGGAAAGAAGTCTATGAATTCAAGAGATACCTGAGAGAGGCCACAGGACCTGGGTACTGACTGGACATCAGGTTTGGAAGGGAGGAAACAAGGGCAACTCCAGCTCCTCCAGACCATCCAGGGACGGCGCTCTTGGCCCAGCAGTAGCCCCCTTGTGGTGGACACCATGAGCCCCTGCAGAGGTGAAGCAATCTAATGGGACTGCCTCCTGGGAGGGGACAGGCATGCAGGAGGAGAGGAAAAGAAGGGGCAGCTTCTGATGACCTCAACCAACAGACTGGCTCGGCACAGCAGAGGAGATGTGTGCGAGACCTTGGGCACACCAAGAAATATCAGGGGCAGGAGATGCCTCTCCAGAACCAAGAACTTTTGCACCAAAAAGCGAGGGTAAAATCAGAATAGTAGATTATGATGTTATTGTGACTTGACTTGTAACCACAGGCTGGTGAGTCCTGGGGAAAATGAGAAAAACAGCTGAATTCCAAAATTATGCCAAAATGCAATTCTCTTCATCCTGCGCGAACTACACACAGAATAGCATCGTGACAACAGCCCTTGCCGCGCGGCTGCCAGGGAACAAGTGACTCCAGGTCACCAAAGAACACATGCACCAAATGGCTCTCGTTACTGAAAGGAGCTTCTGTTGTTTCAAGAGATACATTTTCCACCATTAAAAGCCATATTCTAAGTACCAAAAACCAAAGAAAGGAGTGATGTTCTACATGAATAAGGGGCACGGGGTCCGGAACCGAAAGCCACAGCACTTACGTTCTTCTTAATTTTATTCTTGATTGTTTCAATCACTCCGGCCTCTTCACTCTCACACAGCTTCTCTGTAGTTTTTAAGTCATCGCATGCCAACTGCATTTTTTCTTCTTCAAATGTCATCATGGCATTCTTTCAAAACACGGAAGAAAAAAAAAATGGATGAACCAGTAAGCATGTGAAAACGTAGGCCCATTTACTACCACAAAACATAAAGCAGGAAGAAACGCCCACTTAAATTACTTATTGCAAGTAAAAGAATCACAATGTTACGGTAAACCCCATTCACATCAACAAACTCTGTATGAAATAAGAACATGCCTTTATCACATCAGCGTGAGAAAATAAATGGCAGGGAACGTCCTTCAATTATCATTCTGTACCTTAAGTTCTTGCTGTTACTAAACCAGTAACAAAAATTCTGTATAATTTCTGACGGCTCTGCTCACTTCTGTTTTTCTAGCAGTGTCTTCTTCAAAAACTCATTCTACCCACACATGGATCCCTGGTTCCCCTGAGGACTGCGCAGAAATGCTAATGCAGCAACAGTTGGTAGGTGCTGTTTGCAAATTTTCGGTCTTTCTGGGAATAGCAATTCCAGCGAGTTTACTTACATGGAATTCATTTGATATTATCTGTGGTTAAAAATTCCACTGACAGCTTCTTTCCAGGCACCTGCTGCTGGCAGGTTTCTTCAGGCCACATGTGCTGGGGGAGAGGCAATCTACTGACTCACATGAGACTCTTCCTAGGCGAGCTGAGGTTTCCGAGATGAATGGGCTACGTGCGTGGAGACAGTCACTGCAGGGTACTGGGTTCGTGGAAGGCCCTAACGAACAGCCCTCCATCCCCTATCACATTCCGCCAGCCCTGCCCCGGCATTTTAGGCCACCCCAGTTCTACATTAACCTACTTGTTCCAGTCTAGCCAAAGCAGACCCGGCCATCTTGCCCGAGCTTCCCCACCCTCTCCTTTCCAACCATCCTGTCAAGCTCAAGCCTGCCACAGCCTCACTTCCCACCTGCTCCTCTGCCACCAAGCTCAGCCAAGACCCTTACAGCCTTTTGCCCTCCCTTGGGTCCAAATGTTACCACTCTGACCCAGTACATGTATCATTTTCCTTGAGGTTAGGAACTATGTGTTCTTACAAACAGCAGGCCTTAACGTTTTTTGTTGCATTCCTTAACAAGAGGAAATAGTCAGGAGAATCTCTGTAAGTTGACTGCCCAAGGGACTGTAACAAACTAGTCAACATATACAGGTGGTCAACATAAGGAACCAGCCTACGGGACTGATACGTACATGTTCTGTCTATGAAAATCAGGCCAAGGAGGTGGTCAATGCAGGGACGAGGCCAACTATGGAGTAGAACTATGGAGGTTCTACTGTAGTCTGGATAAAAACTCTTCTCAACAGAAGCTGGCCTGGTTGGGCACCACCGGGCTGTGCCTAACATATCCATTTGCTAATATCTTCCTAACTCTCGAATCTCAGCGCTCTCTTCCTTTTGGTTTCTACTTACAACTTTTTATTTTCTTGCTGCTATACAATTTTATGAAAAATTCCTTTTAAAATATGTGTTCGAAAGTAGTCTGTGTGATGCGACAGTGTTTCTTACGAATGAAAAGTCTTTGTTTTCAACATTGCCCAATTTAGTTTAAATCTCACTGCGACCTATTTTCTCAGTTCCCAAATGCGAGTATTGGGAAATGAAACCCTGACTGACTCACGTTAGCTCCGCTCATTTCACTTGTGCTCTAGTCCACATTTACTCAACGATTTTAGAGAAAACCTTAATTACCCAAAGTCAGATCTTCTCCTCCCCCCAATCCAGTTGTAATGTTTTGAAGATCTTTTAATTACATTTTTATTCTAAAAAGGATTTTAATTGGGAAAAACATAATCCTCTAGAAATAACACGCAAACACTTTCTTTTTAAAATTAGGGAAGAGAGGTTATCTCACAGGCACTGGTTAACAGGCAAAAACTTTCATTTCTGCTTTAAACTCCAAAAGCTTTGCTACGATAGCACAGCCACCAAGAGACGTTATCTATTTGTTTCTTTCCGATATCTCTTCTGATATCAACTTACCAAGAAACTGACAAAGCTGGCTCCAAAACTCATTAATGGGCTATGATTTCTGTTAAGGAAACAAAACGAAATTATTTTCAGTAAAATTTTATTTGAAAAGCATTTGGTATATCAGGATCATTATATAATCCTACTAACTGGACAGAAGAAGTTAAGGTCATCGAGCAGATTAAATTATCCTCAGAAAGAAGTTAAAGAGGCAAGTTGGTTCAAAGCGCTACACACCAGGGTAGAAGCTGCGCCCGATCTTGTAAAGCAAGGCAGACAACACAGTCAGATGATAACAGAGACTACCTTAGTAAACTTTTAAATTGAGGCCAGTAAAGAGTTGACATAAATATAAACAGGGTAGAAGTCAGGCCCGGAGCTCACAACAATAATCTCAGCACTCTTGGGAGGCCAAGAAGGGAGGATCACTTGATGGGTTTGAGGCCAGCCCAGGTAACATAGTGAGACCTCATCTCTACAAAAAAAAAATTAGCCAGGCATGGTGGCCTGTGTCTATTGTCCCAGCTACTTGAGAGGCTGAGGCAGGAGAGCTACTTGAGCCTAGGAGGTCCAGGTTACACCGAGCTATGACAGCACCACTGCACCCCATCTCAAAAAAAAAAAAAAAAAAAGATGGTAGAAACAATCTGATTATCTGCAAAATGTAGCTAAAGAAAGATGGCTATTATTCATTTTTAAAATACAAAACTTATTACAAACATTGTATACATAAATCAGTGTCATTCCTAGAGCAGATAAAAGGGTTTCACCACTGAGCGAGACTGTACAAAATCATCTCTCCACCCAAGCATGTTAGACATACCTCCCTCAAACTCAACCCTTCTCCTACTGGGGTTATCTAATTTTGCAGGAAGCCAAAAATGAGCCCTAACCACATCAATGCCTGTCGCGTTTAAGGAATGTAAGAACCTGAATGCTCTGCTTCAAATTCAAAACCAGTAAGAAAATCCAGATCCCTGTCAATTGCACTAAAAGGAAAAGCAAGATGCAATTGCCTTCTTACATGAAAATCATTTCACTGATTTTTTTATTACACACATAATACACTGTCACTATAAAAAAGGCACAAAACAATTTAGTCAATCCTCTATTAGAAATGTAGATTGTATCCAAAGTGACAGCAAAGAGACAGTGCGCAGATGGAAGGATGTGCACACTTTGGATGTGTGTACACAGACAGATATGCTTGATGAACATTTTGTACATATATTTTTGCAAGCGGGTCAAATATGTTCTTGGGCTAAAATGCTAGAGGTAGGACTACTGAGTCAAAGAGTGTGCATGATTGCAGAATTTTGGGAGACTAAGAGGGGA
>NW_003852407.1:26975556-26976215 GCF_000181295.1 Otolemur garnettii
AAAAAAAAAATAGCTGAGCATTATGGGATAGTCCCAGCTACTTGGGAGGCTGAGACAGGAGGATCCCAGGAGCCCAGAAATGAGAGGTTCCAGTGAGCTGAGACTCTACCACTGAACTCTAGCCTGGCCAACAGCCCAAGAGAGCCTGGCTCAAAAAACAAAAAACACCAAGAATAGGTACATCCTTTTTTCTCTTGCAGTGGTATGTGTGTGTTTGTGTTTATGTGTGGGTATATGTATGTGAGAGAGAAAAAAGAGAGACAGGCGGGAATGGAGAGAGGGAAGGAGAGAGAGAAAAACAGACAGAGAGATCTGAGACTCAATTTGGAACACTGACCTTCTGCTCCCATTTTATTACATCTACTTGAAATTTAACAATTAACAATTTCTTTACCTCACTTAATAGGATACTTATACTTGTAAGAAAAAAAAAATAAGGTCAACTCACTTCTGAAGAATTCCAAACTAACACTCACACCCATAAACCCAGCTCAAGCAGCATGCTATGCTGAGTGTGGTGGCTCACACCTATAAACCTAGCACTCTGGGAGGCCATGGAAAGAGGACTGTTAGAGCTCAGGAGTTTGAGACCAGCCTGAGGAAGAATGAGACCCCCGTCACACCTTTTGAGTGTGGGACATAACCACAAGGAGAACTCT
>NW_003852407.1:26977209-26984459 GCF_000181295.1 Otolemur garnettii
CATTGTTGTTTGGCGGGCCTGGGCTGGATTCAAACCCACCACCTTAGGTGTATGTGGCTGGCACCTTAGCCACTTGAGCCACAGGCGCTGAGCCTTAAATGGATTTTTCAAAAGATAGAAACATTTTTCCCTCCTTGAAGTACCACCGGTAGCCCCCCCACCCTCAGCTCCTGGCTGCATCAGGCACTCAGAAGAGTGCTCAGCAGGCGGCCTTGCACAGCTCTCACTCTGGAAGGGCTCAACTGAACAAGTTTCACTTGGTTTTTAAACATAACATACTTCAAGTGGTCCTTCTAGAGGTTAACTTTAAGAGGTTAGCTTGCCTCATCTTAATTCTGGCCCATGCATGTGTCTCTACACAAAACGTATTCACTTTGGAGATCTGGGAAGGCTCCCAGAGAGTGCAAAGACCATTACTTCAAAACCAGGGCTGGGGAAGAGACGAAGAGGCTCCTGGCTCATTTCAAGATTGCTCATATGAGAAACCAACAGACACAACCAGACAGGAGGGGAGCGGGCTTTATGCAAAGGCCGAGTACAAAGGTAAGCATTAGAATCGAAAGACAGTCCCCTCTCAACACGGGAAGATATACAAAAAAAGCAGGGCAAGTGAAACAGGCCACAGAATGAAAAACTCACTTATTTAAAAGAAGGAAGACCAGAAATATGTATGTTTACACATATGTATTTCATCAGCAAATATATATATGAAAAATGAGGATGAAAAAACAACGGTAGGATAGCCCATAACATTTTAAAAAAAATGAATGCCTCTAACGTGTAGGGGGAGAGCATGGAAAAAAATAGGAATGAAGCTTCCTTGTATATATCTTGCTTTGTAGATTTGACTTTGGAATCTCATAAATATTATACACAATAATGCCAAATCAAAATTTAATAATGCAATTCCTAAAAATCAAAAGACAGTGAATTGTAAATTAAATGCACCTAAATGCAAACCAGTCGGTAACATAACCACACAGCGTAAAACTATTCCAAGTGACTTTAAAACACAGTAATCAGACAGCACAGGCTTACTGTGAAATACCCTTAAAAACAGACTCCAAAAAATGATAACTCAAAACCCAACAACTTCATCTATTTTTAGTAATCAAATAATCATGGTCTTATTAGACAAGTGGGTTTTGTTATTCTAAGGCTGCTGGGTGAGTAGTTTATAAAAAGGCAGTGAAATAGCACATCGGTATTTCTAGAGAACCAGGAGTTTGTGTACAGGAACAAGGATGGAGTGAATTTAAAAATCTTACAGTATAGGACATGAACTGGAAGAATCAATGCAAACTCACTGCACTTTTTATCTTTACAACAATACATGTTTTTACCTCTGTCCACAGAAAAAGCCTTTCTGGAAAGGCCAGGAGCAGTGGCTCACACCTGTAATCCTAGCACTCTGGGAGGCTGAGGCGGGTGGACTGCCTGAGCTTAGGCGTTGGAGATCAGCCTGTGCAAGAGTGAGACCCTGTCTCTAAAAATACCCAGGCACTGTGGTGGGCACCTGTAGTCCCAGCTACTTGGGAGGCTGAGATAAGAGAATCAGCTGGAGCCGAAGAGTTTGAAGTTGCTGGGAGCTGTGACACCATGGCACTGTACTGGGGGTGACAGAGTAAGACCTCCAGTGAGTAAGACAGAGGAGAGGAGAGGAGAGGGGAGGGGAAGGGAGGGGAGGAGAGGAGAGGAGAGAAGAGGAGAGGAGAGCAGACACCCTGTTAAAGCAGAAAGTAGGGAAGTTTAAAAACATATTAAGGTTTGAAGTTCTCACTAGCCAAAGACGGAACAACTTGATCATCCTCAAGGGGAAAGACAGCAATGGACCGAAATATAAAATATTTTTAAATCATGAGTTTATAATGATACTTTCAATTTTAAAAGAACCTCACTGGTGGTGTAGGGAGGATTCTAGGGATCAAAACTGATTCAAAAAAGGAAAGAATAAGCATTTACCCTGTTTTTTCTCTATGAACTCAGAGTTTGGGGTGGGTTAGAAGGAGCGTTTCTCTTTATAGAAGTATCCTGTACTAAAATAAATGAAAGGCAAACCAGCATGGGTGTCTAACCTGTGGCCTTCAGGCCTCAGGCTGATTGCCTGAAGACCGTTTGCTTGCTTATCTGCAGTGTCCTTGTGAAAATTATGCACTATGCACAGACTTTATTTTTAGCTCATCAGCTCTTGTTAGTGTGTATATGGCCCAAGAAAATGCTTCTGCCAATATGCAGCAGAAAAGAAAAAAAAGGTTGGACACCCCTGGTAGACTATCACCATGTTGCAACTCCTAATGAATTAGTGGAAATTGATCAAAAAGACAGGGACAGGAGAACGTATTACATACCACCATGTCACAGAATCAGCATGATCCAGATTGTGGGAAATTCTACAGGGCAAAGATCCTAGTTTCTTTAACAATAATAGAAATTAGAAGGGGGAAAAAAGAGACTGAGGGGAACCTCTGTTTTTAGAGCATAAACACAGACAGACAGAACTGAACAATTACACTCCCCCATACCTACCATACATACCCTACAAAAGGTATGTACAGTGGGTTCATAGTAGTGTTATTCATGGTAGCCTCACACTGAAAGTAATTCAAATGTCCATCAATGTCCAACTAGAATGGGTCTAATTGTAGCATATTTGTTCAATGGGGTAATTCACAGCTATGGAAAAGAACAAACCACTGCTAAATGCAATAACATGAATTAATCTCATAGGCATAATGCTGGGTGAAAAGCCAAACACAAGAAAATATACACCAAATGCTTCCATCTCTATGAGGCTCAAAGGCACTATTCTGACTTGTAATGATGGACAGAAGTCAGAACAGCGGTTATCTCTGGGGAAATATCTACAGAGAATGAGCCCAAGGGAAGATGCTAGAACACTGGAAATGTCCTCTGATTCGCCTGGATGGTCCTTACACATTACAGAAAGTTCTTTACTGGATGGAAGATTTTCCCCTATGAAGAAGAGAAAAATATTAAACAGGAAAAAAAAAAAATCAGATAATCATTGGTGCATATTTGATTATATCAACGAAGCAGTATTTTTGTAGGTGTGGCCATGGTGCTGTGCTACATTTTAAAGAGTTTCCTATTTTTTAGAGGTATGTATGAAAGTATTTACAGATGCAATTATATGTTGAATGGGACTTGTTGCAAAATGATACGAAGTCAAAGGATTAAAAGTGCGCAGAAGTATAGCTACAAGAAGACAGGCCATAACTTGACAGGTACTAAAGGTAAGTGACTGAAAAAACAGATTTCATCAAACTAGTCGATGTACTGTGGAAGATACATGTATGAAATTTTCCAAAATATAAAGTTAAGAAACAAGCATCCACATAAAAATGTTCCCCCAAAGATAAGGTGTTTTTTGGAATCCTTTGATGAGAAGGCTTCTTACGGCCACTGCGATAGTTTACTTTCCACAAATGAACCATTGGTAAGAAAGTGGCTCTGAAGCTTTTCTCTGTATGGTGAGTCCCCTCAAGGTAGAAAACCTACTGAGAATAAAAAAGGAGCAATTTACCATCTATTCCTATATTCACCAACATTGCCACAGAAATTTTTCTTTAAAGTTTCTCTGGATATTAAAAATTGGACTGGTGAAGATCTTGTTTCCTGAAATATAGGGGAAGGGAATGGACACAGCTGATTCTCAAAAGAACATTTCTCCATTAGGTAAGTGGGCACAATTATTATAAGCCAGTTCCTAACTGAATATACTTCTCCAAATGCAATTTTATTGCCCCAAGGGGCAAATGGCCAGAATTATTTAAATCTTTCTTCTACTTGTTTGAAAATGTTCTATATTTATTTAATGTTTAGTTCTTAGAAAAATTCTCCAGAATGACTTATCTCTTCTCCAAATGTGTGGAGAATCTGGGCCCTTGTGGATAACAAAGGAAACAGGGGGCCACCTGAACCTAATAAGCCCATGGGTGTCACTTACGCCTTTCATAACAGCCCCCAAATCCCAGGTCTGAGGGCTGGAGAAAAAACTGCGTTAACTCCCCTCTGCTGTTCGTAATGGAAGCTCTGCCTTTTTTGTGACCCATGCTGTTTTAAAAATCACACTCCCAGAAGATCACAAGAGTTAACTTTGTACAACCGGCAAAAAGGCAATATTGAATGTTTCTCTAGATGCCTTACCTTGTCTATGGTAATACAGTTTTTACCAGTAAGACAAGTGACATCCTCTGCTCTGCTTGATACCATCAAAAACAGGCCTCAAAGCCAAGTGCCGTGGCTAACACCTGTAATCCTAGCACTCTGGGAAGCCCAGGCAGGAGGATTGCTTGAGCTCAGGAGTTTGAAACTAGCCTGGGCAAGAGTGAGACCCTGTCTCTGGTAAAAATAGAATAATTAGCCAGGCCTTGTGGCAGGCACCTGTTGCCTCAGGTACTTGAGAAGTTGAGGCAGGAGGATTCCTTGAACCCAGGAATTTGAGGTTGCTGTGAGCTAGGCTGAGGCCACAGTACTCTAGGTTGGGGAACAAAGATTTTGTCTTAAAAAAAAAAAAAAGGCTTTAGGAAGACAAAACTAGTCTGCTATTTCATCTTTCTTTCTTTTTTTTTTTTTTTTGAGACAGAGTCTCAAGCTGTTGTCCACAGTAAAGTGCCATGGTGTCACAGCTCACAGCAACCTCCAACTCTTGGGCTTAAGTGATTCTCTTGCCTCAGCCTCCTAAGTAGCTGGGACTACAGGCACCCACCACAACACCAAGGGTGACATAGTGAGACTCTGTCTCAGAATAAATAAAGATATAAATATTAGAGAACAACAAGTGTCAGGAAAGGATGTAGAAACACTGGAACCCTTGGGTAGTGCTGGTGGGACTACAGGATGGTGCAGCTGGTATGAAAAACAATATGGCAATTGACAAAAAAATAATAAATAGAATGACCATATGCCCTAGCAATTCCCCTCCTGGGTATATACTCAAAAGAATTGAAAGCAGGAGCTCAAACACATATCTTTACACCATGTTCATAGCCACATTATTGACAATAGCCAAAATGGAAAGCAATCCAAGTGTTTATTGATGGATGAATGGATAAACAAGATGTGGTTTATATATACAATGGAATATTAATCAGCCTCAGAAAAAGAAAATTCAAACACATGCTATAGTATGGATATATCTTGAGGATATCATGCTCAGTGAAATAAGCTAGTCACACACACACACAAACTATGATTCCACTTACATGAAATCCCTATCACAGTCAAATTCACAGACAGAAAGTAGAAAGGCGATTGATCCTCTGAGACTAGGCGTGGGGAGAGGAATGGAGAGAAGCTGTTTACTGGCTACAGCTTTTGAGTTGGGCAAGATGAAAAGAATTCTGCGGATTGGTTGAAAATGACGTGAATACACACTGAACAGTACGAAACTGCACCTTTAAACATGGTTAGGTGGGGCATGGCGGCTCATGCGTGTAACTCCAGCACTTCAGGTGGCCAAAGTTGGGAGGATCGCTCGAAGCCCGAAGTTTGGGACCAGCCTGGGCAACACAGTTGAGACCCTGCCTCTTAAAAATAAATAATTAGGGTGACAAATTTTGTTATGTGTATTTTATCACAGTTAAACATTTTAATGGAAAAAACTATCTACAATAGAATAAATGACTCATAAAAAAACCAGATGGAGTATTACCATGACCTAAAAATGCTTTTGATAGAATTTAAAGGAAAAACAAAAGTTCTGTGCGCATGAGGTTTCAACACACATGGATGATGAAAAGTAAAAATATTTGAGAGGCAAGAAGATTAAGAATGGTTTTTTTCGGTGTAAAGTGTGTATATGAGAGTGGGGAGAAACAGTTAGGACTGAAACTGATCTCATCATCCTTTCTGCTTTCCTATCACCACCACAGTCATTCTCCCGACACTTGTACTCTTTTTAAAATGCATCATTTAAGTTGATTTACTTGTTCTCAATACTCCCTGTGATTCAGTTGTTTCTTTGATACAGTTTCTCAACAGAACCTATCATTTAGCCAACCAAAAAGAATAATGGGGCAATTCAGCAGCAGAACAGCCAGACTGTGGGAAGAAGTTACTGACTTGGTGGCAAGTTCAGGCCTCACTGTGCCGAGCAGGGCATCCTAAACACAGGGGTAGCACAGGGTCCACCTACATGGACCCCAAGAAATAGAGAGAAAGTATGTACCTCGCTTGTGAGAGGTCACTCCCCAACACAGTCTGATTCCTACTCCCCCCAAATGCAAATGAGTTAGGGCTTGCTTTTTACATAATCCATAAGCAATATAAATAATATTTTTAATCCATATGCTTCAAAATAAAAGGAAAGCAGCCCACACATTTTCTTGTTATGTAAAGTGCATTCTCTTGGTGAAAAAAAAAAAGTTTTTTTCATTTTTAATAGTGCAACCTTCACCCTGCCTTCCTGACTCCTCCCCACTCTGCCAAGAAAAATTACAAATACAAAAGCCTTACAATAAGGGATTTTATGAGGGCTGAGCTAAAAATTAAAACCAGGTGCTCTGAACGTATAAAAGGTAGCACTAATGGATAAAGCCTTGAAATGTCCCAATTTCACATGGCACTGACGGTCTGAACACAGACAGCCCTTACTTACCTTATACTCATGGCTCCCGGGCAACTGGTTCAATTTTTACTGTCCAGTATATTAAAGTTTTCTAACTCTGAGTACACTGTGGTGGTAATCAATGGATAAGATGAATTTGGTGCTTCTGCAATGAATTACGTTTTCAAAATATATTGAACTTAATTCTTCAACACCATTCAGATGTGGGGAATTATTATGGGAGCACCTTGGGGACCTCAGTCTCAAAGATATGGCAACTATGATACAGAAAGAAATGTTGGCCAGCTAGTGCCAAAGAACGTAAAGGCCCCTGTCACTCAGTCACTAAAGAGATGGAGAGATCTCCCTCTACTCCTATTACGAAACTAAGGAAAAACAGTGACATTTTCAGCACCTTGACCTGGCAGAATTCATTTAACAAATGCTTATTAGGCAGAGCACCTCTCCTAGGCAGACAAGGAAAAGGTTCCTCAGAAATAAAAATGGAGGCTCGGCGTCTATAGCTCAACCAGCTAAGGCGCCAGCCATCTACACCTAAGGTGGCAGGTTCGAATCCAGCCCGGACCCGCCAAACAACAATGATGGCTGCAACGAAAAATTAGCCGGGCATTGTGGCGGGCGCCTGTGGTCCCAGCTACTTGGGAGGCGGAGGCAGGAGACT
>NW_003852407.1:26984573-26985940 GCF_000181295.1 Otolemur garnettii
TAGACCAAAGATTTAGGAAGAAAAACACCCTAATGCCCTCAGATGGTGGTCCAGGAAAATAAAATGGGAAAAGGTTCATTAAAAGGGCTTTTCTGGACATGATTCATAATTGTTAACAAGAATAGTTTTCAAAAGGAAAAACATGATTTATCCTAAAAGCATCTTACTTTAAAAGTCCTCCAAATGTATGATAATGTATTCTATATAGCATCCCTAGAGGAGTCATATATGATGAGACAGCATCTGTGGAATGCTCCCTTTTGGATCCTGTTACGAATCAGATTGTAAAATAAAATTCATTACCTGTGGTTTCCCTAAAACGTAAAATCACTTCTATAGCAATGCCTGCAGCTCTATCCCATTTATTAGGCCTCATCCAGGTCTGAGACATAGGGGGTACCCAGGTCCAGGTCTGCAGCCTGTGCACCCCTCTGCTCCACATCCTCTAAGCAGCTGTGATCAAGTTCAACTTTTAAATGGCTCCCCACAGTACACAGCCAACCCTGAGCCCACTCTGTGGAAGATGAAAATGTCAATGCCATCCAAGCCAAGAAACCAGGCCATATAAAAAGAGTAAGACTCACTATCAACCTCAGAGAAATAATTTATGGTTTTCTAGGTTGTTCCTTAAAAACCAATGAGAACATGTTTTTTGAAATCTAAGATATTTAATTTTAAAATCACACACCTAAGTCATGATCAGATAATGTTCCTCAGCTCAAAATAAATGAAAAGTGAACTTTTTTATACCTAGGGCAATAGGAAAAATTCTAGCAAATCCAGTTTTGTTCCATTCATTGATTTAAAATGTATCTGCTGAGCACCAAGTATACAGTAGGTACTGCGCTACGCACTAGAGGAGACTCAGAGATGAATGAGAATACTCCCCCTCTTCTCAGACCCTGTCAGGTCCAGTGTGGCAGCCACAGACAGTCCTACTAACCTCTCTATTAAACAGTGATGAAAATGAGTAAATTGCTTGCTACTCAGACCTACAAGGTCTTCCCTCATCATTGTATATTTTTGCAAATGGATGAGGCCCCCTCTAACACCACATTTGATGAAATCTGAAAAAGGCTATTTGCTATGTTTGAGTCTCTTTTTTAAGAGGATTATGAATAGGCTGGGCCCGGTGGCTCATACCTGTAATCCTAGCACTCTGGGAGGTCAAGGCGGGTGATTTGCCTGAGCTAAGAGGTTTGAGACCAGCCTGAGCAAGAGTCTGCCTGAACTAAGAGGTTCGAGACCAGCCTGAGCAAGAGCAAGACCTCATCTCTAAAAAAATAGCTATGCAGGGCGGCGCCTGTGGCTCAAAAGGGTAGGGTGCTGGCCCCATATGCCAGAGGTGGCGGGTTCAAACCCAGCCC
>NW_003852407.1:26986072-26990393 GCF_000181295.1 Otolemur garnettii
TGATGCCCCTGCACTCTACCAAGTATGACAGGGTAAGACTCTGTCTCAAAAAAGAAAAACAGGAAGGGCATGAAGACATCTCCAGTTGGTCTCTCTGACATCTCTGTATTTCAATGCTGTACAGAGCCCTTATTACTGTTTGATATTTGCCTCCTTGTTCGTTTGAAGAACTAGAAGCTCCCCAGGTGGGGATTCTATCTCTGTAACATGCTGCTGACTTAACCACTTAGGACGGAACCCCTGAGTGCGACAGGTCCCCAATACATGTCTGTTCAACAAACCAACCAACCATGTCCAACAGAGTCCACATTTCCTACTTCCTTTGATGGAATGCCTTCTACAGCAGCGATTCTCAACCTTCCTAATGCCACAACCCTTTAATACAGTTACTAGCAATGAAAATAATTTTATGGTTGGGGGTCACCACAACATGAGGAACTGTCTTAAAGGGTCGTGGCATTAGGAAGGTTGACAACCACTGCTCTACAGGGTCACAAAACTTACCAGATATGAGAAGATCTTTGCCAATCTGAAACCTACAAAACTACTTTCACTAATAAGTGTGTTTATTTCTTTTATGAGAAGATAGCAGGGGAAAGAATTTACTTTTCAGACGTAACTCAAAGCATGACCTAAAAACACGCATGTCTCTGAAAGCCTTGATCACTATCATTCAGTTTATGAGCATTTGATTACAAGTGTTTGGAATATGCTCAATCTTCTGTTCAGAATTGTTTTTCTTGTGTTCCTACCCTTCTTAGGGATATGGGAGTCTGCAGCCACCACCAGCTCACACCCCTGCGTGTTGGGGGCACCCTGGGCCAGGAGGGGTGCCAGTGCCCATGCGTGCAGTGTGATTTGCGCTCACGGTCACTGTAGTTTCTTACTGTTTACTTTTGTAACGTTAACTGCTTGTGATGTGATGACTTTATAATTTACTGGCTGGTGCCAAGAAGCCACAAAAGACTCTTCCTGGGAGCAGCGAAGCCATTAAGCTTGTAGCAGGCAGGGTGGACGTTTGGGGCTGTTCGACTCTGGGTCTCCTCTCCACGTTCTTACGGATTGAGGCAGTAATTGTCTCCAGGTGGCTCACTAACGAGCCACTCTAAGGGGCATCCTGGACAAGATAACTAAGCCCTGCCCCTGACTTCCTACGGACGACTGTTCTGACAGATGCTTTCTTAGGAGCACTAAGAATGCAACAAACGTTCTGAGTACAACAAAATTGCTCTCAACGCCACTGAGGTCATTTAAAATACAGACCGGTTTCACAAGCGGATGACCAAAACAGAATTATCCTACAAACAGATGTAGGGATATCCCTTAAAACATGGGAGTATTAAGGGGCAGGGGTAGATTACAGGAACAAGGACAAGAAAGAAATGGTGAACAGGACAGAGGACACACGTGCTTGGCCTAGAGTGGATGGATGGCGGGGGGCGGGCAGCTGGGAGAGCTGGGTACTGTCCCCCTCAGAGGCCCATGTGGCTGCTCAGCACCCAGGCCTGGGATGAGGGAGTCTCCTCCCCCTTCCCCATCTATTAACTGCCAAGTGATTTCCTGAGTTAGAATTAACCAGTTTAGTTCATATGACTGACGGACCAGTAAGTGAATATTTAAGAAATAAATAGCTACATGCAAATTAAGTTTGTCTGGGGACAAGAACAGGAAAAATAAGAAATGTTTCCATTTTCATTTCCTTTTCCATTATTACTTGAATCCGGCACATTTTAAAAACCAAAATAGAAACAGTGGGAAGGAAATATCCTACTCTCCTGCCTGGGGCTTTGGCAAGAGGATTCTTCCCCCAATCTCCTTCTTTCCTCAATGGCTCCTGCTCAGCCTCCAGACCACGGGTTCCAGACCACCCTTCAGGTCCCCCAGATTAGTGGGAGTCTCGTTTCTCCTCAACCTTCACCCCAAGAACAACCCTCAGACCTGCGTGGTACCTAGCACAGGGCCAGGCACCTGTTATGCCCTCACCAGGTGCTTCTTGAATAAATGAACCAAGGAATAACTGAATGAACAGATATTTGTATGTTGAGGTATTTACACGTTAGGTGGCTACGTGACAGGTGGAATTGTTTCTATTTCTTTCCATGTTGTAAAACTTTTTTACTGAGTGAAAAAATTCACTAAAAAATTCACCTGACTGGCTCAAGTGGCTAAGGCGCCAGCCACATACACCTAAGGTGGCGGGTTTGAATCCAGCCCAGGCTGCCAAACAACAATGACGGCTGCAACCAAAAAATAGCCAGGTGTTGTGGCGGGCGCCTGTGGTCCCAGCTACTTGGGAGGCTGAGGCAGGAGACTCGCTTAAGCCCAGGAGTTGGAGGTTGCCGTGAGTTGTGATGCCATATCACTCTACCCAGGGGGATAGCTTGAGGCTCTGTCTCAAAAAAAAAAAAATTCACCTGGCATCTAGCATGTACAATATAAGTATTTATTGAATGAAATTAATAAATCATGAATTGGTCTAAATAAATAAAATTTTTTTCCATACCTCAGAAGCTATTCCCAAAAATGGGATTAATACTTGGGTAGCCTCTGAATGCTTAAAAAGATTTCTTGCTGGCTCAGCACCTGTGGCTCAAGTGGCTAAGGCACCAGCCACATATATCTAAGGTGGCGGGTTCAAATCCAGCCCGGGCCCGCCAAAACAACAAATAATGGCTGCAACCAAAAAATAACTGGGCATTGTGGTGGGTACCTGTAGTCCAAGCTACTTGGGAGGCTGAGGCAGGAGACTTGCTTGAGCCCAGGAATTGGAGGTTGCTGTGAGCTATGATGCCATAGCACTCTACCCAGGGGGATAGCTTGAGGCTCTGTCTCAAAAATATATATATATTTCTTGCCCTGACCACTAGCTCTCTTTAAAACATCATTTTATAAATACAGTTCTTGAATTTGTTTACCCATAGGATGCTGAAAATCGTTTAGAGTACCATGGGGTCACAGTAGCAACCTCAAACTCTTAGGCTCAATCAATCCTCTTGCCTCAGCCTCCCAAGTAGCTGGGACTATAGGGACCTGCTACAATGCCTGGCTAATTTTAGAGATGGGGTCTTGCTCTTGCTCAGGCTGATCTCATACTCCTGAGCTCAGGCAATCCACCTGCTCCAGCCTCCCAGAGTGTTAGGATTACAGGTATGAGCCACTGTGCCCTACCTTACAGGAAGCTTCTTAAACTAGGAGACCTATTATAAAATATGCCCTCCAGTTGGCCAAACATGTCTTAATAACTACATGATCATGTACTGGTATCTTATTCTATAACTGTATTTTTAAATTTCAACAATTTAAATGTAAATAATTACACGGCATTATTGTGAAGAATATATTCTATAATAGAAAATAATAAATCTATTTTTGACCTACACACTGATTAACTCCAGCAGGCAAAGAACTTCCTATATTTGAAAAATCCACTTAAGAAAAAACTTGCCCAAATAGCAATCATTGATACTGCCCACAGAAGTGGTATCTTAAAAGATAAACACATACTGTTATAATTCTTTAATAAACAGAAGTACAGTGCACAAAAAGAAAGCAATAAAGCTCAGAGTTGCAATAAAACTAATCATATTCCAGAAGAATAGAGGTAGGAAAAAAATTGTCTATTTTAACTAAAAGTGTATGTTTTAACTCAATTATTTATCATATCCTTTAAAAAATTCAGATCAGAATGGTAAATGCCTTTAATTTCCTGCTCACATGGCATGACCAGCCACTGCCTTCAGGCCTGAGAAGAAGCCTTGCATAAACGAATAAGGGCGGAATCTAAAAACACCTCATTTATTTAAAGAAGTCAGAAACAGATATTTTAAATTTGAATTTTAACAAAATCAATTCTCATAAGCCCTTAACTACTTATGCAACTGTATATTCATATCTTACAGTTTATCAAAATTGCAAAACTTTATAACATTTTGGAAAGCACACATGATACATTTGTTTTCCAAATATACTGGTTTATCAGTATCACATAAATTATTAACTATATAATGCTGTTTCTGTTCGTTTTTTTTGGTTTTGGAGACAGAGTGTCACTTTCTCACCCTCAGTAGAATGCAACCTCAAACTCTTGGGCTAAAGTGATCCTCTTGCCTCAGCCTCCCAAGTAGCTTGGACTTTAGGAGCCTACCATAACACCCAGCTATTTTTAGAAACAAGGTCTTACTCTGGCTCAGGCTGGTCTGGAACCTATGAACTCAGGCAATCCACTGGCATTGGCCTCCCAGAGAGCTAGGATTATAGGCATGAGCCACTGTGCCTGGCCTCAATACTGTGTGTGTGTGTATGTGTGTGTGTGTGTGTGTGT
>NW_003852407.1:26991656-26993534 GCF_000181295.1 Otolemur garnettii
AGAACAGGTGATATTCAATACAAATTAAAGTTGAATAAGCTGTATAACCATAAAGACCTCACATTTTATAAAGAATTGTGAGACTAAAAAAATATGCATCGATGTAAATGTATCTCAAGGAACTATGGACTTTATGAAAATAAGGTTGTGAGTAGGGCAGAACAAATATATCAAAAATTCTATGTACTAATCAGTGGGACCACACCTACCGGTGCATCTTACAAGGGTACATGTGAAATTTACTAGGTGTAGGATATAAATGTCTAAACACAATAACTAAGAAAATGCTGTGAAGGCTATGTTAACCAGTTTGATGAAAATATTTCAAATTATATATAAAACCAGCACATTGTACCTCATGACTACATTAATGTACACAGTTGTGATTTAATAAAAAAAAATTCTGTGTACTACAGAGGCTGATATTCAGGGAAAGCTAAGTATTTCAGTAACAAACATACATTAAATTATGTGAGATAAAAGTCAACTTTGGGGGCTGATTGTGGTGGCTCATGTCTGTGATCCTAGCACTCTGGGAGGCTGAAGCATGTGGATTGCTTGAGCTCAGGAGTTTGAGACTAGCCTGAACTAGAATGAGACCCGGTCTCTAAAAACAGCCAGGCATTGTGGCTGCTGCCTGTAGTCCCAGCTACTTGGGAGGCTGAGGTAAGAGGATCACTTGAGCCCACGACTTTAAGGTTGCTGTGAGCTATAATAACCCCAAGGCACTCTACCAAGGATGACAAAGTGAGATTCTGTCTCAAAAAAAATAAGTGAATAAAATAAAAGTCAAATTATTAGAAGCAAAAGGAAAACACATTTAAATGGATTTTTTTCCTACAGAAGCCTGGTTGACACATTGCTTTGTCCAGATGCATTCAAATATATAACATAATATATTATAATAACTGGTGGGAATGAAAATAGTACAAATCTTTTAGAAAAGTCCTCTATCTGTATTTCAAGAAATTTACAAAATGTTTCTCGGAATCTACTCTAAGGCTGGTCACAGTGGCTCACACCTATAATCTTAGAACTTTGGAAAAGTTCAGATGGGAGAATCATTTGAGGCCAGGATTTTAAGACCAGCCTGGGTAACAGAGTGACTATGTCTCTCAAACAAAAAAAAACCAACTGCTCTAAGAAAAATAAAATGTAGGAAAAATTTCTATACAATGATGTTCATTGTAGGCTGCACCTGGTTACTGTAATCCTAGCACTCTGGGAGGCCTAGGTGGGTGGATTGCTTGAGCTCAGGAGTTCAAGACTAGCCTGAGTAAGAGTGAGAACCTGTCTCTACTAAAAATAGAAACACTAATCAGGCATTGTGGTGGGTGCCTATAGTCCTAGCTACTTGGGAGGCAATTGAGCCCAAGAGTTTAAAGTTGCTATGAGCTACAATGCCACAGCACTCTATCCAGTATGTCTCAAAAAAAAAAAAAAAAAAAGTTTGTTGTAGTATGGGGGGTGACTAACATTTTTTGTTTTTCTCTGCCCAAGAGTTGTCTTGGGCCACATATTAAATACACAAACACTAACAAAAGCTGATCAGCTAAAAAAGTCCATGCATAGTTTTCATGATATAAACAGCACTGATAAGCAAAAAAAGTCCTCACAAAATCAGCATGTGGCCCACAGGCTGCAGGTTGGACACCTCTGATAGTATCAAGAAACAAAAACTAGAATGTTGAATACAAATTGTAAGCCAAATTAGATATAGTCACAGAGTGAAATATTATTTTGCAAAAAAAATGTTGTAACTAAGGAAATGCTTACTCCAGTGTGTTTGAAAAAGCAGGGGCTCTAGGAATGTTTCTGTGTTAAGATCTCAACTTGGGGCTCGGCGCCTATAGCTCAACCGGCTAAGGCGCCAGCCAC
>NW_003852407.1:26993791-26999967 GCF_000181295.1 Otolemur garnettii
ATCTCAACTTGGATCATGAACTAGCTGTGAGACCAGTAGCAAGATATACAAAGTCTCACTCTGTGTCTCCTTATTTGAAATTTGGTGTAATTATACCACCTTAGATGGGTATAATAAGAAAACAAGTGGCTTGGTGGCACACTGGCTCACGCAATCCTAGCACTCTGGGAAGCCAAGGCGGGTAGATCACCTGAGCTCAGAAGTTCGAGATCACCCTAAGCAAGAGCAAGATCTCTGTCTCTAAAAACTAGCCAGGCATTGTGGTGGGCCTTAACTACGTGTGAAGCTGAAGCAAGAGGATCTCTTGAGCCCAAGAGTTTGAGCTTGCTGTGAGCTATGATGCTGAAAGAAAGAAAAATATCTAAAATGCCTAGTCTGAAGCTTGACATGTAGTAAGCACACCATGAACCAGTTACCAGGTCATTCTGATCAACGGAAAAGCAGAATACAAATAATACATATAATGTGACAATTTATCATCTACATAAAAACATTCACAAAAGGAAATACCCAAGATGTTACCTATGAATGTGGGACTAAAGGGTGATTTTTCTGTTTTTATATTTTTCTCTCTTTCCATGTTATCAGTGAATAAACAATTACTCCCTTTACAATTTGAAGTTTTTAACTTAACATAAAGCATAGTTTTAAAATGTGCTCGTAAAAGTTATTTAAAACACCAACACATATCACTTCTCAGATTTTGGGCTAAGATCAAGTATAATATCTGTTCTTAACAGTTGAAGATGCCAATATGTAATTAAATTTCATCTATTTACTGATATAAATTTTCACTGGAATAGGGCCCTATCCCATGAAGATTATGTTCTAGGGTAGAAATACTAACAGTGAACAAGTGTGTACGATCACCAAATAGCTGATTCTGCAACTGATTATACAAGCACTTTTAAAACGGCATTCTGGGCATTTAATAGAGCCTTAAAGAAAATAGATTGAAAAAAAAATTAAAAAAAAAAAGAAAACAGATTGAATTATGTCATAACTTTTTTTAAGTTGTTAAATTTTTTTATTTTTAGTCACAGGGAGGCAGTGTGTGGGAGCAGAGTTTCTTATACTTTACTATGCACACAAATCCCTCCTTTTTAAAGGCAGAGTCTCACTCAGGTGTTCTGGGTGGGCTGAGACAACACCCTAACAGGCCCCTAAACAAATCACCCTTTGACTGGCAAAGTCTTAGAGGCATTATTAGGATTTTTATTTCAAAAAGAGCAAAATTCATTAATCACTGGGCAAGATACATAAGCAGAATCTTTTCCCAAGAGGACAAATGGCCAACAAATACACAAAAAAATGTTCATCATCCCAAATCATCATGCAAATCAAAACCACTGTGAGATATCACAAGACCCCCACACTGCACATGCTCGTCTGGGTATGGAGAGACTGCAAACTAACACAGCTCTCTTGGAAAGACGTATGGAGAATGCTCAAAGAGCTAAAAGAGACCTTTCCATCAGATCCCACAATCCCATTAGCAGGTATCTACCCAGAGAGGAAAAATGATCATTTTATCATAAGGACATTTGCACTCAGATGTTTATAGTAGCTCAATTCACAATTGCAAAAATGTAGAAACAGCCCAAGTGCCCAGCAACTCATGAATGCATAAACTATGGTATATGCATACTATGGAATACTATTCATCCATAAAAAGGATAGAGACTTCACATCTTTTGTGTTTACCTGGATGAATCTAAAGACACTGCCCTAAGGAAAGTATCTCAAGAATGGAAAAGCAAACATCCTATATATTCAATACTATGGTGAAACCAGTAGATGGCTTGGCGCCCACTGCTTAATGGTTAGGGTGTCAGCCACATACACTGGGGCTGGTGGGTTCAAACCCGGCCCAGGCCTGCTAAACAACAATGACAATTACAACAACAATAAAAAATAGTCGGGTGTTGTGGTGGGCACCTGTAGTCCCAGCTACTTGGGAGGCTGAGGCAAGAGAATTGCTTGAGCCCAAGAGTTTGAGGTTGCTGTGAGCTATGATGCCACGGCACTCTACCAAGGGCAACATAGTGAGATTCTTGTCTCAAAAAAGAAAAGAAACTAGTAGATGAACAACTAGAGGCCCACATGAGACAAAAACACCATTAAATTCAAGAAGGGGGTAAAGAGGGACTGGGAAGTTCCTACCTAATGGGTACAAGGTGGAGGTATATGGCACACCTACTGGGTGAAGGACTCAACTACAACTTGGACTTTCGAATGCAAACAATGTAACCGAATTGTATTTACCTTCATATTAATCTGAAATAAAAAGAAAATACTAGTATGTTAATAAGACTGGCAGACAGAGTTGTGTTAACTAAAATATATCCTAATGTAAACTTTCTGAAAAGAAAAACTTGAGACATTGCTAGTATTTCCTACCTGAAATAAAGCATTCTTGTCATTACTGGAGGTTTGTTCTATTAAACCAAATGTAAGAGCCTTTTCCCAAAAGCATGTCTCAGTTTTCCATTCTAATGGAGGCCCTTTGTCCCCTCCTGGGCCTTTGAGGCTGAAGGTCCTGTCTCTTCTTCATTCCTCTGTGTTCTTTCTGCATCTTTCGTTCCCTCTTTGTTCCCATCTCACCAGCCTCCACCTCCCTGGCCTCTCATGACCGGCCTTCCCCAGACTCTAGTCCACACAAAACTGCCCTGAACGTGGTGTGTGCCCTGGATGTGCTTTTCCAGGTGCCACCTGTCCTTGACAAGTCACCTTTTCCCCATCACATGAAACTCATGCCACTGTCCCTCCAACAACCTGGCTCTCACTAGCGGGACTTCTCACGTCTCCCAAGCAGGTTCTCTCTCTGGTCCAGCTCCGAGGATCTGCATACATAACCACCCCCACATTAATGGTCTCTTTCTTTTGGCCTCCTCATGTTCTTCCCTCTCCTCCCTCTTCAGACCTCTGATTCAAACCCTGAAAAAAAACTCTGACTTTTTCTATGATGCACTGCCTATAACCTACACCCAGGCTGTGTACACAGAAAGAAACCACTGTCCCTGGGTTTGCACTGGGTTTGCAATGGCTCTGGCACACTGATTATTACACGCACGCACATAAGCTATTCTTCCTGCCAACCACCACTGCAGAATAGAAATTTCATTCTCATAGGTGAAAAATCCAATCACTGGCAGCAAAGAAACTTTTGGCAAGAAGTTAAAATGCGGTCCTGCCTGTGAACTGCTAATGTTCCAGCCTGGGAGGAATTACTTGAAACCCTTTTCAGATGTGAAGCCAATTCTTCACTCTCAGCTGGCTATGACTGATGAAGCTTAATCTCAACCACCTGAGATTGTCCACATCCCGAAAACACCCCTGGCGGCACACCTGCATTTTCCCATATGCCTTTCTTTGCTCAAGGCCTTTACTGGATCAAGAGCTGTGGTGCAGTAACAGACTCAGGCAAGCTCTGAATATGAGACGGCATGAAACGGGCATGCAAGCTCTGAACACACGCTTTGGGGCTTGTGCTGAGTAGCCACAGCCCAAGCAGCAGACGGACAGGGCTCCAGACACATCCCGGGTGCCCCGCCTCCCACTAAGCACCGGGCCTCACTGGCTCCAGCCTGGCACGTGCTCAGAAAACTTCAGCTCCTTCTGATCCTTTTTATTTTTCTGTGTGTTGAATGAGCACTCTAACCGTAACTCAATTCTCTCAATGTTTTGTTCTAAGATGGAGAAAGGAGGGCCAGGAAAAAAGCATGATGTCACTGAGTAGTTTTTTTTTTTTCATTTTTTCCAATATATATATTGCTTCAACTTAATATTCAAGCTATTCCTACAAATGACATTATTTTTAGCTCCTCTTAGTTTGATGTATAAATATGTATCTTTCATATGTGTATACTGTATAATCCCAACTAGACTTTGTATTTCTTGCGGATAGAGACTAGGCCTTATTTCATCCTTATTATTTCATTTTATCCCCACCATGCACTGCCCTGCTGGCACTGCACACAGACATCTTCACGAGAGTCACGGTCACTGCTCTTGAACTGTCCCTACGGTGGGTGCTTCAGCACACAGGGAATTCTCAATAAAAGACTAGCTAATTGAAAAGCCTTTGAGACCCTACATGTCATTAGGCACACCCCTTATTTGTACTGTGTAAATAGAGTACATTTTCTGCTTTGCAGTCTTTTTGCATCTTAAAATTGAAGTATGTCATATAGAGGACAGAAGATGAATTAAAGAGAAAACTATAAGCCAGCCCCATGTCTACACCTCCGTGGTGGGAGACTTAGCTATCCACGGTAACACTGATCCTTAGACCAAACAATTCCACGTGCAGACGTGTACCCCAACAGCATTCTGCACATGCGGGTAAAAATGTGTGCAAGGATGTTCCCTGAAACTTGGGTGGGCGCCTACAAAAATGGAACCCACCTACATGGATACTGGTGGAGTAATGATTAAGTACTCATATATTTATATGATAAAATACTTGATTTAAATGTTAAAATGATTACACTTGATTTATATATGACATGGGTAGACTTTAATTATTAGAAACTGGGTTACAAAAACTGCAAATGTGAAATTTACTCCTTACGTAAATTTGAAAACAGAAACTTATACGTTGTTGATGGATAGAAATGTGCACTGGAAGAATAACATACTTTATTTCATCACATACACATAGTAACTGTGGACACTGGCTACCTCTGGGGAGGGAAAGAGGAAAATGGAATTGTACTGGGTAAAGGAGACGTGAATTATCTCTGCAATGTCGTATTTCTCTAAAAATATCTGAAGCGAAGGCGGCAAATATTAATATTTGTTAATTCTGAATGTGAAGGATACCCACATTTGTTTAAAATATGCTGTACTTTTTGTATATTTAAAATAGTTTAAATTTTGAAAGAAAAACGATACAGTATACCCATCAAGGGATTAAGAGGTTCAATTTTTCCCCATTGTGAAAATAACCAGAATAAATCAGGGCGACAGAAGGAAGGGAAGAGGTGCCTAAGATATTTATTTCATGAATGCTAGCTATGCTAACCTAATGGCCCGTGCCAGTACCTCCTGTAGGAGCACACACCAGAGAACTTGCTGCATCTTACATTTGCTTGTCTTTTTTGAGCTGGCAAATGACACTTCTGGCCCTTCGCTTGCACCATCAATAAGCTCTCTGGGTCACTGGCTGGGTGCTTTCCCCACTGCCTAGCCAAGCTCCAACTCTGGCAAACACGAAATCACTGCAAGGTGGGGACAAACTTTCTCAAAAGCCACCAGCATTCTCTTCCTGTGCTGGCTAATCAATGCTAACCTTGTCATCATGGGAAAGATAACTGAGTTTCTACTGTAATGGACTATATGCGCGGGCTGTTTCAGAAGCTATAATTAGCTGTGCTTTTAGCATAGCCAGAAAGTAGGTGGGCTCCATCTGAAGCAATGATCATTTTAACCGATGGCATTAGGAGTCTAAGAAGGTATAAATTATGAAATAACATTATGTATACCTGATTTTCAAAAGGAAATACTTCTATTCATCTCTTTCTAGTAATCCAACAGACCCTCAAGTCCCTCACTTTTTTTCTTAAACTCAATCCATTTTATTTTACTACTATATCTAATGAGAAATTCCACTAATGCCACTTTCATTTTAAACTAGCATTGCAAATGTTTCCTACAATCGACATTTCTTCTTTGTAACTGTCCTAAACATAGTCAGTAATTTAGAATGTAGCTCCCCCAAATATGGTACTACTACTTCAAATAAATGTCTATAATTGTCCTCGTTGTATAGACACACACGCACACATGCACACACAGTGGAAACTCACTGAACCAATCTTCACTCACCTAAATCTCTGGATTAACCAATGGCAGAGGGAGAGAAATAGATGCCCTTCACCTAGTAAATACTCAAGCTAGTGGGCTTTTCTCCCTACTAGCTAAGCCGTCTGCTTACTGAGAGTCCTTAGTGATTAGGTCTAAATGTGTTTGTGCCTATTGCCCTTGTTAGAGAACAATTATTATATATATTGCCTTGGTGTATAATGTGGAAATTGTTTAACTATGTAAATAGATTAAATAAGGATACAAAGAAGTGTTAACATGTGTGAAAAATAAACGCTTTTGAAAAGATTTGAAGGCTCAGCGCCTATAGCTCAACCGGCTAAGGCGCCAGCCACGTACACCTAAGGTGG
>NW_003852407.1:27000195-27013443 GCF_000181295.1 Otolemur garnettii
AGGTGAGAGCAAAGTAATGTAAAAGACTTGAAGGACCATCCACCCAGATGGCATTTGGAAATGATTTTAACCTCTTGCTCAACTTTAAAGACTCCCAGCCCTGAAAGTCACAGGAGTGCATGATAGATGTGACTTCTGCAAGAAAGTGGAACTAAAAAAATCTATCACCAAACTCACAAAGCAGAGCCCTAGATCAAAAGTCAGAATAAAATGTTTGCTAATGTCAATTCATTTTTATAATTCCATTTGAACTGATTTAAAAAAAATTTTTTTTTTCGATACAGGGGCTCGTTCTTTGCTCAGGCTGGAGTTCGTGGCCTCATCATAGCTCACTACAACTCAAACTCCTAGGCTCAGGTAGTCCTCCTGACTCAGCCTCCTGAGTACCTAAGACTACAGGCATGTGCTCACCATGTCCAGTTAATTTTTAAAATATTTTTCGCAGAAACAAGGTCTACTATGTTTCCCAGGCTGGTTTCAAACTCCCCACCTCAAGCAATCATCCTGTCTTGGCCTCCCAAAGTGCTGGGATTTCAGGTGTGAGCCACTGCGCCCTACCCTGACTGCTTAAATTAACTAATCACTAGTTGTTTCAATCACAGTGAGTTAAGAGCCTCCAACATATTCACCTACCTACTTCCAGTCCTTTTTCAAAATTCAGTACTATATATATATATTTCTTTTCCAAGACAGTTAAAATAGTTGATGTTACATTTACCAATTGGTGACAGATCAGTAAAGAACTTTTTACCTTACTTAACCCTTCCGGTTTGGTCCTCTTCCTGTATTCCTTCTCTTTTCTCTCACTGGCAACACTGACTCCACAGCTACTCGCCCCCAAAGCCTCAATTCCTCCTCCTTCCTCCCCACCACAACCAAAAATTCAATCAAAACCCTGCTGGGTTCACCTCCTAAAACCTTTCACAGGTATCTCTCTGCCTGCCCCAGCTCCCCCCTGAGCTATGACAATTGGTTTGTAACTTGTTTTCTTACTTCCAGACTTAACAGTGGACACTGCCTGTAGAACTGGTTTTCTTTTTTCTTTTCTCTTTTTTATTAAATCATAGCAGTGTACATTAATACTATCATGGGGTACAGTGTACTGTTTCTGTATACAATTTGAAATACTTTCATCCAACTGGTCAACATAGCCTTCATGTCTTTTTCTTAGTTACTGTGTTAAGACATTTATATTCTACATTTAGAGAGATTCACATGTGCCCTTACAGGATGAACCATAGGCGTGATCCCACCAATCACACACCCTCCAACCTCCCCTCCCCTCCTTCTCCCCTCTCGCCATATTCCTGGGCTAAAATTGGGTTATAGCTTTCCTATGAAAGCTATAAATTAGTTTCATAGTAGGGCTGAGTACACTGGATACTTTTTCTTCCATTCTTGGGATACTTTGCTAAGAAGAATATTTTCCAGCTCCATCCACGTAAACATGAAGGAGGTAAACAGAAGTCTTATGTCACTCCTCCACGTAAAAGTTGCCAGTGGCTCCCTACAACCCAAGTGGAACAGGCTTAAAATTCTGTGTATAACACAGACACATCTAACTGACGTGCATCAGCCTCCATCATTCCTTTTATTAGTAATAACACACCTCTCTGTGCTGCCAGAGAATAGCTTGATCCTGAGTACAGCAGATGCCTGCTGGGAGGATGCTGGCTCTGCCCCAGGGCCCCAAGGCCCCAAGGCACCTGCCCTGACATTCCCTCAATTCCCATGGCCCTTGTTTCAAGTCCTGACTCTGCCAGGTGTGTGTCCTTGGAAAACAATTTCATTCTTTTGCCTCAATTTCCTCACTTGTAAAATAGGAGGAAATAATAGTACTGACCTTACAGATTCAGAGGAAGGACTGAATGAGAACACTCAGCACAGTGCCTGGCATGCTGGAGGTCACCAGTAAGTGACACATATCCCTGCGCTGTGGTCTGAATTGTGTTCTCCCCAAAAGTCCTTCACTGAAGCCTTACCCCCAATGTGACTCTATCTAGAGATGGGTTTTAAGGAGGTAATCAAAGTTAAATGAGGTCACAGGGGGGTCCTCATCTGAGAAGACTGGGGGCCTTATAAGAAGAGGAAGGGGTATCTCTCCCTTTGTCTCTCTTCCTCTCTCTCTCCCTGCCTCCCACTCAAAGAAAAGGCCACAGGAGAGCACAGAGAAGGTGGCTGTCCTCAAGCCAGGGAGAGGGAGAGCCCTCACCAGGCACCGACTATGCTAGTAACCTAGTCTTAAACTTCTGGCCTCCAGAAGGGTGAGAAAATAATTTCTATTGTTTAAGCCTGTGGTCCACAAGCTCTCCTCACCAGCCCTCCCACAAGGATGTGAGCAGTGGGTGAGCAAGGGAAGCTTCATCTGTATTTACAGCAGTTCCCCAAAGCCTGCATCACCGCCTGAGCTCCACCTCCTGTCAGATAAACCTCGGATTAGAGTCACAGGACTGTGAACTCTACTGTAAACCACGCACGTGTAGGATCTAGCCTGCACACTCCTCATGAGAATCTGATGCCTGATGATCTCAGGTGGAGCCATAATATACTAGAATCATCCTAAAACCATCTCTTCCACCCCAGTCTGTGGCAAAATTGTCTTCCATGAAACTGACCCTGATGCCAAAAAGCTTGGGGACCACTGTTTTAAGACCCCCAGTCAGTCTTTGACATCTCATTTTGGCAGCCCAACCAGTACAACAGTAGAACTGCTGTTATCACTATTCTCACGCTGTGACTCCTCCATTCAAATCACCAACTAAGAATGAGTCTTCTTCACATTTGTCCTCTCATCCTGAGGACAGTAGGCAGTCAATAAATGGTTAGTTTATAAATGAAGATAATGAGGATTCAATTTCTTTTTTTTTTTTCTTTTTGAGAGTCTCACTCTTTTGCCCAGGCTACAGTGCTGTGGTGTCAGCTTAGCTAACAGCAATCTCAAACTCCTGGGCTCAAACCATCCTCCTGCTTCAGTCTCCCAAGGAGCTGGGACTACAGGCATCTGCCACAACGCCAAGCTAGTTTTTTTCTATTCTTAGTAGAGACAGGGTCTTGCTCTTGCTCAGGCTGGTCTCCAACTCCTAAGCTCAAGCAATCCTCCCACCTCAGCTTCCCAGAGTGCTATGATTAAAGGTGTAAGCCACTGCATCCAGCTTCACTTTTAAACAAACACTACCCTTCCACAGAACCAGGTTTGGAATTGTAAGAGACAGATGCTGCCACTAGACACGCAATAACTACTCAGGGAACATTGCACAGCAGAGTAAGTATCAAGCTTTTGTTGTATTTTTATGGACAACTGGCTGAGGCTCCACCATCCAGGAAGTCACTGAAGGAATATGTACCCTAAAGAATGAAAAGACCTAAATATCTTTTCTCTTGACCTGATCCAAGGTACGTGCCTTTCACAGTTGCACACCAGCATAAAGCACCACAGTCCCATTAGGATATCCATGAGGCTCTCTGAGCTCACAATAGCAGCCTCCCACCAGCTACATTTTCCTACCATCTTATGTTTTTACTGAATTCTGTATGTCAAAAGGAACTGTACCCAGTGAATAGGTGCCAAAGGGATAATACCGAGGTGTTATAATAACCAACTAACACTATATGGACTGTCTAATATGCACATATATGCAAGTCTTAAAACAAGTGAATGATACCACAGTCTTATCTAATCCTCCTAGTGAGACAGTCTTAGTCTCCTGCAACACTGCTCTCTAATGCCCCAAATAAATGTCCTATCACAAAAAATCCACACATTCAAAAAACAGTAGAAGATGGGTACGTATAGTGGGAACCTAGGGAAACTCATGTTTAAAGCAAGGATCATTCACATATCATATTCTGAGTACCTACTACATGCCAGATGTAGGCTAGATGCAGAGGATACAAGTAGTGGGCAAAACAGACAAGGTGCTTAACCTCTCTGAGGATACCCCATTGCAGGTGGGCAGACATTAGAGAATATAGGTAATCCTTACTTTACATGGTAGTGTAAAAAGGACCACACATGCTGAAACCATGCAAACTTACCTTAATAATAAATTAGAAAAATAACAATTGTTCTGTGACCTTTAATAACTTTTATCAGAACATTAAACCCATAGCTAATATCATATTCAATGTTGAAGACCAAAAGCTTTTCCTCCAAGATCAGGAACAAATACTTTCACCATTGTTATTCAACATAGTACCAGAAGTCCTAGCTAGAACAACTATGTAAGGGAAAAGAAAAGGCATCCAGATTGGAAAGGAAGAAATAAAATTATCCTGTTAATAGATGATATGATCTTATATGTCAAAAACCTAAAAAAATTCACAAAATACTATTAGAATAAAATAATTCAGCAAAGTTGCAGGACATAAAACCAACACATAAAAATCAGTAGCATTTCTGAACACTAACAATGAACAATCCGACAAAGGAATTTTTAGAAATCTATTTACAATAGCATCAAAAAGAATAAAATAGGTAGTAATAAATTTAACCAAGGAGGCAAAAGACTTATACACTGAAAACTACAAAGTGGTGCTGAAAGAAATTAAGGATAACACCAATCAATGGAAAGACAGCCCATGTTCATGGATTAGAAAACTTAATATTGGGTCTACCAGGTATTACCCAAAGTGATCTACAGATCCAATTTAATTACTATCAACAATAATGTCTCTTTTCAAAAATAGAAAAATTCATCTTAAAATTCAAATGAAATCTTGAGGGACTCCAAATAGCCAAAATAATCTTGAAGAAAAAAAAAAAGAACAAAGTTGGAGGTCTCACACTTCCTGATTTCAAAATTTACTACAACTCTACAGTAATAAAACCGTGTTGTACCAACATAAAGAGAGATAGACCAACAAAATAGACTAGAAGGGGCAGTGCATGTCACTCAAAGGAGTAGAGCGCAGGCCCCATATGCCAGCGAACCCATATGCTGGTTCAAACCCAGCCCCAGCCAAAAACTGCAAAAAAAAAAAAAAGACTAGAGGGCCCAGAAATAAAGATTTGCATGTTACAGTCAAATAATTTTCACCTCCAAAAAGGTGTCAATGCCATTCAATGGGGAAAGGACAATCTTTTCAACAAATAGTGCTGGATAAACTGGGTATTTTGTACGCAAAAGAATGAAGTTGACCCTTAACTTCATGCTATATACAAAAATTAACTCAAAATGGATCAAAGACCTAAACCTTAGCGTGAAGACACATCCAAGACACAAGGAGATAATGATATACAGAACTATGTCAAAATTAAAATACTACGCATCTAGGGACACAGTACACACACTGAAAAGGCAGCCCATGGAATGGAGGGAAATACATGCAAATCATATGTTAGATAAGGAGTCAATATCTAGACTATACAAAGAAGTCCTAAAACAGTCACTGTGGAAAACAGTATACTGGTTCCTCTAAAAACTTAATACTAGGATTCCCATGTAAACCAGCAATTCTACTTCTGGGTCCGACATACCCAAAAGAATTAAAAGCAGGAGCTCAAACAGATCCTTGTATGCCCATGTTCATAGTAGCATTATTCACAATAGCCAAGAGGGGGAAGCAATCTATTGATGGATGAATAATAAACAAAATGTGGTACGTACATACTGTAGAGTATTATTCAGCCTTGAAAAGGAAAGAAGTTGACAAACGCTGTAACATGAATGAACTTTAAGGACATTATGCTATGGAAATAAGCCAATCACAAAAAGAGATACTGTACAATTCCATTCATATGAGGAACCTACTGTAGATAAATTCATGGAGACAGCAAGTAAAGGAACAGTGTCTAGAGCTGGAAGAAATGGGGAATTATTGTTTTCAAGGGTACAGGGTTCAGTTCTGAAGGACAAAAAAAGACCTGGTGATGGATGCTGGTGATGGCTGTATTCAGAGCCACTGAACTGTACATCTAAGAAAGGATAAATGGTAAGTGTTCCCTTATCTGTATTTTACCACAATAGGAAAAAACTTTAAAAACATTTAAAAACTCTCTATCATTTATAAACATGAAGGGCAATAAGAAATATCAAACTAGTATTTATTTAGTAGACTGTAACTTAAAACATTAGAAATACTGAGCATTAAAGGGTGTCCTTTTCTGTAAAAAAACTCTGCAGAGTTGTTTGAACAAAACTTCCTTTTCGCTTTCCGATAACTTAGGATGCAGAGTCAGCATTTTTGCGTGCTCTGAACTGTGATGCTGCTTACACAGTCTGGATTGGTGTCCAACATTTTAGCCTTAGCTTTCAATGCTACAAAGCACCTTCGAGGGTTCCTTTAATGTGAAGGTTTTTTGCCAGTGTCACCTCCTCCAGGACATCGTTGTCCTTTTCTTTATAACCACTTTCTACTTTCATGTCCATAGACTCATCTCCATTAAGTGCTTGTCCAGAGTCCCTCAAATGAGGACAGTGTCAACTTTCCCAGGTCAGCTGTTCCTTCTATTTATATTTGATTCAAATCTCACTCTCAGCATTATCACTATTTCTTTTTTGGTGCATTTTTTTCTTTGTTGGTCAATCCCTTCCTTTAACTATGCATTTTTGTGCAACGCCATGTGGTTTATCACTAGGAGACAAGGAGGCAACACAAGGACATGCTTTGCTGTCTGTGAACTGAATGGCGCAGCACCCGATTACAGGCCGAGGCCGATGCCACCGGTCACTGGTCATGATGTGTACCTGTTATGTACACAGTGCTCTGTGGCCGGCAGCTTGTCTGCAGTTACTCACAGCTCACACACAGCGGTAGCTAAAAACTGAGCCGTGTTATTGGGGAACTGGTTATGAGGCAAAGCTATAGCAGATAGATCCCCCAAGCATTTGGGTCCTAATCCTGAGTAGTAGGAGGTTGCATTAGTTTCCTTTGGCTGCTGTAATAAATTTCCAGAAACTTAGTAGGTTAAAAAAACAGAAACATATTCTCTCTCAGTTATGGAGGCCAGAGGCAGACACCAATTTCACTGGGCTGAAATCAAGGTGTCGTCAGGACCATGCTCCCTCAGGAGGTTTTGGTGGAGAATCCATTCCTTACCTCTTCCAGCCTCTGGTGACTGCCTGCATTCCAGGGCTTGTGGCAGCCCTTGCTTTAATCTTCAATCCATTGATATGTTTTTATATCACCTTCTCCTCCATGTGTGTAAAATTCTTTCTGCCTCCCTCTTGCAAGGGTACAGACAATTGCATTTAGGGTCCACAAAGATAACTCAGGATAATCCCCCTATCTCCAGAGGCATAACTCAATCACATCTGTGAGGCACCTTTTTTTGCTTTATAAGGTAACACTTAGAGGTTCTAGGGGTTAGGACATGGATATCTTTGGGAGGACCAATTTTCAACCTGCCACAGACGGATGCCATGAAAGAGTTTTCAGCAGAGAGGCATGCAATCAGACTCCAGTGATGAAAAGATCACTCTGCTGGAAGAGGGACAGAGGTGATACAAGGCCTCTGTATCAGCTGGCCCAGGGACCCCGTCACAGACAGGTAAAGGTAGCTTGGACCAGGAGGTAGTGGTGAAGATGGATGGAAGTGGATGGATCAACGGGCACTTGGGAGAGAAAACCAGTGACATAAATGGTAAGAGGGAGGAGCCAAGAGGGCCTTCTAGGATACACAGCCTAGTTTCACTTAGTGGCAACAACTGTGCTTGGGCGCCCTGCAGGAAGACCAAGTGTGCAGGAGGAGATTAGGGGTAAGCAAATGCCCACAGTGTCACTGGATTTGCATGGCAGTATTCAGCATAACAGGGTTCTTCTGGAGGAACGCGCATACTCCAGGGTTGGGGGCAGACTGTCCACGCACAATCTCTATAACCCGGGTTTGATAAACCTTTGTTTTGTCATGTGCAGAGTGGCAATCATAACACTTCTCTCTGGGACTATTGAGGGAATTGGGATTAAGGACGAAATGCACAAGGCACAATGGTGCATTAACAGTGAACCTGACCCACTGGATCCCATCCACCATCATTATTTGCCTATGCGGTAATTCAAGCAAAGGTCCAGAGGCTGCTGTAGGCTTGTAAGACTGCACCACTTCTAACTTTATTCAGGTTCCTCTCTACTTTTGCTTAATTCACATTCATTTATTGCTAAATCCTGATGGTCATTACTGATATATTCTGAAAATAATTCTTCAGATGAGTCAGTTTATACTTTTCCTTAATCTGTCATGAATGTGTATTAAATATCTTCCTAACTCATCGGCATCAATTCTTTCTCTTAAGTCACACAAATAAAAAGGAATACAATTATCTCCATCCTATGCTAACAGCACACGGAGACAGCATAGGCAAAACTTACAAGATAAGCAAAAACTTACAAGAGAACATCTGAACCACATTTCAACTAACTAAAAAGACTTTCCAACCCATCTTTCAGCAAGGACTATTTAAAAGTCAATGAAATTGATCAAGATAGTTTCATTATTTTCTCATCTTTAAGTTATGAAATGCTCCCTTTATTCTTTGTGGCAATGACCTACAAATCGCATGAATACCTTGGGGACTAAAACTCATCTATTCATACAAGCAAACCAAATACTAATTTATTTTAGATAATCGCTTAGAAACTTTAGGAGAGGTCTCTATTTTTCACTTAGGAGGCATTTGAAAGTGAAGCTAAACATTTAATCTTCATAACAAAGTTTTAGTCAACTAGATCTCAGTAAACAATCCTGAACTTCACAGAAGTGTTCGCCTTTCACTAAAGCATCTACTTTCCTTTAGTTTTTAGTAGAACACAGGTCAAGAATATTTCACTTGGGTTTACTCATTATTCATAAGCGTCCTTAACTGTAATTTTTTAGATATGATAACTCATCGATAAGGTTTTGTTCTACAATTCAACATTCTTCTATTAAGAGAAAAGCTCCCAAGTTCATGTCAGTCTCAACTATTCTCTCTCATAAGCCTACCCCAGATCCAACATGTTGTACGTGGGCTAGAGCAAAACACCAAAGCATTCTTTCCTTTTTTGTTATTTTTACACTGGCAATTTATCCAGAAAAAGAATCTCTGAGATTCTATCATAGTTGGTCCCAACACTTGGCTAAACTACTTAGACAACTATTTCCCCTCCTCCCACCATCCCTTCCCTTTCCTCCATATTTTTTCTGCGCTATTTCAAGAGGAATAATTTCTAGCTCAATTTGTAATTTTGATAATTCAAAGTAGTGAACCATTATCAATACAGAAATAACCAAACAGCATGTGAATCCCCACGGCTGACAGCTGAAGCAAATGGCATTCCAGGTGTACACAAAATCCTTTCTGAGCAGCTACACTCAAGTGCAAACCTGGTCACAATGTGGAGGGAAGTCAGAAGCCCAGGGACTGCAACCACTGCAGGCCTGTGCAACCAAACCCACTGTAGCCTTGGACAGTTCAAGAGTCACACCAGCCAAGTGTACAGCTGATGAATTCAATGTGCTTCTCTATTTCAGACCTAAGCAAAGAAGAGCATGAGCGTGATTTGCAAGATAGAAAGGTATCAAGTTCTTTCTTGTTCCAGAGATCAGTTGACAATACATAACTTGAGATTTTGCAATGTTCAAAATGAGGGGCAAAAAAGCATTCAAAGCCTTGCCAATGACTCATTCTCCTGGGAGCAATCCTAAAAAGGCCGTGCACCAGGGATTTTAGTTTAATCCAATTGCTTCTTAACGAATCTCTGTCATTTAGCAAATTCAACTTGAATTTGAACACAAAAAGTCATTTTCTCTCCTTTAGCTGTCCTCTTAGAATAGTGCCAAAGATTCCACCTGTGATGGAGATAAAATGATACAAACATATGCAAATCTGCTATCTTTCCTAAAGGGGGGTCCCACCTGTGGCCCATGGGCCACATACAGATTATCTGAGGACTATTTTGCTTACCTGTGGTGTCAGATATTGTGAAAAAATATGCGTGGACCTTTTTTTGTGCTCATCAGCTTTCATTAGTGTTTGTGTATTTAATGTGTGGCCCAAGACAATTCTTCTTCTTCCAATGTGCGACAGAAAAGAAAAAAGGTTGGATAAAGTAAAATTTAAACAAGAGCTATGGCACAGATGAGGCAAAGTGCAATCCCAAAGCAAAACACGACTGTTTACCTGGTAAGAAGGCCCAGGTGGGAACAGCAGCAAGTAACACTCCACCACAGGCACTTGCAGTGAGATACCACATCCTCAGACTAGTATTTTCCTAGAAAAGCCCCACCCAGAAAGGAGTATTCTGGTGCATGCAAGCATGTAAGAACAGGTTGAGCTAATATGCATTATGGGATACAACTAATGGCATGGTTAAGGGTGGGGCCAGAGAAAACTCCTTATGTCTGTGTATCAAGGTGCCCTACAAGAGATTAAATCAAGCGGGTTTCTTTCCCTTACTAGTTGCTTCTAAGTACAAGCATAACAGAAAATCAGCACGAGCCATTCTACCTTATTCCTTCACATTTTAAGGGATCCCTTTCATGGGTCCTTTTGCTATAGAATTTCAAGGCAAATATGCCCTGATTCCTGGCAATTTGACTCTTTCTATTTAATTAAAAAAAAGTCTTTAATTTGCATATCCTGCTTAGCAAAACACTTGCTCACTTCCTGGGAAAGATACGGACTAGTTTGCATGCTGAGATTCAAAGTTAGGAAGGGGACCTGTGCAGTGGCTCACACCTGCAATCCAGCACTTCAGGAGGACAAGGTTGCAGGATTGCTAGAGCCCCAGAGTTTGAGACTGCGGTGAACTATGATCCTGCCACTGCACTCCAGCCTGGGCAACAGAGTAAGATCCTGTCTCTTAAGAAAAAAAGTTAGGGAGACTGTCATAAAGACAGGATCAGGGGAAGAAAATATAGTCACCTTTCCCCTTGAGGAAGGGGAGACACAGGTCCCATAAGATAAGGCCAGGCACAGTCGCTCACACCTATAATCCCAGCACTCTAGGAGGCCAAAGCGGGTAGACTGCCTGAGCTCACAAGTTCAAGACTAGCCTGAGCCAGAGTGAGACCTCGTCTCTAAAAATAGCTGGGTGAGGTGAGGGGTACCTGTAATCCCTGCTGCTGGGGAGGCTGAGGTAAGAGAATCACTTCAGCCCAAGAGTTTGAGGTTGCTGTGAACTGTGATGCCATGGCACTCACTTTGCTAGGGTGACAAAGTGAGACTCTGGCTCAAAAAAAAAAGAAAAGAAGAGACCTCCGTGCTTCTTCATCCACAGGAAGGGACAGAAGAACCAGTGTTGACATCCTTTTCCTGTCTGGGCCCTGTAAGCAGCGTGTGTGTGACCGGGAAGAACTGGTGATCAGGAGCAGCGGGACCCATGGGACCCAACACTGGGGGATCTTCATCCCTCAAGGAAACCTACGCCTGGGTGCTTCCCCAGCACCTGTGGTCACCAGAGCAATAGAGGCACTCCCTTCCCCACCATGTCCCCTCAGCTATAGCTCTGCCAGCCTGGGTAGCCTCTCCCTGTCCTGCAGCCCTACTTTGTCCGCAGAAAGACCCCACCACTGTGCTATTCCAAGCAGCTGGGGGATTCACCTGCAGACACCAAACATGACCCTGACTCTTCCAGCCCCAAGCTCAGTGCTTCTCAACGCAGTCCTGTGGTGCCATTTGGGGGGGAGGGGTGGACACAATGACTGTAGCAGGGGTCCTCAAACTTTTTAAATAGGGGTCAGTTCACTGTCCCTCAGACCGTTGGAGGGCCAGACTATGGGCCCTGGGACAAGTCTGCTGCTAAGCAGGACAGGCAGCGGCAGCAAAAACACTTGGTGGGCTGGATAAACGTCCTAGGCGGACTGTATGTGGCCTGTGGGCCATAGTTTGAAGATGCCTGCTGTAGAGGAATGAGACCAAGGATGCAGGGCACCCTGCAATGTGTGAGATCATCTAGCACATTACCTCACACTCTGCACAACTTCTGAACTTATCCTTGAAGTTCACCACATGGATGAACAACAGTTTTCTGACAATTTAGGTCTATAATCATCCCTATTTACATAGAAATACAAAATAATCCTTGCACTGCTTATATATACACTTCATCAAGATCTGTTCACAATTTTGGAAAATCTTGTCGCACTGCTGGTGATATCTGAGTTGTCAATACCCCACAGGTAAACTTGCCTGCATTAGTAGCTATCACATGCCAATATTTACCAGGGAGACTGAAAGTACCTTTTAAAATATTTAAAGCCGGCTCGGCGCCTGTAGCTCAAGTGGCTAAGGTGCCAGCCATGTACACCCAAGGTGGCGGGTTCGAATTCAGCCCGGGCTCGCCAAACAACAATGACAGCTGCAACCAAAAAAATAGCCAGGCGTTGTGGTGGGGGTCTGTGATCCCAGCTACTTGGGAGGCTGAGGCAGGGGACTCGCTTGAGCCCAGGAGTGGGAGGTTGCTGTGAGCTGAGATGCAACGGCACTCTACCCAGGGGGACAGCTTGAGGCTCCTGTCTCAAAAATAAATAAATAAAATAATTTTTTTTAACCTTGATTCCTCTCATGCACAGGTTACAGTTGGCTTCATGCTCCTGTGATAATCTAATGCTGCTGCTGATCTGACAGGAGCAGAGCTCAGGCTGTGATGCCAGCAATGGGGAGCTGCTGTAAATACAGATGAAGCTTTGCTCACTTGCCTACTGCTCACCTCCTGCCGTGTGGCTTCGTTCCTAATAGTCAGTGGCCCAGAGTTTGGGACCACAGGTCTTTATTCTATTTCCCTAATGGGGATGATCTGGCCATTTGGACCAGTATATGAAGTTGGTTTGTGTTTAATTTTTAATTAATGAAAATAATACTATAAAATATTAAAAGCCTATGAAGTTAAGATAATGCTAGTTTCAACTTGTATTATTTTAATTCTTAAGTAATTCCTTAAGATGGAAAAAATGTTAGTCTTCATTTGGCTTATTCCTTTAATTTGCAGATAAGACTCAGAAAGGGTAATTGGTTAATAAATCCATTGATTGATCAATAAAAGACTCCTGTGTATGTACTTTTTATTCTTATGTGATTCCTGATTGAGTTTATAGGCTCTGCAATAACTTTCTACCAGGAAAGTGATTCATACAATGGGAAAAAATAGAGACTCTTGACATTGGCCGCTTGATTGGCAGTCTGGTGGGTAACTGCTTCAACAGCTGATTTCCCTGAAAAGCATTTCTTTTTTTTTTTTTGAGACAGAGCCTCAAGCTGTCACCCTGGGTAGAGTGCCATGGCATTATAGCTCACAGCAACCTCCAACTCCTGGGCTCAAGCGAGTCTCCTG
>NW_003852407.1:27013463-27031900 GCF_000181295.1 Otolemur garnettii
ACAGGCGCCCGCCACAACGCCTGGCCATTTTTTGGTTGCAGCCGTCATTGTTGTTTGGCGGGCCTGCGCTGGGGATTCAAACCCGCCACCTTAGATGTATGTGGCTGGCGCCTTAGCCGCTTGAGCCACAGGCGCCGAGCCATAAAATAAAATATTTAAAGCCAAGTAAATCATGGGAAGATACAGGAAATACTGGAAACCAATGAATTTCATTAATAAATTTATTTTGTTTTGCCATCCAATATTCTTAAGAATTTGTAGCATACTGACATTTATATCATTAAAATTATTTATTTGGAGTCTGAGTCTTATTCTGTAACCTTATCTCTGATGCAGTCCTCAGGGGTCAGCCACAACCCAACTGCCCTATAAATTTATCTTTCAATTCACCTGCTAATCCTAGATAACTATTAAAGGCAATGGTCTCTAAAGTTCTTGGTTTATGGAGATATTTAATGATGAGATATATCTTCTAAGACATCAGTCAGCACATGGCTCCTGTCCTTACACGGGGAATTAATTATTCTGTCAAAGAAGGTCTGGTTCATTACAAAAATATCACGATTCTCATCTTCTCTCCCTTGACAGTCAGTATTTTTCCCGGGCAGGTCGTCCCTACTTCAGTCCAGGAAGGTTTGGTCTGTTACTGCCTTTATTTCAAACACATTCACTCTCCCATTTCTCTCCCTCTATGCAATGGCTTCTCATCTTACTTCTCCTAAATCCAGATTTATTCACTGTACACAGGGGCAAGCATCTGTTATAACTACCCTATTTTATCTTCTGATGAAGGTATGTTGAGCATTTATACTTTTTAAATACAGCAGTTTTTAAATTAGGAATTTCTGCCTACTTCTCCTTTATAATATAATTGGGATAGTCTATGGATGTGTGGGTAGATTATTTCATCTATCAATTTCATTTTAGGGTCATAAAAAGAGAAATTCAAAGTATCTGTTATCAAAAGGGGGCATCAGGTCTGATTGCGCCCAGACTCCCAGCTGGAGGGAGCATCACTTCCCAGCAGCCAGGTTCATCTAGGGACCAGTTCTTCCTGCAACTCAGGACAGGGCTTTGGAGTCTAGGAGCAACATTCCTGCCTATTCCAGAAAGGCAGATAACGCCAGAACACATCATGAGATGCTCCTGCCCAGGGGTATCCCAGAGCCCTGTAAGTGACTAGATGCCAGAAGCAAAAGCTCTGCCAGTTAAGACTGGCCTCCTTGTCACCTGACAGAACACTGAGCAGAGGACAGCTGCTTAGAGAGCTACAATCCAGAGTTACAAGTGCCTGGGCCAGGCGCAGTTGACACCGTATTTTGTTAGGGGCTCAGCTCTCCCCAGAGTTCCTGTCAAGGCTCATGTGTGTCCAGCAGCAGCTCTGGGATGTGAAGAACTTTAGGAGAAATAAAGTTGCAGAGTAAGACTCAGACTCCCCACTGCCCCTGCTCGGCACAGGGCAGCCTGGGATGTGAAGACAAGGCCAGATGGTGCCCTAGCACCTGCTCAAAAGTAGAGCATCAACCATAGGGTCTCTCTGGAGCACCTCAAATTGGATTAAGACATATGCCTGCCCATGATGCCAGTGTGGGAGGGGTGATGAGGAACACAGGATTTCAGAGTTCCGGAAGGGCAGCTGCCCCAGGCTGCGCTTGCTGACAGCAGAGACAGGGGAGTTGCCAGACTGCTGTGGCATCTCGGACCACACAGAACTCCAGCACCCTCAGGAAGCCCAGGGATTACTCATCTCTCCACAGCGGTCCTCTCATACAGACAGGCAGGTGTGACAACAATTTCACTGCAATACAAGTGTTGGATAGAAGGAAGGTGGGGGCTGTAGGAGCACAAGGGGAGCTGCATGACCTTTTTGTGGAAATCTGAGCTGTGCCTTCAAGAACAAGACACACCTGGCTGGGTAGGGGGGATGCAAAATATTTCAGCACATCCGGGGTGGAAGGGACAAGGGGAGCAGGATGAAGCAGATCAGGCCAGATCACAGGACAGTATATGACAGTCTGGGCACTGGGTTTTATCAATTCAGAAGACCGGGAGCCCTAAAGGGTCTAAAGCTTGAGGTGCCACATTCCCTGAAGGCAAATCTCTCTGTGGTTTAATCAGTAGCCTCTGGGTATCTGGGCATGACTTGCAGACTGCTGGGGGATCTTGCCCTGATGGATTTGACAGGACACTCGCACACTCCCAACCACCATCCCCACCAACCCCACCACCCCACTCCCAGCCAGGTGTGTCTTGTTCTTGAAGGCACAGCTCGTGAAGGCAGGACTCAGATTTCCACAAAAAGGTCACGCAGCTCCCCTTGTGCTCCTTTTACCGTACAAGTCCCCGAAGAGAGGTGCTGTGCACAATGGTCACACACCCAGATGTGGGCCAGGGACCCAGTTCCAATCACAGCACTGCCATCTACTGCTGTGAGACCCTGGTGGTCTCTCCAAGTCCTTGTGCTTCAGAGGGGACAGAGTTTTGGGAGGACGAAATAAAGAGCAAAATATAAGCAAAACTAGAGGTGGTGCTCTGCCCCACAGGAACCACCAAAGAGAACAGATGATTCTGTGTTTATTTTGATGAGTATGAAGAGGGGGGAAGTCACCTAAACAAGTGATTTTACAGATATTACAGCTACGGGCAAGACTCAGTGTTAAAGTCACTCTTTTTGAGGTGGATTAGGATAAAGATATGAAGCGAAGGTTCCTCAAAGGGAAGACGTGCCTCTCGCCTTGGTCCTGTTGGGAGACACTCCAATCGTGAGGATGGATGTTGAAAACAGGGACCTCCCAACTCCCTAGGGGCTCCTCTCCGTGATAACTGACAGTTCCCCTGTCAGACAGGAGTGTATGTGTATCTGTCTACATGTTGCTTGTGTTCTGAAATTCTTGAGCAAGAGGGAAGAAATGGAGAAAGCAGCCTTCGTTAGGGAAGGGCTCCGATGGCAAGCCGCCAACTGTCTTTACACAAGAAGCCCTATCTAAAGTCAATCTTCCAGCCGATTTCAAGAAGTCATGACTCTCTCCTCTTACACAGCACATTTATGAATCATTTTATATAAAAATATGCATTCAGCCAGCAGTGCAGACACTGGAATGCATTCCCCACCCCCCACATCCAGGGCAGCCCACAAAAAGCCTGTCCAATTCCAAATGGGACCCGTGCTGCAGAATGGGCAGCAGCCTGGTGAACTTAGGAATGGAGCACGCAGACAGAGATGCCGCCTAAGACAGAGACCAGCTCCTCCCTACCAACTCCACCCCCTTCACGGGTTCCAGCTAGTGCTAAGCAGTTTCCAAATGGAAGGTAGGTTCATCCTTGCAGCACAGCCAGCTACCCTGCCCACTTCTTTGAAACCCTCTCTTTCCTCCTCTCAGCATTACCCTCTCCACGTCCCTCTCCCACCGCAGAGTAAGCAGGAAGGCTACCGTGGCAAAGGAAATCAGGTGTGAAATGGTGTTTTAGGAGCTAAACAGCCTGAGTAAAAGTTACAGACTCCTGAGATGTCATGGTGCGTTTGGAGAGCCACCAGGGGTTTCATGTAACTGGGCTAGAAACCACTGGGTGTTTCATTATTGCTTCTCTTTCCCTCTCTTTCCTTATACTTCCCCAAACTTCATTTCACTCAATGTAGCTTCTCCCAGTTGAGTTAGGGAGAGAAGGTAATCTTGCTGAACTAGCCTGTTCATACAACACAGTCAGTTCTCTGTTATCTGTGGTTTCCTCATCCATGGACTTAACCAACCACATATCAAAAATATCCCCCCCACCAAATGGATGGCTGTGTCAGTACTGAACACGTGCAGACTTTTTTTTCTTGTCATTATCTCCTAAACAATACTGTATAACAACTATTTACATAGTATTCACATTGCAGTAGGTATTATAAATAATCTAGAGATGATTTAAAGAACACAGGAGGGTGTGAACAGGTTACCTGCAGACACTATACCATTTTATGCCATGGACTTGAGCATCTGAGGATTCTGGTATCTTTGGGAGTTCCTGGAGCCAATCCCCTATGGATACTGAGGGATGACTGTCTACATGCCTTGGAGCACACAGATTCCTTTAAGGATTCACATCTTGAACTTTCTGCGTGTGTACAAGTGTACACACATATGCACACTACGGCATGGGTACTTTTTTCTGGTAATTTCCTTTCATGTTTCCCTGTATTCTACACACAGCTGCATTTTTAAAAGAATCCCAATTAAGCCAAATGAATCTTTAATGAGTATTTAATTGGGATCTTTCCAGACATGCAATAGTTGGAAAAAAGATGAGCCTTTTTACAAACATACCACAGAGTTAAAGAGGACGGAAAAAGTCAAATATGAGTTTCCCATCTCCCGCCAATTCCCTTAAACCATTCCTGGTTTTCGTTTCTTCTCCTCTTCTTGCATTTCCGCATCTATGGACTCTCCTGTAGACTCCAGTAGCAAGGCAGACACAGACTTCTGTCTGTGAGCTGCCAGTGTGCCCAGAAAAGATAGGCAGCCTGCAAGTCCTTCCTACCCCTCCTCCCCCAAGGATCTGACACACTCTGGGGCAGAGAAGAGGCTCAGAGGCCTGCTGGTCCAGCATCTCCTACGTATGTTTTTAAGTTTTTCCTGCAAGGCCCATGGTTGGTATAAAGGGTCCACAAACTGCTTCTTAAAAGCCTGGAGAAGAAATATTTTAGATGTTGCAGGCTCTATGGTCTCTGTCACAACTTGTCATTCTGCAGGTGTAGTGCACAAGCAGCCACTGACCATGCATAACCAAATGAATGTGGCTGTGTCCCATAAAACCGCACTTACAAACCAGGCACCAACCTGCGGGTGGTAAGAAGAAGCCACCCAGAACAACAGCCCATAATGGGATGCGTGGCTGTATGCCATTCTGACCGCTCTCCTCCCACTGCCAGGCTGTGTCCCTGGGTGGGTTATTCACCATTTCCTAGACTTCAATTTAAACCTCACCACCCCTCTCCTTCTCCTTTTCTTCTTTCCCTGCCCCCGCAACTCCTTCTGGTTCAACTGTCTCCCCCGACCCCATCATAATGCTCAGGCATCATTCCCCCTATAAAACTGCCCTTCGCACTGGGCTGTATGGTGCTTCTCTCTGCTCCCCAGGCTCCAGCACACAGTGTTACTGTCAGTCTTCCCCCACAATGCATCACCCAAATATCTAGCACCTGCCCTGGGGACGTCACCCACAGTCTGTCCTAGCAAGCTCCAGAGCACCTAAAGTCTGAGTGTGTCACAAACACACGTAAACATTTAAGTGTGTGTGTATGTGCTAAGTCCTACTTGATTCGAGCGCTGAGCACAGAGGCCAAGATCAGAAATTTGATGTCAGGTGGGCAGGATCATAGTTTACAAAGGTATGTCCTCGGGCTCAAAGCAGAAAGGCCCTGAAACAGTGCCAATCTGTCCTGATCTCTGGGAAAAAATCTCAAAGTACACGATGGTAGCTCATCACCACCAACAGGGAGGTTTGTTACTACGTTATTGCTATTGTTCCAAAAGAAGTGGCAGCTACGTTTTGAAATCCCAACCAGGAAGTTGTCTTACATCTCAAAAGAAGGCCTTTACTGAGCATGTGCTTCTAACTCCTGTGTGTTCAATATCTGAATTATACTATCCAGACTTCCCACCTATCAGTTCCGAATGGCCTTCATGGTAATCTGTTTCTATGAAGTAACCATTTCTCATTAGGCAGCTGCTGATGGAACTTACCATCCTAGTAGAAAGTGACCTGCTTGCTTTAATAAAAATATTGTTACATTGGACACAAAAGATGTTAAACTGTAACAACAAGACTCTGGAAAGTTTACTAGCAGGGGAAGGAGGGAGCCCTTCCATGGTAAATAATATTCATTTAAAAAGAAGGCAGAGCTGTGAATTCAGTTCTCTCTGTTCTACAGATAAATGGAACCAGAGGGGCTCCCCAAACATCATGAAGTTACTGCTCAGCCTTCAGCAGACCATTCAACTTTGGAATAGAAAGAGAAGTTTCCCATTGCATAACAGGATCTTAAATCTTTCAAATGGGATAAATGCAGCAAACATCAGATCTAAGTGCTATCTGCATAGAGGACACTCTGCCCTATACTCAAACTATGCAGTTAAGAATAGAGCACAACCCTAGGGGTGAAGGCACCGGGTGCAAACACTATACTAGTGTTCACTGAGTGCTTACACTGTGCCGGGGACCATGGATCATTTCTTTTAATTCTAACAACCACACCATGGTGTGAATAATATTACTGCTGCTCCTCTGTTTAACAGGCAAGGAAGCAAATTTTGAGACACTAAAGTCAGCAGCTACAAAACGGGCTAAGTAAAATTGGAACCCTGGCTGCTGGCCTCCAGTCCATGACCCTACCTCTAGTCTCAACAGTGGTGCTTTCCATGGCTGGGGGAAGTGGTTTACACCTGTAATCCTCATATGGAGGGAGGCTGAGGCAACAGGATCACTTGAGGCCAGGAGTTTGAGACTAGCCTGAGCAAGAGAGAGACCACCATCTCTACAAAAATAGAAAAATTAGCCAGGTATGGTGCACACCTCTAGTCCAAGTGACTTATAAGGCTAGTTTAGGAGGCAGGAGGATGGCTGGAGCCCAGGAGGTTGAGGTTGCAGTGAGCTATGATGATAACACTGCACTCTAGCCTGGGTGATAAAGAAAGACCCTGTCTCAAAAGAAAAAATCGCCATAACAGCAGCAACAACAACAACAACAACAACAAACAATAAAACCCCAAATCACAGAAGCGCATTTTGGAGGTACAAAGAATGTAATAACTTTCTACATCCCAAACAGAGACAGGGAAAGGTGATGGGCTAACGCTGTCCCTGTCCACCTGTCTTTTGCTCCCCTACCACCTCTAAGAAAGCTTTGGAACATTGCTGGAAAACAGGCCGCAGAGCAGATGACAAAATACAATAAATGTAGTGAGGGAGGCAAATGGGAAGATGAAGAGAGTCCTCGACTCAGACCTGCAGTGTTTGTGCCTCATCCCATGCGAGAAACTGAGTCTCATGTCCCTCTCTGTGAAACTGTCAGGCAAGATACACCTCAGGCTCTTGTCATTAGCAGAGTGAGAATGTAGACGAGAACGTGTCCAGCACTGTGCCTGGCAGAGAACAGGTACTACAATATTCTTCCCCTCCCTTATCATCAGTTCCCACTTCAAAATATAAGCAGACAGCTCATAGCTACACAGGGTAAATCTTCCACCTCCCACACACCCGCGGAGAAATATTTCAAAGTGCATCTCTCTGTTGCTGCTGAGAACAGAGCAACAATCTACCCTCCATTAACAGTGCATAAAACTGTCTAGGTAAGGCCAAAACGTCGTACTTCCAACATAAAGGCAACCACGAGGAAATATTTAAGTATACTACAGCACCAAAGAAGAAAAAAAGACCATTAAAACAAATACTGCAGAAAATTTCAAAGCGAGAAGTATGGAGACATGTATGTACTTTGATCAGTAACTAAAGAGTAAATTGGACTCTGTGACACTCTTATACAACACAAACTGGCAGTCTAAAATAGTCACAGCACAGTATAGGAAATAGATTTGTTTCATGAAATACATTTTCAGAGGGCTAAAAATCTACATAAAGAAATGATAAGGGACAAGAAAATCTTTTAAATCCTCCATCAACAACCTTCGGTAAGACTTTGGCTTGAAACCAGACTTACACGCCTTAAAAATAAAATGTTCTGAGTAAAACTAAGAAGTTTTCATTTTCAGACCAAAAGAAAACAAAAATGCAAAATGGCTTGTGTGAAAAGTTCAAAGTTGGAGTTATTTGCTTGCCATTAAGACTATGGAAGCTGGCTGGGGAGAGACCACCATCCTTTGAGCTCTGGAACTTTTAAACTGTATCTCTCTCTTCTCCCTCGTTTTCTTACAGACTGTGGCTCTCAGTCACACCTGCACCTTGGTCCTCTCATGCCAATCAAACTATGGGTCTCAGAAGTGTCAAGCATATTATGGCCCTTACACGTGTTCAAGAAAGTGGCTAACCAACATCTCATGGCTTCTCAACATTGAAAGGGCAGATAACAAACTTGCTTCCTAAAACCAGAAAGCCGATGTTCCAGGTCCCCCAATGAAATGAAGGCTCCTTCCACACCCACAAGAAAGCTACCCGGTTTTAGTACTTTCGCTTTCTTTATTTTTAAGTAAAAAGTAAAAAATTAACTGCACACATTTCCCCTTTCCATTCTTATATGCTTATGCATTTTTAAAAATCCCTCCATTTTCCTTTCTTTACCGTACAGAAATTCGTAACAAAGACGCTTGCTTGAAAGGCAACCCATTTTGAGGACTGACTTTTTAGAAGACAAAGAAGTGAGGAGGCAGAGTTGGGCTGAAATTTTTAAATTCCTGTAAGGCAAGCAATTACGCATATCTGTTTTCAAACAATAAAAGCGTCTGGAACGCACAACGCTGCAAAGCAATGCGAGGCGCAAGAAACCGGCAGATGAAGCTGGAGCGCTCCGTGTCACAAAGGCTGCCCGGGCAGCACCAGAGCCAGAGTCACCACATCGCAGGTCCCAAGCTCGCTGCAGCCTCAAATCGCATCCAGTCCCAAAGCCAACAGGCTCGGGACGTGGCGACAGGAGGGCAAGTGCTGAGAGAAGCCGGCAAGCACTGGGCACTCCTCACTCTCAGAGGGCGAGGCTGGGGAGAGAGTGGGGAGACTGCGGGAGCGCGGGCAGGACGCGCGGCAGGTCCCGGGGAGGGAAAGGTCAACGGAGCTGGGGGTGGGGGGCGGAAAGCCGCGAGGTGACAAAGGCGCAGAAGCGCCGACTGCAGATCAGATCGGGTGAGGCGAGGTGAGGACTGGGAATTAGTGACCGACAGGAAGGGGAAGGGGAAGGGGTCCCGGGGGCAGCCAAAGATTGAAGCTCGCGAGCCCGACACGAGGTGCGCGCGGCCGGGCAGGGGAGCAGGGCGCGTCAGTCACCTGTATTGTTTGAAAAGCTGGTCCGACTCCCTAAAGCCATTGTTGAGCAGCATGTTGATGCCGGCCAGGGCCAGCTCCGCGTCCTGCAGGGGCGCCGCCGCCGCCGCGGCGTCCGAGTCTCCGTCGTCCCGCCGCTGAGGCCGCTGCTGCTCGGAACCGGCCATAGGCGCGAGAGGCCCTGCGCTGGGCCGAGGCGAGGTCGGGGTGACAGCCGCTGCAGCGCCGTGCGCGCCCAGAGCCCGGCTCTACCTGCCGGGAGGCGAGCGGAGCGGGCGGCGGGGGAGGGGAGGGAGCAGAGGGGAGGGACGCGGAGGGAGGAGCCGCGGCCGGGCTGCAGCGCGGCGGGGGATGTGGGCGCCCGGCCGCCGCCGCGGGGATTACTCAGCAGCTGCCCGCCCGCCTCTCTCGCTCCCTCCGAGATACCCGGCTGGCGCGGGCACCGGAGCGGAATCCGTTTCCGGGTGTCTCCAACCCCGCGGAGCCGGTCCCCCAGCGACTGCCGCCTCCGCTTCCTGCAGCCCCCGCGCGCCGCCCCGGCCTGGCCCCTCCCAGCCCGGGTCCTACACCGCGCCCCTGGCCCGGCCACCGGGGGGCAGCGCGCCAAGGCTGCTCCGACACGCGCGAGGCCTGGAGTCCGGAACTCTCCGCCCTTCCCCCAGCGGGCCGGACCCAGGAGTTGCGGGGCAGCTGGGGAGAGCCGCAGGAGGCAGGGCGCAAAGGGACAGCAAGCGGGTTTGCAAAGGGCATGGGGAACCCCTCTCGGGCTGCAGCGCGCGCACACGGCTGGACAACAGCTGGTGCCGCCCGCGCGCTGCGCTCTAGCCTCCAGCGCCTGAAATCCCGCGCAGCCCCCGACTGCGACCCCCAACTTCATCCCGACACAGGGGCCGCCCACTAGCACGGAGACAGCCAATCCTCGAGGAGGTGGACTGCGGGGTGGGGCCTCCGGACACCTGCCGGAACGCTCCTGGGAGCCCAGCGCTGGGATTCTGGAGCTAAAGCTCCGGGATCCGGGTGCCACTCGCTCGGGCCCGCCACCAACATTTGCGCGATGGGGCAGGAGGAGAAATGGAGGCCCATATGCCATAAACCTAAATATTTAAAAGTTATAAATCAAGCTGTTAAAATGTGTTCTGACAATTATACTTTTGTGCCAATGAAACAGAAAAATTAAGTGTAAAGTTATGGTTTCATAAGAGTGAATGTCAGCCAGATGTCCAAGGTGACTGCATTTAGTCGTCGTGGTAAAAGTCTCCCTGTTCGGCTCATGGGCTGGTGGCGTCTGGATGTGGAGTGCTATAGAACAAACACGTACTTCATAAATCATCATTTTTCATAAATGCATTATTCTTTAGTAAAATCACAAATATTAAACATATTGTTACAATTAAGATTATGTTCTTAAATGCCAAATTAGACCATCTCTCCTGAGTCATTGTCTTAGAGTATAGTTTATTAATTTCAACTCGAAGAAATTTTGCTGAAGCATTTATAATGAAATTGCTTTTTTTTTTTTTTTTGAGACAGAGCCTCAAGCTGTCCCCCTGGGTAGAGTGCCGTGGCATCAATGCTCACAGCAACCTCCAACTCCTGGGCTCAAGCGAGTCTCCTGTCTCAGCCTCCCAAGTAGCTGGGACCACAGGCGCCCGCCACAACGCCCGGCTATTTTTTGGTTGCAGCCATCATTGTTGTTTGGCGGGTCCGGGCTGGGGATTCGAACCCACCACCTTAGGTGTACGTGGCTGGCGCCTTAGCCGGTTGAGCTATAGGCGCCGAGCCATGAAATTGCTTTTTAAAATGAGATACTCGGGTTTAGAAATAACCTGTGAATTTTAATGGCCTGCATTATAATGGGACCAGTGTGATCAATTATTACAGAAAAATTACAAAATACTAGTTTGATTTTGTCATATGAATTGCTCTCTTTTATGCTGTGAATTGTGTCATCCCTTATATTATGTAAATGCATACCGTGTTTCCAACATTCATATAGGGGAATTTAAGAGTAGTCAGTATTGCTGTCAGCCCTAACTGTCATGTGCAACTGTTGCAAAACCATGCTGATTCTCCTTACATCTGGAACCCGAGTTGGAACACTGACAGAAACAAGAAAATGGATGATTCTCACCCTTGGGAAACTATGCTTTACACTTTATAACGCAGGAATCTCAATATTCATGTGGTCTGAGGAGGATTTGACAAGCTGACCATTTTTTAATCTAAGCATCAGCAGTGTCACAGTCCTTCATGGCATTCAGAGGCTGTGATCTTTTGTTTTTAGGACATGGAACTAAAGAAGCGTTCCCTGAGAACAGAATAGCATCAGTCACGAGAACTGATCCAGGGTTATGCGGCTCACGGAACAGGTTGTGCGTGTGTGTTTAATACATTTAGGTGTGTGTATGTCTAAAGCCAGGCTTAGGGACCGTAGTGCCCATTGAGGCCCACATGAGGCCCTTGTGGGGGAGAGGTCCCTGGCCACATACTGCCATTGGTAATAGGAGCTGCCACCCTGACAACATGCCCAGCACTCACAGACCGTCTGGATTTTGGATCAGTGGAACCATTCACTGTCAAATCCCCCAAACAATGTAGTCAATAAGGGAGGGAAGCCAAGGGCACAACACCAAACGTGGAATACAGCCTGCCCTTCTCCCCCCAGGGAAGACAGCCAAGCTTGGCCCTCCACGCCCCTATTGCATAGGCGGGGGGGGGACAAAAAAAAAAAGAATTTCAAGGAATTGATGACACTATGGGCATTGTTAATAAGTTGTATTGGGGCTGTGCAGCTGAGGATGGGGGAGGAGTGAGCAAAGTGAAAGCATCTTTGTGAGGATGGTTCTGTCTCAAGAATCTTACACAGTTGGTTTTGCAGACTTAAGAAAATTTAACTGGTTTTGTTTGTATCATGTCAGCAGATGTATATTGGCTTTGTGGCTTTTTAAAAAAATTCTGGTATATTTCACAAAGAAATATCAAATTTGATGTCTGTGGTTACTCTAAATAATAGCAGCACCAACAATTTCTATAACAATAACTTTTTGCATGATTTTTAAATTTCCAAATGCCAGGAATTGTGCTAAACACTTAACATATTTTTTTAAATTTCAGATTAATATGAGGGTGCAAACCATTAGCTTACAATGTTTGTGTTTTTTAGGTAAGGTCCCCATTGCAGTTGTGCCCCTCCCCCAGTAGGTGTGCCATATAAATTTGCATTGTGCCATTAGGTAGGGAGCAAACCAATCACTGTCCCTTCTCCTCCTCCCCCGCTTGCCCCCAACTCCAGTTAAATTGAGTTTTGAAGGCTTTATCAACCAGTTTGATGTAAGCATTCCAAATTGTACATAACATCAGCACATTGTACCCCATAAATGCAGTAATGTACACAGTTATGATCTAATAAAAAAAATTTAAAAAGCAAAAAAAATTTTTTTAATTGAGTTTTCTCTTGTGTGGCCTTGTATTAGTTCATCTACTGGCTTCATATTAGTATTGAATACATTAGATGCTTGCTTTTCCATTCTTGTGATACTTTAATGAAGAAAATATTCTCAAATTCCAAGAAAATGTTGGAATCTAGGCTAATACAAAAGTTATAAAGTCTCCATCTCTTTACGGCTAAAATAAGATTCCATAGTATACATATACCACAGTTTCCATTCATGGGTTGATGGGCACTTGGGTTGGTTCCACATCTTGGGTGAGTATACAATGAGCTGTGATAAACAATCTAGTGTAAATGTCTTCTTTCTCTTCTGGGTAGATCCCTAGTAATGAGATTTCAGAGTCAAATGGAAGGTCTATTTTGAGTTCTTTGAGGATTCCCCATACCTCTTTCCAAAGAGGCTGTATTAGTTTGCAGTCCCACCAACAGTGTACAAGTGCTCCCTTCTCTCCACATCCACACCAACATCTGGAGCTTTGGGACTCTGTGATGTGGGCTGTTCTTGATGGAATTAGGTGACATCTCAAGGTGGTTTTGATTTGCCTTTCTCTGATGATTAGGGAGGATGAGAGTTTTTTCATGTATTTGTTGGCATTAGTCTGTCTTCTTCAGAGAAAGTTCTGTTCGTGTCTCTTGCCTCATGATAGATGGGATTGTTTATTCTTTTTTTGTTGATGAATTTGAGTTCTCTGCAGATATACTTTTTGTTTCAAAAAGTTTAGGAGACACTAGTGTTTTGTTTTTTGTTACATGAATAAATTGTATTATGCTGAAATCGGGGCTTTCAGTGTACCCATCACCAGAACAGTGTACATTGTACCTGATAGATAGATAGACTTAACTGTTGAACAATTAAGCCAAGGACAAGTACAACTGTGCCATAACAGGCAGGGGTGATGTGGATACAAGGATAACTCCACCATGTAATATATACCCGATGTGTACGAAATGTGACTGAATCAGATACCATACAATTAGATTAGCATCATCGTGATGAATGGATGTTTACAAATATTTGCCCTGTGGTGCGTGGGTTCAAAATCTGTCCCCAAAACTGAAGAAGAGAACACATGATCCAGTAATACTTGTGGAATCTGCAGTTGACATTGACACCTGCCCAGAATTCACCTTGCAGTGGGGGAATTAGGGTTGTGTTTTCTTTACTAAATGATGATAGCAGATTATAACGGTGGATAATAATGGGCATTCAAGAGGTCATAGTATATATTACCCACAAAAGGAAGGAAAATCCACAGGACACCCCACAGTTGACATTGTGAGATTCTCATCACCTTCCTGCAAAACTAATACAGTGTTCAAAAGTGCACTTGGCTTCAGTCAAAACTGCACTTGGCATCCTAAATAGGATTTATTCAAGTGTTTCGTTTGGACGTTGAGAGAGGGAAAGAAAAAGAAAAGCTAACAAAAGGAGGAAAGAACCAATTTCCTTCCTAAACACCCCGTGGGTATTGCCAGTATTTTGTGGGTTTTCATGTGATTCATTATGAAAATGAAAGTCCAAATGATCAGTAAAAAACTTTTAGGCCTGTGTTTCCCAGTACATAGTTTTTTAGTTGTTGAGCTGAGATGTCTGGGTTGCAAGTAACAGGAAAACCTGACCCCAGCTGGCTCAGAAAAGCAAATTTATTGATTTGTGTAGGTTTCCCCAACCTATACAACTGTATCCACAACTCCAACTCTGTGACTGGGACCCAGTTTCTCTTCCCTGACTTTTAGCTCTGGCACCGTTATGCTAAGTGGCTTTATTCTCAAGTAGCCCTCCTATGTCTCAAAATAGCTTTCGTGGACTTCTAGAGCTGTATGCTTGCTGGTCACATCCAGCAGAGGCATCACTTATCTGATAGCTTAATGAAAATTCCCTACTCGAATCTCATTGGCTTTGATTGGCCTGCTTGCAGTCAGGTGCTCCTACTTGAACCAATCAATGTGGCCAAGAGAAACAGAGCATTCTGATTGGGTTACGCCAGTTCCAGCCTGCTCTGGGACCCGGAGGAGTGAAACCAATTTCACCCAAACTGCCTGGCTGGCAAATTCTACATCTATCAGGAAGAGAGAGGTAAAAACTGGACAGCAGAGATGCAATCACCAACGTCGCCCACCCTTGTCCTCCTAAACATGTTTAGAATTTTTGGAGTTACATTTTAAATGCATTTAGAGAATAAAGTACCATAAGAAAATCTTACTGTGTATGCTTTGGTTATATTAAAAATTTTGGGTAATGCTAATAATCGTGCTTTCATGTGTCTTTTTGTAAATCTGTACTATAGTAAAAATAAAAATGTCTGGAATCCTAAGAAGAAAAGTAGGGAAATTAATGTTGCTACATTTTTATGTCATGTTAACTTTACCATCAAATTCAGTCCTTTTACTCTGTGGTAGGGGAAGTAAGATTTAGTTAAGTGCTTTTAATTAGGCAAATTAAGTCAAGGGTTGACATGTAAAACCATACAGCGGGTTCTTTCCTTTTCTGCCCACAAGTGGGTCACTAGCTTGCCTCTAAGGAAGGGAACATGTGGTAGGCTCGGGGAGGCCTCTTGGCTGTTTTCCAGTGGGATGTGTGTCTCTGAGAGGACACTCATGCTGCCCGGAAGGCCACAGTGGTCCACCTGGGACAGGAAAACATCCCCCTTTGGACTGAACACCTTCCCCAATGTGAATAGCTACTGGAGTGCAGTAAGTGTTTCAACAGGTGTTTATGGGAGATCATTGTTCCACTGTTGTACTGATTCAGGGGCAAAACCAGAGAGGAAGGCATTTGTGTCTTCTGCCCTGGCCAGCTCAAGCAGTGGGCCCTCCTGCACCAGCCCTTGACTGGGGCGTGTCTTTCAGTGAGACTGCAGGGCCTCTCTAGGTCTTCAAATTGTCTCATCCTCTCTCTCTTCCCCCCTCCAGGATGCTTCCCTTCCCTTTAACCCATGTCCTTCCTTTTCATTGCTAGTCCTGAATCTACCACGGCTCCTTCTTCCTTACAGAAAAATCAGCTTTCCCTCTCCCTTGGTGCCTTCTCAAGTCTTGCACCTTTTGCAGCCTCTGGTCCTGACTTCATTGGCCGCTGACTATTGCTCTGTAGAGGGGAAAGATTGTCTCTAGTGTCCTGATCTGGGTGTGCTGAGTCCCTGAGGAGGAAATCAGATGAGCTCTGATTGCAGGGATGGGGACGGAGAGAGCTGTCAAAATGTACAGCAGGCTCCAGCCAGTGTGGTAGTGGATTTTCTCCTGGAGTATCTTAAATCAAACATATCTCACCACTGAGACTAATTTCTATCTGGAGTCTTCATTTTTTATCTAAACAAGAAATTTATTTACCTTTCATTCATGTGACTTTCCCTTGTTTCTCACTATCAATCCTGGTCTTATCATTCTAAGGTATTGTTAATCCTTTCCTATTCCAATGGGGGGAGGTGGCATGTTTTCTCTCTACTCTCTAGTCTTCTCTCCTGACTGCAGGAGGAGGGAGGACACATCTTTCAGTTCCCCTAACCCCATATCTGAAGCTATTTGGGGTGGAGGCAGCAGCAACATTGGCATTCACTTCTCAGAGTGGATTTGTTTCCAAATCTTAAAGTCTGGTCAGATTCCCCAGGACAGTCCAGAGAATGTAGCTGATTGAAATCTGTAAGTTGTAGGGTGAAGGTGAGCTACCAAGAGGGTGAGTTGGAACCACAGGGGCAGCGAGACTGGGCCCAGAGTCTAAATCTTCGATTATGCATCTGATCCAGCAATGCGTTCACTTTGTGACTTGGGGCCGCTTTACTTCACCTCTTTCAGCCTCAGTTTCCCCATTTCTAATGTGAAGATAATCAGTGCCTTCAAGGCAAACAAAATAGAAGGCACGTGGAAGTGCTCTGTTAATCTGTAATACCAAGATGTTATCTGAATCTATGCAATTCATTTTCTAGTATCAATTAATGTCAGTGGATACTTCTGTTCCTGTATTTACTTATCAACTGTCATCTTGAAATATCCAGGTAAAAGAAAATCTGTGCAATACCAGATGCATCATGTGAAGATGTTTGATTTAAACCATTTTTATTTTTGAAAAAAGTCTCACTCTGTCGCCCTGGGTAGAGTGCCAGGGCCTCATATCTCACAGCAACCTCAAACTCTTGGGCTTGAGCAATCCTTGTGCCTCAGGCTCTCCAGTAGCTGGGACTACAAGTTCTACCAGCCACCAGCCACCTGGCTAGTTTTTCTGTTTTTAGTAGAGACGGGGTCTTGCTCTTGCTCAGGGTGGTCTTGAACTCCTGAATGCCCCCCCCCCGAGTACTAGGATTATGGGCATGAGCCACCTCGCCAGACCTGATTTAAATCATTTCTAACATAAACAATATGTTTGCTGTTATTCATGCAGGCTGAGAAAGAAGTGAAGATTTGCTTCAGAAAGTATACTAAATAAAAAGTCAAAATGTCTATATTTTAGGGTTCTTCATTTGGCTTTGAATTGTTTCTGCTTTAGTCATCCATTACTATCATTTTAACACTGAAAGTTTGGACAAAGAGAAACTTGGTATAAAGCTTTTTAAAATGCCCTTCTATGTTCTGCATGTAGAATATGTTTTGTAGTCAGCTTGTTTCCCTCTGCAAGGAGAGATACATTGCTAATAGAAAATAATGCTTTATTGATAAGTAACTTGTGTTTTGCTCTGGGGTTACATTAGCAATCTATTCCAACCCAGAACCCTGTGCCTCTGAATTCCCCTGCAGTAACTTAAGGAACCAGTTGAAGGAAGTTAGTGCAGGTAATTCACACGGGTCTGTCACATTACCTGTGCAAGTGGGCAGCTTAAGGCTGATGAGGCCACACTGTGGTCCTTTACGGGACACCCCCTGAGTGCTTCCACTGTGTCAGGAACAGAGGTATGTGCTGCCAATACTTAGACAAATATTAGGAGGCCCTTGTCCTAGAGAAGTTCATTGTTGATGAGACATGAAACCAGGTACACATTAATAGCACAATATGGTAAGTGTCATAGCAGACCTTGGTGCAAAGAAAGTCAGAATTCATTTATAGTAATTCCTCAATTGATTTAGTATCATCTCCCTAAATGATTTAAACAAGCTTACATCTTATGAATTGATAGTCACTGATGTTTTTAATAATTTGTTCATTCTTTTTTTTGGATACAGAGTCTCAAGCTGTCCCACTGGGTAGAGTGTCGTGGTGTCACAGCTCATGGCAACCTCAAACTCTTGGGCTTAAGCGATTCTCTTGCCTCAGCCTCCCAAGTAGCTGGGACCATAGACACCTGCCACAACACCTGGCTATTTTTTATTGTAGTTGTCATTGTTGTTTGGCAGGCCCTGGCTGGATTAGGACCCACCAGCTCTGGTGTATGTGTCTGACGCCCTAGCTGCTGAGCTACAGATGCCAAGCCTAATTGGTTCATTCTTTACACCTTTAGAGTTTGCTAGGTCACTCGTTTCACTAACTTATAGCAAATCCTTGATTTTTTTGGTCCCCCAAATAGCATTAACTACTTTGTATTCCCCCATTAGTCATTGAAGCTTATCACTGTTTTTGATAAATTTCACCTCTATCTTCCAAAGAAGATCTACCACAATTGAGGATATTTTAAATAATGGGAATATACCTTGAGATATCACCTAACTCCAGTAAGATTAGCCCATATCACAAAATCCCAAAATCAGAGTTGCTGGCGTGGATATAGAGAAAAGGGAACACTTATACACTGCTGGTGGGAATGCAAACTAATACACTCCTTTTGGAAAGATGTCTGGAGAACATTTAGAGAACTAAAAATTGACCTGCCATTCGATCCTATAATTCCTTTATTAGGTATATACCCAGAAGATCAAAAATCACATTACAATAAAGATATTTGTATCGAACGTTTATTGCAGCCCAATTCATAATTGCCAGGTCATGGAAGAAGCCCAAATGCCCATCGATCCAAAAATGGATCAATAAACTGTGGTATATGTACACCATGGAATACTATGCAGCCCTAAAGAAAGATGGAGACTTTACCTCCTT
>NW_003852407.1:27032301-27044327 GCF_000181295.1 Otolemur garnettii
GAATAAAACATTTTTTTTTTTTTGCAGTTTTTTGCCCGGCTGGGTTTGAACCCACCACCTCCAGCATATGAGGCTCACACCTTACTCCTTTGAGCCACAGGTGCCGCCCCAGTAATGGGAATAAATTTTTTTTTTTTTTGGCTAAGGTTGGGTTTGAACCCGCCACCTCTGGCATATGGGGCTGGTGTCCTAATCCTTTGAGCCACAGGCATCGCCCATTTATTTTTTTGGTTGGGGGGAATGAATTTTTAAAGATAATTTTTTTTTCATACATGGGCCATATGATAATCATAGACGCACCATGGAAAAGGAATTAGAAGGATGAAAATAGTGTCTTAAAGCATTTGTAGTCTCCCAAGGTATGTAAAGAAGAAAATATTTATATAAAAGTGTAATGTAATATATTACAATGTATATAATATATACAATGCATGTATATATACTATATGTTTATTTTTTTAATTCTATTGGACAAGCTCCCTTACCCTAAAGAGGGTACACACACACACAGACACATACAACACATACACAGAAATATTAAAAACTCATTTTCAAAATATTCTAAAATTAAATAGTGGTGGTGGTTGCACAATTTTGTAAATATACTAAAAATCCATTGAATTTTACACTTTAAATAACAACTTTTATGGTACATTAATTATATCCCAATAAAGTCATAAATTGACCCAAAAAAAGTATTTTTAAAGATTCTAAGCCACCATGCGTGAAGCAATGGGAGAAGGGAGTTAATGGTTTAATTCCTATGATTTTATATAACTGGGGCATAAAAAATCATTTATTATGGGGGGGAAATATCCTCTTTGAAGAGTGTCCTTCAATGGAGAATGTCTGCTGACTTCCATCACTCCATGGCGCTGGTTTAGGACTTTATAAATGTTGTTACATTTAATTCTCAGAGTAACTGTGTGGTGAGCTTTTCTTCAAGTTCACTGATGTGAAAATAAAAACAAAGAAGTCGAATATCTTTCCCAAGGCCATGCAGCCAATAAAGGTAAGAGTGAAGTTTTAATGAAGGTTGCATTGCCTACAGTGAGTAAGTTCTTATTGTTAAAATGAAACCTAGTACCTTTTGGAGACCCAGCTAAGGGTGTACACACACAGACACACACATACCCTTATGAATTTCATGGTAAGGAGCCATATTCCTTATTTAGGAGGCATTAGAAAGACATGAAAATATATGATCTCATATACAATCCTATTCAACAAAATTCAGGAGTAGCTCATGGTGTTTGGATTTTTCCAAGAACTTCAGGTGATTCTCATATCAGCAAACTTCGGACTGTCTTGTGAGGCTTGTCCAGATAGTGACTTCTGGATAGCAGAGTGGCTATTTATCTTTGTATACATCAGCTTGATTTCTTACCCTTAGGGTATGTTTGAGAACAAATATGTGAGTGAGGACACAACTCCATGCCTGCTTTTCATGGTAAGTCATGCTTGTAACCTTGCATGGGAACAGCTGTATTGTTAAACTTGGGATAAAGGTGCATATTTTAACCTTAAAAACAAAAGCATTGCATGGAGTATCTTAAGAAATTCTATGCATTCCATCAGCAGATAATTTACATGTCTGGAGTTTAAAGAAATGCCACACAGGGGTAAGCAGGCCAGCAGGCAGGCCCCCAGTAAGGAGGGGAGCCGGATGGGGACCGAAGTTGTCACTTGATTCCTAACTCTTGATGTTTATTTTTGAATGTAGTTATAAAAGAAGACTCAGAACATTTGGCTGTGACATGACTAAAAATACACATTTCTTCACTTCTCCTCACTCTCTTCACCCTGCCCTCTCCTCTGAGACAAAAACAGCAAAAACAAGGGTATATACTGTGCGCTGATAAGGAGAAAATGTGAATCCCGTTGATGGCCACAGATAGGGAGCTGGATGCTCGGATACCACAGGGACGAGTCTCTTCATTTCTAAAACCAGGACGGAGCACAACAGCTTGCCGGGCTCGGGAGCAATCTTATCCCCTCCACTATTCCTAAGGGGGAAGCAGTGCTCCCGGACTGACTCCTTCCTTCTGACCGAAAAGTGTTGTTTGTCTCCCTGGGGAAGTGTCATGCTTGCCTGGAGAACTAAAACAGACTTGTGTAAATAAAAAATGCTTTCATTCCTCTCGTCATAAGGTAGCCATTCTATCACTTTCCTTTGTTCGACTAAGAAATTCAAGCCATTTAAAACAGGGTTTGTCTTTAAAGAACGTTTTTTTTTTTTCATACATGGGCCATATGATAATCATAGGCGCACCAGGAGTTCATTCAGAGGATGATGGATTATATAAATTGCAGATGTATCCAAGGTGACTTACTGACCCGATACCTAAGAAAGGTGACAACCAGGGCCAGTTCAGTTCAACAGGATCTTTTTCCAGGACCCACTACGTGCCAGCCGCTCTATGCTAGGTGCTGTGGGAGACAAAGTTGAGTAAGATGAAACCCCCGGGACGGATATCCAAAATACACATGGAACTCAAACAATCCAACAGGAAAACCACAAATAATCAGATTAAAAAGTGGGCAAAGGATCTGGATAGATGTTTCTCAAAAGAAAACATACAATGGGCAAAAAAATATGAAAAGTGCTCCAGGTCACCAGTCGTCAGGGAAATGCAAATAAAAACCACAAACAGATATTATCTGACCCCACTTAGAAGGGCTATAATATAATCAAAAAGACAAAAGACAGGAAAAAAAAGCAACCGGGCAAGGACAGGGAAAAAAAGGAACCCTACAGGCCGTGCTGGGAATGTAAACCAGCACAGCCACCATGGAGATTTCTCTGAAAACTAAAAGTAGAGTTTCCATATGATCGAGCAATCCTCTTCTGGATATTTATCCAAGGGAAAGGAAATCAGTATATTAAGGGGATACCTGCACCCCCATGTATACTGCAGCACTGTTCTTAATAACCATGATACGGCATCAACCTAAAGTTCCATTGACAGATGATTGGTTAATGAAAACGTGCTGTATTATAGGATAAAATACTATTCAGCTATGAAAAAGAAGGAAATCCTGTCATTTGCAGCAACCTGGATGAACCTAGAGGATATTATGTTAAGCAAAATAAATCAGGCACAGTGGGTGGTGCCTGTGGGTCAAGGAGTGGGGTGCCGGCCCCAGATACCAGAGGTGGTGGGTTCAAAACCCGACCTTGGCCAAAAACTGAAAAAGGGAGGAAAAAAATAAATCAGGCACAGAATGATAAATACTTCATGTTCTCACTCATATGTAGAAAAATTTGAGCTCATGGAAGTAGAGTAGAATTGTGGGTATTGGAAGCTGGAAAGGGTGGGGGAGGGGAGGATGGGAGCGGCTGGCTAATGGTGCAAAATTGCAGCTGGGTGGGAAGAATAAGTTCTGCTGTTCACAGCACGGTGGTGTGAATACGGTTAACTGTAATTTCTTATATTTTCAAAAAGCCAAAAGAGAGGATTTTGACTGTTCTTGATACAGACAAATGATAAATAAATATTTAAGGGGGTGGACATGCTAGTTACCCTGATTTGATCATACCAAAATATCACTCTGTATCCTATAAATGCATACAATTATTAATATTACCTGCCAACTAAAAAAAAAAGGAAAATGATACAACCCCTGAATCTGGAAATATTCTAGTCCAATGGGAAATACACACTAACAGATGATTTCATGTAAAGTGGTTGTAAAATAGAGGCATGTGCTCTGTACTTTGGGAGCACAGAAGAAAGACGTTGGCCTAATTGGGGTTTCGTGGAAGGCTTTCTGTGAGGGATCTGATGGTTCACTGGAGTCTGGAGGAGAGCGGTTGGAAATGTATTCCAGGTAGTGGGTCCACTATGAACAATGGTGCAGACACGTGAGACCAGAACCCCTGAACAGTGCAGCTGTCAAAGGGCAGGGACATTTGGCCTGATGGAAAAGCATTAGTAAAGCAAGGTCACAGGAAGGAGAGAAGAGATGATGAAACTCTGCAACAGACAATTAGAAGGCTTGGTTTATTCCAGGAAAGACAAGAGGCTGAGTATCTAGAACCTGCGAAAAGGTTAATTGGTTCCTGAAGGATTTTCTAGAGAACCTTGGCCAAAGGCACTGAACCAGTGGCCTAAAGTCAGAAGTTTGTATCTGAACCCAAGCAAGGTTGACCTGGGGCCTAGAAAGGCTCAAATCCTGCTTTTCCAGACAAAGGATGTCTGGTAGAAACACTAATAAAAGTAGTCTGAAGAGGTCTCAGCCAATTGAGACAGGTAGAGGAAGCTTTGACTATCCAGGAGACCCTGAGCCTGTTGAACTTGAGATAGGCTCAAGTGTGTTGAACTTGAGCCAGCAAAACTGAATGAAAGCAAAGTGTCTCTGTAAAAGTTTGCCTCCAAATTTTCTTACTTTCTAGGTAGGTTCTAGAATTACAGAACCTCAAAATTCGGTGGAACACAGAAGTCATTGCATCAGAGATCTCAGTTTTTAATCCAGCTCTGAGTAGTTCTGTTGACCTTGACCTAGTTACTTAATGTCTCTCATTTTGATTTCATCATCAGAAAACACAAATAATGATAAAGACTTGGTTTACTTCCCAGGATTCCTGGGATAATCAGGTGACAAGATCTGCTATCCAATGTGGGGGACCCAGTGCAAATGAAAATGTAAGGCCCTTTGTTTAAAAATTACAAATAATTTTAAGATGGCGGCAGAGCACTAAGCCTTCTTCGGGGGCTGCTCCAAGTTCTGGGTGCTGACAGCAGAGCCCTGTGTGACTGGGCAAGTCTCCTGTCCATGAAGACGGCCCTGCCAGGTGATGTAATGCACATCAGGGTCGTTAGCAGTCTGCAAAAGCCTCAACAAACTGTTAAGGATTTTCTTCTTTTTTTTTCTTCTTAGCTTTTCAGAATTCTATCAGTTTGCTGGGACTGCCATAAGAAAGTATCACAAACAGGGTGTCTTAAACAATGCAAATTCGTGGTCTCATGGTTCTGGAGGCCGCAAGTCCAAAATCAAGATGTCAGCAGAGTGAGTGCCTTCTGAGGGCTGTGAGGGTGGGTCTGTTCCGGGCCTCTCTCCTGGACTTGTAGATGGCCACCTTCTCCTTGTGTCTCTTCACATCCCTCTGTGTGTGTCTGGGTCCAAATCGCCTTCTTCTTATAAGCACACCAGTCAACTTGGATTAGAGCCTGTCCTAATGACTTTATTGTAACCGGATTACCTCTGTAAGATCACGTCTCCTCATAAAGGCACGCTCTGAGGTCCTGGAAGTTAGGACTTCAGGATGTGAATCCATTCGAGGGGGGCACAGTTAACCCCATAACAAGCATCAAAGCCTTTGCACTACTTTGGAGGCATGCCCGATGTGGGGTCTTTTCAGGAGGAGGCACTCATGTCGGGCTGTAGAAGAGGACAGGTCCTGCCTCTGAGACAGGCATTTGGGCCACTGTTGTTCTACCCAATTGACAGCTCTCATTTCTTGTGCAGTAAGCTCATCCTTCAGTTTCTGAAAGCTCTTAAATGTATGCCCAGTAAGTTCCTTTTTGACTTCAGAAAGCTGAAGGATGTTCCTGTGGCTTGCAAACAAGAATTTTGACCCAAACACAAATACAACAACAAATAGAAGTGGCAAGGGTCCTGTACTGGATCTGAGTTTTACGCTGTCCAGGTTGGCCTGGCTACCTGCTCAGTGGAGGGGAGCCCTGGCCTCCCACTGTCACCTCCTCTCTGTCACCACCCGCAGATGTGGCTTGCCCTGGGGAAGGGTGGCATGCTGGGCTCAGGCTTGACTGCTAGAGCGCTCACCTCATGGGGGCTGCAGCCCAGCCCGACCACAGGGCACTAGCTCCTCCCATCTGCGAGGCAGATGAAGCCCCTGAGGGAGAGAAGATGGCTGCCCTGCAGCCGCTGGAGGGCCAGGGGACGAGCCAGAATTGAGTGAGAGCTGAATCCCCAAAGGATCACCTTTGACCAGTGAGGAGTTGGGAGACACAAGGATCAGGGATAAACTCTTCTCCCTTCTCCATGGCCCCTCCAAAGAGTCCTGTGTACTAGTGACAGGTATGGTTTATGAGGCACTCTGGTCAGCTGGGTTCACACTACCCCGGTGTCTCCCTGACTTCTACTCCCCTTCCTGCTCCCATGGAGCCTTACACCTTTGTCTCAGGCTCTGATTTCTTTTTGGTATTTTTTGAAGGTGAATGTAGATTCTTTATTGATTCCACCAATGTATTAGTAGATAAGATAATAATAAATGGTACTTCTACCATTTAAAATAATGGTATTTAAGATAATAATAAATGGTATAAATACTACCCTCAGTAAAAATATAAAAAGCATACAGAATCACCGTCTTCCTAAAAGACTCAGACAAACTGCCTGCTATAGGATGGATGCCTTACAGTCAATGGGTCATGCAGTGTAATTTCTATTCTGTTATTACAACTGTGCAGGTTGCTTTTGTTTCTTGCTTATAAGCTTACATGTTTCAGTTTTAAAAGATCAACTGCATTCTGTGCATCAAAAATAAAGAAGCCTTAAACATGCACAACAGAAGCTCAAAATGAACCAGGGTTCAAGTTTAAATTGATTAAGATGCTTTTCTGAAGATGTATTCCTTTTTTCTAGCCTTTAAGGTAATGCTAAAAGAATACATAAACTTTAACGTCATGGTTTTTAGAAATTTAGAATAACAATCATTGTTTTAAATATACTACGAAACGTTTTCTCCTCCCTTGTTTGTAGGAGGAAGAATACTTTATAAAAATTGGGCTTGTTCTGGCTTATCACCTATAGTTCAGTGGCTAGGACACCGGCCACATACACCAGGGCTGGTGGGTTCAAACTCAGCCCAGGCCAGCTAAACAACAATGCAACAACAAAAAAAGAGCCGAGGGTTCTGGTGAGCGCCTGTAGTCCCAGCTACTTGGGAGGCTGAGGCAAGAGAATCGCTTAAGCCCAAGAGTTTGAGGTTGCTATGAGCTGTGACACCACGGCACTCTACCAGGGGCGACATAGTAAGACTCTGTCTCCAAAAAAAGGGCGTGTTCTTAGAAATGCCCATGATTACCATCACATTTTTCAACTGAGGAGAGATTCTCACTCAGGATAGCAATGACAATGATGTGACTTCTCCCCAAAGATCACACTAAAAGTAATCATTTGGCGTAAATGAGAATCTATTCATAATTATCAACTTTTATGGAAGTATGTATTAGATTTACTGATTGTCCAAATCTTTTACTATGAAAAGATTGTGTTGAAACCATTTGGCAAAAGCCAGTTCACATTGAATGTTTACTACTTTAATCATCTTGACAAATTCAGAGCTGTGGTGGGGACAGCAGGCACTCATCTCTTCCTTAAAATTATAAATTTATAAAATAAAAACAAAAACAAATGGGGATTTAGAATTGGAGCAAATATAGGTTGAGGCTTCCCTTGTCCTAATCATATGACAGACTAAGAGAAAGCAGGAAGGCGCCCTAAATTTAATATAAAAATCAAGCTGGGCAAGGTGGCTGGTGCCTATAATCCTAGCACTCTGGGAGACCAAGGCAGGTGGATTGCTTGAGCTCATGAATTCAAGACCAGTGTGAACAAGAGCAAGATCCCATCTCTATTAATAGAAAAACTGGCCAAGCATGGTGGTGGGCACCTGTAGTCCCAGCTCCTCAGGAGGCTGAGGCAGGAGGATTGGTTAAGCTCAAGAGATGGCGTTTGCTGTGAGCTATGATGACACCACTGTACTCTACCCAAGGCAACAGAGTGAGATTCTGTCTCAAAAAAAAATGCAATACATATATACATAAATGAGAACCTCATGATTTTTTAGGGGATTCATTCATATCAAACTACAAAGCATTTGGCTTACTGATAATGTGATCAGCCAATTCAAACACTCACAGTTCAAGCTACATAGACAAAGGCAGCTGGAAGGTGCAAGTCCAAAGCCACAGGTCAGGCTCTGATTTCTATGGCAACACCAAAGGCTAGGAGTCCTGGAGGCAGGCTCAGGTTTAGAACTTGGGAAGGAAGGGAGGAAACCATTTCACCCTACCCATATGTGCCTAGCTCTCAACTTACCTGAGGCTCAACACACAACCTGGCCCTGAACCAGGAATTATGAACAGAGAAGCATTGTATGTTATGAAAATATCAACGATGTCAAAGCCACACAGAGAAGTGAGGCAAGCCTGCAAGGTGATTCAGTGCAGATGCTGCAGAACAAAAGGGCTTTCACTTGAGAGAGCTGCTGAACGGTGGCCGTGTAAATGGACCCTGGGCCACGCGTGTGTATTAGGGGTGTGGCTTGTTCTCCCCATAATTGCAGGTTCCTGGGTAGCAGGGTGAAAGTAATTTCCAGCACTGTGCGGTAGTTCACCACTTCCGTGCTCCAGAGAACTTCTAGCTATTTAGCCCCAGCTGGACATTTACAGTCAGGCTGCAGAACTACCCCAGAGAAGCAGCTAGAGACGCAACCTCTGGGCAGCACTTGTCAGTCCCACCCACAGCAATTAGTTAGGCTGGGTGCATATATTTATAAATCCTTATAGTTTCTTTTTTTAAATGAGGTTTATATTGGTCTTCTAAACAGGTAATAAAAACAGGAGTGTAGGCCAACCAAGGACAGAAATGAGGGAAATTCCATGTTGGGAAAATGACCAGACTTCTCTAAACCTCGGTTTCCTCATCTACAAAGTGGGGTATATAATAACCTCCCTCTAGGTTGTTGTAAGAATTAAATAGGCCAGGCACAGTGGCTCATGCCTATCATCCCAGCACTTGGGAGGCCAAGGTGGATGGATTGCCTGAGCTCACAAGTTCAAGACCAGCCTGAGCAAGAGTGAGAGCCCGTCTCTACTAAAAATGGAAAAATTAGCTAGGTGTGGTGACAGGCACCTGTAATCCCAGCTGCTTGGGAGGCTGAGGCAGGAGGATGGCTTAAGTCTGGGAGTTTGAGGTTGCTGACACCACAGGACTCTAGCCTGTGCATCAGAGTAAGACCATCGCAAAAAATAAATAAAAAATTAAAGGGCCAGTGAAGTGTGGAAAAAGTGCGGAAAAAAGTGTGGAAAAAGATTTTGTGCTCCATAAATCTTAGCTATTATTTCCATTATTGATCACTACAAATTAGTATTTCTCAACACAGACGCATGATGCTATTTGTGATCATTGCTTCTAGAAGCCCAGCTTGGCAGATGACAACAACCCCTCTCTGTTGTTCCTATCTTTGAAGTAGAACACAAGTTTTGACGTCCCAAATTGGCTCAAGGCAATTCCTGTTTAAACTCATTTCTTAATAGGAAGGCATCCACCTGTGCCCTGAAGTGTTGAGTTGAAGACTTAAACAAGGGCGGTCTCCAATTTTTTTTTTTTTTTATTAAATGATAGCTGTATACATTAATGCAAACATGGGGTACAGTGTAGGTCTCCAATTTTTGAAAGCATGGAAATCATCCAGTCCAGGGGTCCTCAAACTTTTTAAACAGGGGGCCAGTTCACTGTCCCTCAGACTGTTGGAGGGCCGGACTGTGGGCCCCGGGAAGAGTTGGCTGCTAAGCAGGACAGGCAGCGGCGGCAAAAACACCCAGCAGGCCGGATAAATGTCCTCTGCGGGCTGCATGTGGCCTGCAGGCCATAGTTTGAGGACACCTGACGTAGTCTATGGATATAGATTTCCAGGCCCCATCCTCCAAGTTCTGATTTAGTAGGTCTGGGGTTTGGGACCTTAGAATCACACCACTTTTTACCCATGTGCACAGGTGCACACACACATACACGCACACCTGCCCTAATTCTGAAGCAGAAGGCTTTTGGATCACGTGGCCAGAAGTGTTCTCTGCAGGTCTCAGACCCTCTTCCAGCTCTGTGGTGAGTATATGCCAGGAGCTTGAGGTCATCAAAAACCCCTCCAGTCCTTTCCCCTGGACCATTTAACTGGCTAGTGCCCATACAGGCCTTATTTTAATATTAGCACGGGTGCATGGCTTAAATTCGAGTATACCCACACAGAGAGGGTATACTAAGGGAATGCTTCCCAAACTCGGCTGCCAAGTAGAAACCCTGAAAGAACTTTTTGATGTGCTGCACCCCTCCCTCCATCTCTCTGGTCTATGCTCAAAACTAATTAGAAAATGGGCAAAAGACACAAAGAGACATTTCACTGAAGAGGATAGACAGATGGCAAATAAGCACATCAAAGATGTCCAACATCCTCAGTTAGGAGGGGAATGGAAACGAAACCGCAACGAAATGTCACCACACACCTACAGAATGGCTAAAGGAAAGTGCAGGGACGATATCGATGTTGGCAAGAACGTGGAGAAATTGGATCGCCCATACACAGCTGCTGGAAATGTGAAATGGGCCTGCCACTCTGGAAAACAATTTGGCAGTTTCTTAAAAAACTAAATCTATACCAGCAATAATAAGCAACGAGCTCTTGATACACACAACTTAGATGAGTCTCAAGTATGTTATGGTGAGTGAAAAAGCCAATCTCGAAAGGGTACATACTGTCTTAACTCCATTTATATAACATTAATGACATGACAAAATTCTAGAGGTGGAGAACAGATGAGTGTTTTTCAGGGGTTAGGGATGTTGGAGAGAAGGAGTGTAGGTGATACCGGAAAGGGAAATCTTTGCGGTGATGGAATTGTTCTGTATCTTAATTGCAGTGGCCGTTATATGAATCTACACATGTGATAAAATGGCAGAGAGGTATTTACACATATTGAACTAAGGTTAACTTCCTGCCTTTAATATTGTCATACTACAGTTATGTGAGATGTAACCATCAGGGAGAACTTTGCAACCTCCTGTGAACTATTTGAAAAGGAAAAGAAAGATCCTGATGTCCAGGCCACTCCCAGACCCATGACATCCAAATCCTTGAGAGTGGAGACCAGGCATCAGCACATCACCAGACTCCCCGGGGGTGACTAAACATAGCCACTGTTGTGGTCTTTTGTCACAAGGCAGTTTGTAGCTTCTGCTGCCACTAATTTTTCATCTTCTGAGCATCAATCTCAGTAGTGTCCAAGGTTCCGCATGGCAGGGCTTTGAGTGCCAACACTGGTTGCATAGTGATAAGGCTTCTGTAAACCCTGGAACGGGGCCAACTGATGACATTTCCCGAAGAACGTAAGTACTGTTCAGTGTGTGTGAACCTGAGCCCTGGCAGTGAATGGGTGGGAGAACATGGGGTTAAACTAGGCCCTGGGTTTAATTTCCCTTTGTCTAGCTCTCTAGAAAATACAAAAACCTGTCTTAGTCTTCTCTTTAAAGTTCATGGCAGATTCCTGAAGTATTTGCTAAACATCTCCAGCCACAGAGACAGACTCTCATACAAAGAGGGCAGAGATACAGACGGATTTCCTTTGGTTACTACAATTGATTTTATCTCCATGGTTATCTTGTCTAGCATCTTATTTTATTTATTAATTTATTTATTTGAGACAGAGTCTCACTTTGTCGCCCTTGGTAGAGTGCCATGGCATCATAGCTCACAGCAACCTCAAACTCTTGGGCTTAAACTATTCTCTTGCCTCTACCTCCTGAGTAGCTGGGACTACAGGCACCCACCACAATGCCCAGCTATTTTTAGAGATGAGGTCTCCCTCTTTCTCAGGCTGGTCTGGAACCTGTAAGCTCAGGCAACCGGTCCAGGACCTCCCAGAGTGCTAGAATTACAGGCACGAGCCACCGAGCCCGGCTAGCGTCTTATTTTAAATGAATGAAAACTATGGCATAGGGCCAGGCATCGTGGTTCACGACTCTAATTCTACCACTCTGGGAGGCTGAGGTGGGGGTATTGCTTGAGCTTAGGAGGTCAAGATCAGCCTGAGCAAGAGTGAGACCCTGTCTTTACTAAAAAATAGAAAAACTAGCCAGACATTGTGGTGAGTGCCTGTAGTTCCAGCTACTCAGGAGGCTAAGGTTGGAGGATCACTTGAGCCCAGGAGACTGAGGTTGCTATGAACTATGGTGCTATGGCATTCTACCCAGGGTGACAGAGTGAGACTTTGTCTCAAAAAAAA
>NW_003852407.1:27044347-27050194 GCF_000181295.1 Otolemur garnettii
AAAAAAAAAAAAAAAAAAAAAAAAACCCAAAATAAAAAGAAAAGAGAAGGGTGCTCGTTTCGGCAGTACATATACTAAAATTGGAACAATACAGAGAAGATTTAGCATGGTCCTTGTGCAAGGATGACACACAAATTCATGAAGCCTTCTATATTTTTAAATTTGGTACTCTAAAAAAGAAAAAAGAAAGAAAGAAAGAGAAGGAAGGAAGGAAGGAAGGGGGGAAAGAGAGAGGGAAAGAAAGAGCGAGTGAGTGGGCAGTGCCTGCGGCTCAGTGAGTAGGCAGCCAGCCTGGTGTTGTGGCAGGGGCCTGCAGTCCCAGCTACTTGGGAGGCTGAGGCAAGAAAATTGCCTAAGCCCAAGAGCTGGAGGTTGCTGTGGTCTGTGGCGCCACAGCACCCTACCAAGGGTGACAATGTGAGAGGAAGGAAGGAAGAAAGACTATGGCACAAAAATAAAGTGATAATTATTGAGGAAAACATATTTTTTTTCTTCTTTGTGTATCTTCAGCCAAAATATCTAGGGATTGATTATTAAAATAATAGAGCACCTCATGCACTGAGAGATTGTTTTCCCATTTTTAGCCTTCATTTATTTCTTGCTGTTTTATTACCAGAGCTTCATATCTTTTTAGAGATTCCTTTGCCTAATAGTTTTACATGCTTTCCAGAATGAGTTTCTCCAGCTAAATCTAAGATATGAAATCTTTGTTAACTGTAACAGTTCATTTAACATGAATATGAACCGTTCTGGCTGATGGTAGGTGACGTCATATGAACTACCAAACATCTATGTTTGGAACATCAAACTATGTTCCATTTCCGTTCTATTTCCCAAGAGAATTAAACTGATGTATCATTTTAATAGATTTTTGTTTTGTAATATGTAGTGCATTTAAATAATTATCGAGAATAGCATTGCTAATTGTGACATTTAAATATTTATGAAAATTGAACTTTGACCTGCCATTTCACTCACAGCTGCTCAAGGCAGGCCGAAGATGAGATTCTAAACCTCATAGCTGGAGGGCTATATTTTGCTCTTTATAAAAGATTTAATGAAATTCCACAGTGACTTGGAGGGGGGATCATTTTAATGTAACCTCAACCAAGTAAGAGCACAAGCTATCTCCGGGAGGGTCTACTAAATCATTTGATATCGAAAGGAGGCCGTGTACTTCTTAACAATTAGTCATTACAAATCCTGGGATGTTTAGTGTGCATCTGTGTGTGGACAGTATATTTCAGTCAATATTTTCTGTTAGCCAGACATTTGTTGCAGGAAGACGAGGCCCAACGGAGAGAAAGAGCACCCAAACACCACGTTTATAAGAGGAAGGGCTTTATTCACCAGCCAGGAGCTTATGACATAGAAGAATTCCAAATGGCCACGCTCCCCGACTGGCTTGGTCTTTCCCTTTTATCGACAGTGGTAAAGTTCCACCCTACAGGGACCCTTCTCACTGGCCAGTTTGAATCAAGCGGGAGATGCTATTCCAGCCCCTACAGAACTACAGGATTTCACAGAACTTGGAAATTTCCTAGTTCCAGGAAATTAAGTTTACAAATTCCCAAGAGCTGAGTCACCATGGAGAGGACCCCGCAGGTGTATCCTTGTGGTCTCCTTGAGAAGACCTGTTCTCCTAGACCTCACCCTTCTCGGGTATCCCCTCTCAATTGATGTATGTCTTTGTACCCAGCCCTCTGTAGGATATCACGGAAATGCTTTAGCATCTGGTATTTGTTCAAATACTAGGAGAGATTTTAAACTATGGCACTGAGAAAGTCTTGTCCCACTTTATGGAAATCCATTTTGGAAGCATTTCTTCCCATCAGACTTCTTGCTTATGTCACATTGAAAGGCCTTTTTTATCACATCCTCAATTTGCATTAGTATTTTTTTTTTTTGAGACAGGAGCCTCAAGCTGTCCCCCTGGGTAGAGTGCCCTGGCATCTCAGCTCACAGCAACCTCCAACTCCTGGGCTCAAGTGATTCTCCTGCCTCAGCCTCCCAAGTGGCTGGGACCACAGGCGCCCGCCACAACGCCTAGCTATTTTTTGGTTGCAGCCTTCATTGTTGTTTGGTGGGCCTGGGCTGGATTTGAACCCGCCACCTTGGGTGTACGTGGCTGGTGCCTTAGCCACTTGAGCCACAGGTGCCGAGCCTACATTAGTATTTTAACATCAAAGGTGAACTTAAGTGACGACAGACATGACAAAAACAAAAAATGGTATACGAAGTAATTCTCTTGCATATCACTTGTCCTGTCCCACTAAGCCACTTATCTCAAAAGGAGCTTGGGATTTCTTAGAAGCATGACAGGAGAATTCTTAGAGCTCAGCCTTTCTGAGCTAGTCGCAGGATTATTCCTCTCAAACACTCAGTGTATGTAGCTGCAGGGGAGACCAGGTAATCCAGAAGAAACCTGGAAATAAATTCAGAATTCTGCCTTGGTTGTAGCAAAATGCTCCTTTCTCTCCCCTAACTTTGCTTAGCATCTCCTTAAATAATTGTGGTTAACCTACATGTATGTGTGATTCCGAAGACTGAGACAGCTCAGCCATCTCCTCTCTGCTTCGGACCCAGGAGCCTGGAGCAGTTGACCACAGGCTCAGGCTTTGGCTCTGTGCACGGCACATGTCAGTCTGGCGTGCCTGCCAATTACTCCGTGGTTATGCCCAGGGAGAAGCAGGCCATGCTTGTGAGGCAGGTTGCTGCACTCTGAGCACAAAAATGTCAAGGGCACATAATTACTACTAATGCCAAAACATAGACAGGCGGCTACAATTAGGAGGCAATGGAGCAAGGCCTTTCTTGTTTCTATAGACAACTTAAATTACAGCCAGCTGGCATTGAGCTTGCCCTGCCACCTAGTATACCAAAAACTTTCCCACATTTTACAATGTGCAATTGCATATTTAGTTTTGGATTTATTCTCTCCCCACAGACTTCATGTAGCCAGAGACCGTATGTCTGGTTTGTTCGCTATTTCACTTTCCTCGGACATAGGAGAAACTCAATGACTATATGTTTAATGAATAGATGACCATGGTATTAATATTTCAGTTGAAGGAAAGGACTTCCAAATACATTTTCCCCATTCATTGAGACCTGACTCAATCAAGATAACTGGATACTCAATATGTCCTCTATCTCTTTCCCTGGGAATTACTGAACCAGATCTGGGAGAAATGACATAGTGTCCTATGAATTAATGCTTAACATAGGCATGATGGCTGTGAAAGCTTGAAAATAAAAAGTCATAGCCAAGGATGCACCTTAACTGGTAATCTTATTCATTTCTCGGTATCTTGAAAGATGTGTATATTGTTTCATTCTGTGTAGATACGTTCTGTATCCAAATGATAAGGATTTCTTGGAAAGGAGAGTTCCTTGATTCCTGTAATTTATTTTAATGCTTAACAGCCTTAACGATGATAAGATGACTACCACACTGTTGACACATAACAGATGTTACATAAATATTGCTGTTTTTGTGAATTGAACTCTGCAATAAAAATGAAGATCACAGCTACTAAATATTTAGTGTGAGTGATAGCAGCTCTCTTTAATCTCTGTTTTAGTTCAGTTGTGTTTGCATAAGTTAAATTACTCTCGTTCTGGTACCCAATTTGCATGCAACTTTTCTACGAGAGGCAAAATGTTTCTCCAGCCATTTTGGGTTTGCTTTGCTTGGCATTTTGTGGGTGATGACTCTTGGGTATAAGTTAAGAGCCTGAGTCACTGGCTGGATCATTGTTCTCAGATCCTCCTGAAAACCTCTTCCTTGACTTTCTTCTGTGTATTTGAAAGAAATACCTGTTCTCATTTATATACAGTGTTCCATAGCCATTATCTCTTAAAACTTATTGGGAGATCACATTTTTACAGTACTTTACTTAATGAATTTTAGACCCATATAACTTCTAAGCAAGAACTATTATTGTTATATACATGTTGAAGACTAGGAGTCGGGTGCTAGAACCTCAGCTTTTATAATGATTAAAGCATTTGGTAACCACTAGAAGTGAAGGAGATGAGGGCTTCTCTGCAAAGAATTACCCATGGGAAGTCACATGGGCCATTGTTAAGGGCTAAAGGTTAAGAGAATTATTCATAGATAATTTTTTTTAACTTAAAACTTTCTTTAAAATCTACCTTGATTGAAGTATAATTTACATGCAAAATACTGCACATATTAAAAGTTTAGTATTTGATAGTTTTGCCATATATATAAACCAGTGAAACCATCACTGTAATCAAGGATAGTGAACATGGCCAGGCATGGGGGCTGCTGGCTATAATCCCAGCACTTTGGGAGGCTGAGACAGTGGGATTGCTTGAGGCCAGGAGTTTGAGGCCAGCCTAGAGAACATAAGTGAGATCCTGTCTCTAAAAGAAAAATTTTAAAAATTAGCCAGGTATGGTAGTGTGTGCCTGTAGTCTCAGCTACTCAGGAGGCTGAGACAAGAAGACTGCTTGAGCCTAGGAATTAGAGATTTCACGTGATTGGGCTACTGCACTTTAGCCTGGGAGACAGAGCAGACCTTGTCACTTAAAAAAGAAAAATAGTGAATAAATCCATTATCATCAAAAGATTCTCATGCCCTTGTCCTGTCTTCCTCCTTTGCCATCAGGCCCCCACCCAGCTTTAGGCAACCACTTTTCTGCTTTCTGTCATTGGATTAATACATAAGTTCGTCTTTTCTAGGAGTCCGTACAAATGTTCTCCAAGTTCTTTGGCTTCTTTTTCACTCAGCATAGTCATAATGAGCTTCAGCCCCACTGCAGTAGCAATTCATGGCTCACTCCTTTTATTGCTGAATAGTAGTGCTCCCTTGCATGGATATACCACGGTATAGCCACTTATCTGTAGGTGAGAATTTGGGTTCTTGAAATTTTTCTCTTACAAATAAAATTCATGTTAAGAATGTATATTTCTGGGAGGCGCCTGTGGCTCAAAGGAGTAGGGTGCCAGCTCCATATGCCAGAGGTGGCAGGTTCAAACCCAGCCCTGGCCAAAAACTGCAAAAAAAAAAAAAGAAGAAGAATGTCTATTTCCTTTGTATAAATATACATTTCCTCTCTTTTTAGTTCAACACTTAGCAGCAGAAAGGCTAGTAGATGTATGTTTAACTTTTTTTTTTTAATTGAGACAGAGTCTCACTTGCCGCCCTCTGTAGAGTGCTGCAGTGGCATAGCTCCCAACAACCTCAAACTCTTGGGCTCACGTGATTGTCTTGCCTCAGCGTCCTGGATAGCTGGGACTACAGGTGCCCGGCACAATGCCTGGCTTTTTTGTTTGTTTGTTTTGTTTAGTAGGCCTGGGCTGGATTCAAACCCACCAGCCTCAGTGCATGTGGCCAGTGCCCTAACAAGTGAGCTATGGGTGCCCACGCTGCATGTTTAACTTTCAAAGGATCTGTCATTTAGCTTCCAAAGCGTCTGTATCATTTTTCATTTCCTAACAGCAGTATAGGAGAATTCCAGTTCTTTCACATCTTCATCTACACTTGGCACGGCCAATCTTTCCAATTTTAATCATTCTAATAGATATGTAGTGATATCTCAGTGCAGTTTCAGTTTGTATTTCCCTAACGGATAATGATGTTGAGCGTATTTTCATGTATTTAATGTACTGTAAGTTTATCTTCTTCAGTGAATAGTCTGTTCAAACCTTTGACCCACATTTTTCTTGGATTGTTTGTTTTCTTACAATATAGTTTTAAGGGTTCTTTATACATTATAGACCTAATTCTATCATCAGATATATGATTTGCAAGTATTTTTCCCAATATATGCCTGTCTTTTCATTTTTTGAAAGACCAGAAGTTTTTTTTTTTTTTT
>NW_003852407.1:27050338-27062358 GCF_000181295.1 Otolemur garnettii
GGCCTGGGCTGGGGATTCGAACCCGCCACCTTAGGTGTATGTGGCTGGCGCCTTAGCCGCTTGAGTCACAGGCGCCGAGCCAAGACCAGAAGTTTTTAATTTGTTCTTTTTTGGATTATATTTTTGGTGTTGCATCTAGGAAATATTTGTTTAATCTAGACTCAAAAGATTTTTCTTATTTTTTTCTTTTCTCCTCCCCCCTCCCACCCTCGTCATGTGTTAAGGTTTTTCTTATGTTTTCTTATAGAAGTTGTATAATTTTAAGTTTTATACTTAGGCCTATGACCCATATTTGCACATAGTATGAGATAGGAATCAAAATCCATTTTGCAGGTATATCGATATCCAATTGTTTTAGCACCTTTTGTTAAAAGGATTACCCTTTCTTTATTGAATTGTCTTTGTGTCATTGTCTATGTAGGTCTATTTCTGGGTTATTTTGCTCCATTACTCTATTTGCCTATCTTATTTAACTTATTTATTTATTTATTTAGAGACAGGGATCTCGCTCTTGCTCAGGCTGGTCTCGAACTCATGAATTCAAGCGATTCACCTGCCTCCCAGAGTCCTAGGATTACAGGCATGAGCCACCATGCCCAGCCCTATTTACCTATCTTTATACCAAAACACCTATCTTGATTAGCGTTGCTTTATAGCAAATCTTAAAATCAGGTAGTGCTAGTCCTATAGCTTTGTTCTTTTCAAAGAACAATATTCTATACTCTTCAATATTCTAAGTCCTTTGCATTTTGTTATAGAATCAGATTGCCAGTTTCTAGAAAAAAATATAACCTTCTAGTATTTTAATTGGCAGGGAGTTGAATATATGGATCATTTGACAAGAATGAACATCTTAATAATATTTAGTCTTCTGACCCATGAACATACTGTATCTCTTTGTTTATTTAGGTCCCATTTAATTCTTGTCAATAATATTTTATAGTCTTTAGTGTAGACTATAGACTGTGTAGAAGACTTTCACATCTTTTTTGCATCATATACATAGTTCATATGTTTGATTGCTATTGTAAATTGTATTTTCTGATTTCAATATCCAATTGTTCATTGCTAGAATATAGAAATACAATTGATTTTTGCATATTTCTCTTGTAACTCATGACCTTGAGAAACTCATTTGTTAGTTCTAGTATCTTACAATAGATTTTGTCACATTTCTTGCATAGGTTAATGTTATCTGCAAATAAAGAAAGCTTGACTTTATGAGCAACATTGGTCCATAGTTTTCCTGTAATTTCCTGTGTTTTGTTATCAAGGTAATTCTTGCCTCACCAAATGCCCTTCAGTGCTTTTGGAGATGTTGATACCTTGTTTTCTCACTTGCATTGTTTCCGACAAAAAATCTGCTATAATCCTTATCTTTGTTCCTTCGTATATAATGAGTGAAGATTTCCCTCCAGATGGTTGCTTTTAAGATTTCTCTATCACTTTTTCTGAGCAATTTAGTTACACTATGTTTTATTTGTGATTCTTTTATGTGGAATTCACCGAGAATACTGGATTTGTGGATATTGGATTTCAGCCATTGTGTCTTCAAATCAGAATATTGGATTTCAGCCATTATGTCTTCAAATAGTTTTATATATCCTTATTTACCGTTGTCCTCTTTTTCAAGAACTCTAATTTCACATATATCAACCTAATCAAAATAGTCTCACAGTTCACCACTATTATGTTCATTTAAAAGAAAGTCTCTGTGATAGTTGATTTTGGAGTGTCAATGTGCTGGATTAATGGACACTCCATAGCTGGAAAAATGTTATTTATCCTTAGTTCTTCAGTAGGCACAGAAGCCATCCTTTTTCTGCTGAAAGGGAAACCCAGATGGTTTGGCATTTGATTAGCATGACCAGGCTGTCCCAAGGGTGTCTGAGAGGGTGTTTCCAGGGGAGATTGGCATGTGAGTTGGTGGATTAAGTGGAGAAGATCCACCCTCAATGTAGATGGGCCTCATTCAATCAATGGGGGCCTAAATGGATCAAAAAGGCAGAGGAAGGGTGAATATTTGCTCTTTCTTCCAGAGGAGGGACACTCATCTTCTTTTGCACTTGGATGTGAGACCTCTAGCTTCTGTGGCACACCCCTGATCCCTAAGACCTTCAGCTTTGATTTCAGAGTTCATCGTCAGTATCCGTGGTACTGAAGCCTTTGCACTTAAACTGAGCCAGGTCACTGACTTTCCTGGTTCTCCAGCTTGCAAATAGCTACTGTGGAACTTCTTAGTCTCTGTAATCAAGTGAGACAATTCAATTCCCCAGTACAAATAAATCCTTTCTCCTCTCTCTCTCTCCCTCTCTCCCATCTATAAATCCTATTAGTTCTGTTTGTCTGGAAAACCTTGACTTAAATAATCTCCTTGTGCTCTGCTTCATTTTGGACAGCTTCTATTGCTAAGTCTTCAAGGTCACTCATCTCTTCTGCAATGTCTAAGCTGCCATTAATACCACTCAGAGTACTTTATATCTCACATATCATATAGTTTTCATCTCTAGAATTTTGATTTGAATTTTTCTTATACCTTCCACATATCTACTCAAACTTTTGAACATACAAAATATAGTTATTACTATTTTAATGTCCTTGTCTTTCGATTCTAACCATAGTGTCAGTTGCAAGTCAGTTTCAACTGACTGATTTTTACCCTCATCATGAGTCACATTTTCCTGCCTCTTTGCCTGTCTGGCAGTGTGTTTTTATTGTGTTCCAGACAGTCTTAGTCATTTCAGACTGCTATAACAACAAATTACTAGACTGGGTGCTTTGTAAACAACAAACATTTATTTTTCATGATTCTGGAGACTGGAAATCTGAAATCAGGGTGCCAGCATGGTTGGTCGTGGTGAGGACATCTTCTGAGTTGCAGACTGCCAGCTTCTCATTGTCCCCTTACATAGCAGGAGGGGGGAACCCAACAAAAACTAAGCTCTCATCTTTTTATAAGGGCAGTAATTCCATTTACGAGGGCTTAACTCCTGTGATCTAATTGCCTTCTAAAGGCCCCATCTCCAAATATCATCACATTGGAAGTGAGGATTTTAACACATGGATTTTGAGGGGATGCAGATAGTTAGTCTACAACACATACGCTGTGAATTTTATCTTATTGAGCGTTGGATATTCTTGTATTCCAGTAATTATTATTGAGCCTTGTTCTGGAATGCAAAGATGTTGCTGGAAAACAAATTGATTCTTTCAGGTCTTGCTTTTCAGGTTTGTTAGGTGGGTCTGCATCAGGGATTGGTCCAAAGGTAATTATTCCCTACCACTCAGCCAAGGTCAAGTCTCCTTCCTGGCTGGTGGGAAGTGAGACTATTCTTGGATCTATTGGAGCATGGGACAGGGTTACCTCTCATTCTGGGTAGTTTTTTCCCCAGCCTCTAGTAGTTGCTTTTCATGCACAGGCTGATGAGTACTCTGCTGAATAATTGTGGATCCCCAAGCTTTTCACCCTGTGCAGCCGTTTTCTCTCCATCTGTTTTGTGAACTTGAGCTTTTTTAGTCTTTATGACTCTCCTCTTCATCTTCTCAACTCACAGAGTCTGCAGGTGTCTACCTGGACTTCCCCTCACTGCGCTGCGGCCTGGAAACTTCTCAAGGCCTAATCTGGGGCAATCTTGGGCTCATCTCAATCATTCGTTTCCTGTCTCTCAAGAAATCATAATTCTTTGTTGCCTGTTGACGAGTTGCTTTCAAACCTTTTTTAAATGTATTTAGTCTTAGGTGTGCTGGTAAATTCACTCCTTGCAACTCTATTTCAGTTTAAACAAAAGCCTTTAGATGTTTTTGAGTCTCAATTTTAAGCATAAATGATTAGTTTTGTCTCAGCCTTTCAAACTTACAAGATGCCATGATAGTTGGACTTTTCCGAAACTTACAACATGCCATGTATTTGGACTTTTTGTTTGACTGTATTTTTTAAGAGTTCAGATTACTGTTTTAATTCTAGTATTTAGTATGGATGCTGTTAAAAACAGACTTAATCATCAAAACGACACTGAGAGGGGTCAGAATTGTTACCTCCTTTTTATAGGTAAGAAAACTAAGCCACAGAGCAGTTAAGTAATAAGCCCAAGGTCATACTCATTGCTCTGGTTAAAGCGCAAACTCATTAAAACTCATACTTTGACCACACATTCAATAACCACATTTCTTTATATGATATTAGTAGCGTATTCATTGGCAGCAGATGCTTCTTTTTGAAAGAATTTGTCACTTAATGTGGAAAGTGGAAACTAAATGATCTATACCTGCAAAGTTAGTCTGCAATCTTTTTTTTTAATTTTCCCTTCCTAGAACATCCTCTGGCAAAAGACGAATTCTTATAAATGTTTCTATTTTTATTCCAGTTTCCTTTTCTCCGTGTTAAAGCCAAAGTCACCCCTCCTGTCACCGAGCAGCATGTCCTCTGATCTCTTTCTCCAGCTTTCTTGACAGAATAATCACCAGCTCCTCTTTCTCCCTTGGAATTTTCCCTTCAGGATCCTGGCTCTGCTCTAGAAAAAGTTGGTCTCAGGTTTAGAATGGGAGGCTTTACAAGCTTCCAGAATCTTATTAAGTGCTTGGATTTCACTTGAAGAATGTAATTTGTTTCAAAAGACATGTGATTTTTTTTTTATTCATACAATTATTTAAAATGTAGGGCCTGCTATGTGCCAGGCACTATTAATACAGCAGGGAACAAAACAAACACAAATCGTGCCCATGTGAAGCGAACGTTCCCCGTCTGTGTGGAGGTGGGTATGAACTATTAAAATATAGGAGGCTAAATAAAAAGCATGTAACTTAAGAACAAAGCATAATTCAGTGTGTGCTTGTGTATAGACATAGGCCCCTGTAATTATTTCATTGCAACAGATAGGAATAAATTAATTGGGGCATTTTCTAATCTTGTACCTTGTTGCAGTGATCCAAATAAGAAGAGTTAAAAGATCTGCTTTTGGTATGTTTTAACAAAGTTTTTTTTTGAGACAGTGTCTTGCTCTGTCACCTAGACTAGAGTGCAGCGGCATCATAGTTCACTGTAACCTCAAACTCCTGGGCTCAAGGGATGCTCCTGCCTCAGCTTCCTGAGTAGCTGGGAATACAGGAATGGACCACAATGCCTGGCTAACTTTTTCTGATTTTTGTAGAGATAGGGGGGTCTCATTATGTTCCCCAGGCTGGCCCCAAACTCCTGCCTCAGTGTCCCAAAGCACCAGGATTACAAGGCGTGAATCATCGTACCTGCTTGGTAAGGTTTTATATTTTACTTACCTTCATTTTCTTATCTACTTTGAAATGTTTTATTATAAATATTTTAGACTCCTTTTAAAGTAAGGTTAAAAATTAATCTGAAACTTAGTATTTGTTTTACCGTGTAATTCAAGACAAATTGCCCATTGATCACTTTAGCTCCAAAATATTTTAACATATCTGATGTTACTAGTTACTTGACTAGCATAAATTTTCTAGGAGTAATTCAGTTGTATGTAGTCAAATATTTGTCTCAAGTATGGTAGACATTTATTTCTGAAGATTAAGATCAAGACTGGACAAATGGGCCGGGCGTGGTGGCTCACGCCTGTTGTCCCAACACTGTGGGAGACCAAGGCACACCTCCCACCTGTGGATCACCTGTGCTCAGAGGTTGGAGACCAGCTGAAGACCCGCCTGAGGCAGAGTGAGCCAGAGTGAGACCCTGTCTCTACAACAACAACAAGACAGCCGGACCTTGTGATCCCAGCTACATGGGGGGCAAGAGAACACTACAGAAGAAAGAAGTAAAAAAAAAAGAGACTGGACAAATGTTATGGTCTGAATGTTTGTGTTCCCCCAAAATTCGTATGTTGAAATCTTAACCCCCCAAGGTGGTGATGTTAAGAGATGGGGCCTTTGGCAGGTGATTAGATCCTGAAGGCAGAGCTCATGAATGGGATTAGGGCCTTCAGAAAAGAAGCCTCCGAGAGGGCCTTGCCCCTTCTGCCATGTGAGGACACAGCAAACCAAAACCCAGGCCCTCACCAGACCTTGAGTATCTGCCTTGATCTTGACTTCTCAGCCTCCAGAACGGTGAGAAATAAATTTCTGTTCCTTATAAGCCACCCAATTCATGGTATATTGTTTTAGCATTGCAAACGGTTTAAGACAACAAATAGAAGTTGTAAACGTGAATGCATTCAATGGTCCACTCAAAGACTAAGTTTTCTTGGTCAACCAGAAGCAGAAACATGATATAGTCATCTGAGGAAATTTAGTAAAAGATCCACTTCTGTGAGTTTTGCCTCAGAAAACGATACAACGAAGTTTATCCCTACTGGGCAGTGAAGTCAATGGTTGGTGGCGTTTGTCTTGGTAGATCTCCTCTTTGTCTTTCTCAACCTCCGCGTCCAGAGGCTGTGTGTGTGTTCATAAAATAGGTAGAATTGCAGGGAAAAGGAGAATTTGTACCTTTGTACATTGCCCATCTATAACTGACACACAATGAGTCCATTTACTTCATCTCTTCTCTGTAGATGCTAAGAATTCAAGTAATAACAACCATCATAATACATGGTACAATGTGTAGATACCAGCTTAGGTAATTTCAATACATTAACCCTTTTAACCATCACTGTATCCAATGAGGTAGGCACTATTAATGATCTCCAATTTTCAGAGGCACAGTTAATATGACTAAGAGGTGCTACTACCTTGACAATAATAGATGGAAAGGTAAATAAGATGCCACATCTGTCCTTGAGATGCCCTGTCCAGTAGCCGAAACAGATGAGTCATTGATTCGTTTGCTCCTTCCTTCATTGCTCATTAAGCACCTGCTCTCGGCCAAGAAATACCCATAGTAGGAGCTTGGTATATCCCTGGCCTCTGTGGAACTTACAGACAGTCTGTGCTAAAATGGGACAGATGCAAGGGTACAGACATCTACAGAATATTATGGAAGCCCCAACCAGGAGCCATCTAAGACATCTTGGGGGTCAGCAAGAGCTTCCTAAGGAAAACAATATTTTAGCTTCTTTCCTAAAGATGCATTCTCACATCTCCTGACAATTCCCAAGAGACTTAATGTTAAGTTGGATTTGTTGTTTTCAACCCATTTAGACGAACTCTTCTTTCCTGCTGAGCAGGTTCTGATGAATATTGGTTAAATAAAAAAAACCAGTTGGGGCCAGGGGAGGGGCAGTGGGGGAATCCCACCAGTTGGGGAGCGGAAGGGAGGTGGAAGCTTCGTAAGGGCAGACTTTTCTTGTTTCCTAATTTCTTCTCTATAATTATTTCTGTAGCTGGTCTTCCTGGTGCCCATACTGCGTGGATCCACCCAGGCTCACCTGCCCTGAAAATGGCTAGAATTCCAGAACAACTATGTTCCTTCTTTTTCATTCTTGGTCAACTTCTTAGTTCCTTATGGATAAAACCTGCTGTTTTTAATATATGTGTGTTTGTTTAAAAGTAATTTGTTTGTTTCTTTTGAAATTTTATTTATGTTTTAGAAATAGGACCTGTTGCCCAGGCTGGAGTGCAGTGGCACAATCATAGCTTTTTGTAACCTTGAACTCCTGGGGTCAAGCAATCCTCCCATCTCAGCTCCTCAAGTAGCTAAGACTACAGATGTGTGCAACCATGCCTGGTTAATTTATCTATTTTTTGTAGAGATGGAGTCTTGCTATGTTGCCCAGGCTGTCTCAAATTCCCAGCCTTTAGCCTAGACCTCCCAAAATCCCAAAATGCTGGGATTATAGGTGTGAGCCTCCATGCCTGTCAAAATCAATTTTCAATACTGTGTCTGGGTCTAAATCATCCTTTTGAAATCAAAGATTTTGGTGTTTTAGAATTCTAACTGTAAAAAGGCAAAAGTTGCTTAAGAAACCATTTGTATATAACGTCAAGCTATCCATAAGCTGCAGAAAAGTTGCTGCTTTCTAAACAGAGGTACTCCACCATGGCGAGTCACACTGGCTGAATAATCTGTGTGTGATCTCTCTCTTTCAAGGCAGACTAGAGAAGGCGGTTTGCTCCTTTGCACAAAGACAGAGTGTAGATTGTGAGTGTGTGTGTGTATATATATATATATATATATTTGCATTCTTAAGCGTTAAGGTTTATTACAGAATATTTAGACCAGGCGTCCTCAAACTGCGGCCCACCAGGTGTTTTTGCCACCGCTGCCTGTCCTGCTTAGCAGCCGACTTGTCCCAGGGACCGCAGTCTGGCCCTCCAATGGTCTGAGGGACAGTGAACTGGCCCCCTGTTTAAAAAGTTTGAGGACCCCTGATTTAGACGGTAGTCAAAAAGAAGAGCACAAAATTCACTTTAAACGTCTTCCAACCATTGAGGGAGCGTATATTTTTTATATACTATAGAAGAAACAGAACTTTATAGCACAGGAGAATTTGATAAGAAGGTAGTTCTTAAGTATGAGAAAGGAAAACACTAAGCAAGGTAAGGGGCTACAGAAGGGTGGGGTGCAGTTTTAGGTGGTGTGGACAAGGAAGTGGTTTCTGAGGACGTCACCTTTAAGCAAAACTCTGCAAGAAGTGAGACACCAAGTCATTGCCAAATTGTGAGGAGAGAGGAAAGAGACAGCATAGAGGTAGGGTGTCCCCAGAACAGCGCCCATGTCCTGCCTCTGTGTTGGCATAGCCCATTGGCTGCACAATCTGGGTGGCTTTGTCTGAGGAGAGAAACTACAGTACAACCTCCATAGCTGACCACCTCCCTAGATTGGCCATCTCCTTGAATTGACCTAATTTTCATAGACTGGACATGCATCACATGTGCATATCAGTACAGTAGGCCTAGTTCCGTATGTTGACCACCTCTGTATGTTGACCAGTTCATTCCAGTCCCTTGTGTGGTCAGCTTACAGAGGTTCTACTGTATTTCCTCTGAGAGATGTAACATCTTAGCTAGTTGCCACAACTTTTTTATTTATCCCTTACTGCTCCTAGACATCAGGGCACAGGAAAGGGGACACAGGACAGGCTGACTTTGATAGAGGAAGAGTTGGGAGTGAGACTTATCTGATGACAATGAGGTTGGCACAGTTATGGGCCCTGGGAGCGTCCTTGTCCCTGGAAGAAGAGGGATCCTAACACAACACAGAGAGATGGACAGAGAACACCAAAGATAAATTGTATGTATTTCTAAAATTTACTCATACCCAATTCCGATTCTGGAATAGGGCCTTCCTCCTCTCCTTTCTCTCTCCCTCTCCAACCTCCTCTTAGGCACACGAGTTAACCCCAGCCTATAGCTCCTCCTCTGTCAGGGCTGCCCTCTGCAGTATCTCAGAGCAGAGTGTTGTAAGGGCTTAGGGTTTCCAGTGCTCCTCTTGCTCTTGAATAAACTGCTAGCACCAGTCCTTCTGCCTCCCAACACTGTCACCCTGTCACTGGGAGGCACTGGAGCCAGCAGCCTGCAACTCACCATGACTGTGATGTGACTGTGGCAGGAGTACGGGAGTGGCAATATTTACAGGCTTACTTACTTGTCATCTAACACGATGCAGACCTTCAGTCTCCTTTGAACAGACTTTTGCTTTTAAAACCCATACTTTGTAAAGATGCCCCATACTGAGTGGTGGGAGGAAGAGTGGGGGCTCTGCAGAGAGGGCAGTCCTGGCAAAGTCGGGGCTCTGTGTAGCAGCCTTCTCTCCCCGCTGCCGAGCAGCTGTCAGAGTAAGTGTGGCAGGAAGCTGCCCACTGCCTGCCCAGGGAATCAGCTGTAAAAGCTGCAGAGCATTAGAGCAGTGCCCAGGGAGTTATGTGTGGCCTGCTATTTATAGTAGCCTCTCTCTTAAGGCAGACATAGGTACACAAGAGCATTTCTGAGCCAGAACTAGGTTTCTGTTGCCTGTGCCGCCCCCCATCACATTTTGTTATTAATCCTTGTAGAGAATGTGACCTGCACGTGTTTACACTTTAGCAGGGTTGGAATTAGTTATTGGAAAAAGAAACTTGAAAGGCTTGAAGCTTAGTTCTTCAGTGTAAAGCTCTTGCATGGAGTCCCCCACTGTCTCTGCCACAATCTCTCAAAATTCACCCACCTTGTGGTTTCCTACTGAACTCCCTGAATCTGGGTTAGGGCATCTTCAAGGACACACGAACATACTCTTAAAGAGTTGAAAATAGGAGGAAGGTGGATAATTGAACATTGCATAGCCATTTACTTTGTTAAATGTATGATCTATGAAGCCCCCTGAGCTAAACACTTTTTGTAACAGTGTTCTTTCTAACACAGGCAATCACTGCTGTTTCCTTAACAGCATCCGCGTCATCAGGCAATATAGATTAGTACATTTTCAAAAGATCTTAGCTCCATTAAAATAGTTGGGCTTCATTCCATTTTAATAATGTTTCACTGAGGCATTGAATTCCTTCCAAGTAACATAAATCATGGTGACAACAGTTAGAAATAATAATTGTTCCATAAAACATGTAATTAAAAGTGATCACATGGTTTTTAAATTACCAGAAGCCAAAAGAAGAATAACTATTCATTTGAGAGAGGTATAGGTTTATTACAACTTGTAAATTTGCTTAGAAGCTTGGAGTTATAAGAATCTTTCCTGTTCCAGAATCACTGAAGTCTGAGTGTGGACATAGGGGATATAAGAACTACAGAAGTCAGTAAAAAGTTTATTCATTGCTTGGTTTGTGTGTCCCACTTGAGACAGGAACTCCAATTCAGGTAATTATAATCCTAGGAAGTAGGAGTGAGGAAGTAGGGAGGGACATGGAAGAAGGAAAACCCAGTTTAAGTAGATATTATTAAGGCACTTAACAATACGGGATGTATTAGTTACCAACTGCTGCTGTAACAAATCACCACAAATGTAGTGGCCTAACAAAACACACATTTAGTATCTCACAGAGAAGCCCAACCCAGGTCTCCCTGAGCTAAAATCAGCACAGTCTCAGCAAGGCTGTGCTCCTTTCCTGGGTATCCAGGAGAGAACCCTTTCCCTTCCCTTTTCAGTTTCTAGAGACTGTCTGCATTCCCTGGCTTGTGGCCCCCTTCCTCCATCTTCAAAGCCAAGATCATCACATCTCTTTGACCTTGTTTTCCGTCATTGCAGCTCTTTCTGTTCACAGCTGGGAAAAAATCTCTGCTTTTAAGGACCCATGTAATTAAATTAGGCCCACCTGGATAATCTCCCCAGCTCAAGATTCTTAATTTAATCACATTCACAATGTCCCCTTTACCACAAAAGGTAATATAGTCACAAATTCTGGGATTAGGATGTGGACATCTATAGAGACCGTTAATTTACTTGAAGCAGGGTGTGCTCTTGGGAGCATACGGAATCCCAGAATTATCTACCTGAAGTGTAGAGACCAGAGACTTGATCTGCTACCTCTCATCCCTTGTTCACTGAGAGTTCTTCCTGGAGACAACTCGCTTGCACCACCAGGCTGCACTTGGCCTAGAGTATACTGGACCCATCAATACAAAGCAAAAAGAGTTCAAAAGAAATCATCCCCTATAGGTGCACTGAGAACAGAGATGGGCCAGGAGGATGAAAAATAGGCAGGCAGCAATGACCCACTACCTCCTCGGGTGGTGTCACTAGTGACCAAAGGATCATTTAGGCCCAGAGTTTGGATATTGGAGCTCAAACCCAAGCCCCACCACTCATTGTGAAGCCTCCACTTTTTCTTTTGTTAGCTGGGGAGACTTATATGGAGAGCACAGTGTAGTTATGAATGTTAAATGCACTAACATGTGCAAAGCAGCTGATATGTAGGGAGTGGTCAAAAAAATAGCAGTAGGATTTTTTATTCATAGATTTGAGGAAACATTTATTGGTTGTCAGGTGGTGGAGATACATCTCTGAATGGTGGTCTTGTCCTCACTGATGAACTTCTCTTCCAGTGTGGGAGATTGGCAATCAACAAGTACCCCAAAAAAGTTGAAGGCCCTGCACATTATGGCTGCTGCAATGAAGGACACAGATAGGATGACATGATAGAAAGTAAAGGGACATTGCTTCAATTGCCTGGGGGTTGGGGGGGTTGGGGGTCCTC
>NW_003852407.1:27062761-27063953 GCF_000181295.1 Otolemur garnettii
GAGCCGAGAGTCAATTTTTGTTAATGGTGAAAGGTGAGGAAGTGGGGAGGGACATGGAAGTGGGGAGGGACCTGGTCTAGTTTCAGTCTTCTATAAGTTGCCAGCCAATTCTCCCAGCACCATTTGTTAAATAGGGAATCTTTCACCAAATTTATATTTTTGATAGGTTTATCAAAGAGCAAATGATAATAAGTGTCTGTGTTCATCTTGTGGTTCTCAATTCTGTTCCGTACATCTACCTCTCTATTTTTTGTGCCAATACCATGCTGTTTTGATAACTATAGATTTATAGCATAGTTTGAAGTCTGGTAGCATGATTCCTCCTGATTTGTTTTTATTTCTGAGTAATGTGTTGACTATTTGAGGTTTTTCCTGATTCCATATAAAATGAAGTACTATTTTGTCCAGATCTTTGAAGTATGATGGTGGTGCTTTGATAGGGATTGCATTAAATTTGTAAATTGCTTTGGGTAATATGGACATTTTAACAATGTTGATTCTTCCTAGCCATGAGCACGTTATGTTTTTCTGTTTGTTAACATCTTCAACTATTTCTTTTCTCAGAATTTCAAAATTCTCTTTATAGAGATCTTTCACATCCTTTGTTAGGTAAATTCCCAAATATCTCACCTTCTGGGATCTGATCAAACTAAAAAGCTTCCACACAGCCAAGAACACAGTAAGTAAAGCAAGCAGACAGACCTCAGAATGGGAGAGGATATTTGCAGATTATGCTTCTGACAAAGGTTTGATAACCAGAATCCACAGAGAACTCAAACTTATTAATAAGAAAAGAACAAGTAATCCCATTTCACTGTGGGCGAGGGACTTGAACAGAAGCTTCTCTGTAGAAGACAGGTGCATGGCCTACAGACACATGAAAAAATGCTCATCATCTTTAATCATCAGAGAAACGTAAATTAAAATCACTTTGAGATATCATCTAACTCCCATAAGAGTGGCTCACATAACAAAATCCCAAAACTACAGACGTTGGCATGGGTGGATGTGGAGAAAAGGGAACACTTCTGCACTGCTGGTGCAAGTAGAAGCTAAAATGTCCTTTTTGGAAAGAAGTATGGAGAATACTCAGGGATCTAAAAGTAGGCCTACCATTGATCCTACAATTCCTCTACTAGGTGTATAACCAAAAGACCAAAAAATCACTTTATAACAATGATATTTGACTGTC
>NW_003852407.1:27064260-27068914 GCF_000181295.1 Otolemur garnettii
AGGGTGAATGGTGGGATCACACCTATGGTGCATAATGCAAGGGTGCATGTTGAATTTATTAGTATAGAGTATAAATGTCTTTTTATTTATTTATTTTTGTTTTTTGCTGGGGCTGGGTTTGAAGCCACCACCTCCGGCATATGGGGCCTGTGCCCTACCCTTTTGAGCCACAGGTGCCATCCAGAGTGTAAACGTCTTAACACAATAATTAAGTAAACAAAATGAGATATATATTAACCAGGGTGATGTAAGCGTTCCCAATTCTATATGAAATCAGCACATTGTACCCCATAAATGCATTAATGTATACATGATCTATGTGTTTATGATTTAATAAAAAAAAAACATTTAAAAAAGAAAGGAAAGGGACAGGTGTGAGGCAGACACTGTTCATCCTCTGCACCCCAACCCTTTCCCTTCTAAGGGGACCCAATGTGTTCAGGTGGCATAGGGGATTCCTTGATCCTGAGATGGTAGCTTCTACCCCAACCCAGGGGTGAACTTATCTGAATCAGTATGGTAATCCTATTCCCCTGGGTGTGACTGACTTAAAAGGAGACCCCAAACCCAGGCTAGGGCTAAGGGAGCCTTCTCTTCCTGCCTGGTGAGGAGAAAAGCTTTTGCCTTTTCCCCTGTTCTCTCTGCCTCAAACAAAACGAATGTGCCATCTGAACAGCCTTTTTGAGAACATGGAAGAGCAGGCATAAAGATAAAAGTCTGACAGCAGAAAGCTCCAAAGGGCTGAATCCCCAGTGATGTCACTAAGCAGCTGAACCAAAGCTAGTAACTCCCTCTCAAGACGGCTCCTGTGAGAAACATAAACCTCTATCCTTTTTAATGCTGTGACTAGTCTGCTTTTCTGTCGCTTGAGGCTGAACACATTCTTAGCTCATATAGATAGTCCAAAACTGATGTTTAACTGGAGACCTGCAGAATCAGCTGTCAAAAGAGCCAGGGAAAGGCTCAGCACCTGTGGCTCAAATGGCTAAGGCACCAGCCACATACACCTAAGGTGGTGTGTTCAAATCCAGCCCAGGCCTGCCAAACAACGACGGCTGCAACCAAAAAATGGCCAGGTGTTGTGGCAGGCACCTGTGGTCCCAGCTACTTGGGAGGCTGAGGCAGGAGACTCGCTTGAGCCCAGGAGTTGGAGGTTGCTGTGAGCTGTGATGCCACGGCACTCTACCCAGGGGGATAGCTTGAGGCTCTGTCTCAAAAAAAAAAAAAGAGCCAGGGAAAGAGAAGTGAACAAATCCCTCAAAAGGGCTCAGAGTGGGTGAGGAGGGTTAGGGTTAAGGTTAGGGTTGTGAAGGAGGCTGAGGGGTGGACAGAGGAAGGTCAGCGGAGGGCACTGCCCCAGGGCCTGACTTCAGGAGAGGAGCTTTATAAGCAAAGTGATACTACACAATGGTTTTAAGCAGGGGAGTAACATGTAACAGGAAATTGTAAACACCAAATTCTTTAATGTGGAATTGGAAAACTACAAGGCCTATAATTTTAGGAGGGCTATTAAAATAGAGCTATTAAAAATGATGCTGAAGTCAGGGACTCCAGACTTCTAATAAGTAGTTGGGAACCTTGGAAAGATGAAAGACTGTTGACTCAGTTGTCTTGGGGAGACAGGCTTCAAGTCATAAAGTCTTTCACAGCTAACTGTTAAGCAGAAAGGCTGGGAATTTGTGTCTGACTTGGAGATCCTTAGAGTGTAAGTCTTAACCCCTGTTGGGGTGAAGTCCTGTTGTGTCAGACTGAGACTTTTTCTATAACTTGTTCGTTATCAAAGTGTCCCAGCTGGTTTATAAGAACTTTGAGAGAAGCACTGACTTTAAAAGCACAATATGATCTCCATTAACATAAAACCATCAGTCTTAAAGCAACTTAATAATTGATTGCCAGGATTTGAAATCTTCTTTTCATTCCCCTTCCCCCAAGAATGTACCAAGTCCTTGGCCTCCTCCCTTCAGGCCTGTTTGAAATAAATAACACATTTATTGAAATATGTATCTCAAACATTTATTTCTCAATAAAGAATTTTCTTGACAGATGTGATCCGTCTGATGTGACAAAAAAAAAAAATCACTCTGGCTGCAAAGGGAAGAATGATTTATAAGGCAGCTAGAGCTAATGCTGGGAGCCCAGGGAGGAGGGTATTACCGGTGCCCAGGAGAAAGACTGATGGCCTGACTTGGGGGCTGATAGAGAAGACAGACAGGTGGACAGATTGAGATGTACAGGGCAGATGGGGCTGAGAGGACTGGCTGGAGGAATCCAAGATGACTCATAGGGTTTTGTCTTGAGCATCAGGGGAGATGGTGATACTCTTTACTGAAACTGGGACATTCGGGAGATGAACGACTTTGCATGAATAAACACTTTAAATTTGGGAATACTCTGCTCAAATCCAAATGGAGACACAATGTAGGCAGTCAGATGTGCATGAGTCTGGGATTCGGCACAGCCTAAACCACGTATGGACAGAAGGGAGCTACGGTGGAGCCTGGAGGTGCTCAAATAGTTAAAGAATTAACACCACCTCTATTTATGGATAAGGAGTAGTTTGACATGAAAAAGAATAATGCTGACCAGTTTTTCTGACCTTCTACACTTTATCCTCCAAAATTTTCCCTACATATGCAAAATTTAGGTTAGATGTCTGAAAGGGGCAGCCTTGCAAAAATTGCAAAAATAACAGGAAAATACCTACTCCTGCAATTTCCTAGTTACAGTTAAAGATCCATCTTGTAAGTTCTCTTGCTAATAGGCACCCTGCCCCGTGGGAGTTCTGTTCTGCACAACTTCTGAAAAAGGCTACAAGGACAGAAAGGAGATGTAAATCTTTGTCTTTCAAAATTGCTTTTCAAAATCTGCTTTTACAGAGATCCTGAGTAAACAGCAGGAGAACAAAGTTACATCTCCTGTGTTAATCCCATCTTCAAAGAAAGGCAGAGATAACCGTGTCCCAATTGTAGAATCTACCAGTCTGTAGTCCCTGAAAGAGCCTTCATCAATTACTTAGGTACCAATAATGGAAGCTAGCATTGATGGTAGATACCTGGGGTCAATGTGGGCAGCCCAGTCCTGTTAATGGTGTGACTCAGATCACTGAAAGCCAGCTATGTCTCAGGTGACTAACACTCCTTTGGAAAGCATCCCTTTGAAATATGATGTGGGCTTTGGCTGTTATTTTAGTGCTTGGATTTTAGAGAGTTACATGGTGGTTCTGTATCCGTGTCAAAACCGCCAGAAAGAAAAGTCACTTCTAGCAAGAGAAGATTAGTAAGATCAGAACTGAAGCCCTTAAGCTCACTCCTGTGTTAGCTGATTTTCATAAATGTGGTATTGGGGGAGAGAATGGCTCCAGTAAATATACCATCCTGTGTGTATCTGCTTAGAACAGCATGGAGGGGAAATAAGCTGAATAAAGTTATTTTGGTGATTAATTGCTATTTTCAACTGGAGTTTTGGCTTAATTATCTGTTATAAGTATGCTAATTTGGCCAGCTGTCTTTAGGTAGCTAACTTACCCCCAGTTCAAAAGCTTCCATCTAGGGTGTAAGAACGCTTTCTGGTGGAAATGAGGACGTCATTCTTCCCGGGGGGAAGGATGACTTCATTTTGCTGTCTGGTTGTCAGGTGGTTACAACCTTTTCTAAACCCCTTTTGATGAAGGTGCAAATCAAGTTCTCCCAGATAGTCCGACATTTTCCTTACTCATTCTCACAATGTCAGCAAAACTAAGCAGGAACTTGGATCTTGGAGAGAATTAGTGTGTAATACCAGCAATCTCTCTTCTTCTTTGAGCTCTAACTTTAGCCAGAGGGTTCCTTTTTGCTTCTAATTATTTTATTATTTTTATTTGTTTATTTATTTATTTTGAGACACTTGGATACCGTTGGCAGAGTTACCTGGCATCATAGCTCACAGCAACCTCAAACTCTTGGGCCCAAGTGATTCTCTTGCCTCAGCCTCCCAAACAGCTGGGACTTACAGGCACCCACCACAACGTCCAGCCATTTTTTTTGTTGCAGTTGTCATTGCTGTTTAGCAGGCCTGGGCCAGGCTCAAACCCACCAGACTCGGTATATGTGGCTGGCACCATAACCACTGTGCTACACGTGCCGAGCCATCACCCTCAAACTCTTGGGCTCAAGTGATCCTCTTGCCTCAGCCTCCTGAGTAGCTAGGACTATAGGTGACTACCACAACACCAGGCTAGTTTTAGAGATGGAGTCTGGCTCTTGTGCAGGCTAGTCTCAAACTCATGAGCTCAAGAGATACACCTGCCTCAGCCTCCCAGAGGGCTATGATTATAGGCATAAGGAACTGTGCCTAGCCCTGTTTTTAACTAAAACACTACAGTGTCATTCTTACGACTACATTGGTTGAATGCTCTTCATTTACTGTGGGGAAACTTTGGGCCCAAGAGGATAAATGGTTTCCATAGTTTCTAAGAAGTAGATGAGAAGCTATGCTTTTTCTGAAAGTCTCCCACTGATTGATTAGTGAGTCAATTTCTCATTGATCTTTAGTAGTAGAATACATGATACTTGTGAGGGTGAGGTTTTGGCTGTGGCGTCGAGCTCACAGCAACCTCCAGCTCTTGGGCTTAGGCGATTCTCTTGCCTCAGCCTCCCAAGTAGCTGGGACTACAGGC
>NW_003852407.1:27069369-27071070 GCF_000181295.1 Otolemur garnettii
TCACATTTTCTTCCTAAATAGCCAGTACCGGCTTTTATTTTGGGTTTCTGTCCGTTCTGTGAGTGTGTAAATGAAAATAGAAAAAGAAGGAAATGTACAGAGAGCATCTAGTGGGCTGCTGAGGCCAGAGTTTGGATGCCCTGGACAGTAATTAGTTTCCTCTGTTTTAAATTTTCCTTCCTTTGGCCTAAGGGCTTTTCCAGCTTGTAATTATTCTGCAATTATTCTGCCCTGTCTTTAGAGCATAGAGATGTTAGCTCTTGGGTTTGTATAATAATTGACAGCACAACAGTATCATTAGGATTTGAAATGTCCACCCATTTGCTGAAATGTCCTCCAAGCTTCTATTGGTCCAAGGTCAGAAGCAGGTCAGATTCAGATGCAGCGAGATGCTTTTTAAAGGAGGCCATGACATTTCCAAACTTGGACCCTACTATTTCCCTTCATGTATCCTGAGGCAACTGAAACCCTTGCTTTCCCCAGGTCTGTCCCACATTTATAGTACAATCCCAGCATGGCGCAGGGGTAACACATGTGCTATGAATTCAGGCACCTTGGGTGTGCTTCTGGGCAAACTAGGGTACTTAAATCTTCTGAGCCTGAGCTTCTTAGTCTGTAAGACAGGCTGATGGTACCCATAGTCAGGTGTGTTTCTGAAAGAAATGAGGTGGGAGTGGCTGTCCTTGCCTCTGATCAAGCCTCCTCTGGGACTGTGGTGGCTTCCTTGCTGCGGAGAGCATAAGTGAGGTTCCAGACAAAAGCACCTTCTTCTGTACCAAGCAGAGATGTGACTCTCTGGATGACTTCTGCCCTGGAAATGCAGGCTGGATCCTTTGTGAGCCTCAAACAGTCTTTGCTCTTTTCATCGCGGAGCTAGATATGGGCCAGGCAATTTGTTTCCTTCAAGGTCAGGAAACCTTCCCTAGATTCTAGCTCCGATGTACAACAGGGCCAGGCCTGGAGCCCACATTGCAGCTTCTTCCTTACTTCTCCACTTGATACCGAGGACGCCCAGAAGGGACCTGCTTCAGTGCTTAAGAGATTAGGGAGAACTCAAAAACAAAGGACACAGCAACAACAGCAAAAGACAAAGCGACAGCAAACAAACAAAACGGGGCTGCTGCCCCCGACTCTGGATGGGCCACCCTGGTCTTTGTTTGATCCTCAGGTAATTGCAGCACCTCCTGCAACCCTGCTCCCTAGTCCTTCACAAGACACCTTCCGTGGTAAGAACGGGCCATACGTGGGATCAGACAGGGTAACATCCAATTCACACCCTTGCTTGCGGCGTGACCCCTGTGTGAAATCAGAGGGAAGCCCGGTGGGTGTGTCCTAATGACGCAGCCGGGGGCGTGGCTTAATGACGTCTGCGGGTGCTCCTATCACAGCTGTGAAAGGCAGGGGCAGGGAGGAGGAATCTGCCAAGTCGGCTAGCTCAGCCTCTCCTCCCCTGCACCGCCTACACTGACTGTGCTAGCTCTCGGGGGGATGTCACCGTGCAGCACCCACAAACTCTCAGGTCACAGGCCTTCTGTGTCTCTGAAGTGAAAGCAGAGCCTTTTAGTTTGTGACAGCTTCTAGTTATTGGGCAAATCCTTGCAAATAACGCCTGCAGCAAGGCACATCAGGGTCAGCCATGGTGAGAAGGCCAAGGTGAGAAGAGCCCTGACAGGTCGGTATAAATGGCAATGCACGAGGGAT
>NW_003852407.1:27072361-27073430 GCF_000181295.1 Otolemur garnettii
GCCTCATGGTGCTGCTTTGGAATCCCAGCCACCACTGGTTGAGTTAAGCCAATCAGGATGTGAGCTGAAAAGAGCAAATAACTCAGCCCTTGGCACCTAGAAAAAGGAAAATAAAAACATAAGAAAAACATAAAAATGAATCCGCAAGCTTTATCATCTCATCTATTTCTCTACCCACCTAGGTCTTAGTCATATGAGTTAGTACCACTGAAACCTATCTGAAATTATAACCCATGACAAGCCCCACGTCCCCTCAGTAGCCATGGTCTGTGGTTCTGGCCGGCTGACCCTCATGCTGTCCATATGCCCACTGACCCTTTCCCTGCTTGCCTCGAGCCTTCTCCTCCAGACGGCTTCATCTCCTAATTCACTAAGAAAATAAAGATTCCTTACATTCCCCACCCACACACCACGTCCTCTCTCTGAACCTACTTTTACCTTCTCTCCTCCAGGCTCAGGGAAGGGGTTTCCCTCATCTTTTTTTCAAGGTCACTTCGTTCAAGAGTCCTCCAACTTCATGTCCTGTTCACTCTGCAGGATCTTCTAAGCGATCTTCTCTCTGCTCTTCCTTTTAATCTCTCCCTGTAAACTAAGTCTTTCCCAGCACACAAAACACTATTCTGTTTTCTTAAATCAAAGCAAAATGAAGCAATTTGCCTCAATCAGAGGTCCTCCAAGCTCTTTCCCCTTTTCATGATAACTAAGCTTCTTGGGAGAGTAACTGACATGAGCTGCTGACACTGACCTCCCACTCACCCTTTTCCATCTGACTTCTGTCCCTCTTGTGCCAGTGAACTGCCCTCACCAAAGATACCACCTGCCTCTTTCTTGCTAAGTCCAGGGCTTCACAGCAGACAGTAGGAACCACCATGTTCTCTAAGAACCTGGCTCCTTCCCTGTCCCCGAGCACCATCTCTTTACAGGCACTTGCCCCTTACCATTATGCTTTCTGCTCACGCTTTCCAGAAGTCTCTTCAGTTACTTTAAGCCATGCTCTTTCTTCTCTGTGTCTGTACACATTTTCTTCCCTCTGCCTATAACATTCATTTTTACTTTTTTTTTTTTTTTT
>NW_003852407.1:27073669-27077642 GCF_000181295.1 Otolemur garnettii
TGCAACACCAATAGATGTCCCCCCAGCTGTAGCAGCTCCAGAGGGTTATGCTGCTTGGCATTCTACTGGAAGGTTCCATCAGATCCCTACCTAACTGCAGAGTCTCTATTAGATTTGGATGTTGGTAATAGGATAATTTGCTAGGGAAACCTACCTGAAATGGAATGAAATGTGAATATCTGTGTAATGCAAGTACTTGTTCCTATACTATTCTGTTTATCACATTTACCCAGTGTGAAAATCACCTGGTACATTTTAAGATTTCATTATCTCCTGGGGGGGGGGTAGGTCTGTGGCTTATCACTTACAAGGCTAATTACCTGCCAGTTACTCCTTGAAAGAGCAACACTGTGCTGACTGAACTGGAGAAACTGGGACAGTTAAACATCATCTGAAATCAAAGCAGAACTAAATGCCTGGAAAACTTCCTCCTCCTGAGTGAGTTCTGGGCTGGCCTCCCTCATTTCTCCCTGGGTTGGATTTCTTCAAATGAAATATTATCATTTTGTACAAGGCCAATAGAGGAGGGAAGAGGTGAGTTTTTGTGGGTCTTGGTAGCATTTTTCTGCCTCATGGTGCTGCTTTGGAATCCCAGCCACCAGGAATCAGGCTTCAGGGCATCTGATACAAAGAGGTGGGACACAGTCAGGTAACTGTCTGTAGGGCATTGGAAGTTTACGATGTGACCTTGGGCATCCCCCCTCATTCCTTCATTATTAGGTGGGGGCCCTAATGACATAATGAAAAGGTAGGATTTTGATTAGGTAGTTGCTATTGCCCCTAACCAGTGAAACCACGTGGGTCTCAGCTACCAGGGAAGGAGTAGGTGTTGGAGGTTAAAGCAGGTGACACTTAACCCAAGTTGGGAGCAAAGAAATGGAAGCTGAAATGACGAAGGGCGATGGTAGCCCCAGTTTCTGGGACTGTCCGGACACAGTGACCTACCATCAAAGCACCAACCTTATCTTGGTGGGTACCTTTTCTCAGGGGCACCCAAGTCACCAGGCTTCCTGTCTGTTACTCCTGACCTGCAGACAGGTTTCTGACTCAGGGACACATTTTATTTCCAATTTAAAAGAACACTACATATATACCTAACATATAAATAACACATAACTCACATAGCAAAACAATGCTCTGTGGACGTCCTTATGCAGAGATTTTCAACTGGTGTGCCATGAGAGGATCTTAGATGTGCTGTGAAAAATTTCAAAGAATTTCTGAAAGAAGTTCAAAACACAGCAAATATATTCTTCTTTTTTTGATGAATACAATTTAAGTGTGCCATGGAAGCTTATAGTTTCAAGCTGTGAGATAAAAAAGGTTGAAAATTACTGCTTATGTTTACATTGTTACCTATGTTTTTCTTAATTAATTAACAAAATTAATTCTATAAGTAGAATACACATTTCAAATTTTGACATCTATTACCAAACTGCCACCTTTTCTCCCCCAAAGGGACACCAATATAATAATGTTACTTATGTATTTTTAAATTTTATTTTACTATTTAAATAACCATTGTCAATTCTAAAGACAAAGATATTTCGTATTTTACATTTATTTTTTGTGAATTAGATTGAAGATAGTTGTCATATGCTTAGGAGAAATTTCGTATTTCCTTTGTGACTTATCTTGTCCTTTGGTCATTTTATCGTTGGGTTTTTCTTTTAATTAATCTGTAAGAGTTCTTAATTGATAAGGTCACATTGTCTGTTTTATGTTATAAATATTTCCCAAGTGTTGTATTTTAATTAAGTTCATTGCATTTCTTGTCATACAGAAATTTAATTGAGTTATTCTTTCACATAGCTAGGACTATAGTACATGCCATCATGCCTGGCTGCAGGGAGAATGGTGACCAAAGACCCCATTCTTGGCAAAGGAAAGCACCCCCAGAAAAAAGGAGAATTAAAAAGTAAGTTGAATGAGTTGGAACAAAGAAAAGTCAGCTAGTTTACATTTAAGCTAGCCATTGCTAGCAAGCTTCCTGCCTTTTCTGAAATTCTGGCCTCTTGGGAATACAGCTTACAAACACCCCTGCTGGGTCTATGAGCACTCTGAGGAAAAATGGTTATAGAAGAGGCCATGACAAGACCTAGAAAGATACATTAACTGGGTCATTTCCTGCTTAGTAAACAGGCAAAGCAGATACCCATTATGGAGATTTGCATTTGCCTGGGGCAGAGATCAAGGAAGTAGCTCAAGCCCTGAGATATGGGCAGAAGAGCTTATATCCCTTATTGCAGAGGAAGATCCTCTGTGGTGGTGATGGGAGGAAAATTCTTCCCTTCCACCTATTCCTCAGAGGAGATTTACTCCGGTGGTGTTTTACTGCACAGGGAAATAGCAGAGTTTAACACCTCCCCAGAAAACTGTGTGTGTGATCTCAAGGGGGAGGCTCTCCCAATATAAGGCTCAGATTTCAGATTTCTCAAGACTACCCTTAAGGTTAATAATATAACAATAGGAGCTGATATGCTCAATCAGAGAAACTGCTGGTGTCTTTGCTCCCTCCCTCATCTTGCCCTCTGGGAAAATAGACTTGAATAAAAGCAGAGTGGAGCAAACACTTGGTGCCATTGCTGGAATCCCACAAATAGGCAATGGACCCCTGAGCTCTCACTTTTAATTCTACTCTACGTCTCATGTCTCTTTCTTTACTGTCATTTCTAACTCTATATTTCTTCAGTGTGGGACCCTGACACCTGGCTATTTTTTGTTTTAATTTTTTGTAGAGATGGGATCTTACTACATTGTCCAGGCTGGTCTCAAACTCTTGGGCTCAAGGGATCCTCTCACTTCAGTTTTTCTACATGCTGTGATTACAGGTGTAAGTCACTGTGCCTGGCCTAGAAACGTAATATTCTTATGTGTGATCATATCAACATTTTCCTTATAATTTCCTTATTTGATGCTGCATGTAGAAAACTTTTGAACCTAAAATTATGTAAATAATTCTCCTAACATCTTCTTATGGCACTTCGATGGTTTATTTATTTCAGATGAATCTTTAATCTATCTGGAATAATTTTTTGTTATAGTATGTAAGGTAAAGATTTATTTTTATCTAAATTTTCAAATGGTTAGCCAGTTATCTAACTTTAAAGGGACTTATTATCTTGGTAAAAATCACAAAATGTGATCATTTTAATCTGGGCAGGAAAAGTGATGAAAGGGGGAGGCTAACTTCAAGAAATGGAAGCTGAACTTGAAGGATGTGAGCCACTGCTCATTCCCAGAGGTCTTCTGACTCCTTTGTGTCCCTACGTGGTGAGAAAGAGAAGTGGCTGCCTTCATTACGTCCTGAAGCTTTACCAGGTGGCGAAAATACAGAAGAAATTAGAAGACTAAATTCTAATACTTGACACTTAGGTCTCATGATGCTACCTTAAATTTGGAAAATAATTCTTCTTTCTGCCTCTTACACATTAAATGAGAATATATGTTAAATTTATTTCTAAACTGTAAAATGATTTTCAAATATAAATTCTCATTAGTACCAATGACCACTTTTTATTCAGAAGACGTTCCCATGGGCAATCAAGTCCAAATTCACATCACAACCTGACTGTTTAATGAACCAGTCACAATGCATCCTCATGGGGCAGAGAAGGTCTTGATACTGGTTGACACGATGGGCATGGCATACATAGAAGGAATTTCTATTGTTTTTGTGAAAAATAAGCACTAATTATATCACAAATACAATATAGTCAAGATCTAGGATAAGATTTCTCTCTACTCTTTGGAGAATGTCTAAATTCCGGTTCCCTTGGAGCAGATCCTGAGCGAGGATTTGGGTGTAGGGAGTTTGTTCAGGAGGTGAAGGAAACACCAGTAGTAGGAGTGAGGGGCTGTGACAAGGAAGGGAAGGAAGCTTCCACTGTGGGAGACTGGAGTGTAACCCTGCCAGAGAAACGCCAGGATGAGGTGTAGAATGCATGTTCCAAGGGGGTGAAAACTGTGGGAG
>NW_003852407.1:27077704-27090763 GCF_000181295.1 Otolemur garnettii
CAAGGGGGTGAGAACTGTGGGAGACTGGAGTGTAACCCTGCCAGAGAAACGCCAGGATGAGGTGTAGAATGCATGTTCCAAGGGGGTGAGAACTGGACACAGACTCTCATGAGCCACTGCTGAAGGGATGTACCTGGGGTTGACACCCCACATGCTGACCTGCTGTGCAGGTAGGCAAAGCCAACTTCAACAGCCAGACAAAGGCAGGCCCTCAGGTAGTCAGGTGGAGGGGTGTGCGCTGGGCCCCAGCAGCATCTCCTACAGAGGTTTCTCCTTGAGTGAAACTCATCACGTGCACAGCAGCCCTATCCAACAGAGAATTTACTTCCTCCACTGTTTCCTTAGATTGCCAGCTCAGGAAAACTAATGCTATGAGTAGAACAGAGAACTTCTTTATTAGGTCTTTGGCTTTCATACTTTTGCATATTTGAATATTTAAATGTGTAAATATTCCAAACATTTCCTAGAAATAACCAAAACCATAAGAAATAACCAAAACCCCTGCTTCAGTGTCCTATTAATAGTAGTGACATTAACGGTGACATTCTCACAACGGTTTCACATTCATTATCTCATTTAACTCTCAGAGAAGCCTTGTGAAGTAAGGCAGATAATTGGTGTCCCTCAAATGTCTACACTATTTAAAACCCCATGGCAGAAAGGGTGCAGGCTTAAATCTCAGATAGAGTTACAGGCCCAAGAAAGCCAGGAGAGGCTCAGATTCAGGAGACTTCCAAGAGCAGTGGTTCTCCGCCTTCCTAATGCCGAGACCCTTTAGTATGGTTCCTATGGGTCGTGTCAGGTTGTCCAAGAGCATGGCTCCTGTCTGACATGGGGCTGGGGCGCACCTTCCTCTGAGTGTGGGAAAGTGGGAGAGATGGATTACAGGGAACCAAGGAAGAGGAGATCGATCCCCCTAGGAGGTGGGCTTGGCAGGCTGTCACAATCGCGGCTGGTCTTGGCTCTGAAGTCCCAGGACATGCTTTCAGCCTCTGACAGGGGCCTCCCCTCACCAGGAGCCCTGCCCTTCTCTGGAAAACATGGCTGTTCAGGATGTGATTGTAAGGGGACAGCACTGGGCTGGACGGTAGATAAGCTGTCACTTATCTTCCAGAATATAGACTTTACTTTTATAGACTTCGGAGGAAACGTATTTCCCAGCCCACTAACCATGCCCAGTGACTCCCCCAATACACAGATCCATTTTAACTGTCCAGGGATGCACAGCCTCAGAGTAGGAGGGGATTAAAGCTACTGATTCATAAGCAAAAGCCTTTCGAGCCACGTTTAATCGTAAGTGTGTGCTGTGCTGTGTGCATTCGCAGACCCTCAAGTGCTGCAGAAAGTTCCGGTCCTTTCCCCTCTGAATCTCTCGATTCTCATTTTATCAAGGACTTGATGTAGAGTAAAAATAAACCACACATTCAAAATTCATGGAAATAAAACCTCTGGCAATGGAAGGGCGCACTTCATATTCTGGGGTCATAGAAGCCTTTGCGAGCAAGGGAGAAAAGGCATTTCCAGTAAGTAGTATTCACCCTCTCGGGACCCTGCCCTCTAGCCCTACCCCTGAGGATGAACAGGCCTATTCCAATTTTGTCTCTGTTTTCCATTCTTAGGCAGCAGACATAGTGCTGCACGATTTCCATGATGAAGAATTAAGTTCTATCGTTTGTCAACAGAAGCAGCTGCCCCTTTCCACCGCTGTTATTAGCACCCATGTTGAGAAGAAAGAATTTCTCTTTGGATTCTCTGTGGGGCAGGGGGGTGGGAGGGATGGGGACTCCAGCGTTTACCAATTTAAATTCTGGATATTTTGTCTGAGATAATCCTTACAAAAGTTTCAATCTCAATGAAAGAGAACATCCAAGGTGGATGAAGCCACTGGCTGGACCTGTCCCTGAGGCCCAGCACTGCTGGGAGAACTCAGCGCACTCCGGGGGTATCCAACCTGTGACCTGGGGTTCCACGCTGATCTTTTGAGGCATGTTTTGCTTATCTGTGGTGTCCGATATCTTAAAAAGTACACATGGAACTTCTGTTTTGCTCATCAGCTATAGGTTAGTGTTTGTGTATTTTGCATGTGGCCCAAGGCAACTCTTATTATTTCAATCTGTGGCATAGCAAAAAATGGCTGGCACCCCTGAAAACCCTCAAAGGGGGCTTGCTCCATTCTGGAAACGCGGCCCAGGCTTGGCACTGGTTTGGAGCTCTCCAAGGGTAACTCATCCTGCAAACCTGTCTGTCTGTGGCTCAGCCCCAGTTCTGCAGGATGGATGATCACACTGCCCTTTCTCCCAAGTCATTGGGGTCGGGCGGGTTGCCTGTCACAGCCAAATACCAGTCAGCTGAACCTGCATCTCCAGGTGCATCTCAGCCTGCATCGTGGAGGACCTCTAAAAGCTGCCATGGTCAGACGGCTGCTGTTGCCTGTCTGAAGATGGTGGGAAGCCCTTGGTGGGCTCACATGCAGTGGCATCAGGGGATAAGGCCAGTTTTAAATGATTCTGAGTGCAAATGGATATAAACTATCAGGGAACAATTTGGTAACTCTAACCACCACCATTAAAAAGTTCATATCCGGCTTGGCACCTGTGGCTCAATCAGCTAAGGCGCCAGCCACGTACACCTAAGCTGGCGGGTTCGAATCCCCAGCCCGGGCCCGCCAAACAACAATGATGGCTGCAACCAAAAAATGGCCGGGCGTTGTGGCGGGCGCCTGTGGTCCCAGCTACTTGGGAGGCAGAGGCAGGAGACTCGCTTGAGCCCAGGAGTTGGAGGTTGCTGTGAGCTGTGATGCCATGGCACTCTACCCAGGGGGATAGCTTGAGACTCCGTCTCAAAAAAAAAAATAAAAAAAGTTCATATCCTTTGACTTAGTAGTTTTACTTCTAAGAATTTATTCTTAAGAAAATAAATAAATTTACATCCCAGAACAAGTGCCCTGAGAAGTGCTGAAAGGGGCGTGATTGATTTAAGGGGTACTCCATGTCCTGGACGCACCAGCTACACAGGGAGACATGCTGTTTCCAGGGCCCCATCTGCTGCTGGGACCAACATGGACCCAACAGTGGACCCATAGTGAACTGGGCAGTCACCTGTCTGTGATGCTACTGTCCTACTTAGTCTCTCCTCTGATGTCAGGGCCCAACTTGCATGAGCCTATAAGCCAAGAAGGCAAGTGTGGTACCATTTGTATGGCACTTTAACGGTTTACAAATGATTTCCGAGGTAGTTCAGTTGAGGAGCTATACACGTGCTTTTCAGAGAACCCGCAGTTACAATCTGAGAACAGCCACATGAAGGGCCTACTGTTTCCTCAACTGTTATTTCATCTGAGATTCTCTCTGCTGCTTCCTGGTAGCAGGAATTATGTACAGCAAAGGCAGATGGGCAGTTATTCTCCAAACTATCGCAAAATGAAGGAAACCTCTGGTGTCAGTCAGTGAAGAATTACCTACCCCTTCATGATGAATCTAGCAAGTTCTAGGTAGTCAGCACTAATGAGAAACCCCTTACATTCAGTCAGGCTGACACCAGGAACCCAGAATAGAGAACAATGCGTTTAGTGTCACCCTGCCAAAGCCAGGTAAAACGGCTGATTTTCATGTAGACTGATTTCCCGGGTGATAATTGCCTGCTGGGTTTTTCATTTAAAAATCATTATTTTAGGCTGGACGTGGTGGCTCACGCCTGTAATCCTAGCATTCAGGGAGACTGAGGCAGGTGGATTGCCCGAGCTCAGAGTTTGAGACAGCCTGAGACAGAGCCCAGCTATTTTGTGGTGGGTGCCCGTAGTCCCAGCTACTTGGGAGGCTGAGGCAAGAATTGCTTAAGCCCAAGAATTTGAGGTTGCTGTGAGCTGTGATGTCACAGCTTTCTACAGAGGATAACAAAGTGAGACTGTATCTCAAAAAAAATAAATAAAATATGGGCTGCACCTGTGGCTCAAAGGAGTCGGGCAGCGGCCCCATATGCCGGAGCAAGAAGCTTCAAGGATAGAAAAGCAAGCATCCCATGTACTCAATACTATTTGAAACTAGTAGATGAACAACTATAGCCCCACACAAGAGAAAATACAATTAAATTCAAGAAGGGGAAAGGAAGGAGAAGGGAGGAGAGTTAGTAAGCTCTCACCTAACAGGTATATGGCGCCCCTCCTGGGCGAGGAATGCAACTACACCTCAGAGTTTATCTCACAAATGCAAACAATGTGACCTAATCATATGTGCCCTTATATTAATCTGAAAATTTTTTAAAAGGTAAAAAAATGCTCACCATCTCCTGGCATGTATGAAGCAGGAACAAGGCGGAGTGCTGGAAGCCCTGATTCACTTGCCTGCAGTTGGGCTCTATGCTCGACCTTGAACTATACCATTTGTAAGACCTCAGTTGGTCCCAGAACACTGGGGCAAATCAGTATGGTGGTATATGAAAAGCCGGGAGGCCTATTTTTATAGGAAAACAGTACCGTTAAAGGTGCAATGCTGTCATTTTGAATGAAAGAAATGAAAGAATATGGGGGAACTAGGATTATTGGAAAAAAACTTGTTGAGGGGTGAATCTTTAAGAGGGAATCACTGCAGAATCAGAGTTGCAGCAATACTATTGCAAGCAAGTCTGAATGCTTAGTTTTACTTTAATTTGGTTTGACAATTTGAATAGGTAACCCCCTCGGGACTGACTGAATCGTTATGCATGTGTCAATCAATGGGAGGTGTGCATTCTCTAGAAGTAGTTTTAGGTTGTTTGGTTTTTGTTTTGTTTTGTTTTTTGGTTTTGTTTTATTTTAATACAGCCTTTTTAGGCACTGTCATGTAGTGTGGAAGATTTAACGGTAGCAATGCTAAAGAGTAACAATTTGAGGAGAAGGAGAGGGGACATTATGGGAGTGGTGGAGACTCAAATGTTGAACCAATTATGTTTTGTTGTTGTTACTGTTAGCTGTTGAATTCTGAATGGTTTATAAAGTAAACTAGCTGGTTTAATGTAGCCAGCATTCTGGGCAGGCAGAACATATTCATTCTTACTGTAAATTCTATTTGCTGCTTCCAAAGGTGATGATTTTTAAGCAGACATGTTCTATATGGTCTGTATTTTAGAATCTGGTGCCCAGCCTATATCAGAGCTTACCTACCTGGCTCAGCTACCCACCCTTCATGTGGGAAAATGTAATCCACTGTTTAACATGGCTAACCCTCTCCACCCTGTCCTAGCGACCTTTTGTGGATGTGCTGTTAAGATTGTCTTGCTCAATAGCAAGGTGGTAGCTCTGCTTTCATTTTAAGAAAGTGGAGGCTGAGGGCATTGTATCAATACTGCTACAACTCCAAGAATTTTTCCTGGTAAAATTAAAGGAAAGGTCTTGTTATTGATTAACCATTTTCTTATGCCTTGCTATTGACATATTCATGCTCTTTCTATGTCTAGTGGTTGAAAATGTTTGCGTTTGTTCATTCTACTAATGGTGTGATTTTGTTTCAATATTATTAGACTTGTAACATTTTAAAATGTATTTCATTAAATTTGGATGGGATGTATGTCTAGCAATACGAGGTACTTTCTAAACTATTAAGGGAGGGGTTATATCCCCGTGTTGAGGTAAGATGATGGTCGTTTAAATTTTGTAATTTTTTTTTTTTTTGGCCTGCAGGGATATTTTGTGTTCATGTGTCCAAAAAAAATGGAATAAATTGGCATTCTTGTGCCAAAAAAAAAAAGGTAAAAAAATGTATTAATACAATTAACAACGACCACAAGCCATTGGTTTCATGCTGATAAAACATATTATAAGTAGCATATTCCATTTATTTAACCCCATAAATTAGAACCCTTAACACACGTAGAAGTTTCATGTTCTTAAAGTGCTTTAAAAGATATTTAATTATTTTTAAAGTGGAAATAATGTTCTTTAAAAGACATTTAATATTTCGTGGGAATTAATATTACCAAAAGTGTTTTGTGCATATTTGAGTAACAATTTATCTTCTTCAAGAAATAGGATTTTATGTAAAGTACATATGTAGCACCAAATGCCAAAAGAATGGATGTCAGCGGTTGGAATTCCAAATTAGGTTTTCTATTAAACCCATCTGGGTGGTCTCTTGCATCCAAATGTACTTGAGTGGGGAAGGGAGGTGCATTGGGGAATCAGTGCTTCTGAAAGTGAATTTCCTTGCCGTGAAATGGCTTGAATTAGTGGTCAGGACAGCCATTCAGACTGACCACTCCCTGGACTTCCACAGCTTCAGTGACAGGGACAGCGATGTGGTTGACTTGAATATTCTTCAGGCAGCCAAAAAATGATTTCCACACAGGAAGCTTCAGAGTCTTCAAGTTGGCTGAAAGAGAAAAGACAGAAGCATCAATGGATAATTCATACCGTCCAATGAATGCACCCTGGGCTTAAAAGATATTGTCACAGGAGAGAGCAAAAGGAACCCTGTGTCTGTGCCCCCAGCCATTTCCTCCACTTCAAGCAGGCGTCCCATGGTCCTCTTGCTGTGATAAATCAGCCAGGAGTTCACTCTTCAAATTCTTCAGAGGAGAGTCCACAGCCCAAATCAATAGATAACTGTGGATTCTGATGCTTTTTTATGAGTCATGAAAGACCTATAAAATTAACAACCAGACTGAAGGACAGAAAATAATGGAGAAGGAAAAGGCTCTTTCCAGGCAAAATTCCAGTCTTGAACTTGACTACTCCATCCATCTCAACCTGTCTGATTCTCCCATTGTGGCCCCACAAAGCTTAATAACTCACCAGCAAAACTGCCTGGGGAGCAGAGACCAGTTTTTTCAGCTCCTTTCCTGATTCTTTGCGATACGTGTTTCAGACTTCTGATTTAATATAGCCTCTTAAGAAAGGCTTATAAATTATAGGCTTGGGGCCAGGTGTGGTGACTCACACCTATAATCTCAGCACTCTGGGGGGCTGAGCTAAAGGATCATTTGAGCCCAGGAGTTCAAGACCAGCCTGAGTGACAGAGCAAGATGCCATCTGTACAAAAACTGAAAGCTCCTCTAGGTGCAGTGGCACTGCCCAGCTAATTGGGAGGCTGAGGCAGGAAGATCACTTCAACCCAGGAATTTAAGGCTGTAGTAAGCTATGATCACTGCATTCTAGCCTGGGCAACAGAGTGAGATTCTAGCCTCTAAAAAAAAAAATTATGGGCCTTGGACAAGGGGAAGCAGTGGTCATGGGTCTGGACTGCCGTGAAATGTGCCGTTGTGTTTCCTCACATGCTGGAGCATAAGGGCCCCCCTCCACTGTCCAGCCAAGGGCTGCCCTGCTGCTAACCCATCAGCCAGAGCATCACATCTGTCAGGTTAAGAAGAAAATATCCAGAGCTGACATAGGGCAACACGGGCGTAGAAGGAGAAGTCAGGGCAAGAGTTACCTGGGACACCTCCGAGGTGCAGTGGCTCTTGAGTGCCGGCAGGAGGGAGGGTCAGCTGTCCAGCTACGTAGTTACTGTCTGTGTCCAGTTCCAGGTGCAGGATGTGTTGTTTCAGGGTGACTGGTGGGAAGGACTCTAGTTAGGTCTGTCACATGAGAGGAGCCTTGCTTACTGCTTCATGTGTATGCTATGGTGTTACCACTGGCTTCATTCTAACTCCTTCCTCCAGTGGGAACTGCTCACAGGAACTGGCTCAGCCTAGATATATATTCCACTAACTACAGAGCACCAGGCAGGGTTTAGGGGCTTCCACATCCATGACCGAATTTAATCCTTAATAAAATGAATTTGTGGGAAGACATGGTCATTCCTGTTTCTGGGATAGGAGACTCTGGCTCACTGACGAGCTTGACAAGATGGCTCGGCTAGAAAGAGGGGGATTCTGTGGCCAGAGGCCACGTCGATTTCACATGCTCTCAGCTACCTTCTAAGAAGACAATGAAAACTGATTCTGAAAACTGATGCCAATGACAGCACTTTTGACCCCACCATGGGAGCACGGTAAGGAACTTAGGCAACCGCAATGTGGGTAACTTGCAAAGTAGCCAAGAAAAGGCCACTTTTTACAAAAGATATTTTAGGCAATACAGGTTTATATCTCTCTAAACTAATATCTACAAGTTATTAATGAAGTAACAGATTCTATCCAAGAGAAAATGCTTCTTCTCTACTCGTTGGTTTGTCTAGATAGTTTGCATTAACACTAAACGGTTTTTGAAAACAACCCACAAATAAGCCTTAACAATACACTGGTAAGAGCAGACCCTTCCTGAATACTAAGCATGTATCAGACGCTGTGCTAAGTATTTTACACACATTATCCCTTTAAAGTTTCACCATCCTAAAAGATACATACCATTTTTATCTCCATTTTACAGATGGGGAAACTGAAGGTAAAGAGCCATTAATTCAACTTGCCCAAGGCCACACAGAGTACAGGATGGAACTGAGATATGACCTCTGTTCTTTCTGATTTCAGAGCCAAAATCTAAATCACAATGCCATATTATTTTGAAAACTAGCATAGCTTGTCAGTTTATTCCACAAACCAACAACAAAGCACTCAGTATGTTCGGGGGAACTGGAGACAGCAGCCATGAATTCTACAAGCATGGCCACAATGGAGAATGGACATGGTGGCCCGGTCAGCACTATGACAGATGGGCTGAGGCTGCCTTTGGGATATTCACATCAAGAGGTAAAGGGAGCCAGTTCTAGTGCACAAATAAAGGGCTACTAGACATCATACCTGCCACGGAGTGCCACTGTCCATCACACAGAGACTGCTTCGGTGTGACTGATGTTGAGATCCCACCTGCCCCACTGTCCACAGAGGCCGTGACCTGGAACACACAAGCATTTATTTTCCCATTTCCTTCAGAAAGGCAAGTGGAGCCAACTTCTTCTGCTACCTTCCCCCCCAACCCTGGCCACACTGACACCTAAGAGCACATCAGAGACTGATCCCCCTTCAGTCCCTGAAGTGGCTGCCAATGGCAATGAGCCTACCCTTCCTAATGTGAACCCTGCCCCCATCATCCCTACTCAGAGATTACTGATCCACATGGCAGAAGCCTCCTTAACAATTGAGACAGGGCAGTGGCTCTATTTAGAAAGACTTGTGAAATGTGGGAGGCAAAAATTCTGGTAGAGACCCATACCCTGCTGCAAGGCCAGCCAATTATAATTCCATGGATGTATTACTCATGGAGAGGCTCTTATCCAAGACACTGAACAAGTTGACTGATTGTGTTTGTACTGGGTACACGTCAGGGGTCAGGCACACGTCAGGAGTCAGGCACCTAAGTGGTTTTGTGCAGAATTCTCCTGCATTCCCACTTTCTAGGTCAGGGTCTCCTCCAGAATCTTCTAAGGGTTGAATCAAGGAGAATGCAAAGAGAGGACTAAACTAAGTCCATTTATTAATAATTTACATTTAATTTGCATGCAGCTAGATGGTGCAGCCTATTCAGGGGTAATTTTCAAGCTAAGCAATGTCACTGCTGTCATGAAGGTCATCGGGTCTTGATTTTGTTTTTTTTGGTTTTTTTGTTTTTTTTTGATTTTATTTTCTTTAGAATAATTCCTGCACAGAGTTTCACAGGAAACCCTCTCCAGCCCCTCCCCTTTGAAAAGCCAGAATTGTCTCAAGCAACTTTGCAAGCAGATGGTTGCTTGCTTCTCTGGGCTCCCAGAGGTCTGCTCAGACTTAATTAAAGCCTATAACTTTAATAAAAAGTGTTCTAGGAGTTAGGACCATTTTAGTTTCTTCCCTTCACATTTAATAAACTGTGGGAGGATGGAGATGAAAGAAAACAGGACATTATCACTCTCTGACTTGAGGCCTTTAACTGTGTCTTCCTGGAAGAACCTGACTTTAAAGAACCTTTGTGGAGAAGGAAAGAGATCTAACTGGGTGGATGAAAATAAGATCTTGACCCAGAGCTGTGAGTGTCAGGATGAGTGAGGCAGAAGAAGGAATCCAGGAAAACCAAAGGCACAGGGTGGAGGCCCCGGGACCGGTCCAGCTGCTGGGGACAAAGCCTGAGGAGTCGTGCAGACAGAGTTAGGGGACCCAGAACCGATTCAGTGGACACAGGGCCATGGCATAGGTGTGGACAGCTGGTGAAAAATCTAACTGTTAATTCTGGTACTTAAAAGTAGAGAGGGGGTGAGGGTGCAGGGAAGGAGAGAAAAATGAACATCTAATGAGTAGATGGCAGTTTCTATGATCTCGACAAAAGCCTTAAAATGTAAGAATTATTAACTCCATTTTACACATGAAAAGCTGAGTTTGAAAGAGTTTCAGTAACTGTCCCAGGGCCATATAATTAAGTGGTGGAATTGGAATTCAGGCCAACTTGTTCGAGTTTTCCCAGTTTTAAAGATGAAGAACAGAAAACATGATGATAACATTTCTTGCTAAAGGACAATGGTAAATTAGCCCTTAAATACAAGACTGGACTCCGTTCTCTACTATAACCTTCATCTGCTATGGTCTCCAGACATGGAAGCCGGCTTCCACGTACCCCACCCCCCATGTCATCAGACTCCTATGCACCTTTCCGGCTTCCATATAAACACATAAGTGCTTCCCGGGTTCACTTCCGATGTGGATTAGGATTCCAGTGAGACTTCTTGGGCGAATGCTGAAAACAAGCTTGAATTCTGGCCCCAACAACACAGAGTTAGCTTTCAGAAGAAAAACAAAAATAAAAACAGAGGATCACAATTCAATACTTAGAGAAAAAGAAAAAGGATAGAGTTCTTTTCTTTCTATCTTTCTTTTTTACTGGAGACAGGTCCTTGCGCTCTTGCCTGGGCTAGAGTATAGTGAGGTCATCCCAGCTCACTACAACTTCAAATTCTTGCACTCCTCCTGCCTTAACCTCCAAAGTAGCTGGGACTACAGGTGCATGCTCAGCATGCTCAGTTAATTTTTTTACATTTTGTAGAGACAGAATCTTATTATGTTGGTCAAGCTGGTCTCAAACTCCTGGCCTCAACCAATCCTCTCACCTTGACCTCCCAAAGTGTTAGCATTATAGGCATGAGCCATGCACTTGGCTGGGGACAGAGATCTTAAGACTCAAAGGCATAAACTCTACCAAACAGCTTCTTACCCAGGATGACATGACCTCCTTCTTGGGAGAAATAAGTGCCTTTCTCCAAAGAGCCACCCAAGCAGGGAGATACCCCAAAGCTTGCGGAAGGGGTCTCCAGGGGTTTTAAATCCAGCTGAAAGTTCTTTAGGCATCCCACAAAGCTGTTTGAAGGGAGGCTCTGCAACCAAGTGGAAAAGAAAGAGTTCATTACCCTCAATGTCCAGAAATGCACGAGTAGTCAAGGTTAAGGACATTACAGCTTGTCAGCAAAACGGGGCAGGTAAGTGGTGTCAGTCTTCCTGCTTCAGAGTTAGATGGGCCTGAGTGTCCATTTTGCTTCCTGCCCTCAGTGCCAAGAAAATCCTGTATACCACATGTATGGTGGGTGGTCCAAGTTTGAAGGGGTCACCGTACCAAGTAGAGCATATGCAGGAGGACAGAGGCAGTGAGGGTCTCTAGCTTGTGCTGGAATAGCTACAGGGAGGGCTGACCTGACTCTGGTCCTCGCAGACACAGCTGAAATGGGAGAAATTTCCACCCTACACATCACGGATCTCGCTGCCTCTTTGCAGGTACAAACCCTTTCTTAGAGTTACACGAGTCGGTGTGATAACTTAACGCAGGGCAGCTGACAGGAAGAAAGAGGCCAAAATGTTCCAAAAATAATAAAGTGCAAAACATCTCCCCAGGTTGTTGGGTGCAGTGCATCCGAGTTAATACAAACCACAGCGTGCACTGTCAGTGGGCTTGGGTGGCGCCCCGAGCCTGCCTGCTGCTGGCCTGGATCAAGGGCTCCGCACCTGGGCCAGGGACAGACTTCGGGGAGTCTGTGTTCTCCTATAGTAGATACCAGCTGTTTCCCTTATGTACATTGGCCTGGGGAGAAGGACCATAAATTTCACAAAATTCCCCCCAAAATTTATGAATCACTGAATAAAAGTCACAAAGTCCCTTTACCATAAATAATTTCAGAATTCTGGAATTCTACTGAGAGATGTCAGATAGGGTAAATTTAAGAGAAAATGGTCAGTGGTGAACTACTGATTGGCTTCGATTTGTCACATGTCACAGAGAAGAACGTGTACCTGAAACCAGGCTCAGACTCTCCAGGCTGAGCCATAATTTAACACAACCACCTTTGGTGTATGTGGCTGGCACCATAACCACTGTGCTACAGGCACCCAGCCTTCACGCTTATTTTTTATGGCTACCTCCCATTTAGGGCAAAGCTATCAGGTATCTACTTACAAGTGGGAGAAAATGATCCTGTAAAAGCCCATTTGAATTTAGTAGTGAGTTGATGGCAAGCAAACTATCAGGTCAGTGTCTTAGCCAGCTATGACAAAGATGACGCAGGTAGCAAAACTTTAATCAAAAAATCTGTCTACAGCCTAAATCTATGTTTTTGTGTTCCCTGGAAGAGAAGCTAAAAGATTTGTGTTTATAAAACTGTGGAGAAGCTCTATGTCTCAATCTGCACCTTAAAAATGAAGGCTTTAGAATGATCAATGGGCATCTTCTCTGTGGGCTTGTGAACATTAATTGGATATATAAAAAATCATGTGAAGTATTTTGAGCTTCTTTAATATCTCATATAATTATGATTGGAAATAAGGTGAATGGTTTTTGTCCATGGCTTTAAAGATTAACTATTTACCTTTGGTTTTCCTGCAGGAGATGATCCCAGGTAAACCGGTGCTTGGAGGCTGACAGTGGAATTTCTGGGTAAACTTCCTTCCTGGGCCCTCAGTCCATCCACAACCAAGTGCCCCTTTTCTCCTTCCTGCCCAAACATCACCTTTGGAAAAAAGAAAATAAATTATAGAATTATATTTTTACCTTTGGCAATTGGTGCTATATTTTATTAGTGATTAAAAGAATTAAAAAAAAAATTTTTTTTTTCTGCTCCTTCAAATAGCTTTAGAAAATCAGAGATTGTTCTCCTGTTATTACCATCACCATCATTTTGTGGTATGTTAGATTTTTTTTTTTTT
>NW_003852407.1:27091024-27092035 GCF_000181295.1 Otolemur garnettii
GCCGGTTGAGCTATAGGCGCCGAGCCGGTATGTTAGATATTGAACCAACTGAGCTAAAAAGGGAGCTAAGAAAAAGTTTACTCAAAAATGAACTAATTAAAAGATATAATTGATCTTCAAACTTACACAAAAGAGAAAAGGCTGAGGGGATATAAACCATCAACCTTCTGTGCGACCGAGGGGCAGGAATAGCTTGTGCAGTGCTGGGAGTGTGCTCACAGCACCTTTCACAGGGCTCCCAGGCAAGCGAGAGAGGGGCCTCCTCTTCCAACAAGTGTTGCAGAGGCAAGTGTTGAAACTCTGCTAAAACTTGGCTAGAGTGTGGACTTGGTCATCTCCTGGCTGTGAGACTCTTCACTGATGACTCTCTAGTTTATATGCCCAGCGTGACCTTGAGCCTCTACTGTCCGTGGACACCTGGGCTTGAATGTCTGATAGGCCACTCAACCCTAAGACGTTCACAACAGAACACCTCAGCTTCCCCAGCTCTGAACTCTGTCTTCCTGGCCACATCCACCACTCTCTACCTTTTCTGTCTCAGTAAATGCCCCATGAATGACCCAACTGTTGACCCTAAATCACAGGACCCTATATGGACTCCTCTTTCTCTCCTTGGTTCTACCTGCAGACCTGTCCCAAGAGGCTATTCCCCCTGCCCCACAGCCCCGCTAAGCAAAGACAACAGCATCCATCCATTCACGCTGTTTCTGCTCTCACGCTCTGTGGTCTCCTCAGCTGAACAATATGTAAATCTGTTCATGGAAGAGTTTAAGACTCTTTAAAAGCTTCAGAGACATGTTGAGATAAAATGGGATAAGCCTTTGAAGCTTAAATGATCTGGGCCCTGCCTTCCTGTCTAATCCCATTTCTTGTTACTTTGTGTTTTGTTCACTCACCTAATTCCCACCTTGAGGTCTTTGTATCTGCTGTTCCCTCTGCCTGGAATCCCTCTCCATAACTTCCTGTGATTGCCACCTCCTGTAGGAAGCCTTTCTTTTTTCTTTTTTTTTT
>NW_003852407.1:27093299-27094417 GCF_000181295.1 Otolemur garnettii
CCAGGACCAGCGTGGGCCCTGGAGGCCTGGAAATTGGCCCTGAGGGACAGAAATGGTCCAGGAAGCAGGAGTTGGGCCAGGGGAATGAGGCAGCCCGTGGAGGGTTGGAGAGGATTGAAAATATAATCAGTAAAACCCTCTTGGCATTTTGGATGACATCCATGGCATTCATGCACGTCACAGGCCGCTGTCACCAGCCCTAAGATGCGGGGTTTTTCTCATTTTCAGCTACGCAGGCAGTGAGTTCTGTACCCGCTGGGGGCACTGACGCAGCCCGGGTCTTACCGTGTGCCACCGTCCATCGTTGCATTTCTCCTTGCTCTTGAGCCTCAGTTTTTTCCCTTCTGTCCCCAATGCAAAGACCAGACGTCCTTTTGAAAGATAAAGTGCCATAAAGGAGTTCTTAGTGCCAGTGTAAAACACCAGCCCTCTGGAGGATGCCGTCCGCACGTCCAGGGCGAACTGTGACCTGTGGGGAACACAAGTAGTGAGGTGAGGGAGAATCGAGATGTTTAGTGTTCCTCCGCATCTCCGAGCTGGGAGAGAGGGTGGCGAGCAAACCCCAAACCACCAGATGTCGAAGGAATAAACTAGGGGATGTACTGATGACATGGCATGGGTCTCTGAGGACTGTTAAAGCTAGTGTAGTCCAGCCATTAATAGCTTCGTTGTTCCTCACTGTATTGGGGAATAATGTGGAACTTTGGTGGCTATTTTAATTAGGGGCATAAGTCCCAGCACACAACAAGACAGAATATGTCTCAATTAAAAAAAAAAAACTACATTAAAAATTTATATAACACACACATACATTTTACCATCTCAAACATTTTGAAGTATATGTCAGCAGTGTCAAGGTCACGAGCAATGTCAAGCACACTCCCATCGTGTGAATGTGACTGCAGAACTTTTCCCATCTTGCAAAACTGAAGCTCTGTGCCCATGAGCAAACAGTTCCCTATCCTGCTGTCCACACAGCCCTGACAGCCACCATTCTACTTTCTGTGTCTCTGACTCCACAGGGCACCTCATGTCAGTGGGATCACACAGTATTTTCCTTTCTTCTAGTAGCCTGTGCCTTTTAGACCCACTGAATACACCCTCTCATTTGTATTCAT
>NW_003852407.1:27094780-27096015 GCF_000181295.1 Otolemur garnettii
GGCCCAGAAGTACCTTCTCCCACCTACCCGAGACCCTAATACCCTACCTGTGATAAAAGAATTAGGCAAATATCAGGCAGTAAAAGCAGAGTGAAAGTTAATGTTCATTTTCATGATGGTTACATGTCATTGACATCTGACTAAGCAAGCTTTACTTTTTATGGAACCCTACACTCTTCCATCCATCCACTGAATAAGTATATATTGAGTATGGAGTGTCCTGGGCACTGGGGAGGCAGTGATGGATGTTTCATCCCGTGAGGTGTCTGTGTTGCTTGGGTTCCCCGAAAGGGACACAAAAAGATACCAGGGAGACAGGTGCCACGGGATATCTTCACCCATTCCTGTGGTGAGTGCCTACGTGGCTTATTAGCTGTACCCCAGCATCTAATACATGGTAGGAAATCAATAAATAGTTATTGAATTGAATTAAATGGCAAATGGAAAATTTGGAGGCAGAAACTGGAGGTGAAAGAAAAGAATTACACCATTAATTCTCTTTGCTTTTTAATTCTCTGAGACCAAGATGCACATTTATTGTTCAGATTAGCAAGTTTCCTTGAGGGCAACGTTCTTCAAAATAAAAAAGAAATTTATATTTGTTCAGTTAAACCAGCCAGATGGTAACACTGCTCAATATTTCTCTTGGTGTGTCTGCGAGCTAGCGCGGAGGTTTGGAGAAGGAGGGTTAGCCAATTTAAGCAGGATATTAGAAGGTGCAGCAGAATGGAAAGTACTTTCCATATGTGGGCTTGCGGAGCAGATTTGACATTTGCTTTCCAGAACTGCTTTCTGAAAGCAACTTTCTTTCTGAAAAGACTAAATGACTAACACCCAGAAAAAGGCAGCAGCAGCTTCCAGTCCCAGGAGATGACACTGCAGCTGTGACTCCAGTGCTGGCGGGTGGAAGGTGAGATACAAAGCTAAGAATGGGGGTTTTTTTGCAGTTTTTGGCCGGGGCTGGGTTTGAACCCACCACCTCTGGTATATGGGGTCCGTGCCCTACTTCTTTGAGCCACAGGTGCCGCCCAAAAGCTAATGTTTTTACACATCCACCAAAGGGTTAAAATAATGGTTCCAGGTTCTAAGGAGAACAGAACCTGGCTAGAATATAAATCAGAATGAAAACAATAGAATGCCCCAAATCATGCAACTTCCTGAAAATGTCTCATTGTTTTTAATGAAAATAATTTTAAAATCATATTTACTAATGACTGACATTTTTTTTTTTTTTT
>NW_003852407.1:27096413-27107897 GCF_000181295.1 Otolemur garnettii
AGTAGCTCAGACTACAGGCGCCTGCTACAGCACCCAGGTAGTTTTTCTATTTTTAGTAGAGATGAGATCTCACCCTTGCTCAGGCTGGTCTCGAACTTGTGAGCTCAAGCAATCCACCCTCCTCAGCCTCCCAGAGTGCCAGGATTACAGGTGTGAGCCATCTTTTAAAATGTTACTCGTTCCATTCATGATGTATAATTTAGTGTTGGGCAGGAAGGCACAGGGGTAGAATCATCGGAAGGAGCAGATGCCAATGTGCTGAGAGAGAAGCCGCCCAGAGGGGCAGCTGGGTTTCGAGTGGTCAGTGTGGTTTCTTGAAAACCAGAGACTGTTGTCATTAAGGTCAGCTTGACTAAGGAATGGCCACCAGAGGGGGTGGCTGGAGGGGACAATCTCCTCTTCCCTCTGCCTCAGCTTCCTGAAAATGTCACATGGTTTTAGCATTAGCAAAGGAAGGATCCTGAGACTCCACGGGGCAGTTGGGAGGCTTCTCCTCCAGAACTCAGCGTTTCAGTCCTTCTCTGGCCCTTCTGCCTGGGACCCATGCTTGCAGCTTACTGAGTGGGCTCCCAAGGGCCAGCCCTTAACAAGCTATCAGCTCTCCTCCCTGCAAGGAAGCATCATCAACCCCATTTAACAGATGAGAAAACTGAGCTCCAGAGGAAGGCAGCACTTTGCTAAAACATGAGACAGGCATAGAGGGAAATTTTAGGCTTAGAAAAGTTAAATAGGCTGTGGCAGACCTGGAGTTGTGCTTCTTCAAGAGAAACTGCTTTGGGGCATAAGAGGCTGGCTCTTTTCAGCTGTCATACCCTGGGATCTGCAGTGGCCCCCAGGGACACTGCAGCTGGATCATTTATACTCCACACTGTGCTCTTCTCAGGGTGACTTCTGCTTGGGGGAGTCCTATGTGCCTGACTAAGACCTTCTCAGAGCTGCCCTATGCACTGGGGTCCCCTCCTACCCTACCGTCCTCCTGCTGCCAAATCCCCCCAAAGCATCCTCAGGGCACAATGGCTGCCAGCTCTCCCTTTCTGTTCCTGTCCCCTTCAAGTCATCTTTCCCAGCTAATCCCATCTTGGCACCTGCATCGCAGAGGAGCTGACCTGGCATATGGCCTGGGTCCAACAACTCATAAATGGTTAGGCAGGGATGGAAAACCAGATGTGAATGCCTGGTCTTTTTAACCCCTGGGATAAGTTGCCTGTGTAGAAAAGTCACAAAGAAATGGTTGGCACCTTTTTACTCACGTCTCCTTCAAATCACCTGAAAATTACAAACCTTGTTTTGCTACTGTCTTCTGACATAATTAATATTTCTGCTCATTCCCTCCTCCCCCAAAGAGATGCAACTTGTTAGCATAAAAAGGCCAAATGCATTTTCTAAAAATGATCTATCCAGCACTGAGACTGCCTAAAAGAGTGATTTTCCTTTCACTACAGAATGCAAAAGAAGAAAGGTGATTTATCACAGAAATAAATAGCAGCCTTGGAAAAAACACGTCAGCCGTATTTTTAGAACACTGTCAGTCCTAAGCCAGAGCCGAGCCGACTGTGTCAGGCCTGAGCGGTGTGCAGTCAGGTTTGCATCCCGCCAAGCGAAGAGCACATGGCCGGCCGTTGCGAGCCCAGTCCCGTGCAGACTAGCACCTCTTTTCACAAAAATGGTAGTGCCACCTTCATTAGTGACAAATGCATGGTGTTATGGCACCTAGACTTTCCTGGGAGGTACGACCGAGTTGTCCTATGGAGAGTAAGGTTCTGAGTTGGCGCTGGGGAAAGTTAAATAATACCTGGGTTTCAGTAACTCCTGAGGGAGCTTGAATAGCAAGTGGCTGGTAGGAATGTCCCCAAACTGGAAGGCTCCATGACTAGCCGGGGCCCTGGGAGGTGGTGGGCAAGACTGTGCATCTTGCCACATCTTCACGCTCCTGGGAGAGGCCACTGGTGTGTCCTGCAGCAGCTGCGTAGGAGAGAAGCAAACCAATTAGGAGAGCTAATTATCAGGGGAAGAGCAAAGAATGCTTAACTTGCTAAGTACACTGCTCAGTGTTTACACTTGATCTTAAGAGATGAACTGGATAGAGAAACAGAAGAGCTGACGAATGGTGTCACGGGGATGGGACGTTCCCACAGAGAGCCATGAGCAAGGGGCAGAAGCAGAGTATCTCCTTAACTCTTCTTGCAGCCAGGTCCTTCTTTCTGACGTTAGGAAGTCAAATCCACTTCGACTTGGGAGCTTTTTGCTACCAGGACGGTGTAAAATAGAACTGGAAGGAGTGGGGGGATTGTTCTTCTCTTGGGGAAGCAAAATTTAGGAGCACAGGAAGAACCATCATGTCCCTTGAGAGAACCAGCACTTGCCCAGCAGCACCGAGGTGCCCACAGCCAGCCAGCGGGCCCTGGAGCCTCCAACCACCACCTCTGCTTCATGGCCATTCGCTTGGGCAGCAGGGCAGGTGAAAGGTCGGAGAGAAGAGGGGACAGAAGAAAAGGGACCATACCCTGGCCCTGCCTTCATCAGAGTTGACTGTGCACAGAAGCCTGTGCAAGAGGAAGCTTTGAACTTCCAAGTAGGACTGAGTTTCAATCCAGACAAACAACCATAATAAATATCAAATGTGACTAGAAAAATAATTGTAAATACTGAGATTTTCTCCAAGGCAGAGCCCACATTCTGAACTGCCCATTCACTTCTCCCAGGGCCTCAGGGCTTAGCGAGTATCTCCATTAGTCAAAAGGGAGGCGGTTACCTTGCTAGTGATTGGTTCAGGGGTACACATGTGACCACCTTCTCCTGGCCAATGAGCCTTGAGGGAGAGTTGGGGGCAGGGCTTGGGATACAAGAGGAACCACCCGCAGAGTCCGTGCTTCGAGCATGGGCAGAGTCCCTGCTTCTAGCATCAGATGGAGCCGAGAGAAACGTGGCAAAGCAGAGCTGAGTCCTCACAGGCCAGGCAGGAAGCCCTACCTGCCCTTGAATGAATGGCCCATTCTGTGAGATTATTATTATGATTATTGAAGCCATTTCTTTTGCAGTTTTCTGGAACCAGCAGCTAAAGGCTTCCCAACAGATTCAAATTCCTTCAAGGTTAGGTTTTCCTCCCTGACTCCTGGACATAGCCTTCAGGATGCAAACTTGGTATCAGTTATTGAAAACTTTCTTCACTTGCACATTGCTGAACAGAGATACTCAATCGTACCCACTAGAAAGTTAAGTGACTTACTTAAAATCACAGCCAGATCTTGATCCTACTGAGATCAGAACCCAGCCCGCTGCTCATGCCGGGACTCGCCCCCGCGGGCCTCTCCCTCTCTTAGTCTCCCTTGTCCGTCAGCAGCAGTGGCATCAAGACGCAGTTTGGCAGGTATCTTTTGCCACCACATCTTGATTCTCTTAATGGCATCATTATTCTTCAGAGTACTGGTCTCAAAATCATAACCAGCATGGACAGCCCGCCCCTGGCTTCTTTAAAGCATCCAGCCTTTGTGTCCTGCTCTTCCTCTCAGCCACACATTTTGTTTCAGGCTTACCTTTCTATTTCCAGGGTCTCTGCTTTGAAAGCCAGCCCTGACTCTCCTGCCTGTACCATGGCATTAGCTTACCCGTCTGACTCCTTGTCTCTACAACGTTCCTACACCAAATAGTCCCACCAGCTCCTGCCAGTTTAATAATCTTTAATCTTTTAAACAGCTTAAGGCACTCCTTTCAATAGCTTTACACTGACTATAGAAAAAGATCCAAATTATGTGGGTCATATGAGGCTTGCCTGATCTGGCTCCAGCGTGGGATTCCAAGTCACTCCCCCCTCCAAAATTTCTTTCTTTTTCTTAGTTTCTTTTCCCTCCTCCAAAATTTCCACTGTTCATCAAGCTCTCCCGGCCTGTAGAGGCCCTGTGATGTGGCTTGATGAGCACACTCTTCGGGATTCTATGGCCCCAACTTTGAATTCTGACTCTGCCATTTACTGATGGGGTGCTCTCAAGTTTGTGGGGTTTTTTAATCTTTCAGGGACTCAAGTTCCTGCCCTGTAAAGTTAGAATTTTTTTCTGCTCTCAGGGATGCATAGTGAGAACCGAAAGAGACAGTGAGAAGACTCGCCAGGATCAGAGCAAATACACACAAAGCGTTTTGTATTTGCGGGTCCCACCCACATCCTGCCTGCCAGCTTTGGGCTTCTGCTCAATCAACAACAATATTCACTCATTTAAACCTGACCTATACGCCAGACTTAGCACCTGGGTCCCCTCCTCCAGAAGGACCCCTTGGTTTCCACAATAAGGGAATTCTGCTGCACGGCTCCCATAGCATATGCCCCTTCCATGATGGTAGCAGTGTGCATAGCAATAATAGCATGTACTGCATGCTTAAATTGAAAATACCACATTCAATTTTCACATCATGAGATACTACTGTTATTTATCTTCATTTATATTGAAGCAAACCGATCCAGAGATAATGGCTGATAAACAGACCTTGAAAAAATCATTCAAGGTCACTTATCTACTACATGATAAAGCCCAATGCAAGCCCTGGACGTCTGACCCCAAAGCCCAGGACTTAACCACTAAACTACGTTGCATTTTCTCTGATATTGGGCTGCAGGGGGCGGAACTAATGTCTTATTTCATCTAATCCGGGGCTTGCACACAATGAGAAATAAATAGTGTGTTCACTGACATCTCCCATATCAATAGCCCCAGGGCCCCGCTATCTGCTGTGGTCCTCACAGAGACACTCGACAGTCTCACATCATGTTTCTGCCCCTGGACGTCTTTCAGGCAGGCACCTGTCACTAAGTGTGCCACAAACTCCATTCACTCTCTTTCCCTCCAAATATTTGCCCTTCTCTTTTCTCCAAGGAGATCTCGATGGCTTCTCTGCGAATTCAATAACCCAGACTAGATGCCTCAGAATTATTTTAACTCCTCCCCCTCCTTCGTCTCCCAAATGCAATTAGTCTGAGTCCTGTATATTCTATCTTCTAAGTAGCTTTTGAAATCCTTCTCTCCAGTTCTAGCATCACTGTGCTAATTTAGTCTTTCAGTAATTTGCAGCTTTACAATGAAAAAAAAGAATATGATTTCATTTCTGTTGGGGTGATTCTAAATATCTTCTCTTCATAAGAGTAACATAACTGATGACCCTTTGGGATTTATGAAGTATACTTCTTAATAGCATAAAACATTTCTTATTATGTTATTAACTGTTCATGCTTCCCCAAATCATTGTGCAGCAGGGAAATACTGGCAGACAAGTGACATGTGGTTGACGTTAAATAAAAATTATGTCAAACAGGAGGCCATAGCCTGTAAGGGCACGGGCTCTGGGGGTGGAATTCCAACTCCACCTTCCATCTGCAGGAGCCTGGGCAAACTGCTTACCTTTCTAAGCCTCAGTATCCTTTCCTGTAAGGTGTGGTTAGTACTAGAACTTACCTTCTATGGTTATGGAAAGATTTAGTAAGAAAATCTGCTTGGAGGGCTTAGTGTAATGCCTCGTAGATCAGGGGTGTTGAAGGCTACCCATTAATCATATTAATGGTACCCTCAGGCCTGGGAGATCTCATTATTAACCTCTCAAAGAGCAAGAGTTCCTGAAGTCCTGACCCTGTGCTCAATTCCTTACACGACTTCTGCCCTTCCAGACAAGGAGTGTCATTTTTTTTCAGTTGCGCTCCATGCTGTGTATTAGAATCAGCCGAGGGGCTTTACAAACCGCTGCTGCCTGGGCCCACTCCAAGAGCTTCTGACTGAATTGGGTCAGCTGCAGCTTAAGCGTTGGGATTGTAAAGCTCCCCAGGTGTTTCTAATGTGCAGTCAAGGTTAGGCCACCCTGGTTTGACAAGGCCTGGGTGCACCTGTCTGTGGCAGAAGAAGGAGCACATCCCTGGCACTCTTAGAGAAAATCACGGGACCTGCTGGAGACACAGCAGGTGTCAAGAGAGCAAGACATCAGCTACAGAAATTGAGAACCTATGTCAAGGTTCTGTTTGTTCTGTGACTGCCAAAAGGCAGGTTTTCATTAAGATATGAAACAAGAGCTAACAAGAAAACCACTGCAACATTTTGGTGTGATTCACCTGTGGATGGTTCATCAAGCCACTTCGTGGGGGTACTGACCCCCATGGGATCAGGTGACATCTGCCCCTTTTCCCCGACATCTCCTACAGGACAGGCTTAGGAGACGCCTCTGGATAGAAAGATATAAAACTCATACTAAGTTTTTGACACTTACCTGGTCAATATTCAAAGTCTTGGCCTTGTGAAGCCTCATGGAACCTTTAAGCAACATTAGAAAAGGTGGTTTGTTTAAACTGCAGCCTCCCAGGGACACATCTCTCTTGGTAGATTTACTGGCCAAATCTAGGACTTCAGGACTCTGTAATGACCTGGAACAAGGGCAGAAATGAAGGCCACCGCCAAACTCCAACACATCCAAAACATCTAGAAAGACTCATTGGTGGAGAGAGCCCACTTCAAAAATAAACATTCTCACTGCTATGGTTCCTAAATGGACTTCCATTTCCTACCTTTATATCACATCTAGAAGCCAGAAGAGGGGCTCAAGAAACTTCTACTGACCTGGATTGTGGCAGGGCCAGAATACTAGATAGTTATTTCTTTAGAATGAGCATCAGAGAGAAATATGAAGGTGAACTATGTACAGAAGAGATGGATGGCGCTGGATGATACAGAATGAGGGTAAACATCAGGAAATTCCAGAGGAGAGTTCACGAAGGATTTATATGACTACATTTGAGTAGGAAAGACTCAAACAGATTTGCTTTAGCTCATGATTGTTGTCTGAGCCTTACCATGGTAACAGCTGGTGCTAAGCACCCCAGTGTCCTCTCCGTCACACCTCATTCCTGCTCCTGTCTAGAACTAGATGTTTAAGGAAAATGTTTCCTCAAGTGGGATAACTCTGAGCTTCATTCTGGCCAAAGAGGACAGTGCCCTCATGGATGAGAGGGCTGATGGCACTGCTTTGGTGGCCAGAAACTTCCAACTGAGGTTTTCCAGTCAGAATCAGCTCTACCTTTTTGCCCCGGGAAGGATTTTCCCTCTTCTCTAAGAATGATCATTTTGCATCAAAAGAAAATGTTTAAACACTTGCTTGGAGGCACCATGCTCTGTTAGCTCTACTAAAAGTCAAGTTCAATGCTGTTGTGATTGAGTTTTCCAGCCCTGCAATGGTCCATGCAATTCCTTGGCCTTGAAAACCATGAACAGCTGATTAAATCTAAAGGCACAATTAAAATGAACTAAATGAACTAAAATTTCAGTGTGAATATTTTCCATGCATATGATTTGAAGTTTATTTCAATTAGACCTTTACCAAGTTATCTGCCAGTGCTACTCCTCTAAAGGTAGGCTGGGCCCAGGAGATTTGTATGTTTTTCTTTTTTCCCCTGAGGCAGAGTCTTCCTCTATTGCCCTAGGCTAGAGTGCCATGGCATCAGCCTAGCTCACAGAAACCTCAAACTCCTGGGTTCAAGCCATCTTCCTGCCTCAGCCTCCCAAGTAGCTGGATTAAAGGTGCCTGACATAACACCTGGCTACTTTTTTCTCTTTTTAGTAGAGATGGGGTCTCACTCTTGCTCAGGCTGGTCGCAAACTCCTGTGCTCAAACAATGCACCCATTTCAGCCTCCTCAAGTACTAGGATTACAGGTGTGAGCCACTGCACCTGACCTATGGTTTTTTTTCCAATGCCGTACATATTGCCAAAGAGAATGTCTTGAAAGATTGTGGCATGAGGGCCTTATTCAGCACATGTGGACCAATCTGACTTTGCTAACAGGACTAGTGAGATGCCCCCTCACCTGAGCAAGCCATTTTCATCAGTTACCCACACAGAGAAGATCACTCACCTCCGGACAAAAATGTTGCTGATACAACCCTCAAAATGACTCCCACCCAGACGCAGAGATTGCTGGGAATTTGAAATGCCTCTTAGCCTTTGGTTATTTCTCTGAGGCTGGTCATCAATGAGAAGCCGAACCCTGAAAGAGGAGGAAAGCAAATCAAAGGTGTGAAGTGCTGGGAAAAGGTTTTCACCATGTGGTCAACTTCCTGTCTCACCCAGACTCAATATCTGTTATCTAAAATAGCCAGGGAAATTGACTTACTTCCAGAAAGCATTTAAAATTATTTCATGTGTGTCATTTTGCACATAATATTTTTATTAACACACTGACTGCCATATGAGTTTTATTTGACTCATGCTAATTTGGAGCCTGGAGGGTGGTGAAGCATATATAACTCACACAGTTCTTTACCTTGGGAGCCACATGGTGTGCAGGCAACTCACGCTGCCGTGCTGTAGCGTACATGTTACATGATGGGTGGCCCCTTGGACAAAACCCTGCAATTAGGTTTGTGAAAATCCTACTCATTGATGTGTTCTTATTGTTGCATATAACTCATGCATGGAAAACAATGAAAAGTAACAAATGTTTAATTAAATTGGAAAGCCTAGTTTTTAAAAATTGATTCATTTTGTATTTGAAGGTTTTATTCTAGTTTCTTAAGAAAGCACTGTGGCCCCAGTGAAAAAAACTTTTTTTCTAGTGTGGTAATCAACGTACTCAAGATTTGTATACACAGAAAAAGTGCATATATGATCAGTGTTCAGCTCAATCAGTTTTTGCAACATAAGTACACTAGCAAAGCCAGCACCCAGATAAAGAAACTTGCACCTCAGGGACCCCATCTTGTACTTCCTTTTATCTCGACCCTCCCTCCCTCTATCCTGAATTCTGATAGAATAGTTTTGCTTGTTTCTGAACTTTATATACATGAAATCATAGGGGACGAATCACACATGCATGACTCTCTGTGCTCCACATTATGTTGCTGTGATCCACCCATGTAATTCTACATAGTTCTAGATCTTTCTTTCTCATCACTGTATATACTATTCCATTTAGAATACGACACAATTTATTTATCCATCCAACTGTTGATTTGCTTTTTTGCTAATGAGGAAATTGATCTCAAACAAGGAAAAGGGCCAAGACTTACTAGGAAAATTGTTTCAGCATCAAGGACAAACATTTTGTAAAAAGACACCAGAAGATTCCATGGAACAAAATAAAACTCTCACAGCTCCAACAGAAGTACCATTCCACCTACCCAGAGCTGTCGCTTATTATAGATACATAATGCAGTAAACCATCCATGTACGTCTGTGGGGACTGAAAAATTGGGTCACTGCTGTCCCTGGTGCTCAATTCAATATGACCATCTTCCAGAGTGATCTGCAGGCTACTTGTCTGAAATCATCATAGAATATACCCATCAAAAATTAGTTTGCATTAAAAAAATTAGTTTGCATTTAAGGATTATGAATTATATCAACACTGAATTATTATCAAAACCATGTATACAACAGTCAGGATATTTGGCACAAATGTTTTGACTTTGCTATTTTGATCTAAAGACTACTTTTGAACATTTTGACCGCATGATTATGAACATAAAAATCTTATAACTAGACCAGACTCAGTAGTTCACACCTGTAATCCTAGTACTCTGGGAGGCTGAGGTTGGTGGATTACTTGAGCTCAGGAGTTGGAGACCAGCCCGAATAAGAGCAAGACCCCGTCTCTCTACTAAAAGGAGAAAAACTAACTGGGCATAGTGGTGATTTGCCTACCCAGCTACTCAGGAGGCTGAAGCAAGAGGATTGCTCAAGCCGAAGAGTTTGAGGTTGCTGTGAGCTATGACACCAAAGCACTCTACCCAAAGTGACAAAATGAGACTCTGTTTCAAAAAAATAAAAAATTCTTATTTCACTAAGGATGAATGTGTCAAAACCATCTTTGTAGACCTACATTCAATAAGCCAACCTAATTTCTAAATCAATTATACAAAACAGTTAAGCCATTTCTAAATTTTTCTACTTCTACTTTCATTTTGCAGAGGCTGTAACCATCAAGATCAATTCTTTTCTGAATAAATTCTATAGCAAAGCTTGGATTCATCAAATTGTTTTAACATAAGAATATCACACTGATTTTTTTCTCTTTCATCATTATGAATTTTTTATTTTCTGGACATTATTTCTAACAAGTCCAATTCTCCACGTCAAACTCTGCAAGTCTAAATTTTGGCAAGGTGATTTGTCTCTGTTGATTATAAATCTTAAAAAATGTATAATTTCAGCAGTTATCATTTTAGTTCTGTTCATATTTTTTTCTGCAGTTTTCTGTAGTTTTCAATAATATGTGCTTCTTCAGTGATCTCTTAGGCTTAAAAAAATTTTATGGTGTGTGGTTACAGACATGTTGGCTTTATTTTATGCTGATTCTTGTTGAATTGGCAATATTCGTTATGAATTAGATAAAGGAATGCTAATTCATACATATTTCTTAGCTAACCTATTAATGGAGGGAAATGTCCTCGGGTATTTCTAGGATTCTCCCATTATCCAGGATGGAACTAATCTTTTCCTAACCCAATTCTTTCAGCTGCTTTTGATCATTTTACATATTGTGCATTAAGTGTTCCTACATGTGACAGAGGAAACAAGTGTCAAAAGAGCTTGGGCAAAACATCCTGCTTTGATGGAAAGCCACCTCCACAGCTAAGTGTTGGCATGTGCTTCTTCAGGGCTCATTAAAAAAAAAAAAAAAGGATCTCTAAAGACTGGTGAGCTTTAGAGATGACCAACAAGAGAGGAGTTTCTAACTGCATCTTTCAGCAGATACTGGATGTTTCTTGTGCTCTGACATCCTGAAGAAATAAATCCAAAATGATCGTATTCTAACCGGCTTCTATTTTAAAATTCTACTCATTCCACAAGAGGATTTCAAACCATTAGTTGACTTCTGTACCTACAAAACCACACTAGCTAAATCCTCTTAAATTATAAGGATTCTCCTTGTTGAAGATCATTTCTATGGCTCTGCTATATATGGGGAAAGATCAAAGGACTTTATTTTCTCCCATTTTCTAGATATAAATATTGTCCTACTAGCTGATGCACAAGAGGAATGTGAAGAATTATCTTTTGGGCTCAGTGCCTGTAGCACAGTGGATATGTTGCCGGCCATGTACACCCAGGCTGGCGAGTTTGAACCCAGCCAGGGCCAGCTGAACAACAATGACAACTGCAACCAAAAAATAGCTGGGTGTTGTGGTGGGCACCTATAGTCCCAGCTACTTGGGAGGTTGAGGTAAGAGAATCGCCTGAGCCCAAGAGTTTGAGGTTGCTGTGAACTGTCACAGCACTCTACTGAGGGCAACATAATAACACTCTGTCTCAAAAAAAAAAAAAAAAATTATCTTTTGTGTAATCTAAAAGGAATAATAGGGATCCATTCTGGTTTTTATCCTTAGATTTAAAACTTTAAGTTAAATTTTTAACATAATAGTTACACATATAATTCACCTTCACTCTATTTATAAAGTATACCTGGAGAGAACGAAAAGGAGTCCAGAAATATACACAGATTCAATTCTATAAATTGTAACCT
>NW_003852407.1:27109382-27111761 GCF_000181295.1 Otolemur garnettii
TTTGGTTCTATTCAATTATGAAAAACGTGGCTTGAATCACCGAAGGCCAAGCTGAAACAATGGAGGGAGTTGTCTGGGATCATATCCCGTATCCCCTACCCCTAGCTGTGTGACTGGGGCAAGGGTTGTAGTGAGGACTAAACAAGTTAATTCTCAGCAAGAGCTTGGAATAGTGTGTGGCACAGGGGCACGAACACTGGAGGGTTTCTGAGTCAGAACGGCGCTGCTCTGGAGCCAGACTGCCCAGGGTCAAGGTCTAGCCCCACTGCTGGAGCAAGGAATTTAACTTCTCTGTATCTCTGTTCCTTTGTTTGTACAATGGGAATATGTTAATCTGTTCATAGTGTTGTCATGAGTTTAAATAAGTTAACACACATAGCACACTCAAATGGTAATTGGTACAGAGTAAGGACTCAGCGTGAGCGCGCAGGTAATATCTTTCCCGTGTTACTGCTGTTCTTGTGAGAGCGCAGATCAGTAACTTTCTCTGTGCCACTGCTGTTATTACAATGAGAGCAATTTCCCAAGCAGCTCCTCCTACATGGCACTGCGGTGTTTCCCCTTTGATTTGACTTCTGGATCTGTCTGAATCTGAATTCACATAAAGCATGAACACACACGAACTGAATGAAGCCCAGGCAAATATTTGTGTTTCTTAAACAAACAATGTCCTAAGAAATCCCCAAATTGATTTCATTCTAAATCCCGAAGGTGGCTCACTTTTCTAAATGGAAAGGTGTCTGCGTTCATTTTAATCCAATTCATTATGAACTGTTGAGCTACATGTAATATGCATAAAATTAAATTTCATTTAAGAAGAAAAGGAAGAAACGAATCCTCACAGGCACTACAGCACGAGTTTAAGGGTTTTTTTTTTTTTTAAATAAAAATGGCTTTTTGCCTCAGAAGAGGAGGAAAGTTCACTCTGATTCCTAGAACTTGTCTATTTATACACAGTTTTAGATCTGCTCTCTCTTGGGTTTCAACACTTCTGGCATCCGCATCCCCAGAAGCCTCTCTCCATAGATTATTGGTCAAAGAAGGTGGCAGAAAAGGGAAGGAGGGAGGAGAAAGGCGGGCCCCAGATACAGAGCACCTATTTTGTGCACGGGCCTATTCCCTCGTCCTTATGATACTTTCTGAAGAGCACTCAATGTGCCATGCACTGTGCTAATTCTTTCGCACACTTTGAATCCTTCAAACCACCCTATGTCCATATTACAGACATAGAGCCTTAGGGGGTTAAGGTACCTGTCCAAGGGCACACAGCTGGCAGAACTGAGTCACAGGTTAGTGTCACTCGAAGCCCCTGCTTTTTGTGCAGAAATTCTATGTACCTGCAGCACTTGGAAGTGGCGGGTTGTCTTCCCATAGAACAGCTGTGTACAGGAGAGGGGTTAAGACAGAAGACTTGTTTCCACTGTTCCTTAGGAGAGTTCTTGTTACCTTGGCTCATCTGAAAGCCTAGAGCTCTACATTTATTCCAGGAAGCCGGGTCTGAGCACACTTGCTGAGGAATGTAATGGTTAGGGGTGTATGTTGTCATCCTCATGGGTTCCTAGGTAGGGAATGTTCACAGACTCTGGGCTGATCTGTCCATAAAAACTTAGCCAGTTTTACAGCTGCTATTGGCAGATTTCAGACCACAGCAAGTATGAAACATAATCCTAAACTCAGCGTTGGGTCCTTAGAAAACATTTATGAGATCCTTGACTGATCCTTTGAAATCATTTTCTCTTTGATCTTTATTTTTATTTTTTTGTTTGAGACAGAGTTTCACTTATTAACCCTCAGTAGAGTGCCACGAAGTCAAAGCTTACAGCATCCTCCAAATCCTTGGGCTTAGGCAATTCTCTTGCCTCAGCCTCCAGAGTAGCTGGGACCACAGGCACCCACCACAATGCCCGGCTATTTTTTTGTTGCAGTTTGGCCAGGGCTGGGTTTGAACCCACCACCCTCAGTATACGGGGCCGGCGCCCTACTCACTGAGCCACAGGCGCTGCCCTCTCTTTGATCTTTATTGCCATACTCTGTTACAAACAGCATTAGGTTCTCAGGAAAAAGGTGGTTGTTGACGTTATCATGGTTTGCCCTCCTCCTGGGAAGTGGACAAGGTTAACAGGCTGTGATTTCCGAGACCTTGGGCCCCATTCCCAAAAGACACACTATAGCGAGAGGGGGGAAAACGAAACACCCACAAAGTCACTTTAGTGGAGCTGCTTTATTTAGCGATCACACTAGCTCACTGGGCTCCAACTTGGGTTTGAGGACTGACTGTCTAGAACAGGGATTTTCAACCTTTTTTTATTAACAGCACACTTGAACCTATACTTAAACTTCTGTGGCACACTTAAATCATATTGATTGAAAAAAAAAAAA
>NW_003852407.1:27111781-27134488 GCF_000181295.1 Otolemur garnettii
GGAGCCCGTAGCTCAGTAGGTAGGGCGCTGGCCACATATACTGAGGCTGCCGGGTTCAAACCTGGCCTGGGCTAAAGAACAACAACAAAAAAAGAGTAAGAAAAGAATATTGTGCTTTGAACTTCTTTCAAAAATAATTTAATTAATGCTCTTTGAAAATGTTTATGGCACAGCTAAGATCCTCTCACAGCACACCAGTGTGCCGCAGCATAGCAGTTGAAAATCACAGGCCTGTAAGAGCCTTCCATTTGTGCCAGGGATCAGAACGCCTCCCTCTGTGGGAAGAGTTGCCTGGTGGCCTCTGCAGAGCTCTACGGGTTATGGCAGAACTCCTCCTCTGTGCCTAGCCGCCTCCCAGTGACTCACATCAGAGGGCTGTTTAGGACTCTGAGCACCACCAAAGACCTCACCAGCGAGGTAAAGCCGGCCTGGAAACAGCCATCACTCAGCACTTTCCTTTTGAGTGAAAGGCCAGTGAAACCTTCTGACTGGCCTCTATCTCCTGCATTTTCTATGTTCTTGTGATGGTAATAAAAAGGCAAAGTATAAACTTGCCCAGAAAAAGGAAATGGTCCCTTACTTGGAGGATTCTACAACAGAGCTCTAGGAAAATCCTGTGTGCCTGGATTAAAATCCTGTGTGCCTTAATGTACAGAGATGACGAGGTGGAGAAAGGTTGAGTGCTGACTTAACCCAAGGTCACACCACTTTTTGGTGGCTGAGCCCAAAGAAGAACCAACTCTTTTGTGGTTCTACTTACTGCCCCATTCTAGAAAAGCTGGACTGACCGGCACCCACATCGTGGTCTGTGGACCTTTTGCTAACCCCAGGCAGATGTAAGCCACTGGCCACTAGCTTCCTCCCTGCCTCGGCTAGAATGTCTCATGGGTCCAAATGAGCCTCAGCGATCACCGGTGCCTGAGGTTTGTTCACCTTTCCTCCAGCCTGGGCTTCTCTCCGGAGACTCAGGTGGTCATGTGCACCTGCTTCTGGGGCATCTACCCATGGCTGTGTCTCAGGCCCTGGGAGCTCATCCTGTCTCAGACTCAACTCGACGCCCACTCATCTGTGGGTGCACCCCACCCACCCAGCACTCAGCTGGACACCGGGCATCATTTTTGACCAGTTTTTTCCTTTACTTCCCAAACCTGAGGACTCATTCAGTGCTCCCTGTGAGGTGTCCTAAGTATATTTGGAATCTGCTCCCTTTTCCTCCCCTGCACTGCCATTTCCCTGAGTCAGGCACCCTCGCTGCTCACCTGTTAACACACTCAGCTTCCAGCAGCTCCACCTGCTTCTGCCCTGCTCCTGTCTAATCCAATCTCTACCCTGCACTAGGCTGAGCCACTGAAAATCCAAATTTTCATCATGGCCTTTCTTTGCTGAAGTTCCCGTACTGGCTCCTTACTGTGACTTTCAAGATCTTCCTGATCTGGGCCTAGCTGCCCTCACCAGCCCCAGGGAGTAGCCCTGCCCGCCTCAGAGTGCACCCCGGCTCTTTACAAGCTCATTCTTCTCTAGCTCTGGGCACGTGCAAACTTGAAGGCTGGCATCTCTCAGGTCCTGGCTAGAGAGGCCACTTCCTGATGTTCCCAAGTGGATCAGGTTCCCTCTGCGCTGTCAACACCCTGACCTGCCCCTCTATGGCACACACCACACACTACTGCGGCGCCTGCCTCTTTTCTCTGTTCCAGGCTTCGCCCTGCTCATCACTGTGTGTCCAGCACCTGTCACACTGCCTGGTGCCAGCAAGGCTTTCAGCAAGTGCTTGAGTAATGAGCAAGTAAGCTGTCACTCTCAAATGTGCTTCTAAGTGCTGACTACCTTAAATGACTATCTTATTACATTTAATTGTATAAAATCACACTTGCTGACAATTCATAACTGGCCATCTATGGCTGAATTGCTATTTAATATTGATAATATTAAATCTTAACACCACCACCTCGGCTCTCGATTTCTTCATCTGTAAAATTCAGGACCTTGCAAAAGATCTGCAAGGTCTTTTCCAGTTCAAAGACTCTAAGGAGTAAAGATGCCCACCCCAAAGCTCTCCTGCCTGTGCTTTTTGTCTTTTGGGAATAACCCTGACAACAATAAAACACATGTTCGTGCCTCCTTACTAAGGATGGACAGATGCCCAGGTAAAGTGATTCAAAGGATCCCTTTGTACGACACCTTATAAATCACGTCTAATACTCCTTCCAACCAATTTATAAATTAGAAAAAGAGTTAACCAGCTTCAGATCTTAACATAAAAGTAATCATGACTAAACATTTCGGGAATGCTCTAAGCTTAGTCGTGGAGCTGTACTAACCCTTCTAGGACATCACTGGCTATCTAAAAGCCTTTTGGGAAGATACAAATTAATAAAATATAAAAATTATTTTTAACTGCATTCTCAAAGTGGTAGGGTCATTTTTCATTCAAATTAAGCTTGACTGCCTTTCCAACAATTTAATTCATTCACGTGTTCATTCATATCAGAAACAGTTACGCACTTACTCCATGCTTGATAGCATACACGGGGCAGGCGACACAGACATGACAGAGACACAGTGTCCTACACGCCTCTGGAGCTTCCTGGAGGCAGCAACCCCGGCTCTCACCATGACACCTGTCTGACTTGGGGATGCCCGTGCTCTCCTATCCTGCATTTAATAGGCCAGGGCCACTTCTTCTGCTAATTATCAGTATTGTCAACTCTACTATATTCTTTGTGGTTTCTCTTGTGCCAAGAATGAAAAATGGGGGTGTCACACACTTTCCCCAACGTCCCCCATCCAATGCTCAGTCTCATTATTCAGGATTTATGGTCTGTTTTACTCTGTTGACTACACTGTTAATACTGAAAAGTTAACATTTGGTGTTTGTTTGTTGCTGGAATTAAAACAAGTAGACAAGATTTTTCTGGTAGCAATCATAACCACAAAGGGAGGTAATCTGCTTTTTTAAAAAAATGAAGTGGGCCAGGTGTGGGGGCCCATCCTGTAATCTTAGTACTCTGGGAGGCCGAGGAGGGTGGACAGCTTGAGCTCAGGAGTTCCAGACCAGCCTGAGCCAGAGTGTGACCCTACCTCTACTAAAAATAGAAAAAATTAGTTGGGCATCAAGGGGCATGCCTGTAGTCCCAGCTACTCAGGAGGCTGAAGCAGGAGGATCGCTTGAGCCCAAGAGTTTGAGGTTGCTGTGAGCTATGATGGCACAGCACTCTACCCAGAGTGACAGAGTGAGACTTTGTCTCAAAAATAAATAAATAAACACACAAACCATCTTACCTTTCCCTGATTGCAATTGGAATTCCTCCCAAATAATATGTGTTGAAATCAAATATTTCACCTTCAATTTTAATGCTTTGAGAATTCACATTTATCCGCATAAGGTTTTGGACTTTTCCAATTTTGATTTGAATCTGAAATAAATGAGAGATGAATTAGCAAGCAATGGGAAATAAAAGAACCCTATTTGCAGAGGTTTGTAACTGTTATGTTTTTATATTTCTTCCTTCAGAATCATTTACATACACAAAGGGAAGACTCTGAGCAGTAGCACTTTTGGATGAAAATATGATATGAAAACATTTTAAAATTTTTCATTTGTCTTTATTTATTTTTTTTCAAGAAAGAGGGTCTTGCTCTGACACCCAGGCTGGAGTGGAGTGGTATGATTGCATTTCACAGCAACCTCCAACTCCTGGGCTCAAATGATCCTCGTACTTCAGCCTTCCAGGCAGCTAGGACTACAGACATGTGCGACCACATCCTGCTAGTTACAAAAAATTATTCATAAAAAGGGTCTCACTATGTTCCCCAGGCTGGTCTCAAATGCCAAGCCTCAAGCAGTCCTGTGGCCTGGGCCTCCCAAAGTGTTGGGATTATAGGCATGAGCCCCTGTGCCCAGCCTATAATATTTTAATAGAAATGTTGGCATTTGAAATCAATTATGTTTATGTATGCTAAATATATAATATATTTTGTGCCTAAATGTGCAAATTTTAAAATGATGTGTCCCTCAGTTAATAGCTACAAGTTCATTTGGAAACACAAGGGTTTGGGTTTTTTGTTTTTTTTTTGTGTGGGAAAGAGGCACTGACTTAATTTTAAGACTAAGGACATTTAACAATTCAAGTAAACAGACTCAAAAGACATACCAAATGATCTTTCCCATCGTTTATGAGGTCTCTAATTCCTTTTTCTTTTGGTGGTTCTGAATTCAGTTTGTATCTCACCAGGAGACTGCCGTCTTCTATATTTAGAGATATGAAGCGATCCTAGGGCAAGGAAACAAAGTAGATCACCACTGAGAAAGAGCGGAACATTGGAACTCAAGTCGCTCTTGTGTCACAAGCTGCTCTCAGCTCTGGCTGCCTCCTTAGTTAAGAGAGATAATGGTGCTGTAGCATCTAACCCAGGGGATGAGCATGATGGTTAAATATCATAAGTCATGTTAGACATCCTGTACAGTGGTTGACACAGGACGGACACACCTGTTAGCTATTGTATCATGATTGTGTCTCATACGATCCATGACCAGCATGAAAACAGAAAAGATACAGATCATTAATATTATTTTAAAACATGAGTGCTACCCTTTGGAGACAGAGACGGTCTTACTCCAACCCCAGCTATCTCCCACCATCTGTTTTCTGACTTAGCCCTGTGTCTCAGTCTCATCTGCCTGCTTATCCCCCACCCTTCCACTGCAGTGTTGGAGGTTCCTGGGGGACCCTGCACAGGGTTCTGCCTCCCCACACCACTCCCTTTGCCTCAACAATCATTGATACTCCTGTGGCTCTGATCCTGGTGGGCCCATGAAGTCCAGATGTTTCTCTCCAGCCTACACCTGTCTTCTCAGGGCCAGGTGTGTACATCTGATTCCCTTGTTATCGTTACTGCTCGCATGACTCACAGATACATCAAACTCAATCTCCAACTGAATTTATGACCTATGCGCCTCCCACAGGCTGCCCAGCTTGTCTCTACTTCCTTCACGCTACGTGTGTGCACCTTCCGCCTCCCAACCCCCTCACACATACCACCTTGCTGGGCAAGCCACAGGCCCTGGAGTCACTCTTGATTCCTCCCTCTCTCTCACCCAATCAAATCTTACGAATTCTGCCATTTCTCAACTCTCTCTCCATTTCATCCCAGCTAGTCTCAGTCTCAAATGTCTTGAGCCAGACTGTACAGCAATAGCCCTCTGGTCTCCCTGTGTCCCTCCTGCCTCCATTTTCCCTCTGCAGTGAGAGCAGTCTGAGTGTGTGAGCCAGCATGAGCCTGTCACTTTCTCTAGCTCTCAGGATTGAGCCCTGGCCTCTGAGCAGGTGTTGTAAGGCTCTCACCCCCCTCTTCAGCTTCCTTTCCCAGCACTCCCTCACACGGGCCACTCTCAGGCCCCTGAGTGCTCCCTCCCTCTGTCTGGATCTCCCTCTTCCCTGTCCCCATGTCCCTGGACAAATGCTATCTTCTACTTGGCCTCCGGGTCTCAGATGAAGCATCCTTTGCTCAAGAAAGTCTTTTAGGTGATGCATCTTCCTTTCTCCCCATATTTTTCCTGTGTAGCACTCCTCACAATTGTGATGTATTAGCCTTTCAATAGCAGGTCTTTAACACCAGTTTTCCTATGTAGATTATGAAGTCCTTAAGGACAGGAGACCCTGGGCATTACCACACCCCCATCACGAGGTAAAACATATATGTGGATCAGCTATGTCCCTAGTGGGAAGAGAAGCTGAGGAATTTCTGACTTGCAGCTTGAAGGTTTTGCTCTAAGGATAAGAATGCCTATCTCTGAAGTCTAAGGTCAGAGTGCTTATCTAGAGGGAAATTAGTCCTTATCTGGATCCTAAACCTTGCCCTTGGGAGTTGGGTTAGGGTTCCTCAACTCATAAACAAGAGAGTAACACCAATTTCCACTCCTTTGAGTTTGATGAATCATCCTACTTAGCAACTCTCCAGATCATTTCTTCTGTAAGGACATTATATAAGTTTTCTTCTAATATAAGTAGTATTTTTGGTTCTTATTCTCCAAGAACTTTGAAATATAGTGCAGAAAAGACCTTGTTTTGGAAAACAACCACCGTGCCCTGAAGATGCTGTATGATCTCTCAGAACTGGGGCAGCTATGGGAATCTCCTGAAGGGTCCGCTGGACCAGGTCTGTGTTCCTAACTTGCAGGTAGAAGGGACTGGTAAAATCCCAAGCTCGGGATCAATACTATGTTCTGAGACCAAAGAGCCCATGGGCTGATCCACATTTCTCCAGAAATTCTCCCTGTGGCAGCCACTCCACAGGCTCCTGTTCTCTGGTGCACTCAACTCAAGGCCTATTGCAGCAACAAAAGAGCCAGAGCAAACACTACGCCACCTCCGACCAGCAGATGGCACTGACGATCACCTGTAAGGGGTCACTCTGGATTTCTCTAACCTCATGGATTTAAGGATGGTCCCTAGGAAACACGGCTGCTTCAAAGCAGAGAAGCTTCAGCGTCTTGAAGTCAGTCAAGCATCAGGCTGGTAAAGATGCAATCCCATACAGCCTGGCAAGAGGCAGTTCAAGATGAAAAAAGCAGGAAGTCAAACAGTCTAGATCTCAGAGACTCCAGGAGGTCTTCACGTTTTGAGGCAGAATCAGTAGATTACTAGGCAACCAGTAGTTTCCAAAGAATAAAACTGAGCACAGAACAGGAAGAAGGCAGATTTCTCCCACATGTTGGTGGTACCTTCTCCAATTCCTGACTAAAGGCACTCCCCCTCATTAAAATACACACCCCCTATTTTGTGTGTAGGGGAGGGGCTCTAGAAAGACGAAATAGAGATGTATGGTTTTTAGATTAGATCAGGATTGTACCTCAGGTGATATGTCTATAACCCCAATCTTTGTGACAGGAAATAAAATACTGTACCTGAAAAAAAAACCCACACTCCTAGGAAAAGGAAACAGATGATCTTTTCACACTGTTTTTCAGATCTAGTTGGTTGTTTATAACAGCTTAGCTATCCCCAAATTGCTGAACAGAATGTACATATCTGGTAGTACTTGGGTACTTGTTATAGATTACCTGGTTTTCTGCAAAGAACAGCAAACCTCTATCCACGGTAGTCTGAATCGTTTGTCCAAAGGTTGGGAAGGGAGCATTTGGTTGAGTTGGGACTCGAGCATAACCTGTACCCTCAAAATAATTTTTGTCTGACTCTTCTTTTCTCCTGTTGACATCAATCACCGTAAGTTAGAACACAGCAGCAAAGGATCGCCACACAAGCATGCTTATGAATACAAGATGCTATGCAAAAACTGAAGGAAAGAATACGCGATCTAGTTGTCACAGTTTTCTTAAACCAGAGAACACATCTTTAAAATGTTAAAAACAGCCAGCTTTTCCTCCTGCTGTGCTCTTACACTCTTACAATCAAACCCGAGCTCAACAAAGACAATACTCAAGCGTGCCCTTTGGAAATGTCTAATTAGGAAGATGCGACCTTCCAGCTGAGGATGTTGAACTGTGAGAACTTGAGATATGATTTTGTTCTGAGTCATAAATACTTGGTCTGCCTCATACTGGAATAGTACAAATTTTTCTAATTATAGTGAAGGTTATGACCTCAAGGCAGCAATTTTCAAAAAGGTTCAGAAAGGTAGAATACCTATAAAATCATGGTATACTTTGTGGATTACTATCTTTTAAAATATACAGGGAATCTGGCTCAGTGCCCTTAGCTCAGTGGTTAGGACACCGGCCACATACACCAAGGCAGGCGGATTCGAACCCAGCCCGGGCCCGCTAAACAGCAATGACAACTGCAACAAAAAAATAGCTGAGCGTTATGGCGGGTTCCTGTAGTCCCAGCTACTTGGGAGAATCACTTGAGCCCAAAAGTTTGAGGTTGCTGTGAGCTGTCACGCCATGGCACTCTATTCAAGGGTGACATAGTAAGACTGTGTCTCCAAAAAAAAATGTACATTAAATCTGAAATTTTGTACCTAAATCAGACACCATATAACATTGAATATTTTGTGGTAGGAGGCAACATAATTTTAAGAAAAGCTTACTTTAAAAAAATTGAGAAAATTCTATCTATTATTTTACACAGATTAGGAAAAGCTTGCCATTATTAGGTTTTAGGGATGGACTGTCAGTGTTGTGATGTAAGCATAATGTGAGAACCACCAGCCCAAAGCAATCAGCAGTGACACCAGCTTCTCACTGGCCTGTTCCCTTAGCAAATGCAAGTTACCAAAGCTCCAGTTACAAAGACACTCGTTCTAGGTTTTATTTACCTTCTACAAGGCTCTACTTCAGTTGTGTTGAGATTGAAAGTTTTTCTGAAGTTGTACAAGCTCACAACATTTTCATTGAGATCATCTAATTCAATACAACCTTTGTATGGAGGGAATCTTAGTCTACTCGGAGGCTGAAAACAAAACACAACAAAACTTCTTCCAATTATAGAACAAAGGATAATAATTGGATTGACCCCTCCCAAAAAGTATAAATCTATCACACTTTTAACAATCAATATAGAATAAGGGTTAAGAATGTGGCCCTGGAGCCAGGTGCTCTGACTTTGCTATTTACTAGCTATATGACCACAGGCAAGTTACTAACCCACTCTGCCTCAGTTTACTCATCTGTAACATGGCAATGTTAATGATACTTAATTGAATTAATATATGTAAGCTGAAGTCATACCAAGCTATTACCACCTTAATCTTAGATATACTTAAGCTTAGAATATCTAGGCTATTATCACTAGAAGTGTTTTATGAATGTATGGTTAAATCCATTTTACATATAATTAATAATTAAAATAGAGACACAAGGTCATTATACAAAATTTAACTTTAAATATTTTCACTCAGTGAAATAACGTTTCTACTTACTTTAAAATCAGGTGAGTAACCTCCAACATAAAATACAACATTTTCGGGATCCAGATTAAGAAGCATATTGCTACTGCCACTGTCCATCTCATGGAATTCGGGTGTTTCCGATTTACTAGATGTGGCTCTTTTGGTGTAATTAAGATTTGCAAACTGATAAATCCTGTTTAGAAAGAAATTAGACAATATGCTTATATGAAAAAGTTAAAGAATTCATAGCCAAGATACTAAAAATGGGGTTCAGCAACAAAACATGTTGGTGAGGGTCAAGTTCACACAGAGCACGAGTCGATCAGACTGTTACCTCTGAAATTTCACTCGGTCCATAACCGCCTCCTGAGTTTCGCTCTCGGTCAGCTTCTGGTCCACTTGGAGTTCAGCCTCGCGGCCCCCCAGGTTGTAGACACACCTGAGCCGGCCACCCACAACTGCCATGCCAATGTAATCCCTGGAGGCCTGGAGACACAAAGGCCATTTCAGGATACCTCCCACATTATGTGCTCTCAACGTTCCATCCCGAGAGGATGCATTCCAAGTAACTAATGGGTTTTGTGCAATAAGCCGTGGGCAGACAGAGTAAACGAGGTGCATCTTTTGACTGAATAATACAGAAAGTTCAGTAATAATGTCTGAGCTATCTTTGCTCATGTTATAACGCACTCATTTATTCATCCTTCCCACTTGCTTACTTGCCAAACATTTGCCAAACACCTGCCATAAAGAGGGAGCAGAGGACCCAGCCGTCCACTGGATTTTGGTCTGGTCAGGGAGAGAAGTCACTGTTCTCTCAGCAGCATACAGCCTTCTCTTTAACACTCTGTGCTCGTCTCTGTTAGAACACCTCTGCGTTACCGTGGTCAGTTATGCACATTACCTTTCTTCCCTGATAGATTGTGCGTATATTAAGGTAGAAGCAAAAGGATTTTAAATTGCGGTAAAACATACATAATGTAAAATTTACCATTTGAACCCCTTTAGGTGTACATTAGTATTAAGTGTATTCACAAAATAAATGTTCGTCTATTGCAAATCCAGGATGGGCACACAGTAGGTACACAGTATCACTTTATCGAAGGATTAAAGGGATGGGCATTTTACCACAATATAAAGCAAAAAGTCACCACATAAGAAAGCCATAAATAAAAACCCGACACTTTGGAGCATGAAAGGGTAATTTATAATAGTGTTGATCGTAAAAATCTTTTAGTATAATATTTACTAGTGAGAACTAATGATCTTCTAATTGGGCAGAATTTTCAAGAACCACAGATCAGACATTGCTTTTCCAACAACCATATCCTAACCTAGTGAGTGATTAGCTTTTCCTCTAACAGTTAAGTCAATAAAATGTATGTTAAAAGGAAGGATTAAAAGCTAAGACCAATCATTCAAAATGCCTGTCACGGCAGTGGTTCAGAATACCAAAGAGATGAAGCAACTTCATGTCTTGTTGGTTAGGCAGGAGAGGGTTCATTGCATTCCCGTCCCCTTCCTGGACCTCCCTACCCTGCAGACCTGCAGCTGAGCATTGGAAGAAAGAAGACAGGTCACAATTCTGTGAGGAGGAGCTACTGCTAATTCCCAGGAAGCCTTGCTATTGTGGACCTGGTAGTGTGGTGCCAATTACCCTCCCCAAGTGTGTCTGCATGTGTACACACACGTGTGCCCACAGCCGGGCCTCCGGGTAAGGTCTCGGATCCACCAGCGCTAACACTGCATGGTATAGGGGAGGCCCCTCATGAGCCCCCCACAGTGGGGAGGGGAGCAGAAGATGGTGGGATTTGTTTACACCTGGGTGGGGTTTCCACCTGCTGTGCTGAAGCAGGGACATCATTGTGCCACAGACCTCAAAAGTATGTACCTCAAGAAACATATTCTGTTTCTAAAACAAGAGAGATGTCCAAGCAATACTTACATCTTTATTTCCCATGTACATTACAAACATATCCTCGGTGCCCCCATTTTCTCTGGAGTCAGGTCTTTGGAGAAACAAAGACAGAGATGTGTATCCTTTCAGATCTTCCAGGTCGTTGGGCATTCGGACTTCAACGCCAGATTTACCATTGAACCTCATGGGGACAGCGACCTGTGAAGAATAGGGCACGTGACTGTCAAACACTCCTCCGAAGAAAGTGAGTGTTCTGGGAGAGGTGTTTTATGATTTTGTAGCCCTCCCTTTTAACCATGTATCAGCCTCTCTCAGGCTGCGTGTGGTTAGGAGCAAGGGAGTCTAACTGTCTCTAAGACCTGAATTATACGCTCATGAAACTGTTCCAGGATCTGGGTCATTAAGCATTCATGCTCTTCCTGTTTATTAGCCAGGGGTCTTTGAGAAGTGCATTTGATCCTCTGTGCCGGCAATAATAACAATGATAATGATAACAATGGTAATTACAGCTGTGGAAGGTTCTTGTGCAGATGAGCTAAAATCTATGGATGCACTTGGCATGGTGCCCGGCATACAGTAGACATGCCAGACCTAAAAAAGATGTTTCGGATGAGCTTTTAAAGGAGCTGTTCCCCATGAATATATTACATGTTATGGCTGCATTTATTACAGGCATTTGGTTCTAAAAACTGAGTGCATTAGGCTCTCAAAAATAGTGCTTCTTGAACTCCATATGGTGAAGGATCATGTCCTCGCCTATGATCTGTCATGGACAGCACCTTTGTAAAATATACCAAAAGTTAAATGACAAAAAAGGTAATAAAGGTGGTATACAAAATGCAAGCTTACTGATCCCAGGCTTACATGTTGGGGTGATTTGAATGATTAAAATCTTCCAAACATTTACTCTCAACTTTATACTCATATATAATGGACCAGTAACAAAAGTTCTCTGACTATTGCTGGTCTGGGGACCAAGCTCGCTCTAAAACACAACAGATAAATATTCCTTAACGAGAGAAAGAACAATACTCCCCAAATGAGACATACACCAAGTCCACATTTCAATCTAGCAAGCATTCAATTGTTTTTATCAAGAATCTTGTATATGCAAGCCATTATTCAGGGGGCTTGGTCCCAAGCCATCACTTAGAGGGGGTTTGGTGATGGAGACTCACATTTATTCATTTCATGCTTTTCCCTCTGCCTTTCAGAATCTGCCCTACCACATCTCTTGAGTCCCTCCCTGACACACCCTTCTGCTTTGTATAACCTGGAAAATTCCTACACGTTCTTTTTTATTGTTTTTACTTAAGGAGATACTTTGTACATTTCAGGTCAAAGTTATAACTGTGCCGATCACCCAGAATGTGTGCATTATACCCAATAGGTGTAAGTTAACCCACCCCCTCCTCCCCTCCCACATATGAGCCAACTATGTAACCAAAACATGTGTATCCCCACAATATTCTGAAATTTAAAAGAAAAAAGAAAATACTTTATGTATGCCAAAAAATGTGGAGAATATACCTGTATATGCTTTACTAGCTTAAGAAAGGAAACATTACTGGTGTAGCTGAAACCCCTTATCCCCGTTCCCCTCTCTCCCTTCTCAGAGGTCACTGCTACTCTGGATTTGGATACATATTTTAGTATTTCCTAATAAAAATGCATTTATCTGGAAACTGTAACTAGTCTTATTTTTCATGTTTTAAATATTTTTATATAAACGATGTCCATCTGTACATATCTATAACTTGCTTTCTTTATTGGTCACTATGTTTTTAGAATTATTCCTGTTGATAAACGTGGCTAGAGTAATTCATGTTTACTGTTGTAAATATGTGGCTTTTTTCCAAAAATCGTGTTGAAACGAACATTTTTGTTTTTTGAGACAGTCTCACTCTGTTGCCCCAGGTAGAGTGCAACGGCATCATCATAGCGCACTGAAACCTCAAACTCCTGGGTTCAAGCGATCCTCCTGCCTTGGCCTCCTGAGTCGCTGAGACTACAGGTGCACAGCACCATACCTGGCTGATTTTTTTTTCTTTTTGAGACAGAGGTCACTTTGGGTACAGTGCTATGACATCATCATAGCTCATACAGCAAGCTCAAACTCTTGGGCTTGAGCAATCCTCTTTACTCCGCCTCCTGAGTAGCTGGAATTACAGGTACCCACCACAATGCTTAGAGAATTTTTCTATTTTTAGTAAAGACAGGGGTCTCACTCTGGCACAGGCTGGTCTCCAACTCCTCAACTCAAGCAATATACCCGCCTCAGCCTCCAAGCATTCTAGGATTATAGGCACGAGCCAGTGCACCTGGCCTGATCTTTTTCTATTTTTAATAGAGGCAGGGTCTTGCTGCTGCTCAGGCAGGTCTTGGAGCTCCTGACTCAAGGGATCTTCCTGCCTTGGCCTCCTAGAGAGCTAGTATTACAGGCGTGAGTCACTGCTCCCAGCCTACAATGAAGCCTATACAAGTCTGTTGGTGTTATTCATTTGTGCTGTTCTGAACTTCTGCAGGTAGAAGTGGGTGTTTCCTCTACCCAAATTCTTAACATAGTCTCAGAAACCACCTGTGGCAGCTGGTGAACACCCTGAGCTCAGAACTAGGACCTAATACCATCTGTGTCCTCAGTACCCAAAGGAGTGCTCATGCAAAGTAGATATTCAAATGCACTTGGCTATTTTTTTTTTTTTTTTTTTACTATCTTGATACTATTTGCCAGGTGCTGTTCCACACTAGCTCATCTAAATAATCTAACAATCTCATGAGTTTGGTACTATTATTTACCCCATTCCTCAGATGAAGACGTGGAGGCACAGAGAGGTGAAGTATCTGGCCAACAGTCCCACAGCTTGTAAGTGATAAAGCACGAAGCAAAACCAAGATAGTCTGGCTTGCTTAGCCAACTTCTAACCACTGTGCTAGAATACACTTCAGATTGTGTTGGCTAAATTAATGAATGAACACAGAAGGGCAAAAGCAACACGTTCTTGTTGATTTGGTTTGATAAAGCACGTATGGGTGTGGCGGAAGTAGGAGGAGGGTATTTTCTTTCAAACTTTGCCTTACAGTCTTCGTTTTCCTCTTCAAGGTTTCATGTCGGGAATAATTCTCTTTCCAAGAAGAAAGGGCAGATTCTGAAGCTCAAAAGAAGTAATACTGAGCCTAGAAATTAACCATGATGCCTGCAGGGCAGCGATATTCTGACTTGGCTTCCTAACTCTTTCCCTCCCAAGATCTTACACACAGCTGGCTAGGAACTATTAGAACTTCCATTGACACTATGTTAGGACAAACAGATCATAAGAAGGGACTGTCAGAAACTCCAGCAAATAATGTCAGGTTAAAATAAGAAAGGCTGATGAACCAGTGCTCCAGTGGTGGATAACTGCTATAACCCCAGGTCTTCCATCCTCAGCAAAGATGGATTCTACGCCTTCCAAGTTGCAGCAGGAGAGTAGTGCAGTATCACATTGGCAGCTTCTGAGCACAGCCCCTTCTCTACTTGAACTTGGAATAGCAGTTTAGCTTAGAAAAAAAAAAATCCTTCTTTCTGCCTGAATAAATTCAAGGGAAGGAAATTGCTTCAGGTCTCTGACACTGAGGATAATTTAGGGGATGAAGATCCAACTTTGGGATGACAGGAGGAAATCAAGCTTTGTACTTCAAGCAATCAAAGAGTAAGGTCAAGAGAGACAACTGATTCTTGAATAAATAAGTGCCTTTCCTTTCTTGATGAATATAGTCACCAATCAAGGTACCAGTGGTGGCTACAAACCCTGTGGGGACTCACCCCGTGGGGACACACCCACCTTATTGGCGGCATCCCTGGCCTGCTGAATTAGTTCACGTATTCTGTCCACGTTGTCAGAGATGTTTCCCAGGGGCAGCAGCTGTTGGTTGATACTTTCAATTTTGCTCAAAAGATCAGGCAGTTTGTTGGTTAATTTCTTCACTGTTGGTACGATTAGAAAATAGAAATTTAAAATTGTGCATTGAGAAAAGATTCCACGAAGATGTTCCTACTGACAATAGTTACTAAGTGGCATGTGTAGGCCTCAAATATTGAAGGGGACGGATCATAATCAAGTACAATCATTCCCCACCTTTCCCAAGGTTACAAGGTTACTTGGCATTGACCATGGTCTGAAAGTAGTAAATGAAAATTCCAAAATAAACAATTTGTAAGTTTTGAACTGCATGCCTTTCTAAGCAGTGGGATGGAGGATCACATATTCTCACCTGGGACATGACGCATCCTGTTATCCAGACTATCCACACTGTCTACACTACCCACCCATTAGTCACTGAGCAGCTGTCTGGTTATCAGATTAAAAAAACATAGTATATGTAAGATTCAGCACGATCCATGGTTTCAGGCCACTAGTGAGGGTCTTGGAACATGTCTCTGAACTACTGATGTGGATTTTATTCTGCAATCTAGGTATCAAATCCTTTTCCTTGACCACTACAGGAGAAAAAAAAAATCTGTTTTCTAGTTCTTAGTATCAGTTAAAATTTGGTGTCTCATGATTCAGGAACCCATACCACCACCCTATAAGAAAAAAATCAATAGCACTATCGATGGATTAAAATTTTAAAATATCCTATCTGATTCTAACTAACAGACTTGAATATATTATGCAAATCTTTTTTAATGTTTTCATTTCTGATAGCAGAGTTTACACAGGAAAAATTAAAATGGATTAAAGCACATAACAATGGAGAACATGTCAAAGACAGTCTGGTGAAAGAATGCCCAGTACCTGAGTTGTCTGCATCCGTCAGAGCCTTGTTGAAGTCTTCACTCTGGGCCGTCCCATACGTGTCCCTTATTCTCTCCACATCTGTCTGAATGGGGTTGAGCCCATCCAGAACCTCGTTTGTGATATCCGTGGCCTTTCTGACCGTGTTCTTGGCATTAGTGAGCATGCCATCTATGTCGCCTAATAGACACGCAAATGGGGGAAAGGAGGTGTAACTATCTCGAATGTTCAACTGAAGAAGCCAAGTACAGTGGGTTAGGAAGGTGCCAACCTCTCTGTATCCCACGAAGATCATCACGGACAGTTGTGAGATTGGAGTCTATCAGTTCTTTCTGAATCGTCACACTATTCAGCGTTTCTTGCAGGTTGTTGAGAGCCGGAATGGTTTCTAACATAAAATGGAGCATCAAGAGGCAATTACTTTGTGCATTTTCATCTCCACTGGTGTTTGGAATAGACACATTTACACAGTGTTGAACAGACTTGCCTCTCAGGGGGTCACCCCAGAGATGCCCATAGTTCTGGGATCTTCTGATTACAGAGGCCAGAAGCCTTGTGGCCACAGGCCCCTTGGAAATGCACAAGAAAGGGAGAGGCTGAATAACTTGGGGAAGGCTCAACTTCTACTCTGCTCAGAGCAAAAGATGATGCTTAGTGAAGGCCGTGTCAGTCCTATCCACTACTGTGCCCAGCACATACGGTCAGGTCAAGGCTGAACATTAGTACATATTTGTTGAATGCATGAATAGGCATTAATGAAAAAGTGAATTAATAATGCAGAAAGGATGCCTCTTCAGTCAGAGGACAAAAGAGGAGTGTTGGTGAGAGATCCTCTTCCAAAGCAAATATAGACACAAAGTAAGCATTATCTGATTCTGTTCATTTCATTTCTTTTTTTTTTTTTTTTTTTTTTTTGAGACAGAGCCTCAAGCTGTTGCCCTGGGTAGAGTGCTAAGGCGTTATAGCACACAGCAACTTCAAACTCTTGGGCTTAAGCAATTCTTTTGCCTCAGCCTCCTGAGTAGCTGGGAGTATAGGCGCCTGCCACAATGCCCAGCTATTTTTTTTAATGTTGTTGTAGTTGTCATTGTTGTTTGGCAGGCCCAGGCTGGATTTGAACCCGCCAGCTAAGGTGTATGTGGCTGGCACCTTAGTCGCTTGAGCCACAGGTGCCAAGCCCATTCATTTCTAAAATGACATATTTTTTAAAATTTTATGAAACAAAAGCAGTTGGCAGCCATTCCAAGCTAATAATATTGCCATTCTAGGGTTATTAAAAATGACCAGGGAATGCTTTAAGACCATATCAATACGATAATACATGACTTACATTTTGATTCCAGGACTGGTTTACAATAGCAATGCAGTTAGCATCCTAAGCCTATTTAAAACACTGAGCCTGGCTTGGCACCTGTAGCTCAGTGGCTAAGGGAGCCAGCCATATATACCAGAGCTGGCAACTTTGAATCCAGCCTGGGCCTGCCAAACAACAATGGCAACTACACCAAAAAGATAGCTGGGCTTTGTAGCAGGCGTCTGTAGTCCCAGCTACTTGGGAGGCTGAGACAAGAGAATCTCTTAAGCCCAAGAGTTTGAGGTTGCTGTGAGCTGTGATGATAGAGCACTCTACTGAGGGCGACAAAGTGAGAATCTGTCTCAAAATAAATAAATAAATAAATAAACAAAAATAAATAAAACACCAAGCCTATCTCTAAACTTAAATTTTGTAAAGGGTAACAAGATGTCACATCAGGAAATTGGAATTCTTGAAATTTGCTAGACAAATAATTGTATATTAGTACTTTTCTTTGTATTTTATTTTTCATGTATTTAATTTTTTTTAATGTGAAAGAAAGTAAGAAAGAAATTAATTGACAAAGATATCATCTAATCCCTCTGGAAGGACTAAGAGGTTGAGTGAGGGCTGTGGCCTCCTGGATGACCATAAGAGACCAGAGAAACTCAAGAGACAGCATTTTCAGAAAGCGGGAGTTTGGTGAAATTGAGATAGTTTAATTATTTTTAAAATATTAACTAAAATATATGAATATTTTCCAAAATTTTAAGCAAAAGTTGTGCTTAAAATTTCTCATGCTGCACTGTGGTAGTGATTTGGGGAGCTTTTAGTTGCTAAGATCTTAGGACTTAGGAAATTTTGTGGCTGGGTGTAGTGGCTCACACCTATAATCCCAGTACTTGGGGAGGCTAACATAGGAGGATCATTTGAAGTCAGGAGTTCAAGAACTTTCCGAGCAAGAATGGGACCCATTTCTACAAAAAATTAGAAAAAAAATAGCCAGGTATAGTGGGGCTTGCCTGTAGATCCCACAACTTGGGAGGCTGAGACAGGAAGATCACTGGAGCCTGAGTCGAGGCTGCAGTGAGTCACGATGACACTACCATACTCTACTCCAGGTGACAGAGTAAGACCCTGTCTCTAGGAAGAAAACAAACTAAACAACAAAAGAAATTGGGAGGCAGTTGTTCTAATGATTCAAAACTAATGATCTTGACATGTGGGTTCCCGATGCCATGATCACAAGTGAATTAAATTAAAATAGCCTCTCCCCTCAAGACTAGGCCAAAAGAGGCCTATTAATATTTATAATGCTCCAATTAATTTCACAGGTACTAGATGAAGGATGTTTAGAATATCAGCTGGACATGTGGTATTAATCAAACAAAACGCAGATTTAACTGCATTGACACGGAGATTCAAAAAGAGCATTTGCTTCTAAGCTGCCCCTCCTGTCCCACGGAGCATTGAAAGCCAGCCCCTGACTATCCTGACTGGGGCCCACCACTACCTTGCTGTAGCTTCTTCTGTGTGGTCTTGGCTTCCTTTAATAGTTTATCGCTGTCAGAACTCAGGGTCTTAGCTTTTCTTGGAAGATCTTCCTTTATCACTGTCTGAAAGTGAAGCATTTATCAGCGTTAAAAACTTCCTGTATCTTAAACAAACACAGTAAGATTTTTTCATCCTACACTAAAACGCTCATATTTGTTAAAGGACAAAGTTCATAGGGAGAGGAGAATTAGAAGTGTTCTCTAAAAGTTAAGGTTAGGGTGCTAGACAGCCCTACATGCCTCAGGGAAGTGGACTTATTTAGGCTCAGAATGGATAATCTGTGTGACTTCTATCTGGTTTCATGAATAGGTAGTTTTTAAACTGTGTAATAGACATAAACTGGTCAAATTCAGATTATCCCTATCTAGAGGTAGTTCTCTTCTATGTAACAAGTTCTGATTTAAAATAATGTGGTGATATATATATATCCCACAGTGTCCACGGAAAGAAAATAAGGAAACCAGCTGTCTCCAAAGCAGATGTGGAGAAGCTCTGGGAGAAGCGCCCACCTGGAGGGCAGACTCTGACGCGCTGAAGGCCTTGTTGGCCGCGTCCTCTGCGGCTTTGATGGCATTTAGGATGTTCTCGTAGGCGGTGGCAGCGTCCACCGCACAGCGCACCAGCTCATCCCCACTGGCGTTCCTCTTGATCCTGGGAGATGGGCAGGTTAGGTTCCCCCACAGCCTTCCCCTGCCAGCAGCTGAGGTCCCACCCCTTTTGGAAGGCGGAGACCTGGGGCGATGGCCTCCACAGCTCTGCCCCAGAGAAATGCTCAGGAATTAGCTCCCTCATCTCTGGTCAGCTTCTGACCTGGGCCTGGGGCTTTGACCTTGGCCGCACCCTCCACCCTGTTCTGCGATCCCGCTAATGCAGGGGAGGGTCAGGCTTGGCTCAGGACAAAGCAGCTGCGCTGGGCCCGCCCACATGCCCTTTGCGGCTGGGGATCACGCACTCACTCTTCCAGCTGCTTCGCCAGCTCTTGCAGAGACTGCGCGTGCTTTTCTGCCTCCACCACCAGGGACGCTTTGCCAGCAGATTTGGAAAGGTCTCTCACTTTGTCACTTAGTTCTTGCCTCACATCATTTAAAGTGGCAGCTAATTTTTCGTAATCCTATTTTTCCCCAAGTAAACAAAGACGGTGTAAATTCAAGCACAGAATGTATATACTATTTTCTCAAACTCTGAGCAATTACATTTTCTAAATTCACTTGCCACTCCAATTAATCCTGGTTCCTTTAGGTAGTGGCATGGATAATATTTCCCCAAGAGTTACTATCACCTTCAGCATTCTCACCATGGTGGGGACAACTTTTATAAAAGCACATGAAAGAACAAGACCAACTTCATCTTAAGCTTAAGTTTCGGTTTCCCCGAAGTTAAGTTTCAGGTTCTCAGAAGTCAGGACACAGGCACAAGACACCACCTCAGGGGCCCCTACCAATCAGACACACACGACCTCTAGAGGTCACTCCCTTCCCCTCGCCCATAAAAGCCACATTCCCCCTTAGAACGGGGCCTTCAGCTCGACGGAGATACTGGAGGTCCAGGTTCAGGAGCTTGAATAAAACTCTCCTGCTTTTGCATTGGACCCCGGCTCCCTGGTGGTTTTTGAGGACATCGTGATCTGGGCACAACACACAATGTCACCATCAATGTATAATGGTACTAAATCAAAGAACCTTTTTTTAAGAGATAGAGTCTATTTCACCCTTGGCAGAGTGCCATGGCATCCAGCTCACAGCAACCTCAAACTCTTGGGCTTAAGCAATTCTCTTGCCTCAGTCTCCCAAGTAGCTAGGACTACAGATGCCCGCCATAACACCCAGCTATTTTTTGGTTGTAGTTGTCTTTGTTGTTAGGCAGGCACGGGCTGGGTTTGAACCCTCCAGGTCTGGTGTATGTGGCTGGCCACTCAGCTACAGGCACCGAGCCCAAAGAACCTTTTTTGTGATTTAGAATTAACTATAATAAAAGATACTTTTAAAATCCCCATTGGACTGCTAAGAAATTTTGTCAATATTTTATCAAGTTTTAAAGGTCTTCTGTTAACAAAGGTATGATTGCTATTTTTAAAATAGTATTATAATGTTTTGCAGGTGTTATAACAAAAGCGATTTTCTCCTTGTAGACAAATTAGATAATACAGATAGATATAAAAAAGACATATCATTCATACTCCTCCTCTAAGGGAGAACCATTGTTAATTTCAGTTAAATCCTTTCTATTAATATCTAAAAGACATATGCTTTGTGAAAAAATAGGTCAGCCCATCTCATTGTTTCCTGGCAACATAATTAAAATGCTTTTAGATGTTTCTAGAGAACAAGTGGTCTCCTCTACCTTCTGGCTTTTCTCCAGCAGCTGCAGCAAAACGTTGGTTTGCAGCAAAGATGAGTCTGCAGTGGTTAGATACTTGGTGAAATCACTCTGCAGAGAATTTATTTCTTTCACTTGTCTCTGGAGAAAATGAAAAGAATACCTGCTTGAGCTCCATGATATATTATCAGAAGACCAAGAGATATTTATCAGACAATAAGTAATCTCAGAGTCAGAATGCTTTCATGAACATAAAGATCATCTAAGTGACGATGAAGTGACAGGAATTCAGCTCTCTCTGCAGTGTCACATGTTATTGTAGTTCCCTCAAACTATATGCAATGAAACGATTGTCACTGCTGAAGGATTTTTCAACAGTAGGGGTTGACTTAACCTATAAGGTGGCTATATTATTGAGGTCTTTTTTGTTAACTTTTTAAAGTTTTTTTAATTACTAAGGTCTTGTATATGGAACGGGATGAAGAATTTAACTAAATAAACTATCACCAACTGTCAGCACACTTTACATGCCAGCACCAGTGAGGACCTAGCAGGCCTTTGAAGGAGAGGTTACAGAGGACCCGAGAATGTTGGGCCCAAAGGAGGCCAAACATCAGAGATCCACCACGTCGGATCCTGCTCCCTTCCCTGGCATAATCAGCGGCTTCACACAGAGGTGTGACTATTTAACGGTGAGAACTAAGCATACAGTCAGCCACTATGATGCATGTATTCAATATATTTATTTTCTTTATTTTTTGAGACAGAGCCTCACTCTGCTGCCCTAGGTAGAGTGCCATGGTGTTACAGCTCACAGCAAACTCAAACTCTCGGACTTGCGTGATCTCTTGCCTTGGCCTCCCAAGTAGCTGGGACTACAGGCACGCCCCACTATGCCTTGCTATGGTTTCTGTTTTTGGTAGAGACAGGGTCTTGCTCTTGCTCTGCCTACCTCAGGCTCCCAGAGTGCTGGAATCACAGGAGGGAACTCCCACACCCAGACAACTGCATTTATTTTCATTTACCAACGGCCTCCTCTTTTGGAGTCAGTTCCGGATTATGCAACTATGATCCTGCTGTCAGTTTATAACCCCTCACACTTTCGTTGTTTTAGAATACAATGTTCACCATTAAAAATATAAACTATAAAGTCCAGAGCTCTAAATTCTAGCCATATGTCATCTGCATTTTTTTTTTTTTGTAGTTTTTGGCCGGGGGCTGGGTTTGAACCCGCCACCTCCAGCATATGGGGCCGGTGCCCTACTCCTTTGAGCCACAGGCGCCACCCTGCTGTCTATATTTTTATTTCCTATAAAGCAAGAAATAGCTTAAAATGCCTTGCTGGTGATTATAATGATGACATTTATACATATGACCCGAAAAGTCAGTTATTTAAAACACATAATATACAATCTGGATTCATTCACCAGAATAATACTAATTTCTCATCTACTTGGCAACATTATTCCCCTACTATGCCTTCAAAAACACTTCGGATTGCTTTGTGTCTGTGGTTGATATTCAGGAACTTTTCTGGTGGCTGAGGAGTAGAAATGACTTTGGTTTTGCATTTAATGCTCCATTCTTGTTTGGTCAGGGATAGAGGTGGTAGAACCAGAGATCCAGACAGGTACCTGGCCATGGCACCTTGTTAATAATAGAGATCCCCGTTTCCTTCATCCTTACTGATCAAAGTGGGAAGCTTAGGGATTGGGACCTCACCTGGATGGCTCCCAAAGCTCTCTCATTCTCTTGGTTGAGGCCAGTGGCCTGCTTTGCTTGGGCAACCGCCTCCTGGAGCATGGCACGGAGGTCACTGAGTTTGGCTTCATAGTCATTTAAAGAATCCCTCATACTCTTAACAAGTCCATTGTGCTCCACCTGGTGAGTTTCCAACCAGCTCCGGATCCGGTTCAGCACTGTAATACATTAGTTTCGGTTTTCCACTTGAGAGATGAGTATATTGAAGCTACATTAGAAAAACTACAGAAGGAGAACCG
>NW_003852407.1:27134663-27140051 GCF_000181295.1 Otolemur garnettii
CCTAAGGTTAAGGGACCAGTCAAGCTAGAGTCTTGAACTTCACCTGTGGAGTATAAAGGTCACATTCCTTCTGCGGCTAACACCACCTTCTTACAATCAAAAGCTGAGATTAATGTTAAATTTGAACAATAAAAATGCTGCAGGAAATCTGTTATTATCTGTATATTAACCACTGATACATCATTTTATTAAAGGATGAATATCAGTACTTGAAAAAATAATGCACCAAACTAATATTTATTTCTCAGTTTTCAACTAATGAGACGTTTTTCCTAATGAAAACCTTTAGTATATTTATTTTTTGTGTAGAACAGGGTGAGTATTCCCTAATCTGAGAATCTAAGATCTGAAATGCTCTAAAACCCAAATCTTTTTGAGTGCTGACATGACACCATGCCACAGTGGAAAATTCCAGTCCTGACCTCACACAACAGGTCATAGTCAAAATGCAGCCCAAAACCTTGTTTCACAAAATTATTAAAAATATCGTATAAAATTACCTTCAGCTATGTGTATAAGGTGTAAATGAAACATAAATGAATTTCGTGTTTAGGCTTGGGTCCTATCCCCAAGAGATCTCATTAAGGACATGCAAATATTCTCAAATGGAAAAAAACTGGAAACACATCTGGTTGCAAGTATTTCGGATAAAGGATACGCAACCTCTAGTAAGGCTAAAATCAATTTGTGATTCGAAAATCCAACAGTGGTGAAGTGACTGTTAAAAAGGATCTAACTAGAAAATTGGGAAGAGGTGAATGAAAGTCAGGAAAAGAAAATACAGTTAAAAAAGGGAAAGAAAGTCTCAATATCTAACTTTTAGGAGAGGAAACTTTTCTTCTTTTTTTTTTTTTGCATGATGGTAAGATATTATATTCTATAGTGTCTCGGTAATTTGGAGAAAAGGATCTTGGTCCTCTGGGGGAGGGGGGGAGTTACCTATTTTCACTACATGATATGACCCAACAGAAACATCTGCGGAAATGGTGAGACTTTCCACCTGCCACTGGGAGCTCTATGCTGCCATCTGCACACTGTCCTTTCACGCCAATTAGAAGGGAAGGGATGCAAGAATTTGGGGAAGTCCTTACAGAGCTGGGCCTCTCTTCTCTCAGCTTCTGCTTCTCTTAGGTGCGTTCCCAGGTTCCGGTTCCGCAGCTCCCTCATCATGCGTTCAGCCTCAGCCAACTCTCTGGAAAAGTCACCTGAAGGCACATTGTTCCCTCCTCCATCTGTCCCAGAGATCTGTTTCAAGAGAACTAAAAAACATCAAGTAGTTTATTAAACTGGGAATTCTGGGCTCCAGCAGACCAAAGCAACAACAACAAAAAGGCAGAAACTTTCGTGAAGGTTTCATATTAGTTGTTTTAGTACCACAGGGGATCCCTTTCATAACGTTGACCTCTGCAAAGGAATTCTTTCTGTGTACAATAAAGATTATGTAACAAAAAAAAAATGTAGTAGAGCTGAGTAACTCTTCTTACTGTGCACATTCCGGATGACATTTTTAATCTTCGTGTCCAACTCTTTTACGCTTTGGGTTGTCCGGTCAACATTGTTACGCAATGTTTGTGCTTTTCTGGAATTCATTTGTGCCTATACGAAAAATCAATTGATTAGGACCAAATTAAGTTGACTGAGGAAAGAAAGACCTAAAAAAAAATTGTGAAAGAGGAAAAAGTAAGTTAACCCAACATATTACCTTTTCTTGCAAAGTCTCAAACTCACGATTCAAATCACTCAGCTCTTTTTCCAGGCCATCTATTTTTGATCTGTGATTTGAAATGGCAGAACGGTAGGCGAACAACTGATTCTGTACAAAGAAATACAAAGTTGATGTCGCTTTAGAGTAGAAATCTAGACTAAATCCTGGTAATGAGATGAAAAGAGTCACTTAACAAGACCGATGCTGGTTCCACCAGAAAAAAATTGTGGTTCTTTGAAATAGGTTACATGAAGAATCTACTGTCTGGCTCGGTGCCTGTGGCTCAGGGGGCTAAGGCGCCAGCCACATACACCTAAGGTGGCGGGTTCGAATCTAGCCTGGCCCCGCCAAAACAACAATGACGGCTGCAATGAAAAAATAGCCAGGTGCTGCGGTGGGCGCCTGCAATCCCAGCTACTTAGGCGGCTGAGGCAGGAGACTCGCTTGAGCCCAGGAGTTGGAGGTTGCTGTGAGCTGTGATGCCACAGCACTCTGAGGGCTCCAAAGTGAGACTCTGTCTCAAAAAAAAAAAAAAATAGAATCTACTTTCTGATGTAGATTGCAACGTGGCTCTAGAATAAAGCAGCAAATGTGCAAAACGTGAATAAACAAGAGATATTTTCTTGAATTAATGAGCTGACCTCATAAAATGAGAGTGATACTACTTATCTGATGTGTTAATTTTCATATTTTATAATAAATATAGTTTTAAAAAAATCTATAGTGGCTTTTCCCTGCTGAGGAGCACAGAGGTGGAGGTTTGGGTGAGTTCAAGATTCAGCTTCACTGATAACCCACTGCCATGGCCAAGAAAGCCATTGCTGCTGGAGGTGGAATGGACGTTAAAGCTGCTTTACACAAGGTGCCAAAGACCTTTCTTGTCCTCCATGACCTTGCACGTGGAGTCTGCCAAAGCCTTAGACAGGCACCAAGCCCATCTTTGTATGCTTGCATCCAACTGTGATGAGCCCGTGTATGTCAAGTTGGTGGGGGCCCTTTGTGCTGAACACCAAATCAACCTAATTAAGGTCGATGACAACAAGCAACTAGGGGAATGGGCAGGGCTTTGTAAAATCAACAGTGAGGGGAAATCCAGTAAAGTGGTTGGTTGCAGTTGTGTAGTAGTTAAGGAATATGCCAAAGAATCTCAGGCCAACGATGTCATTGAAGAGTACTTCAAATGCAAAAAATGAATAAATGAAACTTTGGCTCATGTTTTTTAAAAACAAATCTGTAATGAACCTGACAATATTAAAAGAAAGTACACATGGCTACTTTATTGAAGGAACCATTAGATTCAAAGGATCTAACCTAGTATAGCTGGCGGGAACTCAGAGGTCACAAAGTCAAATAGGCTCAGATGATAAATAAGAAAATGGAATCCCAAAGAAGTTGGGTGACTTGTCCAGGGCTGTAGAGGTGATCAATGATTGTTTCAGGACTGTAATCCAGGTCCCTTGTCCTTTTGTTTAGTACTAAACAGACTCATGACTTTTAGACACTAACGTTGCTGTATGTTATATCTACACCAATGGTTACTTTCAATTGGGGGGGGGGAGGTGTTAATATCTTGAAAGATTTTACAAGAAAAAATGATACTGTTGCTTCCATGTGCAAGTCAGAGCCAGTGTTGGGTAAAAGAATGCAGGCTTTAGAGTTTAATTCAAACCCTAATTCTACCACTTAGTAGATGAGCCTCACTAACAAAGTCTTACTCCACCAACAGAAACTGGGGATTATAAAGCTTAGCTGCCAGGTTCATTTCAGTGCTAAGTGGGCTAAAGTATCCTAAAATATCACGGGCACATGAGCACTCAGAAACGTTACTTCCTTTCTCGTATTTACTCCCACTGAATTTTTACATGGTATGATATGACAAAATGACAGTTTCATTTTAATTTTACTATAGGGAAACTGTGACACATTACTATATAGAATGTCAGCAGAACAGCTGCATAAGAGGTCTGGTGGATAAAACACGATCTTCAGCATTTAATTTTGATTTGATTTCTAGAACCCTCATCATGTAAACTGGTTTTAGTCTCATATCTCATATCTCATATCTTTTACAATTGAATTTAAGGTTTATTAAAAAAAAAATCTTCTAGAGTGGCGCTGTGGCTCAAAGGAGTAGGGCATCAGCCCTATATACTGGAGGTGGTGGGTTCAAACCCAGCCAAGGTCAAAAACTGGAAAAAAAAAAAATCTAACAAAGAAAATTCTAGGCTCACTGGACAATTCTATCAAACATTTAAAGAATTAATACCAATTTAACACAAATCTGTGTTTGAGTCTTCTGAATGCTGGACATTGAACTAAACAAAGGCTCCATGAGAAAAATTAGCCCAGAAACATCAAGGAAGTAAAAGATGTTCACGCAAAAAGTATTAGTTTTATGTATTCACAAATCCTTTCTACCAGTAAAAATCTAATCTGCACTTGGATCAGAGGAAGGAGGAAACCCCCTGAACCTTAGAAGGAGTTAGCCTCTTCCCCCTTCCTACGGCATCTACTCACCATGCATGTAGTTGGGGGAACGGGGCACTCACCCTCAGATCCTTGGCCTGGGCCTCCAGGTGCCTCATCTGCTCCAGGGTCCCAGCACTGGCACTCAGACCCTGCAGCTGAGACTTCACCAGGCGGAGCTCCTCGCCCATGGTGGCCAGGTCATTCAAGAGGGTCATCACACAGCTGTCACAATCTGTAGGGGGCCACAATCTGAGGTAAACGTGCTATGTTGGAGCTGCCAGAATGCAGACACACAGGGGCTGTGCAGCCCAGGCCATGGACACATGCGCAGATCATCACAGGCAAAAGTCCCAGCCCAGGGATGGTGGGGTGTGCATATTCTAGAAAAAGGAGACCTCTACACACAGGAAGTTTAAAAAAAAAAAAAAAAACCTGGCAATTCCATGCAACTTTTTGCTTAGTTTGTATGTGCAGAAAACAATAATAAATAGCTTTTATCTATGGAGAGCTTGCTGTTTCCCAGGCATTGGGATAAGGAATTTATTTCTAAGCATGCTCCCAATAGCCCTGTGAGGCAGGTCTAGTTATTATGTCCATTTCGAAATGATGACACTGAGGCTTGGAGAGGCAAGGTTGCCTGCTAAAGGTCATACAGCCAGGAGTGGGGAGAGGCGGGATATAAGTCTTCCTCCCAGCTCCTCCCACAGTGGCCTTCCCAGACTGGAAACTGCACGTCCCAGCCCAGGGTGCACACATCCCGCACTGAACCCCACCACCTGCAAAGAGGCAAGGGCTTTTTCTCACCATCGCATTCTTCTGCAGGGCTGCTATCTTTGGGCTCTTGGTTTATGCACTCTGAAATCAGGAAATAATCAAAGAAGACATTGTTATTAAACTTTCTCTTCATCTGATTTTTAAATTGGTTTTCAGAAAAGTGAGTTGAGGAAGGTTTTGGTCACCCAGCTACCCAGCACTGCGGACTCGTCCTTTTCTCTCCCTCACCCTGCCATTGCCAGGGAGCTCGGTCATCTCCCAGCAGGACTTCTTGTGTGGCCTCCCTGATTACATAGTCCATTTCTTCTCTATGAAGCATCGTATCCATAAAGGGCCATGCTTTTCTTATCAAATTAAAACTCCTAATCGTTTGTGTTAAGGCTTCCTTCATATATTCATGCCTCTTCTGGTATCATTCAAGAACTCAGAACAGGCTAGGC
>NW_003852407.1:27140284-27149614 GCF_000181295.1 Otolemur garnettii
AAAAAAAAAAAAAGAACTCAGCACACACATTCATCCAGCACCTTTGAGAACCCATGGGTATGCCATGGCCTGAGTTGAGTGCTGAAATACAAAGATAACAAGACAGGAATCCCTGCCGCCCTGTGATTTTAACACTCACATGGGGGAAACAGACGAATTCACACAAAACAGAGTGACAGATGCCATGCTAGGTGTAGTCACATGCTGTTAGTGGGCCATACTACCCGCTACATATGGCACATATAAGCTGAGCTTTGAGGTTCTCAGCTACAGTCAGGAAAGCTGAGGGAATATCCTTGGACACTCTCTTCTTTCCCCTGTGCCATCCATTCTTATACAGACAGGTCCTCCCACTTCCCTCTGAGAAGTAATCTAACTTGGCCACAGCAAAACTCTGACCTTGATGTTTTCCTGGACATGCTACGGAGGCTTTCATGTCTGTTCTTCTCAGCAGCCAGTAATATACACACTTTGCATGTATATGCATACATTTTAAACCTCACCCACTTTTCATTGTTAAAAATAAAAGTTCATTATGGAAAATTTGGGAGAGTCAGAAAAATTAAAACATCACCGTTGATCCTACCACTGAAAGACTTTCGAAATTATATATATTTGTATGCATTTTAATTTATCACACATAATCACAGGTTTCTTTTATTCATTCTTTAAAAAAAATCTTTCTAATTCTTAGATGAACATTTAATGGTGACAGTTTTATTTCCTCCATTAGTCTGTAAAAGCCTTCCAGCCAGGAAACACAGTTTTATTTCCTTCACAATTTCCACAGTACCCTGAACAGTTTACGGGGTACTAGGCTTCTCTGGGTGATTGATTTATCAGTGCAATTTTCCCAACAAGCTTGAGTGTTGACCACCAAGGAATCTGTACCTTATTAGTTGAGGTTTTTTTTTTCCATTCAACTATCAGACCACACACTTATCCTTAACATAATTTAGTCTGGTTGGAGGTGGCCCATCATCCCAGGCTGTGGAGGTCCTTCTGTATTCTAAATGTGTTACATTTAGAAGTTAGGGAATTTCACCCCCAAATATGGCACCCTCATATGCTGATTATTTTATTTATTTATTTATTTATTTATTTTTTTGAGACAGAGCCTCAAGCAGTCCCCCTGGGGAGAGTGCTGTGGCATCACACTCACAGCAACCTCCAACTCCTGGGCTCAAGCGAGTCTCCTGCCTCAGCCTCCCAAGTAGCTGGGACCACAGGCGCCCGCCACAACGCCCGGCTATTTTTTGGTTGCAGCCATCATTGTTGTTTGGTGGGTCCGGGCTGGGGATTCGAACCCGCCACCTTAGATGTACGTGGCTGGCGCCTTAGCCGGTTGAGCTATAGGCGCCGAGCCAATTATTTTAAATCAAAGGCCCTAAGACTCAAGTCTGTCAATACACCAAGACAGACTTTTGTTCCAAATTATCATCTTCTCTGTAGGCCCAACAGACTTTATATCAGGTCTCATTCTATGTTCTCCACGCCCGCTGAATCTTCCTGAAATCATTTACTATTCCACTTGACATCATCCACATTTCTCCATCTCTCTTTCCCTTATGAAGAAGAGGATAAAGCATCTGGACCTCACCGAGTTACTGGGTAATCATTCTCCTGTGCACATTAAGATAAAATTTCATATGCATCCTCTCCTACTAGTCTGCCTTTTGTCAGTAGGTTTTCAGTGAACCTTCAGAGGCTGAAGGGGAAGTTTTCTCTTGGCCACTAAATGATTCTTCCCAACTTTGTATGATCTGATAGCTGGGGAGGCATGCTTTCTGTGCTTCCACTCAAGCTGAAAATGCAAATGAAATGAACAAGACGTAGCCAAGGATGGAGCCCTGAGGCATAACCACACATTCCCCATTCTAGACTGGCATTCACCCATTTACTCGCCAGGCATTCCTTGGGGAATACCCACTTGACCAGATCTAATCCATACATCGAGGTTAGTATTCATCTTGTCCATAACTATAGGCTGAGAGATTTTACCTAAGTGTTTGGTGTTACATTACTTCAGGGCCATTATTCTGATAAATCATATTAGTATTCTCTGCCAAAGAAGGAAGAGGATGGTCTTCCTCTTTGTTCCAAGTTGTTCCTAATGAACCCACCCTAACTCCCGCTAACTATCTTTTCTTTCATGTTTAAAATCGACCCCACTGACCCACCCACATCGAAGAACGTGTATGGCTATAAGAGAAAGAGTATTCTCACTTCTTCAGATACATACATGAAGAAAGATGGTGTGATGACAACATCAAAAGGAGGTCTCCGCAAAATCACCAAAGTAGGGTCTGATTTTAGTAAAAACTGTTGAGTTTTAAAGACAATTTTCTTAATAAAGAAAAACCTAATTGAAGTAAGTTATTCACCCAAACTGCAAATACCACCTAAGTATTGCCAGTGTCGTTAAAATAAGGGGACAATTTATGAGCTGGAGTTGTGTATTAGGCTTCCTGGAAATTTGTGTTGTTCTTTGACACCAGTTTTACAAATGCAGGTTAGCAGAGGTGAGTGGCCGTCTTACCTCCAGTCAGGGGGTTGCAGCTGCCCGACTGGCCATTGCTGTTACAGTTGCATGGTTGGCAGCTACCTCCAAATTTCTGTGGATTCCCGAAATATCCCGGTGCACACCTACCCAAAGGAGAAACATCGAAATAACTCATCATTTGTCCCTTTTAATTTTTCCCACTTCTACTTTTCTGTTTGGGATATTGTCGCCCTATGAGAGGAAGGCTGAGAGAGTTGCAAGAATGACTGCTTCCTGATACAGATATTTGCCCTTGAATTTCCTCCTAGAAATACATTTAGAGATTTGTCTCATTTTAAATTTTTGCATGAAAGAGGACTTTCTTAACATTTCCTATTGTATTTTTTCCAGATTTATACTTTAAAATACTTTAATTTTAGATGTCTCAGCTGTATCTAAACTTTCCACAGAAAAGATTCACAATTACAAAGTACTCTAAATTAAAGTCACATAAATAATCAGGAAGCTTGATTCCACTTAAACCCCTGCTTGCTTACTGATGACAAGAAATAACTCGTCTCTTGTTCTCATTTTATGGTAGTGGCTAGGCACAAAGGATGGGAATAAAACTTCCTGAGATCATAGATGACGTTGGTACTAGATAAAGAGCAGAGAATGTCTCTGACATCCGTGGCTCTGTGTGGATGAGGGAGAAAAGGTGTGAAGGGCACAGTGGGCTCTAGGAAGCCTTTCTACCCCTCCCCCAGGCCAGACCCTCCCTCCTCTGCCCAGCCAGATCCCTGGGTAACACGTATTCCTATTTTCCACACACTGTCCTTGTATTTATTATCATGGCCCAGTTGATGACTAGCCTGCGTGGACAATCCATGTTTAACAAATAAAGAATGTTGACATCCACATGGCATGTACTGTGAAAAAGTAGGAAAAAATTGTAAGAAGCAATAGCTTGTTTTCTCGAGACAATGACTATCACAGACACAAGCTGACAGAAGATCTGTTAATTAAAAATCTCTCTTCAAATGAGCTGCCTGCCAAGTGATGTCTCGTTAAGCCTGTTACTGTTTTCTGCTCCCTGGTTTGTGGAGAACCGTAAAGAGAAGTAAATCAGGCTGGCTCTCCAGGTGTGAGTCCCATGCTCCCAAATCTCAGAGCCCGGAATCCCTCCCCAGGGCCTCACCCTCTTGCCCAGTTCTCCCATCTCCCGCTGTTTTAGTGGTTCATTTTTATTTTATTTTATTTTTTTATTTTTATTAAGTCATATACACATAGATCATGAATACATTTATGCATATGTGGAGTAGTGGCTCGTTTTTAGTTCTATCCCTCACTGGGCTGGAGAGCCCTGGAGGGCAGAGTCTGTGCTCACTTTGCTCTCGTGTCTCTAGAACTTAGCACAGTGCCAGGCATACACTGGGACCTCCATACATTTTTCATTGAAAGAAAAAATGAATAATAAATGGGAGGCAGCTGTGAGAAATGTTTCCTTTGCTGAAACGGAAAATGGAAACTAGAAGAAAGTTAAATTGTCTCCTTTACCGCAGGACAGAGTCTGGGTTCTAATCATCCCTTAGACCTGCCTGAGCCTTACCTGGTCCTTAAACACTTTAGATTACTGCAGTCTACAGTGGTCACACCTGACTAGAAAATCTGGTTGAATTAATTTTCTATTTTTCAAAAAATTTAGTCAAGCTGTCTTAATACTCATCCAGAAAAAATATCTGCCAGAATGATTAAGGAAAAAATTGTAAATAAGAGATATAAGGGAGCTTTGCTCAAGCTAATACTCAAAGGCGTTTCATACTTTCAGGAATGATACAGAAGGGAGAATGGCAGAAAATGAAGTAAAATCCAAGTGGAGACAGACATTTGTACGTGCACATTTATCTTTAATGAATTCAACTAAATGTCCTTGTGAGAGAGACAGAAAATGTGAGAGCATGAGAGAGAGAGAGAAATGGCTGGAATATCTGTCCCCCATGTCACTCAATGAGTGAACGTGACAAGGGAATACGAATCCACTTGGCCCCTAGCTGGTCTACCTCCCCTGTGCCTCACACAGAGTATGGTCAGCAGTGGAACCAAACACTACATATATTATAATATTTCATGCAAGATGGCCCTAGGCTATTGAGAGATGGGATGCTGGACTATACAAGGCTATTTCAACTCTATTTAACTTTTGCCTTCCGTGTTAACCTTAAATATATCTGCTATGTGATATACAAAATCGTCAAAAAAGTTAAATTCCAAACTTCCACCAAAATAAAGACTTGAATGTAAGAAATAAAACCCATTGAAGTACTAAAAGAAAATACGCATAAACATTTATATAACCGCTCTAAGCCTGATACCGTTAGTTAAAATTCTAAGAGTAAAAGAAAAGACACAGCTATAGGAAAATTTAACTATGCATACTAGAGTTGGCAAAACCAAAACAAAAATGTAAACAACCAAGCAAAAAAACAAAATGAGAAGAATGTTTGCAACATATATTATGAAAGATGAATTTCCTATAAAAGAATTTTGTTCAAATCAAAGACAAAAATAAAAAATGAACATTCAAATAGAAAAATATGGGCAAAAGACCTAGAAAACAATTCAAAAAATAAAATGATCAATAAGCACATGAAAAATTATAACCTGAATATTAAAAAATGTCAACTAAAAGATATATAATTTTCCCTATTAAACTGGCAAATGTCTAACACATTGGTCATTTCAGTATCCATCGGGGCACACAGTCACTGGTTCTCTTTCTAGGAGGAATGTAAACCTTTCTGGAGGGCAATTTTGTAAAATGTAGGAAAAGCCTGAAAAATGCACCTCTCCTTTGACACAGGGAATCCATTTGGACAATTATATCTTGAGGATTCATGTACCCAGATATTTAGTTCCAAAGATTTATTAGTGTTATTCTAAATGGAGAAGAGTCAAAGGGGCTTTAGCACCAAGAGTAGGGGACTGTGGAACTCAGTGGAAACTTTTTGTTCACTGATGTGATGTCATTAATGAATGCTTAATGATATGGAAAGGTATTATTAACATTATTAGGTGAAGAAAACAAGCCAAAACAGAAATCTATTTTGTTTTCTTAAAAAAGTCCGTGCATATAGAAATGATCAGGTAAGAATATAAAGCAAGCCTCCAACAGGGAGTAGATGGTGATGAATAGGACTGTGTGTGAACATGTACACATGTGTTCAGCTAGGCAGGGGTGTGGCAGGCCTCACTGGTTCTTTGCTCACCTGTATTATGTCCTTTTTATAATAAACATGTATTGATTTAATAATAAAGTTATTTTACAATTAAAAACATGTTGCCCATATGATTCATTTTTTATACTGTTGCTTTTCCAGGTTAAGTGTGCGCCATCTTCTTACTGCGTCGTAAATATCTTTTCTATCCTTCACAGTTCTCTGTGCCCTATGTGTAGTAGCTAATTATGAAAATTTGTTCATAAATAACGAAAGCTTGGCTCTGTGGCCCTAAATCATCACTTTTACTCTTGCCATTCTACAGCATTTATTCTTTGGTTTCACAAACATTACTGAACGCCAGTTATGTGAACAGTAAGTACCATGCTAGGGGCCAAAGACTAAGAAATGAATAAGAGGCACACTATCCTGAAAGTGTCCAAAGTACAGTAGAACTTCCATTAGAATGAGATCATGAAGACACTCACCTTGATGAAATTTTCATTTTTATAGCAACACAAAACAAGAAATGCAGTAGAACTTCCATAGCTGACCACCCCTACATTGACCACCCCCTTAAGTTGACCTAATTTTCATAGACCAGACAGGGACCACATGTACTTTATCAGTACAGTGGGCCTAGGTCTTTATGTTGACCACCTTCATATGTTGACAAGTTTGGTACAGTCCCTTGGGTGGTCAACTTACAGAGATTCTAATGTAAAGCAAGGGGATAGAAGGATATGTGTGTGTGTGTGTGGAGGAGTACTGGTGTACAAAGTTGTATGTGTGTGCAGGGAAGCAGGGGTGTCTGTGGGGGAGGGATCTGTAGAGACGTGCCTGTGTTAGGGAGGAGTGTGCTGGGATAAGTTTACGTACATGGGGGCATGGCGGGGTATGTGGGTGGGAGAAGTGCGTAGGGGTATGTGGGAGAAAGTTAGGGATATGCAGAGATATGCAGAAATGAGGGGCAGGGTCCCAACGGCTGAGTGCATGTGGGGGAAGGGTGCACAGGGTGTGTGAGGGTTGAGCATGTAGGGGTGTGTGCAGGACTATATGTGGGTTTGTGGACGTGATGTGCCTCATTCTCAGATTTCAGAAACATGTACAAAGCAAGACTAGAGAAAGATGTTAATGATTTGTTGTTGTTCTTTTTTTTTTTGAGACGGAGCCTCAAGCTATCCCCCTGGGTAGAGTGCCATGGCATCACGCTCACAGCAACCTCCAACTCCCAGGCTCAAGCGAGTCTCCTGCCTCAGCCTCCCAAGTAGCTGGGACCACAGGCTTCCGCCACAACGCCTGGCCATTTTTTTTGGGTTGCAGCCATCATTGTTGTTTGGCGGGCCTGGGCTGGGGATTCGAACCCGCCACCTTAGGTGTATGTGGCTGGCGCCTTAGCTGCTTGAGCCACAGGCGCATTTTTCCAGCCCTTGGTAAAACTCACAACACCACGTGTAGCTGAGCCACCACCCAGCAGGCCCCACCCATAGCCCTGAGCCTGCAGCTGCGGGCAGGCCCCGCCACCCCCACCTGCTGTACCCACCTTTCACACTGTGTCCCCGTGTAGCCGGCTTTGCAGGAGCACCTCACGTTTCCCCCATTCACAACACAGCCGGTGGCAAAACTTAAAAGAAGACAGAAAAAGGCCCCAGTAAAAATATAAATCGATAGGCTTTAAGCTCATTATTATTATTTTTTTTAACCACAAAGGACTGACTTGCATGAAGTGAAAATTAAAAGTCAGAGTCTGGCTACTTTTTGTGTGAAGTCAGTTTTGCCCATCAAGACTTGGACAGATAATGAGGAATTATCTCAGCTGACGTGGAGCAAACCGTGGTGAACAAGGGCTGAAGGCATTTATTTGATTTTTGGCCTGGAGAAGCGCATTCTTTCCCTTAAGACAGAGCAAAGTAACTCACTTTGGGAGAGATGATTACAACAGCATTTTTCCAGAAATAACAAGGAAGGAATAAAACAAGTCTAGGCAGAAAAAAAGAACAGAGAGTTCTGATTTTTTTTTTTAATTTTTTTCTCCTTGTTTATTCTAGTTCTTTTGTGTCAGGCACTTTGCCTTCTGGAAAGAAAAGCCAGAGGGGAGGCCAGGCCCTGGGGGGCCCAGAGAGGAGCAGAGAGCACGCCCGCCTGCCTTGGCATTACCGTGGGTGGTTTTCACCTCTTTTCAAACCAAATTGCGAAATTTTAGTCCTTCTTTCTTTTGCTCTAAACTGACAATATTTGAGAACAAGTTGTTCGTTTGTTTTATAAAGAGTCCATGAAAAGGCCCTGTTGCTTTGTCAAGTCTACTTCTGCCCAATGAACATTACACTGATGTGAATCTGAGGAAAGAATCACCCCATTTATCATTTGCTGGTAAGAGAATTCTTATTTGGGATGATTCTTTTGGTCTAACAGATGGATACAGAGCTAAGGGACAGTTAGAAGTTTGTCAGCAGTATTAATAGAGCTGGCAGGCGAATTAGATAAAAACAGAGTTTTACTGATAACTCTGAGAAACTACACATTACTTCAACCACGTGGAAGCTGGACGCTGACTCTGACGGTAACCACACATTTTGCAAAAAAAAACTGAAAAGCTTTTTCCAAGCACCCCAGTGGAAATCTGGCTGCTTTCTACTTTGCCAACCTCTGTTCAAACAAGTCAGGGCAACGTCAAGTGATGGATCCCTGTACAAATGAAGCTGCAGGATGGGGCAGGCTCAGTGGATATCAAATACGTAGATAGCAAAGCAGGGCGAAAGTATCAAATGTGTTTCTCCGGAAAAGCCCACACTTGGGCGCGTGACTTCTGGGGATGCTCAGACCAGTCCTTCTGATCCCCGGCTGGCATCAGTCTGCCTTCGTGGTCTACACTTGTTTCTGAGCCTGTGTACTACGGATACTTTACCAGGACCTTCTTGATATCCAAACCGACTCTTGCTTCACTTAGTTTGTTATGTTATTCTTTGCTTGGACCCCACAACGAGCACACCATGCTGTACAAGAATAGGACAAGGTTCCAAGCCCAAAGAATGGGGATCCCCGCGGAAACTCAAAGGCAGCTTCCCGCCCGCAGAGTCTGTTGGCTGCACTGCAGCCTGAACAACTGCTCAGATCACGTGGTGGTTCAGAGCTGTCCCGAGGCTTCCACTGCAGTGAGGGCAGAGGCCAGATGCTGGGCTCCAGCCTGCAGGGTTCTACCGCCTCTGAGCCCCGGGGGCCCCACCAGCCTCAGCCCCGCCAGCCTCAGCCCCGAGGCACTCTCCCGCACTGCACTTCAGCCACTCCCGCCCTCTCACTGTCTACACGTGCATCCTCACCAGCCTTTCTGTTCTGCTTTGTCCTTGCCTGGGACCCTTGTCTCTACCATAGCCCAAGGCTTCCTGCATCCAATGTCAGGCCTCCTTGGCCAAGCCCCTGCAGCAGCTACTCACTCAGACAACTCTATTTCAGATGTTGTCTCCATCCCAAACAGTACTTCTTACTTGTCTGCACTTGCAATTTTTTTTTTTTTTTTTGAGACAGAGCCTCAAGCTGTCATCCTGGGTAGAGTGCTGTGGCATCACAGTTCACAGCAACCTCCAACTCCTGGGCTCAAGTGATTCTCCTGCCTCTGCCTCCCAAGTAGCTGGGATT
>NW_003852407.1:27151617-27163416 GCF_000181295.1 Otolemur garnettii
ACTGACCCAGAGTGACAGAGTGAGACTGTCTCTCACACACACACACACACACACACACACACACACAAGTCTAGTGGAATGGGTCGAATTTGTTTAGTTTGTGGAGATAGCAGGCTATAACCTTTCCTGGTGTTACCCTAGTAATAAAGATCTAACAAATCCAGGAAAACTCCTCTTGCTGGGGATTTGATAATTCAGAGAAACTTCATGTTAATTACATGGCCTGGGGTAAGTACACTTTAAAAATGTGCTTATGTGTTTTACTGCTGTATGCAGAGTGGTGCTACGGTAGGAAACTTTGGTGGGTGTGCATTTTAAAAGAATATCTGAAGCTAGGTTGGGGGAAAACAGTATCCATATATATCACAAGGGCTCGTGGTTTGTTTACAATGGAAGAGATGGCTCTTCAATCATAAATGTCATCGGTGTCCAGATTGAATAAAGCCATCCTTCACAGACATCTGAGTAACTGAAAATTGTACAAAACACAAGATGTTAAAATATCCTGTCATTATTTTTTTCCTCTTGTATTTTTCTTCTGGATATAAAATCAGGCTGTAAACACAGGATATTTGTAAGCATTTCCAGAAATGTGGAAGGCCTTTAAAGTAGAAGCTGCTTACATGTTTACATCCCCAGAAAGCTCACTCCTTCCTTCCTCACTGCAGGGTAGGTTTCTCCTGAGGTGGGGACACTGGGAATATCCCACCCTGCAGTTTGCCAGCCACCCGGGGGCTTCTCGGGACACCAGCAGCTTCCCTCACCCTCCCGGTGATGGCTGCCCTCGCCCTCCCTGTGCATGGCTGCCCGGACTCTCTTGTAAACATTTGCCTTTTGAAACTAATTATTTACTTTTCCATTTTAGTTTTGCTTCTCTTTTAATCCAAATGACAATTTTCAAGAAGAACATGCCTGGATAGAGATGTCTTAGTCCTCTGTCTCCTTTGCTCTGAGGCTGAGAACATCGGGAACAAGAACACAGAGAAACAAGAACTGAGGTGAGGACATCTGGCCCCTGCTAAAAACACTGAACACTGGGGCCCACAGGTGAGGGAGAGGGTCGTGGAAGGGACTCATAACCGTGCTGTCTGGTAAAGTCCTACTGTAAGAAGGTCTGAAATGCCATTTCTGATTGAGAGGATACCCTGGAAGCCATCTTCATCAGTCCCGTGAACTGAGGCATCTTCCATTCAAGTTTCCTGGTGTGTCTTTGTGAGTGAATGAAAGAATGAATGACCACAGGAGCCCACCTGCACTCCCTCGCATACGCTCACCTGGCTCCATTTGAAACCAAACATCTCTTGGGCATGTACTATGGGCCCAACTACGCTAGGTACTAAGGATGCAAAGTCTGGTTGGTGCCTTGCCTTGGGAGTGTATATAACCCCATAAATGGGCATAGTCAGTATTACATGGGAAACAGGGTAGCAAAGGTATGCCACAGTATCCCACCAGAGCAAGAGGAGGGGGAAGATGGTGCCCCCAGAGCCTCAGGGAAGGCCTCCTGGAGCCGCTGCTGCCTACAGGAAGGACAGAAGGAGAGGGATTAGCTGGGCGCAGAAGTGAGGGACAGGCATTCAGGGCACAGGAACAGAGCATACAGAACCTCAGTCTTGTGTGTGGAAGGAGAGAGGAGTAAAGGGTGTCCCAGAGGCTGAAGCGTAATGGGGCAGGACACAGCTGGAGGGAGCCTGAGACCTCCAAGGGTGGTGGCCTCCCGCCATCTGTGAGCCTCAGGGCAGCTGCCTCAGCTGTGAATTCCACATAAAACCTTCCACAGTAGTGGGAAAGATGGGAATGAAAAGAGGGGCACTGAAGAAAGAAGAAGAGAAAAGGGGAGGGACCAGGGAACAGAGGACAATAAGAGGTGACAGAGAGAGCAGAAGACCAGGGGAACTCAGGAGAGAGATGAAAAAGTGGGAGACACTGGGCCAAGGAGAGGCAGAGAAAGGCAGGGGCCTCATCGGGGAGTGGGGCTGTTACTGCAGTCCCTCTGGCTGTGACACACGTACACATATCATCACCTGCTACTCCAGCCCTGGCCACCGGACACATACATGTCCTGCTGTACTGGCAAGGAGTTGGGCTCCTTATCTTTCAAACTTCAAAGTTTAGTCTTGAAATGACATAGAGATTTTCACCTGGGGGGAGGACCCCAATTTTAGACATTAATTTGGACCTTGAGAGGTAGAGGGCGATTTGCAGTGGAATCAGCTGGAAAGTCTAGCTGCATTTTAAAATAAGGTTCAAAGGTACTTGATTTACTCTTTCCCGCTCTGTGAGAATGAGAGCAGTTAATGGAGTGCAGACTTGGATGCCACGTGTGTGCACATATGTGTGTATGTGTGTGCATGCATGCATATTCCCCACTAGACAGCAAGCTTCTTTTTTTTCTTTTTTGACAGGGTCTCACTCTGCTGTCCCAGGCTAGAGTGCCTTGGTGTCAGCCTAGCTCATAGAAACCTCAAACTCCTGGGCTCAAGTGACCTTCTTGCCTCCCGAGTAGCTGGAACTACAGGGGACTACAGGTGCCCAACACAACACCCAGGGGGTTTTTCTATTTTTGGTAGAGACAGAGTCTCACTCTTACTCAGGCTAGTCTGGAACTCCTGAACTCCAGCAATCCTCCTGTCTTGGCCCCCCAGACTGCTGGGATTACAGGCGGGAGCCACCCCACCTTCCTGACAGCAAGCTTCTTGAGAAGAGAGATTATGTCTAATGATCTGAACCCTAGCGCTTAGCTCGGTACCTGCCACAATAGCAAACCTCATTGAAGGTTTCCTGAATGAATGGAGGGCTTTTATGGGACAGAAGGCCATTAGGGACAAAGAAAGGCAATAAAAAAGAAAATCTTATTTGATTAAAAATGAATTACAACTTTCGCAAGTTATCCTTTCACTAGGTGAATGGGCTACAAAGAAAACTCCCTTTGTTCTTCAGCAGCCTTTATGAGGCCGACTTGATATTTAGCACTGGGTCAGTGCTAAGATAAATATTTATTTTTAATTAAAGCATCTACCCATGTTACACACGACATACACAAACTATCACATAGAATACAATCAAACTGAAAAACAATATTTCCTAATGCTTTCTTTGAATTTACAAGGTTGCGATTCAACAACATATTCTATTGGGAGGATCTGTACAACTTCCTGCTCTGACCTGCTGCATCTTGCCGAGGAAGCAGGTCCCTGGGCCGTGGTGAACTAGCTTAACACAGTTTAGGGACTCAAATAGTTGAAATGCACCCTAGCTGCACACTGTAAAGGAAATCTGTGCCAGGGAGTTTACAGTAGAACCTCTGTAAGTTGGCCACACAGGGACTGTAACTAACTGGTCAACATACAGAGGTGGTCAGCATAAGGAACTTGGCCTCCTGTATTGATACCTCCATGTGGTACGTGTCAGGTCTATGCAAATTGGGTCAACTTGTAGGGAGGTGATCAACTGTGGAGGCTCGATTGTATATCCAAAGGAGCACAACACAGGTGGGGTTTGGCATCCCTGGGAGGACTGAGGTTGTCTCCTTAACTGTCTGTTCTCCTAACAGGGGAGGCCCTGGCTGCTGGGAAGAACTCTGAGGAAAGGGGATGAAAGAAGCTGAATACTTAAAAATGAATGCAAAGAAAATTTCTTAAGTAACCACAGTCGAATCTCCATAGCTGACCACCTCCCTACACTGACCACCACCTCCTTAAGTTGACTTAATTTTCATAGACTGAACATACACCACTTGTTACATATCAGTACAGCAGGCCTCGTTCCTCATGTTGACCACCTTCATATGTGGACCAGTTTGTGGCAGTCCCTCAGGGGAGCAATTTACAGAGGTTCTACTGTAATTTCATGTAAGGGAATTTTAAAAAATATTCCAAAGTAAGATCCATTTTCCAGTGGGTAAGCTGTAGATATCAAGGTCTACACGGAGAACTTGAAGAAAAACAATCAATACAGGGCGGAGCCCAGGAGGCAGTGAGGAGGGGAGCAGTGAGGTGGCTCTTTCCTGACCCCAATGCCTGTCGGCCCCAAGCCCGCTGTGTCTTTCTGCCCTGGCAATAGTGGCGTTGATGTCAGACCGACTGCATGGGGGCCTTCGGCCTGTCTCAGCATCCTCCCCCCCTCTTGTGTTCCTGAGTTACTGCTCATTTGATGGTATCTTTCTGCCACCCCAACAAAACTGGGGCCCAAACTCACACCTCTGATTTATCATATCCTCGCAAATGCAATCCCCTACTCTACCTATCGATATCTTTTAATGAAGCAGAGATTTATAAGCTAGGGATAATTTAATTGTTGAGACAGGTTTTCTCTTCTGATGGTGCATGTTAAAATGGAGGGGAAAACGAAATGTAAAATAGCCCAGTCTGATAAAGCTGGAGCCTCTTACTTTTACACAGCCACCCCTATGTAGGGCTTGGGAGATGTGTCACTGATATCTCCAGGCATAACAGGGGGAAGTGGGGAGAAAGAGATTGCCTGCTGGCAGCATTAGAGTATCAATTTACTCACAATACATATTCCTGAGCCGTCCTGACATCGATTTGAGTGTCCGTTGCAATTGCAGGGAACGCATCTTCCCTTATACAAGCCATTGTTATGTCGATAGTATCCTGGGCTACAACCCTGTTTTGAAAACAAAGTGTTTAATGAATACAAAGAAAAAAAACCAATCATTATCCAAAGCATTGGCAGTTCTGACTGCGAAGCAGTCACTTTTTTTTTTTTTTTTTTTTTAGAGACTGGGTCTTGCTGTAATGCCCAGGCTGGCATGCAGTGGCTTTTCACAGGTGCAATCATAGCTCAGGACTGGGCTCAAATGTTCCTCCAGCCTCACCCTCCTGAGTAGCTGGGACTACAGCTGCACACCACTGAGCTCAGCTGACACATTCACTTTTTCATCTTTTCTCCAGCCAGTGTGTAGATTCCTAATTTTAGCCTCTGTCAAGTCGACCTGCATCTCTGTCAGATTCTGTTTGATTCCCACACCGTGGTAGGAGTGTGAGACTTACAGCAAGGAAATCAAACAGAAGTGGGGAGGTAGAGAGTCCTTCTCACACCACTTATTTTGAGGGCAAGTGGAGATGGGGTGGGAGATGGATAAATAAAGATAGTCAGGACTCCTGTCTTTAAAGGGGAGGACATTTAAGCAGGTCACTTCAAGTTCAAGTTCTCTTCCAGCAGCCATGCCCTCTCCCAGTGTGGGTTTGGGCTGGTAGGGAGCAGTATAGGAGCAGGAATTGGGGTGGGGGTATAAGGCGTCTTTACTGGGCTCTACACAATCAGGGCATTGTCAATGCAATCACTCCACTGCCACTCATTAGTCCATGGGCAACAGGGAACCCGGGGGAGGGAGCGTGCTGAGTTCCCACACAGGACTGTGCACCCATGTCTGGTCTATACCGAGCACTGTGCACATGGACACTCTCCCCAAGGGAGCCCTGGGGTGTGGTCTTGTTTCCGTGTTCAGTGTTGCTCTGATTATTACCATCTCCAGTATTATTGTCTCTTTCCAGCATAATACAAGTTATTCTTTTTCATCTGGAGGGAAAAAAATTACACTTTTCTTTTCATAAACTAACATCTTTTTAAAAGAATTCTTTTTAAAAAAGGATTCTACTTAAGCATGCCTCCAAGAGAGGACAAAAAAGCAATTATTCTTATACCAGCCATTAAACATTATTTAGAGTCTATCTTTAAATAGAATTATAGATATATTCTCTCTTTTTTTTTTTTTTTTTGGCAGAACGAATCAGGGCACCCATTAAAATCAAATATTGTTGCTAGTTTCTTTCACTGATCTCCTACATGCCCCATTTTGAAAACATTAGGAAAAATTAATATTTCAAGATAAAAACAGTCTTTAATCCTCTTTAAACAGTATGTATGTCTGTAAGACTCTGAAACTACAGTCAAAGGAAATCTTGAAATGAACAGTCCACTCTCATTCATCCATGGTCATAGACTTCTTTCTCCCTGGTCAAGCAGAAGGGACAGGAGGCGGAGACAGAACCCTCACACACTCCAGTGGGTGGACCCTCCTGGGTGTTGCCAGGATCTCCTTTGGGAATTACCAATGAACACAGATCATACACACAACAAGACCAATATATGGTTTCTTCAAGCTATTAGGGACCATATTTAGGCAAAGGAGCACATTGCAAAAAAAAAGATTATTTTAGGTGTTATGTGACTAGGCTTGTCTAAAGGAGAACGAAGTATGAAAGGAATGTTCTTTTGCTTAAAGCACAACTGAAAGATGCATCTAAAAGCAGCCAATGATGGTGAAATCAGATCTACAATCTCTACTAATAAGTGGCAAGGACCTTATAATTACCACCAGGTGTCACATTACCTGCTTACAAAACAATCGTGTTGGGTAAAGAACAAATTGTTCCAATAAACAAATAATCTCATTAGTTGATTGTTCAAATAATCTGGTGAGTTTATGGTAACCTGCCTAAATAAAAGCTTCATTAAACATGCTTGAGGGGGGGAGGATCGTCCGTCCTGATTAAACTAAATCATCCATCTTAATTTGCTTTTGATTAGAAGCAGAAAAAGACAGTCTGCAAGAGTTACGTGTCATGTCAACACTCACAGCATTTGTCCATAAGCATTTGCTCTCTTAGCAAGCAAAACCACATCTTACAAAAAATTCAGTTCACGTATTCAGATTATATTGAAGATTTGCTCTTTAAATGAAAATCCATATGTCCCAATATATTGTTTCCATAAAGAAGTTTTGTAACTAGTTACGGTTTTTAAAGTGACGATTTTTCAGGTTAAGCTTTCCAGGCAACTTTGGTAGTACGAATGATAAAAATTACGTCCCTATTCAGTGTCTAGGGTTATTTCAGCAACCATAAGATTTATTTCCCTGTAAATATACACATAGCATCCAGGAAGTTTAAAGAAAGTGAGCAGAATTTATGAATGTTTCATGCCTGGCAAATTGAAGCATGTCTGTTAAGTATTGTGCAAACTTTGATCACTTTTCTCAAGCATGGATTCCACTGTTTCTCATGTTTTACTTTGTGGATAAATTTTCTTCCAAGCAGCATTTGGAAACATATAGGCATTGGATTCTTTTGTCCCAAACCTTAGGTTCCTCTCTGAAGGGCGCAAAGTTTTATAGTTACATTAACACCCCACAAGCATTCAAGCTCTCAACTGCCTGGGCATTTCCAGGTGGGCTGATATTTATGAGGTTTGTGGTTAATAGCTCAGGAGAGCAATCTGTCAAGTACCATAATAAACCCTGCCAGTCAACTCTACAGGGAGGCCATTGGCCCCTCCCCCAGCCCACCGGTTTATTCATCTGCAGCCTTAACTCAAAATGTCACAAAGCTGGAAATCCATCCCTGTCCCAACCCCATATTTAAAAGGAACATTACCTGGCTGGGTCTAAACTCCACAAAACTTGTTTGCAGTTGACTTTGACCCGGAGGCTGAAGGAATGGTAGCCTTTGCTGCTGTGAACTGTACCCCAGACACTGCCCCAGGGCTGCCCCAAAGATCCACAGCCAGCCGGTGCTGCGGGCTGACAGGCTGACTGCCAGGGGCATCCTGGTTCCAGGGCGTCCCTCCGGCTGTGCAGAGTCCTCCGCCTCTCCTCTTATAACTGCCCTTCCTGCTCAGTGCCCAGGCCTGCCTGACTCAGGTAAGGAAGGCTGTCTGGCCGAGCTCCACCTTTAAACTTCACACATGAGTCAGCCTGCGCTGGAGCACACAGTACAGTCCTGCAGGTAAGCGCACCGCTCTGTAATTCCTACCAGGTGGGGCGGCATCACCTTCTACCCACCTTACCCGCAGACCGCACTAGACGATCAGAGCAGGCATAAATCACAGGCTGAGTCACCCTCGGAGAACACGCCCTGGGCGGGAGGCTGGTAATCCAGGGGCCCACTCCTCCCCTGGGGTGATCTATTTTAATCAGGCTGGAGAAGAGATAGAGGGAAGGGGGGAGAATGTAGGCAACCTGTGGGCGAAGGGTTACAACTCAAAGGTCCCCCCAAAACTGGGGCAGGTAAGATATTTTGGGTAACTGAAACAAATAGAAACTCGTGTGTGCAGATCACCTTGGAGTTTCCTGCTAGTAAGGGGCCAGTGAAGAAAGTGAAGGGTTTGGCTAAATCCACATGCTCTGGGCCTGGGCAACATGAAGAAGGACCATGTTCGCTGCTTCCTACTAATTACACTCACACTGCGCTTTCCCTCGATCTCTTTAGGAAAAGAACATATTTATAACTTGAGATACTAAAGAGTTTCATTTTATGGCACATTTTAATCACCTGAGGACAACCCAGGTTGAACAGATCTCAAACACTATGGTCCCGCTGCGAGTTAGAAAACAGGAATCCGGGACATTCAGTTCTCTAGAATTCAACTCTATTGGTGGGTGGGGGGTGGCTGGAGGCAGACCCTGCCTTAGAGAAAAGCATGAACACCCTGGGTCAGCCACTAGGAAGGCAGGGACTCAAATCCCGGGTGCCAACTGGCAGGCTCCTTCTGACTTCTACTTCTCATTTCTCTGGTCCCACCCTCTGGGAGCTCCTTTGGCTCTACTATGAATCTTGAGCCACTGGTGACGTCTTTTTCACATGTAGTTCTTGCAGGGAGACTATGTAAAATATAGGCTGCAGCCCAGCAGAAATGTGAACAGAGAGGGCCTCAACCTGCAGCCCCAGTCCTCCCCTCTGACAGGTACTGGTCCTTAGGAACCAGGCTGCACAGCAGAGGTGAGCAGCAGGTGGGGAATGAAGATTTATTTGTTTTTACAGCCACGCCTCATCACTCACAATACCTCCTGACCTCTGCTTCCTGTCCCATTCCCCACCCCACCCCCACCTGTGGAAAAATTGTCTTCCATAAAACTAGTCCCTGGTTCCAGAAAGTTTGGGGACTATTAGACTAAACCATCCCACAGCGCTGAACAGCAGCAAGCACAGCTGGCCATGCAGTTCCCTGGGGGAATGTCATGAATGGCAAAACTTCCTACCTGACATGAGTCGCCAGTGTAGTGAGGGGGGCAGACACACATCTCCACATCATGGGCTGTGCGACCACCTCCTGTGTCAGAGGCCTCCTCCAGCCCCACCTCGCCCAGGGTGAGCCGCTGCGTCTCGGTGAAGTGGAGGCCTCTGATGCGTACACCTGCCAGTCTAGACAGCAGCGTCATCAGCTCTTCCCTAGACACCGGGGCTCGGCTGCTGGCGTGTCTGAAGTTTCTCTACACGTGGAAACAGAAAGGCAGGGTCTTCCTTAGACAGGGATTCCACAGAGGCAGACACCCAGAGTGGGTCAAAGACAAGACGTACCAAATGCATAAGGAAAAATAAAGATGGGAAGTCCCTCCTGGAGCACTGACATTCAGAAATCATCGTGGAATAGTCTCACGAAGGGAGGAAAAAATGAAGGTGGGCAATCAGGGGCAGTAAAATGAAATAAACTTTCCCAAGATTCTATCTATTTTAAAATGCACATTTGTGCAAATGTAAGATGAATGAGAAAGCTATCATAAAGGAAGGCCCATGGAGACCAACTGGGTCACGCAGGTTAGGTCCTCATTAATGCAAATAACTGTGGTGGAAGGTATGATCTTTTCTTGCACACACATTCATATTATTTTATTTTATTATTGTAGCAAAAAACACATAACATGAAATTTACCATCCCAACCATTTTTAACAGTCCAGTGTTATTACCTATAAGCACAATGTTACCCAACGGATCTCTGGAATTTATGCATCTTGAAAAAGGGAAACTATTTATCTATCTACCAAACAACTCCCTGCTTCCTCCTTTCTCCCATCCCCTGGCACAACCATTCTAATTTCTAAGAGTTTGACTACGTTAGCTAAGTCATGTATGTGGAATCATGAACTATTTGTCTTTTTGTGACTGGCTTGTTTAACTTAGCACAAGGCTCATCCATGTTATCACATAGTGTAGAACTTCCTTTTTGTGTAAAGCTGAATAATGTCCCATTGGGTATATGTTTTAATCTATTCATCTGTTGATGGACATGTAGGTTGCATCTTGGCTAGTATGAAAAAGGCCATGACATGAGTGTGCAAATATCTCTTCAAGATCTTGTTTTCAATTCTTTAATTATACACCCACAAATGGGATTGCTGGATCATGTGGTAATTCTAGTTGTAATATTTTGAGGACCCTCCATCCTGTCTTCCAGAGCAGGTGCACCATTTTGTATTCCCACCAACAGTGTACAAGGGTCCCCATTTCTCTGTATCCTCACCAACACCTGGTATTTTCTGTGTGTGTTTTTATAGTAAACATCCCAATAGGTGTGAGGCAGTATCTCACTGTGGTTTTAATTTGCATTCTAATGATTAAGTAATGTTGAGAATCTTTTCATATAAAAACCTGTATTTTTAACCTTTATGGTCTTCTGCTTCCTGAAAACTCAGTTTTCACATCTCTGAATAGGCATAATAATACCTAATCTCTCAGGGGTATCATGAAGACAAAGTGAATCAAGCTATATAATGTATATAAAGCATTCTGTACAGTGCCCGGCATTAATGGCATTTATTATATATAAATATAATACTTCTGTAATTTTTTTTTTTCAGACAATGTCTCACTCTGTTGCCCAGGCTAGAGGGCAGTGAAGTCATCATTACTAACTGCAATCTCAAATTCCTGGGCTGCAGCCACCCTTCTGTCTCAGCCTTCCCAGGAGCTAGGACTACAGGAGTGTGCCACTACTCTGTCTAATTTTTTCTATTTATTTTTTTTGAGACAGAGTCTCACTATGTCACCCTCAGTAGAGTGCCATAGCGTCACAGCTCACAGCAACCTCAAACTCTTGGGCTTAGGCAATTCTCTTGCCTCAGCCTCTGGAGTAGCTGGGACTACAGGCACCAGCCACAATGCCCAGCTATTTTTTGTTACAGTTGTCATTGTCATTTAGCTGGCCTGGCCCAGGCTCGAACCTGCCACCTTCAGCATATGTGGCCAGTGCCGTACTCACTGCACTACGGGCATGGAGCCTAATTTTTTTCTATTTTTTGTAGAGATGCAGTCTAGCTCTTGCTTATAACTGAACTCCTGACCTCAAGAATTCCTCCTTCTTCAGCTTCCCAAAGTGCTAGAATTACAGGTGTGAGCCACCATGCCTGGCCAAAACTTTTATCATTTTAATTTATATTTTTAACAAGTTGAGGTATTTATTATATACAATAATATTCCCTCATTGTGAGTATAAAATTTTTAGTAAACTTACAGAAGCATACAGTAATATAATTTTAGAACACTTGCATTACTCCAAAAAAGAACTACCAGTGTGTAATTACTAACCCATTCCCACCCCCAGGCCCAGACAACCACTAATCTACATTCTGCCTCTGTGGATTTTCCCATATTGGACAATTATATAAATACCAACTTAATTTCAATAGTACAGGATGTCCTAAAAGTTGCCCATAAAAATCACTATGCCTGGGGAAAATGGGAAATTGTAACTAAATGTACTTTTATTTACCAAATATTCATTAAAAAAATTTATAAAATATTTACAAAATACTCTTGTGTGTTGGCCACCTCAGTCCATAGCATTCTTTGTAGTAAATTCTTCATTTCAGTGATTGTACTTCTCTCCCCCAGAGTTTCTATTTGGTTCTTTTTTATAATTTCTATTTCTTTCTTGATATTATTTATATTCAATGTGAGACATTGTTCTCACGTGTTTTTTAATTCTTTAGATATGATCTTCTTCAATTCTTTGAACACATTTAAAATGTTGAATTAAAGTCTTTATGTCTAATATCTGAT
>NW_003852407.1:27163870-27183049 GCF_000181295.1 Otolemur garnettii
GAACTAATTCTCAAAAGTCTGTATTATTTGTCATGTGTCCACTAACATCCCTGCTTTGTTAGCTTAGTGATCAGCCAAGGATTGGACAAAATTTCCTTAAATGCCTAGAAACAAAAAGTCTCCTTGTATTTTCAAAATTCAACTCTCAGGCAGCGAGTTGATAACTCTACCTTAGCCCTCACTTCCTGCTTGTATAGTCTCCACATCAGCCATAGGGGAGAGATTAGAGCCTTCTCGGGTCTTTCCTCAGAGTGCACACATGCCCTGGTATATACCAATCCTGATATTTGCACATTCCTCATCTGTGCACAGCCTGCTACATTCCCAGGACCATGGCTGAGCCTTTCAAAGCACCTGTGAACATCTCAATCCCCAGCTTTTTCAGCTCTGTGATATCTTATTGTTTGCTCCAACTACCTCAGGCAGCAATGATGTTAAATAATTTCAATTTTTCCACAACAGTCCCAGGGGAAAAACTCCAGTCAGGTCAAATAAAGATAAACTTGCAATTGGGATCTTCTGAAAAACCTCCAGATTGTCAAATTATGATAGTTGTCTGGGAAAGGAGGCTTTGAAGGAACTCCAGTCTCACTTTGCTTTCTCTAGCGGCTGCCAGGCTGCTAGAGTTCACCATGATTTGGAGCTGCTGGTTTGCAAGACTCCTGTGAAGCCGGGGAGAGGCAAGTTGAATGCCAAAAAGCTCACTGTTCTTACAGCAATTCAGTCATTTTTTTCCTATAATAAATACTTTCTAAATGGCTGCAAGGTTTTGATTAATTTCCACAGTTCTGAAAAAGTTGACGCTAACTATTTTTCTTTTTTTGGTACCAATTTTCTCATTGCTTATAGGGACGAGTGAATTTCTGGGGGTTCTTCCTTCACCATTTTAGCTGTCATGAACTTTTTCACCTAATAGAACCATGTGGTCTTTTGTGTCTTGCCTCTTTTATGTAGTATCATGTTCCTGAGATCCGTCCATGTTGTAGTAGGCATCAATACTTTGTTTATTTTATTGCCAAGGAACATTCCACTGCACAGGTATACAGAAATGTTAAAATATGTCTGCAAGTTCGAGGTACTCAAAAAGTTTCAACTTTAGGTATGGGACACACTGGATAATATAAATGGAACACTATTTTTAAGGAATAGTTGTAACCAAATAGGTGTAATAAAATGTTTTATGATCTGATGAGCTTTCCTATATTTAGCTATACTACTTTCTTGTAAGATATTTTTGTGGTTTTGCTGTCCACCCATCCCAAGCATTTTTTAGACACTAAATAGGTCTTGGTACGGAGGAGACCTGAGAATGAGAGGAAATTATGCGGTACCATTTTCTAGCTTATGGAATTTATAAGACAAGGATAATTAATTGTGAAACAGGCGAGCTCATGCTAAAGTACGGGAAAGATAGTATAAAGCCTCCGGAGCACCAATCATTTTATATTTTACATCATTTGTATTTTAAATCTATACAGATTAAGCGTCTCTTGTCTGAAATGGTTTGGACCAGAAGTGTTTCAGGTTTCAGATTTTTTTAAGATTGTGGAATATTTTGCATTTTACTTATAGATGGAACATCCCTAATCAGAAAACCCCAAGTCTGAAATGTTCTGGTGAGCATTTCCCTTTTAATGTCATGTTGGCAATCAAATAGTTTTGGATTTTGGAGCATTTTGGATTTCAGGTTTGGGGATCAGGGATGCTTAACCAGCATATATACATTTACTTTTATATAAATATAATTTATGTTTTTAAAATCTTATAACAAAATTAGGATTTTCTGAAACAGTTAAGGCAAAAAGCAGAAAGGGCCGTCAGGAACTTTCCTTTACCTCAACCACCTGCACGCGCCCGTGATGGAGCCGGTCTGGCCGTGGGCCATTGGGCTCTTCATAGATGACAGACATGTGCTGGCCCTGTGGAGAGAAAACCGGGAGTGTGTCACTGCCTCGCTTGGGATGTTTTCGAGATTTATAATTGATCTAAGAAAAAAACTTCCCCGGATCCCTATTCTATGAAATGCCTGACTCTTAACAAATAGCTCAGAATTAACTGACTGGTGAAAGGATTAATGACATGGAGACAGAATAATAACCGTGAACACAGTACCTTTTCACAAACAGGAAATCAGGAAAATTCCCTGGACTAAAAAAAGATGGGATTTTTTTTTTTTTTTTTTTAAAGACCAGGCTTTGTGGTAAATGCAGAAAGTGCTGCTTTCAGATTGTGATAGGAAGCAAGTACTTTGGTGGGTGGATTACTAAGGAGGTGGGGAGGGAAGGGGGACTGTGCCAGGGAGGGGCAGAGCTGGCAGGTGCCGGGCGGTATTCACCTGCAGCCTCCCCCTGCAGGACCCAGCCTCACTCACTCTGGGCCTCCACCCTACCTGTCTCAATGGCTCTGGAGCAACTCTCAGGAAGGTAGGATGGGACAGGGAATACCTGCCATTGGCAGTCCCACTGAAAACACACACACTCCAGCCTTTCTGCTATAGAACCAAACCCCACAGAGTTCCACTCACTAAGGCTGGTACTCCAGAGCATCAGCTGGAATCACATATCATTGAAACCTTAATCTAAGAAACATGCCCCAGGGGCTCTTAATTACAGCCTGTCTGGAACAAAGAGCCAGAGTAAATGATTCATGAGCCTAAATTATTTTCTGTGTTTGAAGGGAAAATTAAGAAGAAATTTTGGTCATTACCTCTCAGTGAACTATAATAGTTTGCATAATAAACTCTTTGGCGCTGAAAAATAGGTCTGCTAATGGCCGGAACTGTGAGATGCTCTGCAAAAATCTGAGCCTGAAATAATAGCAAGGCTGTGACAGCATTCTTACGGTGTAGCTATTTTTCCTTCAACTATAACTTTAAAATCGCTACTTTTATTTTTTTTTTCAACATATTCTGCAAGGGTTCCTTGGAGATTCCTAAACAACAATTCAATAGATTTTTGTTTGGTTGTTCCACCTTTTTTTTTTTTTTGGAGAAAGAGTCTCATTCTATCACCTTTGGTAGAGTGCTGCCATCATAGCTCACAGCAACCTCAAACTCTTGGGCTCAAGAGATCCCCTTGCCTCAAGCTTCTCAGTAGCTCAGACTACATTTACCTGCCACAATGCCCAGATAATTTTTCTATTTTTAGTAGAGACGGGGTCTCACTCTTGCTCAAGCTGGTCTTGAACTCCTGAGGTCAAGCAATCCACCTGCCTCGGCCTCCCAGAGTGCTGGGATTCCGGGCATGAGCCACGGTGCCTGGCCAACAATTCGGTAGAATTTTATATACCGGTGAAAACAAAACACAGTATGGCAGCCCCTGAACCAAGAATGTGAGGCCCTTGGCTGTGATGAGGTATATCAGATTTGTTGGTGCCTGTTTATAGTGCTCGGCCCGAGAAATCTCTCTGAGAAACTGTAATTCCCTTGCATTAATCACAGAGCAGACCCCAGAAATAAAGCCAACTTCATTCAATGGCACCCTAACCTATGTTCAAGGTACTGTGGCCTGCATTGTGGGGAATTCCAAGTAGGATGTGACATCACTCCTGCCCTCAAGGAATGTTTTAGATGCCAACTCTGGATTGTGTGCCAGGCACACAGCATGTGGAGGTTGTTACTTCTCAAAGCACCAAAGACCCCCCAACCATATCAATTTAGATTTCTTTCACAGCATCAAACCCTTCCAGGCTTGTGTGCAGGACTCAGCACACACTGATAATATGACCAGCTGATCATCCCTTGAGCACAGACTCCTGCCTTGCACTGCTTCCTGCCTCAGTTTACCTTAGTCCCTGCCCCTAGAGGGGCAGTTCTCTTCTTATGCCCATTGTTAAAGGCCTGGCTCAAAATGAACCATGAAACCTTCTGAGTATGTCTCAGACCACACAACTCCCAGCCCCTTTACTCAGACCCCAGTTGCCCTAGAGCTTTGCTTGGACTGTCCTCAAACACTGCTGGGTGGATTGGAGTTACTAGCATATTACTCTAATCCTATCTCCATTTTGAGGAAAGGGGGCACCCATCCTTTGCAGAGCTCAGCAATATGGTCTTGCACACGGGCAGGGCTCAAAAACATTTATGAAACCAAATTGATATGCTAGAAACAGGAAAAAAGTTTAACAGGAGCCAGTAACTTGTGAGAGGCAAGGGAAAATACAGTTAAGTACTTTGGGAGAGGAGAAGAGAGAAACCTTTTGGTCAGAGGAAGCAGAATCCTGAGGATTCTACATGCTTCCATGGGTGTCCCATCTGCGGGGGGTGGGGGGGCGGGGGAGAGAAGGGGGCAGACCTACTGATTTTGTGAGAAATTTGCTTATCTGTGGTGTCAAATATCAGGAAAAATATGCATGAACTTTTTTTTTTTCTGATCAGCTTTTCCTAGTGTTTGTGTAATGTGTGGCCCAAGACAACTCTTCTTCCAATGTATGGCAGGAAAAAAAAAAGGTCAGACACCCCTGCTCTACACTTTCTTTTAGTTTCTACAAATTATTAGAAGTGACTTAATCCAAATGTCTTATAGGCCACATATGAAGAAGTCTTTAAGTCAGCACCAACTGAAACTGTCACCTCCTGCCCCGCGGGTTGTGTCCTGACACCTACAGTGAGCTGCACATCCGGCTTCTTCTCCAGGAGAGCCATGTCACTGGGTAAGCCGAAGGACTTGACCTGGTAAGTGAGGTAGCCACCGTACGAGGAAACCTAAAATGGACACAACGGCATCAATAGCACACGAATTAAAGAAGGACCTGCAGAAAACAAGCAGAGGCACATAGAGTCTGGAAAGGTACCCAGTCACCCGCCAGCAAGGGTTCTATCTAGAGACTGGGATTGAGGATGATGATTTCAACTTTCTGCTTTAGGAGACTTTTTATCATTGAAAATGTTTAACATGAACATGATTGTTACAAGGAAGACAATACTTCTATTAAAAAGAAAAATAATATTCATACTGCAACAAATAAGATCCTTTTTCCCCCTAGATGATTACTAAGCTAGAATGTTTATTTAACTCACAGATGTTCTAGAATATCTAGGCCATTTATTTCTCTTTTAACTGAGAGAAGTGGGCGATATCTATCAGTCACAAAATGAACCTCTAAAAATAAATGCCTCATCCCCCCAAAAAATTCCCCTGAAAGCAGATGGTGACTATTTCCCAAGTTCTTGTGAATTCCGCTGAGTTCGGAAGCCATGACTGACTACTCCAGTGGTGTTTGGACCTCTTCTCATTGCGGCAGAAGCAGTAAGGTCCCACAGAGCTGAATGGCTGTGGTTTTCTGAGAGCTGCTCCACCTCTGGCCCTGACACCTCCCACCCTTAATTAAGTAAAGAACAATTAAGAAGGAAGGAAGGACCAAAGGATGGAAATCAGAGGTAAACTCACCTCCAATCAGACAGAACAAAATACCCTACAGAAAATGCCAACACTTGAGAAGGAGGAAAAAGCTGATCTTCTGGGCTCCCCATCAGCAGACGCTTTTCCCCGGCGTCTGTAACCTGGCAAAGCCTCCTAGGGCCATGAACTTCAAGTCTGGACGTATTCCAGGATAACATCTTTTTTTTTTTTTTCCCAGGTTAATGTGAGGGTACAAACAACCAGGTCACAATATTTGAAATTTGTTAGGTAGAGTTCCTCTTGTAATTACATTCTGCACCCAGAAGGTGTGCCATATACCCCTACATTGAGGCCAGTAGGAGCACCCCAACCTTCTTCCTGCTTCCCCCTCCCCACAACTTGATTGAATTGAGTTTTTCTCTTATGTGGGCATGTATTAGATCACCTACTGGCTTCGTGTTAGGATTGAGTACATTGGATATTTGCTTTTCCATTCTTGTGATACTTTACTGAGAAGAATGTGTTTCTACTCCACCAGGTTAAGTACTTATAGCCTTATTCAGGTTAAGTACTGCCTTTCTGATGGAGTAAGGTTCATTTAAAATTATGCCCACAAATTCTTTGTATTCTTACCTTCAAAAAGTGGAGCCCAACTCCCCTCCCCTTGAGTGCGGGCTGCATTTAGTGACTCACTTCTAATGAACAGAACGAGGGAGCGAGCGTGTGCTAGTTCTGAGATTAGGTTATAAAAAGATTGCGGCTGCATCTTGAGTTAATCTACTGTCTTTCTCCACCCTGCCCATCATTTGTTTTTATTTATTTATTTATAGATCATGAATACATTTATGCATATATGGGGTAAAATGTGTTGGTTTTTTTATACAATCTGACGTGGTTACATCAAACCGATCAACATAGCTTTCGCCTCATTTACTTGATTATTGTGTTAAGATATTTACATCCATCATTTGTTTTGATGGAAGCCAGCTGCCCTGTCATGACAACCCTCAGGTAGTCTAAGTAGGGTCTCATTGTGATGGGGAACGGATGCCTCCAGCACCAGCCAGCATGGAGCAGAGGCCTGGTAATAACCGTGTGAGTGAACTTGGAAGCTATCCTCCAGGCCCAGATGACCATGGCCCTGACCAACAGCAACCAGGGGACTCTGGGCCATCTTCTCCTAAATCGCCAATCCATAGGAATGTCAAGATGGTAACTGTTCCTTTAGGTTGCAAAGTGTTGGTGCAGTTTGTTACATGGTACAGATAACCTATCAGCACACAGGCTAGCCATGTAGAGATGAAGGGGAGTATGAAGTCAGGGAGAGCTAGATCATAAGCAGGAATCAATGCCCCCCACGCCCACCCAGCAAGACCCACAGTCTCCTACCCAGAAGACGGAGTCAGAGACGTGTCCCATTTGCAACAGATAGCATGTAATGGAACTTAGGAAACTTCTTTGGCATTAAGTAAAAATGGAAAAAAACCATTGTGCATATTTCTTTTGCTGGGGGCTCACACCTGGGGGCACGGGAGGGGAGGCTCTTGCTCAGCCCCTCACAGCAAGGTCTCAGTTTTTAATCACTTTACCTAACTCCTAAAATGGTAGTAAACTGACCTGAGGCTTATGCTCAAGTGATACAAGAGGCCCACAGAGGGCTCAGAGGAGCGACGGGACATCATTACCTTGTCCCCCAGGTAGGAAGGGGGTGCAACCCAGGACGCACTGCGGACTGTCGCGGGCAGCTCCTGGAGATCCGCCACCACACTGTTGCTGCCTGGGTTGAAGGAGACAGCGATGTCCACTCCGTCCGCAGTCTCCAGGCGCCAGCCCCTCATATCCACGAACTAGAACACGAAAGCAACGGACAGAAATGTGTGGGTGTGGCTTCCTTGGTGACCCTGCACTAGTCAACAGAAACATTCATGCAGCTGTCACCGGCTTCAAGGACCCCCTAGATGTGTCTCCTATTGAGCTCACCCCTCAGGCCCCCATGACAGAGCCCCCATCTGACCCCTGTCACGGGGAGTTCTTGGAGGGCAGTGGCCATACACATGTCGGATTATCTTTGTATCCTAACACACATCCTGCTAGTGAACAATTAGCAGGTGTTCAGTGAGTATTTCAATAATCACTAAATGGCTGTTTGAATAATAACTAGGACTATGGGCATCTTTTAATAGTGAGCACCTTACAGAGAAAAATGTGATGTGGAATACAGTGGCCTGCCAACATTATTTTTCTCTAAATGGAGCATCAAAATTAAATCTTTCCCTGGTCACAAAGGAAACCAGTTAGCTTTAAGGTAAGAAAAAGGAAGAACTCATTAGGCATAGGTTAGAATTAATGTTTTCCAGTTCCCAGGGATGCGAGGGAGGTAAGGAAAGGGGACTTTAGAGCAGATTTACAAACTAATTTTTTTTTTGTCCAATTAGAAGGCTGAATTCCTTTCAGGAGGAGGGAGTGGAATACAGAAAATAGTTTCTTTCAATACTTATTGGATCTAAGACGTCACACAGAGAGAGCAAGCGCAGGACTACTGGCTCATGGAATGAGGAAGACAGCAAATGTTTTAGTTTCATGAATTAACTTTAACAGTGGCCAAAGATATGGCAGATAAGTGAAAATAAAAGTAAAATGGGCCATGACTGCATTCATATATGATTTAATAAAAAAAAGAAAAGAAAAGTAAAATAGGAAGAAGAGAAGAAGAAAAGAGAAGTGAGGGGTGTGCTGTTGTGCAATAGTAAGGGGTATCTATTTAACAGTTGGGTTTATCCATAGGTCTTGGTGAAGAAAGAGCTCCTGAAGCTCTCTCTCAAATGATCAGGGTGACAGGAGCATCTTTTGTCATAGGACACACATTTGGTCTCAGTCCCCAGTTCCTCACAGTAGAGCTTCTGAGACCCTTGGGATCTCTGCTGTGGCAAGAGTCTTTTTGCTAATGAGATGACTGTGGTTGGGGTCCCTCAGTAGCTTCAGGATGGGACTGGCTGCCAGAAAGATCAAGGCATGATTAGAGGGTTGGGACTTTTAGCCCCACCCCTGACCAATGGCTAATGATTTAATCAATCGTGCCTGCATACTGAAATGCCCATACAAGCCCTAAATTTTGGTTTCAAAGGTCCCCTGTGTTGGTGAACACATGTGAGTGCTGGGAGGGTGACACACCCCAAGTCCTGTGCTTGGGACACTGTTGGAACCCACCCCACACACCTGCTTTGTCATGTCCTTTGTAATAAACAAGCAATAGTAAGTAAGGTGTTTCTCTGAGTTCTGTGAGGTGTTATAGGAAATTATCAAAGCATGAGGAGGGGGTGGTGGGATCCCCTACAGCCAGATCTATAGGAAGTACTGGAGGCCTAGAACTTGCAATGGGCATCTGAAAAGGGGGGCAGTCTTGCAGGACTGAGCCTTCAACCTGTGAGGTCTGATGCTACCTCCAGGTAGAGAGCGTCAGGATTGAGTTGAATTGTGGGACACCCAGTAGGTGTCTGGAGAGGATTGGAGAATCCTTGGTGTGAAGCAAATCCCCCACATATTTGGTGTCAGTGTGCTGTGAGTACAGAAACAGGGTTTTCTTTGAAGGAAGAAAACAACAAACTCTACTCACTCAATGAGTATTTATAGAGCACCTCTTATATTCCAGATCCTGTTTTTAAGGAGCTTACATTCTAGTGGTGGAGGAAGATGGATATTAAATATTAAAATAAAATGTAAAATTTAAAAGAGACAACTATTTTAAATTGCACACAAACTTTATGGACACCCCATATGTCAGGGAGTGATTAATGCTGTGGAGAACACAGAGTACGGTCAGAGAGGGTGACCAGGGAATGCTATTTTGTAAGGAGTAAGGGAAAGCCCCTCTGAGCAGGTGACATTTGAGCAGACACCCTACAAATTCAGGGAACAAGAATAAAAAACACTGCAGGCCAAGGAACAGCCAAGGCAACTGTTTTAACAAATCCATCTACAAAGTCCCAGGGCGCTTTGGGTCTGTTCCCACCTTAGCTCTTCGCTTGTGTGAGCTGTGACAACGATTACTGACTCCAAAACAAAAGCAGCTGGTACAGCCCTTGGGATTGGCTGGGTCCAAGTGGAAGGATCCTTCTCGACACACGTGACATTCGGAGCCTTCCACATTTTCCTGTTGGAGCAAAACATGAAGGAAGAGCTCATCCCTCCAGAGCTTCTCTGAGCGCAATTAGCCACTTACACAAATTAAACACCAGCCTGAGATGTTAGGACATGGATGTTAACAAAACATCAAAGGATATGTAATTGTTAGGCTTTCATACCACGTTAATTGTTTACAATTTTATACCCCACACAAATGGGAGCAGGCATTCCCTCAATTTCATAAGATAGCCCTCGGCACCTTGCAGGTAGAGAAACAGTGCCAGGAGGAGTCACAGTAGGAAGAGACTGGTCCATCCCACTCCCGCCACTCAAGACATCTGTGGGGAATTCAGGGGTCTCCTACAACCTGGCAGGACCCCGTGGAGCAGAGATGATAACCTGGGGTCCATGGTCCAGAAATAGGCTATATGGAAACCTATGAACCTCATGAAATTGTAGATAAAAATGTGTGTTGATTGTTCTGGTGACGGTCTATACCTGTCATCAGATTTTTCCTGGCCTCTCCAAGGGTGAAAGAGGTTCTTCTATCTCTGACTATTTCTATGAAATGAAGTAAAGATACAAAATGCTAGACACCTTATGAACCCTATTGCGGTCAGTCCCATATTCTGTGTACTTTTCTAAGTTAACTCCACACAAAGCATTTCCTCCCTGACCGGAGGCTGGCGGCCCTGGCATGGTACCACCCATCTCACCTTGCAGAGGCAAGCCCCCGTCCTTGGGTCACACACTCCTGGCTCAGCCCCATCTCTGTTGCAATGGCAGGGCACACACTCAGGGAAGCGGTGAAACCCGGAGGCACATCGGTCGCACTGCCGCCCTGTGATTCTGGGTTTGCATCTGTGCCCAGAGTAAAGGGAACAAAACTTATCATCTTTCTATACAATTCTGAGGTACACACCTGCTCTTCAGCACAGCAGGTGCACAGAGCTCGGTAAAAAATGACAGCTGCCTGCGAGGCAGCTTGCATTCCAAGGCAGAATGGAAAGAAGCAGAGAGAAGGTGCATACAGAAAGCAGGGCGTTGACCACTGACCATTGCGGATGGTCACAGGTGTCCATCATGGGTGGTTGGCTCAGTGCTATCACAGACTTGGCCCCTGTGCCTGCATGTCTGCTGCAGAGAGCCCAGGAGCAGAAATGAGGACAACATACACACAGGTCTAACCAGGGTTCAGAGGAGCAGCAGGGGACCCAGCCCAAGACAATGATTAGTTTCCCTGGGGGAGGTGACTGCTAAGCTGAGCTTTACAGGACAGAGTCATGGTATAGGAGGTGGGTGGGCACTCCAGACAGAAGGAACAGAGCGGGAAACTGCCCAGCATATCCAGGGGACAACACAATTGCAGTAAGGCCAGAGCACATAGTAGTGGCTGAGACCTGTGCATTCAAGACAGGCCACATGAGACCTATGATCTTAGCAAGCTACTTAATATCTCAAAGCCTTACTTTTCTGCTCAGTAAGAATGCATGCTGCCTCCCAGGACTGCTGTAAGCACAGAGGAGGGAGTGCCTGGCTCACGCACAGTGCCTGGCACATGGATTCAAACTATGTATCGCTGTCATGGAAAGCTGTTAAGGAGGGGAGAGTGTGAATGGACGTGGTGGAGGTGGAAGTGGGGGTTCCAACAGCTGCCGGCTTTTGAGTAAGAACCCAGGGCAAAGGGATTTGGGATGGACAGGGGGCATGGGCTCCCAAACTATTTGGGGGTAAAGATGCTAAGACTTATAATGTTCTGGATGATGAGAAAAGAAAGAGGAGAGAGGTAGGAAGACCCCCAGTTCTCTAGCTCGGGTGATATAGTGAGTGGGTCCTGGGCCCCATGTGAGGCTGAGAATAGAGCAGCAGTGAGGGTCTTGAGAGGAAAGCTAAGGCGGGCCTGGTGGGGTGGCAAGGAGCTGCCACCTGCAAGTGCAGGAGCTCAGGGGCGCTCCCGGGGGAAGCTCTGAGTCACCCATCTGCAGGTCCCTGCAACTGAGGCACAGAGCAGAAAAGGAAACACCGGCAGCAGAGCAGAGGGGGCAGCCCAGTACTCCAGGTGGGGAAGAGGAGAATGTGGGGGGTTGGCGGGAACCTTGGCAGCTCGGGCACCAGGTCCCACAGCTGGGATCTATCTGCCCACAGATCCTATTTTGTGGGACTCAGGAAATACTGTAGACCCTCTGTGAGTTGACTACCCAAGGGACTGTAACAAACTAGTCAACAAACAGAGGTGGTTAACATCAGGAACTAGGCCTACTGTGCTGATGTGGTGCTTGTCTGGTCTTTGAAAATTAGGGTACCTTAAGGAGGTGGTCAGTGTAGGGAGGGGGTCAACTGTGGAAGTTCTCTATATTAGAAATGTGGAGTTTTTTTTTTTTAACATTTTTGACTTTTTTGGTACTTTTTGCTTTCAACATCCTGAACCACAGTATCCATATGCAGTAGACTATACCAGTACAGTAGGCCGAGTTCCTTATGTTGACCACCTTGTGTTGACCAGTTTGCTACAGTCCTTTAAGTGGTCAACCAAATCCTACTGTACTTTGAAGCACACTGCATACTAAGAGTCTTATGTACATCAACAAAGGGAATTTGTTAGCCAGGGGTCACCTAGATTACTTTCTTTTATTTTATTTTTTAATTGGCATATGGAAAATACCAAAAGTAAGCTGTCATCTACCTCCTAATACTTATGAATATATCCTACTCTGGTGACGATTCTAAAAAGCATACCTTATACCCCATTAAGTTTGCTTTTTGGCAAATACCTACTTATAACCAGATGAAGGATTTCATATTTGATTGAGAGCACGAATTTGGAACCAGGCAACCTAGGTTAGAATCTCAATTCGGGCACTTATTGGACTTTAGGCAAATTCACCTCTTTACAATCAAGCTTCCTTATCTCTTAAAGTGTAAATAATGACACCTGCTGTATAGGGTTACTGCGAGGATTAAATAAGATAATGCAGGTAAAAACCTTCAGACAGTGCCTGGCTCTCAGACGGGTACTCACTATGATTACGCTTGCTGTGTTCTTGGCCAAGGGGAGCAGATGGGTGCGCTTTACCCACTCAGAACACCTGAGAGGACAAACTGGCTTTGCCCACAAAACCTGCTGACAAGGCAAATGGCAGTTCAGTTCTTCCAGCCCCATCCCTCTCACCTTTCTTCCTACCTGATACCTACAGAAATTGTTTTGTAAGAAAGAAAGTATACAAGAAACCATGCTAGGAGCATCGTAGCTATAGAGTGTGAATGTTCTGCGTGAAGTGGGTCACTCTAGCACAGTGGGCTGCAAACTTCGGGAGGGGATCAGAGACCCTTCTGGGAAGCAGAAGAACATGGGCCATCTTTTCAGAAAAATGCTCACCACACACCTACTCGCTCTTACACACACTCCAGTCCCTATCAGAGGGTTCCTGTGGCCCAGATTAATAACACCTGCTCTCTGTGACGCTCAGCATAAACATGATCAGAGTGCTGCCAAGAAAAACAGAAAGTCTGTCCTCCAGATGATTCCTTATTTGTGAAGAGCTGGCGAGTGTGGAGCACAAGAACTCCAGTGGTCTAGAGATGGGAAAGAAGAGGGTGCAGGTAACCCCTCCCCAAATAAAAAGCATCAGAGAGAGGAACTTTGGAACAGAAGTGAGCCTTTGGAGATGCCTGGCAGAGAAGGAAAGAGCACCGTGCACAGGGGACAGTGTGGTCATCGTGAAGCGCCAGCCTGACAGCTCAGCCTTCTGAAGTCTAGAGGTTTCATTTCCCAGACGTGCAGGGCTTCTGGCCAAGGGCACGTTAATTGAATGTAGGTTGCAAATGAGCAGTTCGCACAGTGGACACCACCGGTGAACACGGGTCAGGTTTGGCAGGTGAGACCACACAGACAAAAGTCTGTTTTGTTGTTTTGTTGCAAACTGGTCTCCCTGTTTACTTCGGAAGGCATGTGAGCTGACAGAGTGGGAAGGAGAGTGGGCTGAGAGGGCACAGCCACGTCATTAATAAAGGATCAAGCCCCAAGCCTCACTCAGCATGTTGGAAGCAGCGGAGAGCACAAGAGTGGGTGAGGAAAAGCCAGCTCGGAGCAGAGTGATGGGAGCCCTGAGCTGTGAACGGGACCCTGGCCGGGCTGGCTGGGGCTGAGAGGCCAGGGAAGCCAAACCTTGGAGAATACACTCCCTATATTCCAGACTCATGCATTGTTTAGATCATGTGAATTGACTGACCATGTGAATCCTGTACACAAACAAGAAACTCAAGCCGTTTCACACAGCAGGAAAGAAAAGGGAAGCTTCCTTTTAAAAGCCTGGCTGCACATCTTTTGAAATGACCTCCAATCTGCCTGACTTGGCACTTTCTCTCGGGAGACTCTCTGTTCTCCAAGAAGCTGCCCTCACAAAAGCCAGAAGACTGTGTCAGCTGCTGCTGCTGCTGCCTGCGGGTTGGCAGCTCTGGGGAAGCGGGCTCAGGGAAGTCAACTTCAGGGCCGTGGGCTTGCAGCCAAATGTTATGCAACCCCATCAGCTCGTGTGTGGCTGCTCCCTCCGTGTCTCAGAGCATCAGGCCCAGATGCGTTAGGCTGCCTCTACCCCTGTGCATTCAACACGCAAGACCCTTCATGTTATGCCTGCATCAAACTCCAGAGCCCACGGTCTGCCTCCTGCATTCATTTATTCATCCAAGAATTATCTGGTGCCTTCTATGGACACATCCCTGTGTAGGAGAGGGAGGGAGCAGATAGTGTCAGTTAGTCTTGACTCGGGCACATTTTCCTGAGTATCCAGGACCTAGGGATGTGGAAAGTTAAGTCACCATGTGAGAGATGAGCCAGCTAAGCTAAGCATTGGCCAGACCATGAGGAGATCTCTGCAGACTTGTGGAGGGCGTTTTGCCACCTTTGAGTTTGGACGTCTAACACAAATCCTTGAAGGAGAGTCACAATTTGGGGGGCAGGGAGCTTTTCATAACTGAAACTGAACATGTACAGAAAGTGTTTTGAAGAAGTGAGAAAGCCAAGCTAGAGAAGAAAGAAGAAAAGAAACCACAAGCTAAGGCACGTGGGGGCCAGGTGAGCATGGAAAGTCGGTCTGTATGTGTGTGGAAGGGGTGTCCTGCACAGCCCTGTGTCCCTGTGATACGGCGTTCACCACACTGCACTGTCCTTACTGGTTACGAGAGACCAGTGAGGCCAGGCACGGTGGCTCACACCTGTATCCCAGCACTCTGAGAGGCCAAAGTGGGTGGATAGCTTCAGCTTATGAGTTCGAGACCAGCCTGAGCAAAAAGCAAGACACCATCTCTATTAAAAATAGAAAAGCTGAGGCAAGAGGATTGCTTGAGTCCAAGTTGGAGGCTGCTGTGAGCTATGATGCTACTGCACTCTACCTAAGGCAACAGCTTAAGACTCTATCTCAAAAAAAAAAAAAAAAAGAGACCAATGACAAGTGTGCCTTCAATAAGACACAGTATCCAAATTAGAGTATGTATTTGTACACTTTGAGCAATAAAAAGTATATGAAATAGAATTTAAGGCAAAATAACCTCCCCCTAAAACCTCACAAGGAACTGAGGGAGACATTTCATCCTTGTTAAAATAACAACAACAAAAATCACATGCCAAGGACAAAAAAATCTTAAAGAGAATAAATCACAAACATTTATGTACATCTCAACATTGTTTCAAGTTTCATAGACTAACAGTCCCATATATTTCCAACAAAATTATGGGGAAAACAGATTTTAAAATTCCAGTATAATCACATATTTAGCATATTCCTCTTAGATTAAGGGGAAAGTAAGAAGGAAGGAAGGAAGGAAGGAAAGAAGAAAGGAAGGAAAGAAGGAAGGAGAAAAGAATAGAAAAGAAAGAAAAAAATGAATGAATGAATGAATGTGTAACCCAGGAGAAGGAAGGTCAGTTAGGAAAGCACCAATACCATCCAGATATGGAGTGGTAAAAGGACTTAGCCAGGGTGTAGCTGACAGCAGAGAGCCATGGAAAGGAAGGTGGATTATCTGTCCTGTGCTGGAAGTTGACACATGATTGGCAATAGGGGACATAGGCTGATTCTAAGAGACACTCAGAGTTCAAGGTTTAAGGACTAGAAAGAGGCTGTCACCATGAAGTAGATTTTTTTCCTTTAAATCCAAAGGGAGAGATGGCTTGAAAGGCAAGACAATGACATGGGCTTCAGAGACAGGATTAGAGCTACAGAATTTTGGAATTAGAGATCACCCAATCTAATCTTTCATTATACATGTGAGGAGACAGCAGCACAGAGAGCTCAGGGGACTTGTCCAAGGCTAGATAAGTAAAACCAGTAAGAGAGTCCAGGATAAATTGGTTTGCAACAAAGGTGGGATAAGACAGTCAGGGGGTATCAGGACTCAGAATCATCCAGGAATGGCATTATTGAAGCTGGTTGAAAAGGCAGACAGCATAGAGGAAGGCAGACAGCCACGACCTCCACAAATAATCATGGCAGCTGGTACTTACTGGGCACATGGTGCATGTCACGCACTGTTCTAAGTGTATTTGCATAGGATATTTCACTCTCTAAAGCTGTGGTCTCCAACCAACCTGTGGCCTGTTAGGAACTGGGCCACATAGCAGGTGAGCAGAGGGACAGTGAAGCTTCATCTGTATTTACAGCCGCTCCCCATTGCTCACATCACCGCCTGTGTTCCACCTCCTGCCACATCAGCTACAGCATTAGATTCTCACAGGAGCCCAGAGCCTACTGTAAACGGCACCTGCGAGGGATTGTCTTCCATGAAACTGGGGCTGGGGGCTGGTGTTCTATAGAACTTGTTGAGGTGGGTGCCTCCAGGAGCTCTACTTTATGGATGCAGACCAAAGGCCCAGAAGAGAGAAGCACCGTGCCTGTGTCATCCAGATAGCAGGCAGCAGAAACAGGAATCAACCTTGTGCAAACTCACACCACCTGTCCTCCCCATCTGGTGCAGAAGGAAAACACAGCCCATGAAACAGCCCGAGAAGGATCATCCAGAGAGATAAGGGGAAGAGGCTGGTGTCACAGGAGAGGAAGGATGACAGGGAAGTGCAGGGGAGAGCTCTGAGGTCCCCTGTGCAGCAGTCCCCACCATGTCCCAGCACTCACTCACACATGGCCCAGCAGGCCCCATTCTGATTATTCAATGACACGCATCAGAGGAATTACCTCTGGAAGTTGTTAGGGCTCAGAGATTCATGCCTAGCTGGAAGTATGCCTGTTCCAAGAATGCCAAGTCTATGATCTTTTCTGGTATTTAATTTCTCCATCTAATACAAACACTTAGTAAATCTACAAGGACTGGTGGAGACAGAGGTCGTCCCACAAGGCTGTTGCCACCATTCTTCAGAAAAGGCATGTTGTACAGATGGCTCCTCTGGCTGTCTGGGTGGACTGCTGTCTCCTTAATCAATCTTGAAATAGTCTGAAAGTGGTCACATCATGATTGCTTTTAAAAGCAGTGGTCCCCAGGTTCCTTGTAACTGTCAAAGATTGATAAAATCTTCCGAGCAGACCTTTTGCTTGTTCAAAGACTTTGGCGGTACACACCTTCCCTTATTAAAAGTAGGTAGAAAGTTACTTTTTTACCCCTATATTTGATTGAATATACATATAGTGAAACTTCTGGAAGTTGACTACCCAGGCCTGTAACAAACTGGTCAACATATGGAGATGGTCAACATAAGGCCTACGATACTGCTATGTACTGTGGTGCATGTCCAGCCTATGAAAATTAGGTCACTTAAGGAGATGGTCAGTGTACGGAGTTGGTCAACTACGGAGGAGGTTCTACCATATTTGCCAATTTGTGTTGCTATAAAAATGAAAATTTCAACAAGGTAAGTATCTTTATGATCTCAATCTAATGAGGTTGACCGAAATAACAGGCTTCTGGGGTATTTATGCAATATAATTTTGCAATTTTACCTGTGATACAATCAGAGATTGAAGAAGAGACAGAATCAGAATTTTAAATGTAGATGGGGAGTCAGAGATGATTTTAATAAACTTCAGCTTACAGATTCAGAAACTGAGACCCAGGAAGGCAAAATGCCTTGCCCAAGTCTAGCTCAGACATGGAGAAGGTGAGTCAACTTAACTTATTCCCAATTGTCTCTAAAATTATACCAATTTAAATTAAGTAAAGCTTGAGTACTGTGGATTCCTAGAATTATTTTTGTAATTCATTTTAAAGTAGATTAATATTTATAACAGTTGGACCTTCTTTCAGTAAGATAAACTTTAACACCAATAAGTAGTCAAGTTCAATTTGAAAATTCAAAGTTTTCAGCTTGGTCATTTGCAATAATTTATACAACTGCAAAAGAATTTGTTGTCTGATTGTGAAAGGCTGTGTTTTTCCCTTTGTTGCAAATTCCAGGTATCTCTGGTCATTTCTTTTACTGAGAGTAAGGTTCTGCTAAACATCAGGAAACATTAGGAAATTTGGAGGTGGGGGGCAAACAGTCTTTCCTCTAATATTTTATAAAGAAATAATCTTTCCAGGCAACCAAAAGCTTTTCCAGTATTTACACTGGAATTGCCATTGGCAATTTGTGCAATTTATAGTCATATAACAAACTGAAAGTTTTTCTTACATTATCTGCCAGGGCTCTTTTATGACAAATCCATTTTGATCATGCATAGTAATAACCCAGGAGGTTATTACAGTTTCTTTGGTAAGGTCAGAGTAAACAATTCCACATCTTGGGTTAAGGGTGATACAAGTAAGATTCCATTCCTATTGATGCGCTTAGGTTTGGGCAAAACTATAGACACGCCTCAGTCTTGAGCTAGGAATTTTCCAGGCTATTACATTGTCACTGGCAGGGAGGGTTCGGTCAAAACTTTTTAAAGTTTCTACCTAAAATACAATGGTAAGGCTATCCATTACCTCCTGATGTCTTAACTGATTTTAAAAACATTATAACATTCTTGGTTTTATTTTTCCGTGGTGGCATCCCCAAGAAACTGTGTGCGAAGTTCTGTTTGCAGAGATTGACCCTGTTGTGAATTCTACGGCTCCTCTTCCTCCTTCTTTGTTCCTTTGCTTCCTGTGATAAGACTTGGGTATCCCCTCAGGGACCCAAATCTGAGCAACCCAGTTGAGTCAGGCAGGACTCACATTGTGGTTTTAAAGACTTGGAATGTTTGGTGACTCACCTTCCTTACAAGGTCCCAGGGGCATGAGGAGTCAGTCAGCACCAGGCAACGATTAGAGATGCATGTAAGGGTCTGTCTATAGGAAAAGTGGACAGCAGTGCTGCTATAGAGGGTTGAATCATGCCTCCCCAAAGGATAAGCCCAAGATCTGAACCTGAGGACATGACCTTATTCACAAAGGAGGTCCTAGCAGGTATAATCAAGGAAAGATGAGGATTCATGGCAGTAAGGAAGGGCCCCAAGCCAGTTTGACTGGTGTCCTTAAAAGAAAAGGAGACACAGACCCATACCAAGAGGGTATGGGGACAGAGACACTCAGTGAGAGCAGCATGTGTCGATAGAAGCAGAGATCAGAGCGATGCAGCCACAAGCCCAGGAAGTCCCAGGGACACCAGGAGGTAAGAGAAAGGCCTGGGACAGATTCCTCCCAGGGCTCAACCCTTCTGTGGAGGCCCCAACCCTGCTGACATCTTAATCTCAAACTCCTACATGCCAGAAACGTAAGAGAATAAATTTCTGTTATTTTAAGCCATGCTATTGGT
>NW_003852407.1:27183139-27189317 GCF_000181295.1 Otolemur garnettii
CTCTCATGCTGAAATCACAGGCCACAGCCCCTGTAACTTCTCTGGGGGCTGCACACCTGTGTTGGGGGTGTGGGGTGGATGGTGAACCCCATGCTTTCCCCTGCACACAACCATACTGGCCTGGACTCTGGAAGCTACGGCCCAGTTTTCCCATCATGTCACCCCCAGCCCAATTCTTACCAGATCTTCTAAGAACTGAATCCTGTTCTTTATCCCTATGGCCACTGACACTGCTGAGATCAGGCTCATCACTGGGAACCATGCAAGGGACACTGGCCTCACCTTCTAAGGCAGAGCCCAGGCTGCTGAACCAAACAGCATCCCGGCATCTGCTGGGGCCCACATTTGCAACCTGTCTCTTAGCTCCATGCACAGGAGTGCTTGGTGGTCCTCTGAGGCCAGCCCCACTCTCAGGTCCCCAGCACACACCCATTCCCTTCCCATTTTAACTGAGCCCGGCTGTGGAGGTCTCAGCTCCCCTTCCAGCCCAAGGATCACAGACTGTCGCTCACTGTCCTTAACATACAGCAGGCTAACCCTAGAATGAGGGCTCACAGCCCACGCCTACACACAGGCCTCACGGCGGAGGACATAGAGGATACTGATAACTTAATTACCCACATGAGGCAACATGGTGGCATTGTGGCAACACAGAACACGATCCTATGGCAACAGCATGCTGGGGTACAAGTGCGAGGCTGCTCGGGCCTGGCAGCTGGTGATCCCAGTTGCCCTGAGCCTGAAGGGAGCAATCACTCCACCCACCATAGCACTGCCCGACCGGGAGGCTCACCTGAGCGAGATCAGGCACTCCTAGACAGGTGGGAAGTAATGATGGCCAGCATGGACAGACCGCATCTCGCCCCCGCCCCATGACGGGATCTGGCAGGCCACTCCTGCCAAGCTCACCTGCACTGCCCACTGTCCCGGTCACAGGCTGGGGTGGCGGCCCCGACGGTTCCCCTCCTTGAACAGTTGCAGCCTTCGCAGCCGGCCAGGGGGTGGAAGCTGAAGGAGTGGGCCTCACACGCCTCACACTGGGGGCGGACCGTGCGCGGAGGGCAGAGGCACTGCCCAGTCATCTCGTCACAGAGTCGCCGGCCGCAGCTGCATGCTGGCCAGAGGATAAAGAGATACCACGTCAGGGTTAGATGCTGCCTGACCTCCGGCAGGACTACACAGACTGCCATGATTTCCAGAAACTTCTGAGGGGTCTGGAAGAGATGTTCTGATCTGAAAGGAATGTTTCCTGCGGCGGAGACCCCTAGATACAGTGTCTGGATGCAGAATGAGGTACAGCAGGACCACCTGGCTCCATGAGGGACACTCCAAGTATCCCACCGAGCGGTGGTCACGTACCTACTACTGTCGTGTACCATTCTACTGTGGGGCTTCTGTCCATCAGGGGGTTCTAGAAGTGAGCAGGGAAGCCCAAGTGGCCCTACAGCCACATCACCCCAGTGCATCATGGGTCCAGAGCCAGGGTCAGGGCAGGACACAGTGGCAGGGTCCTCGTTCTCTCCCACAGGCAAGGGCTGGTGGCCACATGGGGACTCTGCATTCCTCCCTGCTGCCACATCAAGTGGGCTACCCTCAAAATCACAAAACAGTCAGAGCAGAACAATCCATACATATTACTAACATCTTCACTCTGCAAATAAATATCATATAGAAGTATACTTACTATTTCAGCAGAATGTTTTTTGTATGTGTTCTGTTAATTTCCTTTCAATATATTGCTTTTTATTAATGTTTTTACTACTTATCAAGTAATTTTGCTTTATAAATAAGTTAAAAGTATTTTACATTCTATTGAGATATTAGAGTTGTTCTTAGAGCATCATTTCTTTTGTGAAAGACTAAACATCAATCTAGCTTATGTTCTTAAAAACTATTGCCAAATTTGCAATAAAACACTTATAAAAATAAAGTGGGCTAACCCTACACCGTGGGCTACAGGACAATCCTTAGACAAAGGTCCAAGGGCTTCTCATCCAGGGAGTGGGACACCTGTGTGACCCTGGCTCTCCTATCTCAACTGAGTTTTGGCTGGGCTGCAAAAATTGCAGGGGATTCCACTAAAAGGGAATTGCGCTGTCTGAGACCCTGACGTTTAAGACTATTTACACTCACCTGCTTTGTCAAATGCCTAGGTCATATGGTGTGGGAGTCACAAACACATCTTCTAGAACCTTGCTACTCAGAGTATGGTCTGTGGACCAGTGACATGGGCGTCACCTGGGTGTTTATTAGAAACGCAGAGTCCCAGGGCCCAGCTCAGGTCTCTGAGTCAGAGTCCCAGTGAGTCTCCATCACAGAGAGTCTAGACGCTGCCAGGAGAAGACCTCAGGCGCCCGGGAACGTGCACTTACCCTTGCAGTGAGGGAATCCATAGTGGCCTGGTGCACACCGGGTACACTGCCGCCCGATGACGTTGGGTCGGCAAGGGCACTGCCCGCCCTGGGGACTGCAGGGATGGCCGATGGCCCCAGTGGGGTGGCACTCACAAGGCAGTGCGCCCTTGTGGTAAGAGGCCACCAGGGACCGGGCGGAATTCTTACAGAATTCTGAGGCTGTCTGTGGGCTGTGGAGACCAAAATGACCCATGGTGAGACCCCAGAGGTGGGCCTGGAAATGGCTCCTACCCCCCTGTTCCACCCAGCAGTGTCTCTGGGAGTGAGCAGGGCTCTGGAGTCTGGGAAGAGTGAGAAGGCACCCCACTTGGACTCAGCCACATGCGTCCACTGCAGGAGAGGGACATCACAAGACTGGTCAGTGGGTGGAATAAAAGGTGAAAATGCCCCTAACAGATGAAGTCTATGGTAGATGAATCATATCTAAATAAAGTGCCCCACAAAACACACCTATATCTGTAATAATACAACTTTAAAAAAGATAATGAAGAAAAGTAAAGCTGCCCACATTCACTGAATGTCGTGCTCAGGAGGCCTTATCTACACCTCATGTGACCTCACAACCTCTCACCCTCTTAGGCCTGAGCCCCAATTCCCAAATAAGACATCTGAGGCTCCTAGAAATTGAGGGACATTGCCAAGGCTGCAGAGCTTTGTAGTGGCTGAGCAGATGTCTTAAGCCATAGCTGTCAGAGCCTTTGCTCTGAATATTCGCTGCACAGAAGGTGTATGACTCCCAGGAGGCATCTGTCTCCCAGGGCCCCTGGAGCTCCTGGGTGCCTCAGGAAACCTGGGAGGAGCAGGGTGGGTCCACAGATAAGGGAACAGCTAGGAGCTGATGCTTAGGGTTGCCCTGGTCCTTGGCATTCAGGGGTGCAGAGAGAGAAGACAGGGAGGTGGCATCTTGGGACACTCCCTGCTCGGGCAGATGGCCAAGGGGAGTGGGAGTCAGGCTGACCTCCTTCCCAGTGGGGGCTGTCCTGTTTGGTATCTTTCAGGAATCTGTGTGAACACACAGGAAGCAGCGAGGTGGAGAAATTTTAATCAGCCCCTGAATCCAGGTTGGAGGGAGGACCTCTGCTGAGTTTAAAGTCATGGTTCCCGGATGGCGCATGATGAAGTCTGTCGTAGGATGACCAGTGCACAGGGCAGCGTCTTCCTCCCCAGACTCCAGCTCCCTGCCACTCCCTCCAGTGGTGAGAGTAAGAGGACAGACCTAAGGGCCAGCCCCTCCCTGAACCTCCCTTGGGTCAGGAATGTGGGAGTGCCTGATACATTCCAGAGCCTTCCCACAGGGTGACACTCACTCAATATAAAAACTGTTTCCTCCACAATTGGTGATAAACTCAAGTGCCTTGTCCACTGATTTTTTGTGAAGTATTTGGTAGTCGTGAGTCTCTGCAGGCACCACTAGAACACGGACCTAAAAGAGACCAACCACATGTCACTGGGGTTCCATGACAAGCACAACCAAGGCTATTATTTATGCAGGTTGAGCATCCCTAGTCCAAAAATTCAAAGTCCCAAATGCTTTAAAATGTGACACTTTTGGAGCACCGACATGACACTCAAAGGACATGCTCAAAAGAAACACTCTTTGGAGGAGGATTTTGGATTTCGGATTTTTGAGTTGGGGATGCTCAACCCATAAGCATTACACAAACATTTAAAAATTTGAAAAAAATCCCAAATCTGGTCCCAAGCATTTCAGATAAGGGCTACTCAACCGGTACTTTCTCTTCACCAAGAACAATGCTCCTTATTAGTCCAAGTCCAAGACTAGATGAATCAGGATTTGTGAAATCATAAGAGCAAATATTAACATCAGCCAGGGTTAGAGGCTCCAACCACATGGCTGTGCAGGGAGCACCAGGCAGACACCTGGGAGCACCACTTGCTCAAAGAAGCAGCAGCTGCAAGGGCTGGCTGGGCTGGAGACCTTGGGGTGAGCAGGGCACTGTTAGATGGCCAAGGCCCTGGTGACCCATGCCTGGGATTCTCCCAGCTCTCTGTCATGAATAAATGTAGCCCAGTCTTTAAAAGTGCTGCTTGGTTCCCTCTGCCTGTATAAATCAGTTTATGCCCACAGCAAATGCTGCAGAAATTTTCAAATGTATTTTGCCAACTGTGCACCAGATTATGGGGCTTACAGAGAGTTTATTACTCTCACAATATTCAATTCAATAAGCATTGGCCAAGCACCATGCTCTAGGCAGTGTTTTAGGCATAAGAGGTGCAAAATTAATGGTCAAGGCCTTGTCCCCCAGGAAGATGACACAACTATAGGGCAGAGAAGGCACAGCACAGGGCTGGAGAGCACTACAGTGGGGTCTGGGTGAGGGGCCTAGTTCCCTGGAAGACTTTGCAGACATAATGAGTTAATTCTGAGCTGGATGAATGAGTCAACAGGACTTCTCCAAGCAGAGATGTAGGAATGTTAGAAAAACGGACAGCATGAGAAAGTCTAGGGGTGTGAGAGGAAATGGCATGTCTGGGGGCTTGAGAATGGGTCAGCATGGCCAGAGAGAGAAGCATGAGAGGGGGAGGCCTGGAGCAGAGGAATGGCAGGAGAGGAGGGTGAAAGATGAGTTAGACGTGGATCCCAGGGAAACACACAAACAGCATCCTGTCAGCGGTGGGGGTCACCTGGCATGCTCTGAGCCCTTTGGCCAGGTCGGTCACTCCCAAGAGCATGGAGGTGGGGCAGAAGAAGGGAGACCACGGCAGGTGGTTGGACCCACCCGACTGAGAGAAAGGATGGTCAAGGAGAACAATGGGACCCAAATGGAAGAGATGCTCTAAAAAGACACGGCAGAGGGCACATCCACAGTGTGTGATGGCTGAGTCTGTAGGAGCAAAGATGGTGGAGAAAGAGGCCGCTGGGTCCCATCACCATGGCAGTGAGCAGGGTGGGGCGCACTGGGGCTCTGCAGGGAGCAGGCTGCGTGCGAGGGACCTGTGCGGTCTTCAGGAAGCAGGAACCCAGTAGGCGGTCATGCACTGGGCCTGGAAAGCTCAGGAAAGATTGGAGATGAATTTATAGGGGTGAGCATCCTTCCCACAGAGAGGCAAATAGAATTACTGGGTGCAGGTGATAGAGCCAGAGAGAAATGATACGAGGAGGCCCAGTGTCAAACTTGACCAATACACAGAGACAAGGAGGAGAGAGAAACCACAGAAGCGCCAGCAAAAGCCGGAGAAAACCGAGGGAACACACTGTGGAAGCCAAAAGCCAGGAGCAGGAAACGCTGCAGAGAGACCAGCGGATGGGGGGTGAGCAGGGGCAGTGGAAGGCGAGGGGCTCGCTCTCTGTCAATCCACTTCCCTGGACTTTAATCGTCACGTGCTTTCTTCTTCTTCCTCTTGTTCTTTTTTTTTTTTAGTACAAGATGACTATAAAATTTAAATGCTTTTCTAGAAATTTGACTTCAACTCCTTGGAGGAATTACTACCACGGGCCTCACAGATACAAAGAATGGGCGACCCAGGCAGCTGTGGGAGAAGCAAGTTGGGGGACAAGCAGAACACACCAGAACTAAAGACTTTCCTTCTGGAACCTTCACCGTCACGGCCACCTCCGGCTCTGAGATGTCAAACTCAACCTGGCCTTCGGAGACCACTTGATCCCGGCAGCCCAGTACATGGGGGCAAAACGAGGCCTGGAAGGAACCTGGGAGAGAGGAAACTTCCTGTCACATGGCTGCGAGGACAGGGCAGGCGGGCTGGGGCGGGAACCTTCACCGTCACGGCCACCTCCGGCTCTG
>NW_003852407.1:27189492-27194369 GCF_000181295.1 Otolemur garnettii
GCTATGAATGAGGAGAATCAGAGTTTTTAAAGGTTAAAAACAACCTATGTATTTACCCAAGAGAACTGACGATCTACATTGACAGAGAAATTGTCACATGTATGTTTACAGCAGCTTTACTTATAATCACAGAAACTGGAAACCAAATCTCTCACCTGCAGAAGGGCTAAACAAACTGTGGAACAAGCATAAATACTGTTGGAGGGGGTAATTTGGTACATCTTATAGGGAAAATGTTTGGTATTATTTACCAAAGTCAGACATACAACCTAGCAATTGCACTCCTCAGTACATCCCCAACCAAAATGCATAATATGTTTGTCAAGTGGCCATATGAGAATGTTCATAGCAGCACTGTTCATCATTACTATGGAATAAAAAGTCTGACTCCCTTTTTCTTTTTCTTTCTTGGAGAGAAAAAAAGACACTGACTCTGTTGCCTGGGCTAGACTGCAGTGGCGTCATCATAGCTCACTGAAGCCTCCAAATCCTGGGCTCAAGTGATCCTCCTGCCTCAGCCTCCTGAGGAGCTGGGAATACAAGTGTGTGCCACATGCCTGGGTAATTTTTTAATTTTTTGTAGAAATGGGGGGTCTCACCATGTTGCTCAGACTGGTCTTGAACTCTGGGCCTCAAATGATCCTCTTACCTGGGCCTTTCAAAGTGCTGAGATTACAGGTATGAGCCACCGCACCTGCCCACCTCCACTTTTGATGTTTGTTCACTGACAGCCATCAAGCCTCATTACTCTGCTCTGTCTTCTGCCTCAAGCTAGACAAGCTGATAAGAAAGCCCAGGGCCTGCCTCCCTTGGCCTGAGTGGGGAGTTCAAACCACACAACTCCCGGCCCATGGGAAAAAGCATCCTCCCTGGACTGCTGGCCCTCCCTCCTCTCCCACCAGCCACAATGAAAACCAGAGCATGTCCTCCCTGTGCTCCAGCTGGGTTCTGAACCCTGCTCTCCCCAGAAAACCTCCCTGTGTAAGTAACAAATCCTCCAACCCTCAAAAAATAGCAACCACAATAACACAAGAGATCATCCTCTCCTCTCAGATGAGAGCTGTGACTCAGGGAGGAGAAATAACTCGCTGAAGATCATTTGTCACTTGGTTTCAACTCATCTCCCCTAATAATTTAGGCTGCTTTCCCCACATGGGACCTTAATCGATTTTATCCCTCAGATCTTGTTACTTTCCAAACTTGATGTAATGTGATTTGGCTTGAACCATCTTTGGGATTACAAGGACAAAATACAGGTTGGGTATCCTCAACCCAAACATAGAAACTCCAAAAGTTTTTGAGCCTCCACATGATGTTCAAAGGAAAAGCTCACTGGAGTATTTTCAATTTTGGATTTTTGGATTAGGGATGCTCAGCTGGTAAATATAACTATTCCAAAATCTGAAAAAAAATCCAAATCCAAAACACTTCACATCCCAAGCATTTTGAATAAGGGATATTCAACCTTCGATATCAGCACAGTAAGTATATTTCCGTAATCTAGAACTTAAAAAGTCCTATGATCTTATAGTTCACAGTGAAAAAATACCCTGTCACATTACACCTTCACGCCCTAGCTGATTAATCAACAAATATTTTTTTTATTTAAAGAATCAAATAGGCTCGGCACCTGTGGCTCAAGTAGCTAAGGCGCCAGCCACATACACCTAAGGTGGCGGGTTCAAATCCAGCCCGGGCCCGCCAAACCACAATGACGGCTGCAACCTAAAAATAACCGGGGGTTGTGGCAGGCACCTGTGGTCCCAGCTACTTGGGAGGCTGAGGGAGGAGATTCGCTTGAGCCCAGGATTTGGAGGTTGCTGTGAGCTGTTATGCCACGGTACTCTACCCAGGGGGACAGCTTGAGGCTCTGTCTCAAAAAAAAGAATCAAATATATATTTACAAAAATTGTCAGTCTTGGTCAGGAGACATATTGAAAACTAATCAATGATAAATCTAATCATAACAACATTCTTTCTACATAATTACTCTTATTTGGTGGCAAGTTCTGATGTATTATATTAAATATTTCAGCAGCAACAGACATTTACTCCAGAAATAATTACAATATGGGGTCTATATTCAAAATAATTTTTGTGATACAAAATTAATACATGATTATTGCAAAAAATTTGACAATAGATTCATTTTAAAAGAAGCTGATCATTTCCCTCTGTAATCCATATCCTCCATCTGTGAAGTAATGGATGTGAACATGAGGTGAGTATTTTTTCTCCTTTCTTTATGCATGCACAACCTACAGGTAATAACATGATTATGTAAAAATAAAATGCCAAACCTCCCACTCTATAATCAATAACTATTTAATGAGACTTTCCAATGAGACCACTACATTGGTGCAGTAGGGGACACAAAGACATTTGTCAGCCACGACCACTATTCTAACAGTCTTATGACCCAACTCGGGAAGAAAACTAATAAACTCAACAGTCTCAAACAGCAGCAGCCCACAAAAGTATGAGATCTCATGACATGAGGCCTGATAAACTGCCGAATGGTAAAATGTGGATTACGTGGACAGAGATCAGGAAGGGAAAGAGTGTGTCAGGCAGGGGTGGTCACAGAGAGGATCAACCAGGTGCCTGCATTTCTGGGGCTCTCCACTGAAGACAGTGGAATTTTCCTTAAATTTTAGGGAAGTCAGAATTACCAAGATTTGTTAGAACACAAATTGCAGGCTGGGTACAGCGGCTCACGCCTCTAATCCTAGCACTCTGGAAGGCTGAGGCAGATGGATCGCCTAAGCTCAGGAATTCAAGACCAGCTTCAGCAAGAGCGAGACCCAGTCTCTATTAAAAATAGAAAAACTAGCCAGGCATGGTAGTGGGCGCCTGTAGTCCCAGTTACTCAGGAGGCTGAGACAAGAGGATCACCCAAGCCCAAGAGTTTAAGGTTGCTGTGAGCTGGGATGCCCAGGGCACAGAGTGAGAATCTGAAACAAACAAAAAAGCCCACAGCTTGCTGGGCCCCGCTGCCAGATCTTCTGAATTAGTAGGTCTGGGGTGAGGCCTGTGAATCTGCATTTCTAACAAGTCCCCAACTGATGTGGATGCTGCTAGTCCAGGGGCCACATCTGGAGAACTACTGACTTCAGAACGGCGCACCTACCTGTGGCGCCTTCAAGGTGACTCCAGTCACAGCATCAGCAGAAGGTAAAAGATCCTGGGGCAAGCGAGGGAAGGGCTCGCCCCTTGGCACGTCCAAAATGAATGCTGCGGGAGGGGTTTCGTGGGCCAGGGGGACACAGGTGGCACTGAAAATTAGAGCATTTTAAAATCAACCAAAAACTACAGGATCATCCCTTGGTGAAGAGACAGACTTTGAACACAGGGCCATGTGAACATCTGAAGTTTCCACTGTCGAGGAATCACAGGATTCTGGGGACCATCACTTAACAGCGCTCCCTGTGGTTTGTTAATGTATTGTAGTCTCCTGGACAATAGAACCAGCTAAAACAGTGATTTTGAAATAAAATAAGCTAGACAAAAACTTACTGAAACTTCCCTTTCCAGAACTAAAATTAACTGTTAAAATGGGATCAGGGCAATAAGACATTATTCACTACTCTCACCACTGTTGACATAACACTGTACAAAAGGGAACAAACCCACAGACTCTCCTAGGCACAGCCAGATTTGCCTTGTCCTGGTGGGGCCAACCATCCTGACCATGCACACCAGATTTCAGGCCTGTGTCTATGAATTGTTTCTGGATCTACAGCAAAAAAAAAAAAAAAAAAAAACCTTACCAAACCCCCCTATGAGTATTAGTTACCTAAGGCTCATAAAATAGCTGTGAAATAGGTCTTATTTCCATGGTTTGAAGAGCCGCAGACATAGTGATTAAAGGATTGAGACAAAATGAGTCTTTTCAATGGCTCAGAATAGGGCGTGGAATCCCTGCCCTTGAGAGCTGGGCTTACCCATTTCCCTGTCTGCTTCTTTGTCGGTTGTCTGTATTATGGAAAGATGGCCGGGGTAAATTATTTCTTTTCTTTTTAAACCCATCACCCTACATTAGCAACTTGGTGTATGATCATTTCTGAAGCATAAAATTTCAGCCTTACAACATCACAATATCTCTCAGAGCATAAACACGGGGAGAGGAAGAAACACATTACCTCTGATTAGCAAATCGCCCATAACTGGCAATGCAGTGGACCTGAGGCCTCACGTATTCAGTTGAGAATTCTTCAATGGGTATGATGCAAATTTGATGCTATTGAGTAAATACAAATAAAAGGCACATACATCGCAGTTATCAGCAAAACCAGTGGTCTGGTGAACATGCTCTTTTTCAAAAGCCTTTAAGTGAAGAATTTATCCAGAAAAATGATAATCATTATTTTGAAGTAATAAATGTTGCAGGATAACATGGTCTATGGTATCATTATGCACAACACATCCTTTTTTTTTTTTTTCACCTTTTCCTAGTTATCTAGGACCACTGATGAAACTGCTATAGGAATAATCACTAAACAGAATTGAGAACTAAATCCTCTGAAAGTCCACAAACAACTCTTTGCAGTAACTCTGGGTGCCTGTGCTTTCTCTCCTGCTCTGGGCCAATGCTGGCACTTCAGACGCCCTGGCAGGGGCAGGAGAAATGCAGTGGGTGGCCAGAAAGCTTGCTCCTCAGAGAGGGCTGCTGCTGGAAATAGCCCTAGCTAGCTTTTGAGCCACACAAGAAATTCGGTCCTTAACTTATCAATATACTTCATTTACAACCGAAACTGCATCACCAGCTCAAGTGCAAAGCTATTCAGTAACAACAAAAATGTTTATTGAACACTGCCGAGACTAGTCCAAGGTGGACAATGCTCCCGCCCTCATAGAGCTTCTGTTCTGGTCAGCCT
>NW_003852407.1:27194694-27195792 GCF_000181295.1 Otolemur garnettii
TCAAAAAAAAAAAAAAAAAACAAAAAGGGCAAACCTGGATTTCAATATAAAGACTTAGCCACATTATACTTTCCAAAGACGAAAGGGTTAGATTCATTTGAGTTGCTATATATATAAAAAAGCTGCAATTTTATAGTGATAATTAAAAAAACTGAAATCCAGCTACTGCTTCAGAGCAAACTCAAAGTTTTTAATACTGTCAGGCACAAATATTTAAAACACATGAGTACTGTCTGGCTCAGCATTTCCCAGGGTGTGATACATGGTTAATATTAGCAGTGACAGGAAGTTGCTTCAGCCCTAGATAATCTGAAATTCCCTGAGATTTGTTGTAAACCTGGCTGCCCCTTCCTAGCCAGATCTTGTTGTCTCTGTTTTTCATAACTCCTAATGTCCAAGTTGTGCCCTTACAAGGAAGGACACAAAGGTTATTTAACCTGCCATACTCAGTACTTTGGCACAGAAGAATATATCTACTTAGCTGAATAATACTGCTTTTGAAATAGAGCTTTAAAAAGTAACTAAATCTCAACTTTGAAATTTTGATGAAACTTACAAGAAGTAAATAGAGATAATAAAATAGGAAAGGAAATAAACAATAACCAATGGCTTGTCTGTACTCCAGCAACAGTAACAAATTAGGAAATAGAAGATATTTTATTGGTAACAATAATGAACAAAATTAATGAAATGGGACTTTGTGAGATGTGTTTAAATCTGAAGGCTAAACTCTGTGAGGCGGGATCAGAAAAGGCTCCAACAAAGAGGCCAGCCGGGTTCTAGGTGGGAAGAACAGACATCAGTCCGGCAATTCCTCACAGGTAATTTTACAGGTAATGCCAGCGGGGCCAAAGTTTCAATAAGCTTTTAAAAACTATAGATCGCAACAAAATGCTTCTAAAATTCAACAGGCAAAACAGAAGCGTACCAGAAGGAATCGGGCTGAGCGCGCCACGAGCCGAACGTCCGCTTCTGCCAACAGCTCCAACTGGGCCACGCGGCCCGCGGCGTCGATCACGGCGCTGCGGCAGAGGAAGCTGCGAGAGGAACAGAGCTGCCTTAGCCTGGCGCCCCAGGCGCCCTGGGTTTGCTCTTCCC
>NW_003852407.1:27196241-27196626 GCF_000181295.1 Otolemur garnettii
TCCTCCTTCGTTTCCCCCAGCCGTGTTCCTTCCCTCCATCGCATCAGGAGAGACACGAAGTTCAGGAACACTCAACAGCTCACGGTGTTGAATTTGAGAATACAACTGTGATGGTAAAACCCACAAGGACGTTTCTGACTTCATACTCTGTGGCACATTTTCTGTCATTTGGAAGTAGTGTCCCATGAAAACAAAATGACCTTCTCTGATAAATATTTGTAATAATTTAGGCAGAGATTTTTTGGGTGAGGATTAAAATGAGACAAAATAGACAAAGAGGAAGCACAATTGTGGCATATCTTGGAAACTTAATATTTATTTCCTTCTTCCCCTTGTGTGTGTCTGTGTGTGTGAATGTATGTGTGTGTGTCTGTGTGAGTGTATA
>NW_003852407.1:27197167-27211087 GCF_000181295.1 Otolemur garnettii
AAAAAAAAAAAAAAAAAAGGTCAAACCTCAGCAGAAGATGCTATAATGTTGAAAGGGCCTGTCATTTGAAAGAGGGCTTCGTGGGTCAAATATTTCCCAGCTGTTTTTTGGACTCCCATGCTTCTAGCCTGTTCACGTTCACTGGTCAACATGACAGGCAAGGAAGAGAAAATGGAAGTATTTCAGAAAAAAAAAAATACCATGGGACTTTCCCGGGAGTGGTTAAATACAATAGTCTAACACAGCGATCCTCAACCTTCTTAATGTGTGGCCCTTTAATACAGTTCGCAACCCACAGGTTGAGAACTGCTGGAATGCAATACTATCCTAGAATCCTAAGGATAGAAACTCCCTAAGCAGAACTTTGGTGCTGTCAAGTTCAGAGCCAAAATGATCTGCGGAATGACATGCAGCCCACCCTCAGTAACTGCATTCAGACAAAGGTCATGAAACAAAGCTGATGGAATCCTGGAAGAGTGTCCTTTATTGCTTTGGTTTTGAAATCACTCTTCTTGGCACAGATATTCTGAGCCCTCTTCCAAGATGATTCAGAGGGTCGCCAGGGTCATCACTGAATACTCCCTCCTGTCTCCTTAGCCAACTCCACTTTGCCTGCTGAGAGACAGGAATGAAGCCATGCGATCTGGAGGTGGAAGGAGTGGGGGCGCTGACCTGGTGGGTGGGCTTGGATGGACACGGGGTGGCGAAGCTCTGCCCAGGCCCTGTGGCTGACAGTCTGCGGGTCTCTGGCAGCCATGTGGTGCCCACCCACCTGGAAGTGTCCATTCCTGGGGTTGCTGAGGTCACCTATAGACGTGGCTCATATTTTCATATAATGACAGAACATTCTGGGGAACATTTTAGGCCCATCTCATGCTCCTGTTAAAAATCCAAATACAATTACATTCTTTGATTTTTCTGTATCATCCCAGACAAAGCCTTCACAGCTGTTTGCTGAGGGCATGGCATTAATTCAATAACCATTTATCATGTCTCATCAAAGTTTCCATTCCAAGCTACCCAAAGTAACTCTTTCATACTTTTTTTCATTTTCATAACTGGAAAAACGCCCGACTCCTTCAGGTCATCTTGGGTTTTTGACAAAAAGCAGCATAAAATGTTGGTAATGAAATGTCGAAGTCATTGGCCCAAAACTGGATGGGTTTACTGCAGTTCTCCATCTGCTGTTTCCAGGGACTCCATCTTCCAGTGCCATTGATTGTGCAATTAATTTCATGTGGAAACACCCCTTGTGCTGATTCTTTAATTAAAGCACGCTCTGAACACTTACATGGACCTTGAAATACCATTCAAAGAAAACCATTTTTAATAAACCCTGTCGGGGTTCTCAGAAGGGAAGAACGTCATGGGGCAAATTTTTAAGTCTTTTGTTGGTTACAGCTCTTACAGAGTTTGTTTAGAATAAACAAACTTTTGTCAATTTTTCACCTGGCAATCATCATCAAACACTAATCACCTCAAGTTGTGACGGTGTGGTGTGAAGGTGGGTGTGCACCTTCTCATGGTATTAAACACGGGTGTTTTACCCGCCCTTGTACTTGGCACCACCTTTGAGGTCAGAGCACTGAGTTCACTGCACCACCCCAGAGTGATAAAAGAAAGAGGTCGTGCTGACCCATCTGAACCTGCACTAAGCAGGTAGGCACAGCGCACAGCTTATTAGGAAAACATAACATTTTCAAGATCTTCTTGCCAAAGAGAAGACTCCTAGCACCGACACAACTACTCACCTGCTTGTTTTCAAGATCTGCCTCAAAAAGGAGACAACTTTCCAATGCAAATAACAACCAGTGTTCCTAAGGCACATTTGCTAGTGGTTCTGTTACAGAGGAACCCCGGGGGTGGGAGGATTACCTGTACTGGCAGCTGTATATCTCCACCTGGCCTGCCAGGGCAGACCCGGGGCCCTTCACGCTCACATCAGCCACAGACATCCCGGCTGCCTCTGTGGAATACTCGACCACGACCACATAGTGGCCAACCTGCGGCACACGCAGCCGCAGATGCAGTTCCACCTGTGGGAGAGGCCGAGCAGACAGACCGTCAACCAGACGTGAAACACACCAGGTACACTTACGCACACAGTGGTGAGACGAGCGCAGAGCAGGCACCGGGAGGAAGAACTTCTCCATGCCTTCTGGGAGGGATGTTTCCGAGGCAGGTGCCAGATAAAGTACACGGTGCCCTGTCCAGTTTTAAATGGGGACAACCAACAAACAATCCTTCCTTGTTTATCTGCATTTCCAGTTCTATGGGGCAGCCTGTCTTTTTATTTTCTAAATCTGGCAACACTACGTTGTGGCATAAGGTTTTCTATTCTTTCCACCCAGCAATGTTTTAGCCACTTGTTTCTCAAAATAAAAGACACACTGAAACTTGAAGTAAAAAGGAATTACCAGCGGAGGGTGAGAGGGATGGAAATGTGCCTTGAGGCTCATTAACTGTTCTTTAAAAAAGAAATTTTAAATTATATGAATGGAAATACTATAGAAGTGGCACACACACGCACACACCCCTATTGGGGATAATGACTATGACTAGCTCGGGTTTTCTACTTTTTTTTTTTATGTGTCTTCTTGTTTGGTTTTATTAAATCATGACTATGCATTGATGCATTTATGGGACTCAGGGTACTGATCTATAGACGATATGAACTGATTAACAGATTTCTATACTTTGAAACCATTTTCATGGCCTGAATGTGAATACCCATTTTGTTTTTTTATGAAAAACTAGATCATGGCAATCTGGGATGCCTTTGCACGGCTATGACAGAGACCAGGTGGCCTGTGAAGCCCAAATTATTTACTGTCTGGTTCTTCACAGAAAAGTGTCTCCTCCCCTGAGAGCACCTGTTGGTTAGGAGCTTGGGGTCTGGAATCAGACTGCCTCCAGCTGTGTGATCTTAGGTGTGTTACTTGACATCTGTAGGCCTCAGTATCCGCCTGTGTAAAAGAAGGGTACTAACGGTACCCACCTCCTAAGACTGCCATGAGAGTGAAATTAATTCATACATGCAGAGCTTGTATAACTGTATTAACTCATAATAAGCATTATAAAAACATCAATTAAATTATAATTATTGCTTCTTACCATAACTTCCTTTATTTGCCTGATGATATTTCATATGCCTTCATCAGTACTGACTGATATACTTCATTTTTCTAATGGCTGCCTAGCATTCCGTAGTGGGAATATTGATGGATTTTTAGGTTGCCTCTATTTCCCCTCACAACATATAACACTATCTGATCATCATCATGTATATATCCTTATGCTAATATTTCTGTAAGATTCCTAGAAGTGAAATTGCTGGGTCAAAGATGTGTGTATGTATTTAGTACCTGAGCTAATAGAAGAACTTCATTTCTTGACCGAGGAACCCACATTAGCTTAATTAAAATGGTCCTCCCCTTCTTGACTTCAGGAAATTCACATTCCCTGTTCCATCTGAGCAGCTCTAAACTATGAAACTGCTGTTTTCTACAGTGATTTTTCTATCACTTAAATCATAGAAAAACTTATTCTAGTAAAAAAAAAAAATGCAGATTATCCACACCAATTTTGATGCCATATTACAGAGTGCCACTGCCACTGGTCCACGTGGAGAGGTCATTGCCAGCATTGGGCATCTCCAAACAAGGGCTCGGTGGTCTTTACTCCTCCAAAAAACACTCACAGGTTAATGATGTATCAGGTTTTCTCCCAGAAGTTATAATTGGCTGCAAGTTCTATCACAGCACTCTATTACAAACGTCTGCTATTTTCTCCACTCTGATTCCTAAGGATCAATCTTGGGGAAAATTGCTGGCAGAGTTTAAAATACATTTGATGGTAAAAGCTGGTTTCGAAAAACTCAGACAAAAGAAAAAACAATGACAAACAGAAACTTCGCTGCTGTTTTCAGTTATTTATCTTTTAAAAGGAGACTGTTAATAAAACCACTGTCAAAGTAGAGGAATCTTTCCGGTTTTGTGGCACAGAACTGCACTCTGCTAATTATAAGTGTTCCGGGTTAAAGACACAGAAGGTGGGCTTATCAAATCTGTTGCTTGCATAAAGCTGAGAAGGATGACTAACATGTCCAATGTCAAAGTGAGGATTCAAATGATTTGGCCAACAACATTACTGAATAGCTTAGTCTATACCATATCATCAGCTGGCTGATGGGCACACGATGGGAAACGAGGCAGACATGGTCTCCACCCTCAGACAAACTTTAACTAAAAACTTGGATAATTAGACAAATACTGTGTAAAATTACACGTGATAAGCAGAGGTGCGGTGGAAACGTGTAGGGCAGGGGCCCGAGCTGGTCAGGAGGATGAGGGAGAGGGGAAGGCCTCACTGAAGATGCAGCAACTTAGCTGGGCATGGAGGACAAGGTGCAGATAACAGGGCATGAGGGGAGGGAACAGCATTTGGGGAGAGGGAACACCCTGAAATAGGAGGCTACACTACAACATATAAGGCTGTAGTGTCCCACGTACTGCAAGTCCAAGAGCCTGAAGGCAGGCCAGAGTGGCCGGGTAAGAGGGAGCAAGAAGGGCTCTGATAAGATTGGGAGGTCGAAGGGCAGCTTTACAAGCCATGTTAAAATAGTCTCTGTCCTAAGAGCACTGAGATGCTATTGTAATCTTTTAATTGTATGTGTGGGGCACGGTGGTGAAATGTTCCCATCAGCTGTGGTGTGCTGACTATAGTATGGAGAATGAATAGGAAGGGGCAGTGGGCAAGAGTTGATGTGGCTGAGTTAATTCTGAGATTACTACAGGATCATCATGAAAAAGGATGGTATATTGGACAAGAGAGATAGGAGGAGATTTGGGGACACAGACTCAGGATGGATTGGTTTGGGTAGGGGGAAAGAATGGAAGAAGCGAAGGATGACCCAAGAATTCTGGTTTATGCGATGAAATGGATGGTAGTAGCACAGACTTAGGGAATATCAAAATGGAATTTGAGGTGGCTTTGAGACATCACAGAAGTAGTGTCAAGGTGGAAGGTGGACATGCTGCCCTGCAGGTGACAGGAGAGTGGCCTGGGCACACCAACTGGAAAGTTACCCACGGGAGCTTGGAGTCCCACAAGCTCCCCAAGAATAAGAGCGCTTGGAGAGACAGTACAGAGAAACGAGACAAAGCCTAGGACTGAGCCTTGACAAAGTCTACCATTTCATGGCTAGACAGAGGAGGATGTACCTGCAAATGATATTTTGGCAAAGTATTCACAGAGATAGAAAGAGAACCAGACCACTCTTAAATCATAAAAACAAGAGAGTGTTGTAGAACATAGAGGAGGGTTCGGCAAGACCTGAAAGCTGATGAGGAGTTAAAGAAATGAGGACTGAAACGCACATTAGATTTAGTGGCAAGAATATCATTGGAAATCTTGACAAAAAAGAAAAAAATTTAACAGAGTGGGATGTGGGAGCCAGACTGAAGTGGGTTGAGGTGTGAGCAGGATATAAAGAATTAGAAACAGGGGCGCAAACAATTCTTTGGAGAAGATTTTTTTGGGAAGGGGAGAAGAATATGGAGCCCTCATGGGTTGTAAAGAGAGGTAAGGGGGATTTTAATAAAAATAGGTTAGAATTTAGCATTTTTTTAAAGACGGGTGACTTCCAGTTCAGCTGACACATTCATGTTTGCTGTACCTCTTCTGCTCCAACACACAGCAACTCAGGATAAAACATTTTAAAAGAAAAAAATACATTTGGAATCAAAAGTAAATGGGTGATAGAAAAACTCAAAATGGCACTGGGGCTTAAGTCACAGGCCTGTTGACCTCTGGATCTGGAAGTGGGCTATTTTGGTCAGTAGTTCAGCTCAGGTAGAGTAAAGAGAATTAAATATGCTCCATAAGAGACAGTGGCCAGATCCTAGCACATTTTTTGAAGCCAAGGATGAGGATGCCATCCAATCATGAAAAGAAGCTAAAAAACAATATTGTTCTCCATCTGCCACATGTTTACATGGATGGAGCTGGAAAATATTCTTCTTAGCAAAGTATCCCAAGAACGGAAGAAAAAGTAGCCAATGTACTCAGCCCTACTATGAAACTAATTTATAGCTTTCATAGGAAAACTATAACCCAATTTTAGCCCAGGAATATGGGGAGAGGGGAGAGGGAGGGGAGGGGAAGGGGGAGGGTGGGTGGAGGGAGGGTGATTGGTGGGATCACACCTATGGTTCATCCTATAAGGGTACATATGAATCTCTCTAAATGTAGAATATAAATGTCTTAACACAATAACTAAGAAAAAGACATGAAGGCTATGTTAACCAGATGAAAGTATTTCAAATTGTATATAGAAACAGTACACTGTACACCATGATAGTATTAATGTACACTGCTATGATTTAATAAAAAAATTAATTAATTAATTAAAAAAATTAAAAAGCTGTGGAATTTAGAAACCAAAGATCAAACACATGACCTCAGGATGGAGAACTGAGACAAGCCATCCATAGCATCTGAATCTGTGCTATTCTCAACATCACAACCACAGAGGAAGCACATTATAATGCCGGGCTCAGGCCTGAGGCTCCAGTGGATTGATTGGGTAAGACATTGCAAAACTACTAGGCTGAGAAAGGTGTAGAGAAAGAGGACAGGGTAAAAAACTCTCATCTAAAATAAACCAGTAAGCCTGCAAACACAATTTAAAAACATATAAAGAAATCCAGAGGCCAGTCATGATGGCTCACATCTATAATCCTAGCACTCTGGGAGGCCAAGGCAGGTGGATTGCCTGAGCTCAGGAGTTCAAGACCAGCCTGAGCCAGAGTGAGACCTCATCTCTAAAATTAGTCGGGTGTTGTGGCAGGTGTCCACAGTGCCAGGTACTTGGGGGGCTAAGGTAAGAGAATCTCTTGAGCCCAAGAGTTTGAGGTTACTGGGATCTATGATGCCTCTGCACTCTACCAAGAATGACAAAGTGAGACTCTGTTTCAAAAAAGAAAAAAAAAAAGATGAGTTCACTTCAGATGAGATAAATTTTATGGAACAGTCTGACAAAGACTTTAAGTATACTGCAGTCCATGATCTGAAATGCCCAAACTCTGAAAAGGAAATCTGTTTTATAACTTTAGTGATGGTAAAACCTAACCTAACCAATCATTTGCTGGCAAAGTCTCACCTGCACTGATATGAGTCTACGTGAAGAGTCTTTATGTATCTCTTGGTGTGCCTATTCAGGCTTTTCACTGGGGCAAAGATTAACCTATTTGACTACAGGGTGTTGCTCCAGACCTCACCAAGATGTTCTCTTTTTTTAAAAAAAATCTTAAAAATTCCAAATTCTGAAATATACCTGGATCTGAGGGGTTTAGGATATTCAAAAAGATAAAAGGAGTGACTTCCACTCATAAGTAAGTGAAATTTTGAAACAAAAACTGGTAGGAAAAGATTTTAAAAAGTAAATATGAGAAAGAATTAATCAGAAAGTTTTAAAATTAAAAGTGTAAATTAAACTGAATGAATAAGCTGAATAAATTCCAGGCCAGAGCTAGTGAAATAAAATATTTATGCATGGTAAAAGAGTCTTGAGAAATTTTCCCAGAGAGCAGCACAAAGAACCAAACATATAAAAATAGGAAAGAGCAAACGGCTAACTCTAAAAGAAGTGAGCTTCTCATCCATTCAACTATTTGACAGAGGGTTAAGTAAATATACAACAAGGATAAGTTAGAAAGAATTCTTTCGGCTTGGCACCTATGGCTCAAGCGGCTAAGGCGCCAGCCACATACACCTAAGGTGGTAGGTTCGAATCCCCAGCCCGGACCTGCCAAACAACAATAATGGCTGCAACCAAAAAATAGCTGGGTGTTGTGGCAGGCGCCTGTGGTCCCAGCTACTTGGGAGGCTGAGGCACGAGACTCGCTTGAGCCCAGGAGTTGGAGGTTGCTGTGAGCAGTGAAGCCATAGCACTCTACCCAGGGGGACAGCTTGAGGCTCTGTCTCCAAAAAAAAAAAAAAGAAAGAAAGAATTTTTTCACAGTAAGGGAAACTAGATCAGTTCCAAGGCCTCTTCTAATTCCTTAAGTATCCGAATTTTAACACAAGGGTCTGTAGCAGCACTGTCCAGTAGAGCTTTCTGTGATGGTAAAAATATTCTATAATCTGTGCTAGTAGGATGGCCACTGGACATATGTGATCACTGAGCTCTTCAAATATGGTTAGTGTAAATGAGAAACTCATTTTACACCACATTTAAGTTTAATTAAGTTTATACAGGTTGAGGTTGAATATGTCTTATCTCAAATGCTCGGGAACAGAAGCGCTTCAGATTTGGGATTTGGGATTTTGGAATATTTTCATCATACTCAACAAGTGAGCATCCCAAATACAAAAATACAAAATGCTCCAATGAGCGTCTCCTTTGAGCAAAACTCAAAAAGTTTTGGATTTTGGACACCATGGTGGCATATGCCTATAATCTCCGCATTATGGGACGGCGAGGAAGGAGTATTGCTTGAGGCCAGAAGTTCAAGACCAGTCTAGACAACATAGTGAAACCTCATCTCTACCAAAAAAAAAATTTTTTTTAATGAGCCAGCCATGAGCCACCATACATATTGCTATGGCTCTGGGCTAAACCAACAATGAGGACACCTTTTGATGAGTCATCAGCCTCATTTCCTGGAGGGTGGCCCTTCTCTACCATGCCTCCCTGTTGTCTAGGAAACACACACAAACACACACGTAAACACATACATGTATGTGTATCTGTGTGTGCATTTTTGAATATATATATATATATATATATATAATGTCTGTGTCAACCTACACCTAGATGCCTGTGTGTAGGTATGTGTACACGCATACAGAATAGACAGAGAAGAGGACATAAACTTGGTATTAGAATGGAAAGGAAAGGCCATTTTGTTTTTCTTTATGCATATCCACATTGTTTTACTTATCACAAGTTTATCAAGCTTATATTAATTTCATAGAACAAAATTTCTAATAAAATTAAGAAATATACATAAAATTCTTGAGCTGCTACCGTCCAAAGGAGTGTAGTTTACAAAAATGTGCACACCTAAAATATTCAGTTAAAATTAATTCCATGTATATTATATTTTACAAAACTTTATTCTTTTTTTTTGAGAAAGAGTCTCACTCTGTCACCCTGGGTAGAGTGCTATGGCATCATAGCTCACAGCAACCTCAGACTGTTGGGCTCAAACGATCCTCCTGCCTTAACCTCTCGAGTAGCTGGGACTACAGTGGCCAGCTAGTTTTTCTATTTTTAGTAGAGACAGGGTCTCACTCTTGCTCAGGCTGGTGTCCAGCTCCTAAGCACAAGTGATCCTCCCATCTTAGCCTCCCAGAGAGCTAGGATTACAGGTGTGCACCACTGTCCACTCAGCCCATTCATTTTACAAAGTTAAACCCTCACATAAACATTTTCCATAAAGGTATAAAATAGAGACCATTATATTAAAAAGTAAAGAATGAAAATACAGTGGAAACTTTATTTTCATTGTCTTCATTGTGAGGTGTTGTGTTCTGTGTTCTTACTGTTATTTGATACACCATATTTCTAACTCAAATCTTAGATCGGTATAGTCTTAAAACTGGTTACGAGGCTCAAAAATCTCCCGGAAGAAAAGTAGGGCCAAGACCTGTGGTAACCTGTCCTCCAAGCTATGAGGTAGGTGCCCTGGGGTGTAGCAGTTCCAGATTCTAAGCTCAAGGAATTCAGCTGTTACAAATTGCTTAGCCTAAGGGGTTGAACAGTCAGGGAATATGCTGTCCTTTTAGGGTAAGCTGTGCAGGCTCTGGAAGCCGTTCAGAATGAGTCTCTCTGTCTTTTAAGAGAGATCTTGCCCTGGTTCAGGCAGAGCAGGATGCCCCACTTATACATCCAGGTGACCAAAAGGATTCTGTGGTTGCCCACATCCTCGGCCATGTCTAGAAAGTGCTCAGAGGACAACCTGAACGTGGCTTCATGTAGTGAACACTAGGCCTGACCCAAATCAGAGGACCCAGCTAATGGTAACACCTCTGCGAAATTCTACCAGCTTCCCTTGAGTTCGAGAAGCAACTGCAACCAAGAGCTTTCAGCAGACACAGATGGGAGGTAGTAACGGCTCTGATGACAGATAAAAAAGGCTGTCCCACCTCTCCCCCGCTGAGGTCCACCATGACCGGGTGTACAGGTGTGGGCTGTCTCAATGCCAAGGGTCTTGGTTTTCCATCCAGCAGAAAGTGTCTGGCCTCACAAGCCAGAGTACAGGGGAACCTGGTCACTGGCACATGCTGGTAAAGCAAGCAGCTGCAACAACAACAACAACAGTCACAACTGAGAACACGGACCAGAGCATCAAGGTGCGTCCCAGCCCGTCAGTCATTCAGCTCACTCATTCAGCATTCCTTCCCCATACTCTTCTTCACAGTCAACTACAGAAACTTTCATCAACATGAAGATGGGAAGAAACAAGGGTACAAACCCCAGATTCTAGTTTAAGCTCTTCCCCTTACCCATGCATGACCCTGAGGGCGTTACTTGGGCATGCGTCAGCATTCCCACACCCCAGGGTGGTGGCCATTCCTAAACCAGCACTGGTGTGCCAAGTGCTTTGTGATTCTTACTTTAAGGACACAGGTAAGGTACAGAGAGAAATCAGAAGTAATTATCCAGATGGCGGGGCTCCTGAGGCCTCTCATGAGCCCCTGCATTAAAGGCTCCTAGTTTAGAGGTCCCCAGTGACATGGCGCTGCACCTGCTGTCCCATACTAACTTTTCCTGGGGAGACCCTGCAGAGGCACATGGCTCTGTGACCGGCAGCTGGAGGGCGGATGCTTCATAGTAGTCCCTGGGGAGTAGCACCAGGTAATCCTAGGAAACAAAGACCAAAAAGACAATTATTCATTTCGATGGTAACCCTCTGCTTTGGTGAAATAATATTCAAACATCCTAGTTAATAAATGAATGCCCAGGGGAAGTCACTTGTTAAAGTCTCCATCTCCACTGCCTTGTTCTTCATCCTGACTCACCGAACACCCAGAGCTCATCATCAGAGGTTCTGTACACACTGGGGAGAAGCTCCTTGGTGTAAGCGGTTGTGTTTTTCAACTCTCAGGAGGAATTGTACTGTCTCTTCCAGGTTGTTTATTAATTCAGATATTGACGAAGATAACAAATCGTTAGCTGGTCCAACGTTCTTTGGACACGGCTATTGTCTTCATCGGTAGGGAAGTTTGCACGTGGATCACGTCTCATAGTTTGCTACCCCCACACTCGAGCAACACTCAGCTGGCACGGTATCAAAAAGTGATGCTTTGTGATCCTGGTGATTCATGGACTGGAACTGGCCTGCTGCCTGTCCCCGACATCAGAGGAAGAACATGTTCCCCTGAGCGTGCCAAACGAAGCCCACAATGGAAACTCAGCTAAGCAGCTCTTCAGGAAAGAGCAGAGCTCCAGGCTTCTGAGATGTGGGTGACTGAGCGCTCCCAGGCGTCCTGGCAGCCCCATATAGCTGCAGGAGGAGGAGGGGAGGGGTTGTCTGCCTTGACTGAGAAGAGGTTCATACCTGGACCTCAGGGAGAAATGTACGGGAGGGGGAAAGTAGGAGATCGTGGCTCAGGGGACTCAGAGTGAGTTTTCATTTTAAAGTGGTTACTGTTAAGTTTTCCCAGGTTGGAACTACAGGTCCTCATTACTTTGTGGCCCCACAGATCTTACAAAGTAAAGGTTAATAGTAAGTGTTCAATAAAATATGTAAGAGAAAATGAGATCACCCTACGGACGCATGCGTGTGTATTACTACACAACCGCACAGACTCAATGTCACTAAGTAACTTCCAGGCCTGAAGAGGAACTTCTACAACATACGTCTTTCCCTTAGCCCAGCTTTGTGCCCAGTGTTAGCACGAATGGAATTTCTCTCTTCCTCTAATGTCGTAAAACATCCTTAAACTTTTTAGCACAGTAAAGCTTTCTACTAAGAAGATGCAAGAGGAACGGGGACTTCTTGTTCTTCTTGCACAGTCTTGAACGGGCCGCATAAACCTCCACGTTATCTTCGTAAGATCCCAGATTTGGAGAGGACATAGCAGGGTGAGTATTGTCCCTGCCGTATGGAAGAAGAGACTGAGGCAGGATTGGAATTAAAGGACTCGCCTAAGATTCGCTAACATGACCGATCAATGAAGTTGTGCCAGAAAGAAAACTTTATTTTTTCGACTCCAAGTGCATGAAACCAAGCTTTCCCCAAAGATTTTATTTGGAAAAGACCTTGCTATAAACGAAAGCAAGCCTTACAGCACACATCCAAGAGGGCTGTCTCAGGGAACATTTTCATCTTTCTGACTCGGCAGCTTCTCTGGCTATTATTCCTTTCATGTTCACAGACACAGCCTGTTCTTGATGAAGAGGGGTTTGTGGAAGACAGTCTGTGGGGACCCTGCTGCCCGGGCCAAGGTAGAAGAGAGCAGGAAGGGTGCCACAGAGAAGCGCTGGCTCCTGCGGCCTCTTCCTCTCTTCCCATCATTGAGAACTGCACTGAAATTAGGGGCTTCTCATCCTCCAGATCAGTGGTTCTTAAACTGTGGGTCGCGACCCACAGGAACTGTATTAAAGAGTCACGGCATTAGGAAGGTTGAGAACCGCTGCTCTAGATTCTTCTGACGTTCTTCTGGACAATCCTCAGACAGGCTTATGTTTTAGGTGCGCTTCTGATTCATGCTCGAAAATCCCACATGTGCTTTTGAAGGGCAGGGTGTGTGGTCATGGAGGTTTTGCATTTGTCTTTCTGAGATTTTTTTGTTTGTTTATTTCTGTCCACGAGAAGCTAGTTGGAAGGATAGAAAAGATACTTCAAGTTGGTTCCGACTGTCATCTGAGGGAGAATGTCACCACAGGTTCCTTGGGTGGTTGCTGTGCCTACAACCACGATTTGATATCGGATGGGCACTGTGGGTCCCAGTCTTAGACGGGACCATCTACAAGGTGGAAAAGCCCACAGAGCTCTCCATTCAGAGCTACGTCTTACCAGGAGGACGCCTTCTGCCTGAATACAAGCGATCCATGTCCCCGGTGTGATGGAAAACGGGTCTGCAAAACCATTTCCTGGGACGGTAACAAAAGCTGGCTCCCTACTCGGCAGGAAGATGATCTCTTTGCTTTGAGCAGCACCTATCAGAAATGCAGAGAACTGCTTAAGGCATTTTCCTTTCAATCAGTGTTAGGATTTTAGATATTCAGCTCTGAACACTTGGTTTACCTTTTAAAAAGCTGAAGGTGGTTTACTGGTCATAGGTACTAATCAGATATATTGATTTTTTTTAGTTATGTGTATATATATGTATAAAATAGACTACAAAGGATGTTAGCAGTAGCTAGCTATGCTGGGACTATGAATAATTGTTTAATTTATTAAATAAGTAAATATATTAACACACATAAGCTATTTAGGAAAGTTCCTCGCACACAGTAAGTGTTCTATATTACATTAGCTACTTAATTATTTTCTTATTTTTTGTTTATATGTGTTTTTTGGAGGGGGGGAGATGGGGTCTCACTATGTTGTCCAGGCTGCAGTACAGTGGCTATTCAAAGGTACAATCGTAGCGTACATAGCAGCAAACTGCTGGGCTCAAATGTTCTTCCTGTCTCAGCCTCCCAAGTAGCTGGGACTACAGGATATGTGATTTTAAAATTTTAATTTATACGAATGAGCATGCATTCATTTTGTAATAAGAAAACAACTGGTTTTCTATTTGTTTTCTGGACACAATGTGTTTTCTTCAGCATTAAACAATAAACAAAAAAGAGAACCTGGTCTCAATGCCTGTAGTTCAGCAGCTAGGGCACCAGCCAAATACACCTGGGCTGGTGGGTTTGAACCCAGCCCAGGCCTGCCAAACAACAATGACAACTACAAC
>NW_003852407.1:27211284-27230732 GCF_000181295.1 Otolemur garnettii
AAAAAAAAAAAAAAAAGAGGGACTGCAAAGGTGCAGAAACAAAACTGTTGGATCTGAGTTCAGTTTAAAATTTTTCTTTAGAAGAAACGTCTATTCCAAATCCTTGCATTCATTCTTATTCTGCAAACATCTAGGCGACCTACTATATGCCAGGTTTAGAACTAAGTTCTGGGGACAAGCCAGTGAACACAATAAGCATTGTCTTTTCTTCCTGATGGTGGGACGGGGCAGTGATGTATAAAAATTACAAAACAGAGTAGGGCACAGTTTAGAGAGTGGTCGGTGCATTTGGGAGAAGACATCAATTACTACGGGTGTACATGACAGGAGGCTCTTGGCTCAGACTTGGAGGAAAAGTGTCCTGGAGGATGAGGAAACAAACCAAAGTGTATTCCAACTGTTTGGGTCAACAGAGGTCACACTGCTACTGTTATTGTCACCTAGGAGGCACAGCGGTCTACTAGAAAGAGTTTGGACTCTGAAGAATTTGTCTACAAAGACCAGTGGCGAGCTTAGGCAATTTACTCAACCTCTCTGCACTGACTCCTCTCCAACCCTCTTCAGTTTAGATGCCAAAGTACCCTGTGACTGCAGAGTAAGCCTGCAAGTTCTTTCTGCTGGTTGAAAATCTACCTGCAACCACACAAGCCTGGCTGACACAACTTGGGAATGATGTCATTTCTCCCCCCACTGCTGACTCAGCCACGGGCGCTAACAAAGACACGCACATCGGGATCCTAAATTAGATTTCCACTGGTGCTCTTGTGTCCATGTGGGATTCCAAGTGCTTCCCAGATTCTGTTTCCAGGACAGGGAGAAACCCTGATTCCATACGCAGCAGACTTGTGTGAGGCTGTGCTATCTTTCGTGTCTCTGTATCTGCAGGAATCCCGCACCCTCCAGGAAGGTTTACAGCCCCTCCTGCGGCTCCGTTGGGCTTCATGCTTTATAGCATTCATGCTAAAAATTCCTGTCCTCACCCATTTGTCCTAGAACTACAGTAGAACCTCCATAGTTGACCACCTCCTTAAGTTGACATAATTTTCATAGATTGGACATGCACCACATGTATATATCAGCACAGTAGGCCTACTTTCTTACGTTGACCACCTCTGTATATTGACCAGTTTGTTACAGTCCATAAGGGTGGTCAACCTAGAGAGATTCTACTGTGTTTGGTTTACCGGAAACGATGGGAGAATTTAGGGCAGTATGCCAAAGTCTCTCAAATAATCCCCAAAGGTGAGATTTACTTCACCATGAATGAATAATAAATTAGCTTTGCTCCATGAAAGTATCATAACCTATGAGTTCGGCCAAGGTATATGGGTTATTTCATCAGTTAATAATAAATTTAATAAGAAAATTTAAATAAGTAGTTTGTTTTGAGAATAAAACAGTAATGAAGAATAGGCCGCCTAGACACCTGTCTCTAATCAGCCTATGTGTCAGGCTTCAGGTTTTCTAAGAATGATCGATTCTGTGATAACTGGAAAAAAAGAGGCTTGGAATTTTACCTACCGGACTTAGCCCAGGATGGATAAATAGTAATACGGCCAGATACTGCTTCAGTTCCAGGGTTAACATATCTCAGAATAACTTGAAACAAGGAGAGATTGGACTTCCCCACATTCAATATTAATCTTACATCATTCTGGAAAATACCAAAAAGCCATAACTATAGAAAAAAAACAACTGGGTAAAAGACATGCTAGCCAAACAGTGACTTTATTCCAGTTTTATTATTTGACTTACACAGACACACAAATACACACATATTCACACCCACTCAACAAGCACTGAGTAGCTCGTAGGCAATAGAAACAGGCGAGCCTAAGGAATGAATGAAGGTCACTTACAGGGAAAGTTACAGTGAAACGCTCCCTCGGCAACTGAGATCATCTTTTGACCTTGTTTGTGATCAGGCAGACAGAGTGGAGTACTAGCTGGACTAGTTTAAGAAAGTCACAGTGACAGGGACAACCACCACTGGCTGGGAGAGATAGAAAGACAGAAGAGAGGGACAGGACAGTATATTATTTCACACCACCGTCCCTGTAGAGAGACCACCCCAGAGCCCACTCCACATAGATGAGAAACCACAGCAGCTAAGGAGAAGGGCCTGACAGTGGTAAAATCTGGCTGTAGGGAATAAAATACACATATTAGGTCTTACGAAGCCTTGTCTCAGTCCCCTGTGCAAGAAGAAGGTTGGGTTCTCATCTTAGAGGAGGGTTCCTTCTGGTCCCCAGGGCTCAGGCAACTCTGTGAGTGCTGTGGAGCCCGTGACCTTGAAGAAAGCAGTAGACTGTTCTAGTTCTGAACCTCTAGGTCTGGCTGTGGCTCAAGGAAAGTCCATGGAGCTTGGAAATTCCCAAATCAGTGGTGCTTTTGGTCTCTCCCCCAGTTCCTTTGGTTAAGAAAGAAAGGGATATTTGCTGAGTAAGATACTGGTAACAAGAAAGACCAACTTTGGGCAGGATCACTTGCTCTGGAAGCAGGAGCTGCAGGGAGCTGGCACTGAGGAACTCCTGTGGGCCCACACGCTTTCTCTGAGTTCATCTTTAAGTGATAGTTCCAAGTTGGAGAATAAAATAAGAAAAATGTATTAGGAGTGGAGTAAAGTTAGTGATGGTTCCAGGGACACCATTAAGGTCCTCTCACTGAAGCAGCTTCCTCAGAAAATCCACCATTTGAAATTCATTCCTTTGTGTTTACCAGCTGCTCTTTCCAGCTGCACACACTTGTGAGAAAGTGGCTGCCATGACAGGGCTCTCAGTCATTCACATCCTATAATGACTCAGTGGAATCCACTGCTTTTTTTTTTTTTGAGTAATGAAGTAAAATCAAAACGCTTATGAAACCTAATTGCTGTATTTGGGGAGGAGGAATAGAGAGTGAGGTGTCTTCAAATTCTAGGTACTATTTAGGAAAGGCAGCTTGGGTGAGAGACTTCGGCCAGGCAAAAAGCAGAATTAGAATCAGGGTGGCTTCCAGGAGAACCATGAAGCTTCCCTGTTTCTCTATGGGCTCCCTGAGACAGAACTAGCCAGTTCCAGTCCGGAATCCGCTAAGGACAGACATTGCGTTACCATGGTTAGCAGTTTACTGCTCTTATTCTGAATTCCTCACTGAGAAATGGCTTAAAGAGACCAACCTCAAAGAGAAATTCTGAGGGCAAAACTACTCAATGACTATATGGAATTTTTTAGTTGTAAATATGGTATAAGCTCTAAAGGAGGAGGGGGACAAAAAAAATAAAGGCGAACCAAAGAATTCCCTTACTCATTTCAGCAGAAGGCCAAGATGGATGGACACAGAAAAGAAGCAGGAAGGGAAGGAGAAACATGGGAAAGAAAAATTAAATAGCACTGACACGCATCACTTATCTTAGTTTCTGTTCACACACTAATTTGGAGTTTAAGAAAGGCCTTGGTCAAAAATTAGCAACACTAGCTTTCCTGGAATGATTTAAGCCAACTCATTTTTATTTTCCCATAAACAGTTTCAAAGATAAATATTCCTCATGTTATAATATGGCCTGATGTCATTTAGGAAATTTTTCTTCTTATAAAACGTCTCCAAAGATAAACACCACTTTCCTTAACCCTTTCATTTTCTGATTTGTTGCCCAAATCAAAGTAACCAGGAACTAAGAAATCTACATATATGCTTATCAATTAAGATCCAGCCCTACCTCAAACCCTAAGTTTGTCTAACATCAACTCCCGCTCAAACTCAAACCCTGGAGAAAATGAATCCTGGGATCGGTTTTGGGGACAGACCACTTTTGGGCTACCCTGCTATGGAGCGGTTTCCTTACAGCCACATACCTGTACTGAGGTCATCTGGGCATATCCTCTCCAGCTAAACTCAGGAAATGCCTGGGGATCAAATCCAAACCGAAGATGTCTTCCATCAGGTGTCGTGCCATCTTCAATCTCATACTTCATATGATGCAAATCTGGGAAATAGTAGTTGTTTTCAGGCCTTTTATAAATGAAAAGTAAACACAGATACAGCAAATTAGGGTCACTGATCATCTGAACATCCTTTAATCCCAAAAGTTACTGCTAACTCTGCTGGGTTGACAGAACACATCAGATAAGGACAATGAGAGAGATCCCCGGCTTTCTCTACATTGTGCTTTCATTCACATAAACATTCACGTAGAACACACCCAACACGTACTCATTCCAAACATCAAAATGAGAAAGTCACTTAGCACAACCCACAGTGGCATGTAAGGTAACCCATATCCTGGAACATGTTCTAAATATTAGGTCATATTAGGTTATTGGCTATTTATTTACTTTTTCACTCATTGCTAGCACTCATGTTCACTCATTACACAAATATTAATACCTATGTGTCAGGCACTGTTTCTTAGCAACATAGATGGAATGGTAAACATGATATAAAATATTTCATATGCTAAGTTTACAAGTTAGATACATTTTTCTCTCTAGTCATTTTTAAATCATTAGAATGACTTTTCTATGCCTTTTTCCCACTTAAACAATATGCCTATTAATGGATTCCTTTCAAAGTCCATGCATGGCAGGCAGAGAGAAGGATCAAAAATATTCCAAAGCTTGTGGGGCATTTAACAGCCAATCTAGTTGAAGTTCTTCAAAATGATACATTTTGCCAATCCAGTTCACAAGCTAATAGCAGTGAGTGGATTTAAAGCTACAAAGATCAATCAGCCAAGAGAAATAAAAGGCCGTGCTCCTATATCACGAGTAAAATGAGGATGTTTACAGGTTTTCCAGAAACAATTCATGAAGATCCTTAAAAATATTCATACCCTTAGACCCAGTTATTCAACTTCCATAGAATAATTTTATAGAGTGTCAAACAATTAACATAAAGGAATGTTTCAAACAGTGGAGACTTGTAAACAGCATAAATATACAATTATAAAATAAATTACGAATACTATATAACCACTAATATTTTTGAAGGTTGATGATAATAAAAATGTTTAAGATGTTATGTGAAGAAACTAATAAAGAGTCTATGAAAAATACAATGATAATTGTTTTTTTTTGAGACAGAGCCTCAAGCTATCCCCCTGGGTAGAGTGCCATGGCATCACAGCTCACAGCAACCTCCAACTCCTGGGCTCAAGCGAGTCTCCTGCCTCAGCCTCCCAAGTAGCTGGGACTACAGGCACCCGCCACAACGCCTGGCCCTTTTTTGGTTGCAGCCATCATTGTTGTTTGGCGGGCCCAGGCTGGGGATTCGAACCCGCCACCTTAGGTGTAAGTGGCTGGCGCCTTAGCCGCTGGAGCCACAGGCGCTGAGCCTACAATGATAATTTTTATTCATCAATAAGATCTAGAAAAAATACACTAAACATATTAAAAGTGGTTATCTCAAGGTGGAGGCATGAAGATTTTTGTCTTCTTTGATGAACTTATTAAAGTATCTATAATGAACATGGATTACGTTTATCATCATAAAAATTATTTAGAAAATAAAGTCTATGTGAATGTTTTCTACACTTGTCAGTACTCAAATCATATCATAAAGAAACGTTTTGGGAGGATTTAGCAAAAAGACCCAAGATCGCCAACCTGGAGGAAAGGCACCAGGCTACCCAGATGGCTGGTTTGCTGTCCTTTAATTCATTTATCACTTGCCACTGAGTCAAAGGACATGATCCAAATCTCAATGAGTGTGTGTGTGCATCATAATGTAAAAAATTAATATTTTTGCCTCAGGTTGGATAATGTAATTCTTATTTGGTTACAACATTTTATCCTGAAAATCAGCCAAATCACTTATACAGTTGGAAAAGAAAAAACATTTGCTGGTTAACTAGGGGAAAAGTTATAAGGGTGAGAAGAGGGAGAACACGGGTGGACAATGTCTGTGATATGTGTGTATATCTGCGAAGTTCCTCTGGCCCACCGTGAATGGCGCTTGTCAGCGGGAAAACAAACCTTTAGCTGTGTCCTTCACTCATTACAAGGGCAGTGTCCACGGGCAATTAGAAAGACCAAAGAAAAGCACAGCTGGTGGCTCTGACGGTTAGCATTCAGATGTTGGAGGCATTGAGGAAGAGCAGAGAAACACCATCCAAATACAATTTACCTTAACTGCATAAAAGATCTCTATATGAATCTGCTGATCACACAAGCAGTGAGGGTACCTGAGATTTAGAAGAAGCTGCATTTCACAGTTTCCAGCATACGATTAAAAGTTAGAACATTAAAACTTGACTTTCTCTTCCCTCCGCTGAGGGGAAATTATTATGGATGGACACAGCTTTGAGATATTTATAAGCTGCTAAAGATAATGGCTGAGGAAAGATTATGCTACCGAGGCTCCTGTGGCCTCCCCGGTCTCCAGCTCCGCCTCACTCCCTCCCCAGTTCCCTCTGATCAGCTTCTGCATAGGATGAGGCCCGTCTTCCCATGTCTATCGTCTTCTTAGCCCCAGTCCTAGCCCCAGCCCCAGGCAACACCCTGGCTTCTCCATGCCCTCACTCCTGGGACCCGAGGGAGAAGCAGGGACTGAATCTTACCAGCCCAGGCACCGTGTGGAGCTGTCCCTTGTTAATTCCCTCTCTCCCCAAGTTGGCCCATCCGCTGGCTCTCATGCCCTGACACTGAGGCCGGGACATGTGAACCCACCTCACCCTCCCAGCTCGTGTCTGGCCCACCAGCTTTTTGCACCTGTGGGAACTCTCAAGTGAAGCTGCTCCCATCTCAAACAGGCATCCAGATTGCAAATTAGGACTGTCTCGCTTCCCCAGAGCAGTAGCACAGGCGGAAATGTCCAAACCCATCTTCCACAAGACGCACATACCAGGAAGCCTCCTGCAGACTCACCGCTGGCACGCCCTTCCCACGACGTGCTCTCGGCACTGGCACACCCCAGAGGGCCCGCTGCACATGGAGGAGAGCGCCCCACCAACGTCACACTGACAGCCTGGAAGTCAGGAAACGGCAGCATTTACCATCAGATGCTTCCAGCGGCCTCCGTGCTGAGCGCTTTCCCTGCCTCCACAAGAAGGAAAAATCACCCCAAAGTCACCAGTGACTGCAGGGGCTGCCTTCTTTCCTCTGCCACTTCTTGTCTCTGGCAGGTGTTTAAATACATGTAGGTAGGAATCCTGCGAACTAAAATAGTGTGTCCCTCCAAAAGTGTACTTCTAAGCCAGAGGTGCCCTGCCACAGGCCAGCTCAAACACAGCTGTCCAATGCACAGGTGACGGTAGCTTAGGGTGTCAACACGATTCAGAAACACAGTGCTGTTGTTACTAAGCTGCACTAACGCGGGGCCATCAGAGAGATGTAGATGTGGGGGTCGCTGTTCCTGCACCTTCCTTATTTACCACTACACTCTCTAAAAACATGGTGTTAGCTTTTCTGATAGTACAAAATATATCTTTACTAGCTCTTGAGGTTATTTATAAAATTACCAGATGCCCTCCCACCCAATTATGTTTTTCATAATTAAGGCAACAGTGTACCAAGCTACAAGAGAAGTGGAAACAACCTCATTGGCAACCATGACTAGTTTCCACCTAGTGTCTGGCCAAATTCCCTGAGCAGGTTGTCTCAGTGCCACCCATCAGAAAGCCGGCACGAAGATAATGACCCCAGAAGAAAGGGTATTCTGACTATCTCTGTCCATCAACCCTGTGCTTTGCTCAGGACCCCTCGATGTGTTACCTTGACACCCAAAGTAATTGCTCTTGTCCAAAGCAAAATAGCCATCTTCACAGGTGTCACAGGAATCACCACCCACATGGGACTTGCAATGACAGTCACCATCTTCCTGCAGAACAATCAGCCGGATGACAAACTTTGGTAAGATTACAGCATTGGAGAATCTTCAAGATTGAAAACTGGCTCACTGTACAATAGGCAGCAGGGATGGCCAGAATCTGAAAAACACTGGCACCCTGCACGATGAGAGAGGGACTAACACTCCCCCGGGAATGGCACCAGCAGTGCTGTAACATTCTACCCTTACCTTATAAAAACGTGGCCCACTTTACCTGCCCACACTCTCCAACTCCACTCACTGTTCCCGCCGTATCACACCGGCATTCTGTGGAGAAAAGAGAGCGTCCTTGAACCAAGGGCACAAAAGACAGTTCCCCAGCCCTGGGAGTGTTACATGCCTGCAGCGTGACAGTGTGCTGGAAAGGGCTGGAAAGTCAGCCTTTCCAGCGTGCTAACTTTCTAGGGTTGGCAGAAGAGACTGATCAGTACCATCCATTTACAAAAAGCAGTGGCTGGTTTATGGCTACTCTGAGACAAAGGCTGCAACATCATAGATTCAACATGGTGCTTACTGTCAAGGTCGTTCAAGGATATTCAAGTCTGTTTAGGACTTGGTGTTGTTTAGTTCTTATTCTGGCTTCAAATAAGCAAAAAGTTCAAATAACATTAAACTAGAAAGAGTAGTTTATAAAAACAAGATGGTAAAAAGAAACTTATCAATGGCTGCCTTTGCAAACAACAAAATACATATACGGAAACAAGATGTAAATCCCTTGCTGAGATTTCGGAAATGACAGAAGTTCTACAAAAAGTGTGTGTGTGTGGGGGGGGGATTTCAAAGCATTACACGGAATTTCACTCAAATCGAACTGATTCAACAAATAGCTCTTTTCTGGTTTTAGTTACTGAGGCAGAGAAAACTAAGAGGAAGTTACAATACGGTGAATTATAATGTAAAAGAAACCTTTACCTGAACATCCATGGGGGTTTTCTGTGGCTAGATTCCAATATAACGGTTTGCAGATGCTACAGGTAGGACTCTCAACATGAAGCTTGCATTGGCAATACCCCTTTTAATAAAAATCAAAGTAACATTTGATATCTTGGAACTGATATGTTTTCAAACATGTGCTCTGAGCACAGGTTTATTGCAGAAATCGATTTTGGCCATGAAAAGTAATTAAATATATCAAGGGAATAAACATACTGGGTTGATTTCAACAGTCTGCTACTTGCTTTTTAAGATTATTCATGTATTCATTATACACATAATGCATGTTTGTGGTTAAAAAGAAATTAGAAAATATAGAGAAACAAAAAATTAAAAAATCATTCTTATTTATAAAGTTGTCAGTGTCTGTTGATGCTGTTATAACATGGGCTATACTTTTAAATGGAAAAATATCTGAATTGTTAACACACTGAGAATCAGGGGAGAATTGTGTTTATCTGAGAGGGCTTTTGTAATACACAAGATTAGCTGCCTTGGCTTCAATGTCATCCAGCCTCATAGTAAGGATGGCAGAGCCTCTGTCCATTTGGTGCCCAGAGCCAGCACCTCTAGGTGTTGAGATCAAGAAGATCAATAATTTTTAGATGTCTTAGAAAACTATCCTAAGAATACCATACTATTGTGTTTGGAACGATATAAAATAAGTTGTCATTCTTTTGTACACAGCCAGCTTCATTCAATGTGGATGTGGCCATTGTTTTTCCATTTTATTAATTATGTCCTTTAGACTTATGTGCAGGGCTCCTTGGTGGCAGCACCCTCAGAGTAACGTGCAGTGAGAGTTAAACTCTAGAACACAAAGTTTAAATGAACCGTATTCTTTTGCTTTTGAAAAAAATCACATCTGTGCTTGGAAAAAGAACAAGGTAGTCTTTAAGCAATTTGGCCCCAGGGCTTATTTGAATTTACTTTTGATTTCAGGAAGCCCCTCCCCCCCCCCCAATTTCATAGGTATCAGTAGTTAGAATGACAGTCCTTTAATAATTCTCTACTTACCAAACTGGAGTCAATCGTACCAGCCGGGTTGCAGGCGTGGCTGAAACCTGTATAGGATTTAGAAATTGCTGAAAATATCTGATGGCTTGTTTTCGCTCTGATGTTTGCAGTTTTAAAAGGTTTTAAACACATATAATGCATATATGTGCATGTTTATGTTTCTGATTGGTGAGTGGCAAAGACTTCATATGCAATTCCCAGTCGGGCATTCCAAATAATATTTATGGTCCTTAATCCCTACATCACCTCTTTTGCCATAACCCAGCCTGCTAATAAAAATTCATTTCTAATTGACAATGAGGGAGGAGATTAGGATAAGGAGATTCTAAAATTCTGAGCATCTTTAGGATTGCCCAGAAGAGGGCAACACGGTACCAAGAGATTTCTAATTGTCCATTATAAAGAAATTACAAGATTTGTAAGAACATTTTTTGGGTAACCAAGGGTTATTTCTTTAATTATCACACCCCCCATGTTCCCACTTGTATACTGAAATTGTTTATAAAATCAATTAGTTTGCTTCATTAATTTAGCATAGCACTATAAACCTAATGTAATCCCTCTTACTGGGATCTTGCAACATCTCTGTATTACTACCACACAGCATTTGAACTGGAAAAGGTTAGGTCGGCCTGTTCCAAGCCTGGTTTTCAAGTCATTTAAATTGTGTTTGCTAAAAAGTTGCTCTTTGGTCTTTTCCCGCTTTGTTTCCTCTTTGTTGCTGTTGGCTTTGGTGTCTCCTTAATGATTCTCATTCTCTTATTCATTCTCTCTCTCTCTCCTCTTCTGTCCCCAACATTTTTCTATAATATTAAACTTAAGCTTCCCATTCTTCTGTTTTCCAACCTGACCACGCCCAGCCTAAGGTTCCTTCCCATCCCAGCCATCTACTCCCGGGATGGCTGTGGCTCTCAGCCTCTCTGCCCAGCAGTCACATACTTCTGTGGGCTCCTAAGGCTAGTGGAGGTAGCAGACCCAGCCTGGGATGCCCTTGAATGCCAGGGACCCTGGCCACAATTTCAAAGAAATCTGTGTGGCCTTGTCTTCAGCCAGCTCTGAAGGTCAGGCTGGATGGGCTGGGAGCATTTTCAGGGGCAGGAGAGTTGTGAGGAAACCAAATTCTCCTGATGAACAAACACTTCTCAATAGAGCAGGAGTCCTCTGAAATCAACAGTCAGGAGCTACTGGCCAGCCCCTGGAGGCTGCCCACACTGGGGAGCTCCGGGAGATTTGCAGGTACCTCACTTCTGTCCCCTCTACCCCAGAGCAGGGCTGACTCTCAATCTCTCATGCCAGTGGAGGGGTGACTACCAACGCTTCCCCTAGTCGTGGGTTGGTTTCCATCTCCTTTCCCCTGGGCTCACTCTCTCTAGGCAGCAAAGACACCCTGAACCCACTCCCCTTCCCCTAACTTCCAGCTGAAGTGTGATAACAGCCCCAGGAGGCCAGAGGCAGGAGAGGACAGACAGAAACACAGCAAAGGCCCCGCTCAGCCTGCCTGCAAGGGGACGTGCTAGGAAGATTCCAACAGAATCTGTGATAGCAGCACCACAACCCAATAAGGAGAGCAGGTCCATGTCTCCAGACAAGCAAAAACAAACGCCCCATTTACCTTAAAGGAGTCACCCTTATTGTCCACAGAAATCTGACGTGTGAACCAAGAAATCCAACTGTATAGCACGTGGAAATTTAAATTTTTTTAAGTAAGGAGCAGACCATTTCTGGATTCTTTGAGGATGCCTATCTGATGTGTGTGGCTTTAGCTGACTCAGACTGGGGAGGAACCAGGCAGATTGAGTCAAATATGGAGACCAGCGGTGGGTCTGCAGGGCATTTCCTTGGGAGGCTCTCTGGGGGCACACGCTCTGGTGAGGAACCAGCCCTCCAGCGTGCTGCTGGCTTCCTTACCTTGGCAATGGGGGAAATCATGGGCTCCTGAGAGACACCTGTCACACCGCTGTCCCGTGATTCCAGGCCGGCATTCACACTGTCCAGTCACTGGGTGGCAAGGTGTCTGGTAGGATCCAAGGGCAGAACACCAGCAAGCTGGATGAAAAGAACTCGGTCACCCCAGGGCAGCAGGGTAGGGACAGAGTTGCATCCTGGATCAGAGCATGGGGTTGGGGGGAGCCAGAAAGACTCAAAGGCAGGTGCCAGCTCCACCTCTTGTGAGATCTGGAACCTAAAACAAGCCACTCAAACTGCTCTACACTTCAGTTTCCCCTTCCCTAAATGGGCGTGACTCTGTCCTCTACTTGACAAGATTGCTGCGAGGATCGAGTAATGTGTACTAAAGGAGCTGGGGACAATGCCTCCCACAGCAAGCCCTCGCTCACTGCTGGCTTAGTTTCTAGTGCTGTTATTAATGTCATATTCAGCAAGAGTGGCAGGTGGTGGGTGAGGGCTCTGGGGATGCTTGTCACACACAGGCACTGACAGTCTTAAAAGGAAGATGGAGGGGACAGCTGCTGGGGGATGTGACTCATGGCAGGGGCCACTCTGATTCCACATCCCCCCGGGGATCGGGGGCCAAACATTCCAGTTGAGATCCTGCTCTTCTCTGACCCCTCTCTTCATACAGCTTTTCTCAAGGTCCAGTGTGGTTGAATAGTCGGGGAAAGCTATGCAGGCAGCATTGGGAAGGGATGGGAAAGGCAGCACCTCGACTTTGGCTAAGCAGATGAATAAACATGCGTGGATGGAGAGAGGAGACTCAGGCCATTCCTCTCTCAGCTCCTTCTTCTCACTGGGGCAGTTCCTACCAATCTCTGCAGCTAAACCCCTATAGGGCTGGAGTCACTTGGTGTCACCCCCATTTACACGGCAAGGGCTCTGCTTCTGGGGAGGGGTGACCAGTGGAAACGAGGGGACTGACCTCTTCAGTGGAAGGGTTTTACATCTTAAGAACTGGAAGCAACTAGAGAGATCATCTCTTGAATTCCACTATTACATGGGGGAAGCTCAGAAGTTAAGTGGCAATTCCAAAGTCATGGAATTAGTCCTCAGCAAAGGGCTTAAGTTTGAGGGATTACACACATCTGGAAACAAACACCAGCTGTGCCACTAGTAAGCCACACAACCATGAGTTAGTTGCTTAGCCTCTTTAAGCCTCAGTTTCCTTTCCTGTAAACTGGAGCTGATGACAGGTCATTTTGTCACGAGGTCATTAGAGAACCACTAGCAGTAAGGTACGAAGCACCATGTCTGGCGCATGTCTTGCTTTTATTATTCTGATTATGCAGGTCCCCAGCGCTTTGGGACGTACTCTTTACACTATCCCATATTGAATTAATGAACAGCAATAAACTCGATGCATTCAACAAGTAACATTTCTGACTTGCAAATTTATATATCCAGTGTACACACACACACACACACAAACCTTGTTATCAAGCTTTCAAAAAGTTGGGATCTTGGAAAAGAAAAGATTCCTAAGGTAAAGTCCCAATTCCAGTGATTTAGTTACAGTGGCCTTGGGATCCAAAAAGCCCCCCATCACTAAGCCTTGGAGCACAGAGCTGTTTCCTTTCTCTTTGACAGGAGTCAGCCCAGCCCCAGGTGTGGCAAGTGGCCCCGGAAGTGCTTTCGAGAAATAATTAATATTTTCCTGAGTTGTCATTGGAAACATACAAATCTCTCACTGATGGAAGGGAACTCAGTTAGCATTCTCATTTACAAATCACCTAGGATTTCAGTGACTACGTGTCTTGCAAAGAAGGACACAATTAGTAGCAGACTCAGAAAATTTGCCACCGTTCCACTCCCCTACTTTACGAGCAGCCATCCAGCAGATGAGCGCACCACAGCGAGGTATTACGGAGGGAAATACAAAAAAACGCAGCCCTCCGTGTCTGCAGGTTCCACAGCCACAGACTCAACCAACCACATATCAAAAATATTCAGGGGAAAAAACAGAGTAAAAAAATACCAATACAGCAATAACATATATATATAGTTATACACTAACATAGTATTGTAACTGTAGCATTTACATTGTATTAGCTATTATAAGTAATCTACTTAAAGTATGTGGAAGGATGTGTGTAGGTTATGTGCAAGCACTACGCCATTTTACATCAAGGTCGTGGACACCTATGAATTTCAGGGTCCAAGAGACGTTCTGGAACCAATTCTCCACGGACAGTGAGGGGCAAGTGCATTCTTTGACCTTAAAGAGCTAAAAATCCAGAAAATGGGCTAGAGAATTACTGATGAAGCAGCCCACTCCACAGGAAACTAAATATAAGAAATGTGTCTAACGTCACTCCCCGTGTTGGCAGACGGCAGAACAAAGACTCAAATCTCTGGCTGCCTTCTCCATCCGCCTCCTCCCATGGCTCCACCTGGCCTGTCTGCAGAGATTAAGTCCCTATCTAGAAGCACATTTCTGAGAAATGTTCATGCGCTTTGTGGTGGTTAATTTTACGTCAACTTGGCTAGGCCAACGGTGCCCAGATGTTTAGACAAACACCAGTCTAGACGTTGCGGTGAAGGTTTGTTTTAGAAGAGATGAATATGCAAATCAGTGGACTTTGAGTGAAGCGGAGTTACCCTCCCTCCTGTGGGTGGGCCTCATCCCATCAGTTGAAGGCCTTAGGAGAAAAAGACCAGTATCCCCTGAAGGAGGAGGATTTCTGCCTCCAGATTGTCTTCAGACGTGAGCTACAGAACCGACGCTCCCCTGGGTCTCCAGCCTGCCGGCCTTGCCTACAGATCTCAGACCTGTCAGCCCTCACAACCGCACAAGCCAATTCTTTAAAATAAATCTCTCTCTCTCTGTCTGCCTCTTACACACACACATACCCCTTATTGATTCTGTTTCTCCGGAGAACCCGGAGAATAGCTCATCCTGCTATTTGTGCCCTAAGGGAAAGTGAAGGCAGAGAGAAAAACACCCATGGAGGCAGTCAGGGCAGCTGCCTGAGCCTTGTGGCAGAAGCTCCATGGTATAATATGGGTGACAGACACTGGCTTCTAGGGCCACAGGTTGTCCAGGGGGCCCAGAGACACAGGTACACTCTGGAGGATAAAACAAAGGCTTGAGCTTAAAAGTATGCATGGTGCTTTAAAACCGTGAACTAATCTGGCATCGTGATTCCCATTTCAATCCAACTGTTATGAAAGTGTCCAAGGCCCAAACCCAGATCCCGACACTGGCACTCCTGTTCTCATTCTTGGAAATACCGTAAGACTTTTAAAATATTTTAACTCTGCTCATTGTTTTGGCCCAGGTCCTTTGGAGTTTCTGGACTATTCTGCCTCTTCGTATCTACTCTTCATTTTTTCCACTTTAAGAAACTTTTACTCCCAAGAAATATAAAAAGTAATGATCACAAAGGTCCACAGGATCGAGGACCTTGTCTGCCCTGCTCTCAAATGTCTTCCAGCACCAAGCACAGTCCTGCTCCACAGTACACGCCAAATTTAACAATAAAAGGATGAGCGGCTGTCAAAACCCTCCCCTGGGTCCATCCCTATATAGGTTCTTGATAGTTTTGCTCCCTGAACCCTCCTGAAGGTGAGGGATGCCACCTCTTCCCCTTCAGTTACACACTCATGAGTGAGGCAACGCTTTGTAGAAAACCTGTAAGTTATAGTTTAACAGAGCTCCTTATCGTGTAAAAGATGCTCTTAGGGCCCATGATCATGGAGCTATTCTTTTTGGTAGAAAAAGCCAGCCAGCTGGCACCTTCTTTAGTCAAAACCACAAAGTCAATGTCAGTTCCCCAATAGGTACCACAATTCACTTCTCTGGAAATGGGCTCCGGGTAAACTAAATCTACAGAAAATCCTTAGCCTTTTCCAATCAATCACCTCAATGTTCTCTTAGACAAAAAGAAAACAACAGAGAAGGGCCAGTTCAAGGCAAAATTGCACAAAACTTGGCTTGCGACTGCCCCTGGAGCGGGGGGAGGCTCACTCAAGAGCATCCCAGGCCAGAAACCCTTCCCAGAACCATTCACCGCCAGCTGAGTGCCCCTGCCCTCCTCCCTCCGCTGGTCTGTCTGACTCTGGGAAGACACAGGGACTCTCTCATCGGCAACGTATTAATAAGACTTCTCTAAGGAAAGACTGGTTACTACAACTTGAAGACAACATCCAACTCTAACGGTTCTGCCCCCTGGGTCAGGTTAGCAGCTGAGGTTGGGGCAGCTGCACTTCTGGTGCCCTCAGCTCACAGCCATGAAGGACCACATTGCACAGTCCCACCCTCCACCCTCTGCTGTAAGCATTCATCAGCAGCTGGCTGGCCAACTCTCTAGAAAAGAAGGGGAAAGGGGACTGAGAGGAGGAAGAGAGGAAGAGAAAAATGAAGAGAAGGGGAGAAAAGGAGTAGAGGAAGGCAGGATGAGGGACAGGGAGGAGGAAAGGAGAAGAGTACCCCCCCAATAACCGAGTTAACCCAGAGAGTTACAACTTCATTCTGTGGTTGAAGACAAAGAGTTGAAACACACATAAATATAAATGGTATATACACGTAGACAATTCTCCAGTCTGGTCTCATATCTACAAGTTGCTTTACACCTATAAAAAAGAAAACCACAGGGCAGGCACTTCTGTGAGTCAAAGTCAAAATGAGAAGAATACGGCATTGTACTTGGAAAGGTCTGGAGTGAATTAATTTAACACAAAACATAAATCTAGGCCGGCAGTTGGCAAGAACATCTTATATGAGTTTTTAAATTCTCTTTAAAGAAGATTTTAAAAATCTTGGGAGCAATGAAACGCAAAGTCATAAGAATATTTGTCGGCTGGGATGTACTAGGTCAGCTGATACAGTATTGGGGACCACGTTGATATGATTTTAAATTGCAATGGGTAATCAAAACTCTCTTTTTAAAAAATCACACAAGCTGTTAGGGAAAAAAGGTGGGCTCCTCGGGAAGGGAGACCATCACGGACAGAATGTTGTGTCCCCTCAAACTCTGCCCAGAAAGGTTCAAACCTGACACAACAAACTGCAGGTAACCCTCAGAACCACACTGGGAGGGAGGTGGGCAGTAGATTTCCTGCAGGATTCAGAAAACAGCTCTGAAGCAGGCACCCTTGAGGCTGGCCAAGCATTGGTATGGATTAGTCATCCACCCAGGCAAGACTTGGAGGGGAAGCCCAAACAGTGCTTCCCCTCTCCCTAATCCCTTCTGGGAAGAGCTGAGGAATAAATAGAAAACACAAAGGGGTGGTATCAGAGCACATGATTTCCCTGCCCCTCTTGGCCCTTCAGGGTGAGCCTCTCTGCCATCACTTGAGCCACCAGTGGGAGCCACACACTTCAGCAGAGGCTGACGGCAGCCACCCGCCTGCTGGAGCCTGAAGCACACCTGCTGGGGTCCCTCCAGCCCCTCCCCAGAGCCTGTCTGCAAGTCTTGTCACTCTCATAATTCCCTAGAGTGCAGAAGGTTTGGGCAGATCTATGGAAACTAAGCTCCAAACCTATTTTACCAAAAATATCAATGAGAAGATAAATTCTTATTTTGAAAATAATGGTAACTTCAGTCATTCAAAACCGAGATAACAGCATTATCTTCATACACTGTGGCTGATCAAAGAGCTTTTAGTGTCTGGTCTCAGCTTCTCAGGGGGAAAAAACGTTACCATTAAACCTCAGAGGTGTCCCTAACCTCTCTAGGATTGGTCACTTTGCAGCGCTAAGTTTTCTCAGAAAGCTGAGTATTTTACCGACACCTAATTTTGCCACCCCATCTTGGCTATGACACCCTGATTTTGCCACGGGGAACCTCTCTTCCCCTTGGTCCACTCGGGCTCTTCTGAGGGCGTTCACTTTAACTTCAGTGTGGTGCATGAGAAGACTCTGGCTTGGCCAATCAGAGCACTGAACTACACGGCCACGGGATTGGCTCAAGAACGGTCATGTGATCCGATTGAAGCCAGATCCGCGCTGGTGGAGGAAGGCATACTTTTTCCCCTACTCTTTCCCCTTATCTTTCTCCTGGAAAGATAAGTACTACTCGGCTCAAGATGCTATAACAAAATACCATACACTAGATGGCTTCACAACAGAAATTTATTCTCTCCCATTCCCAGAGCTAGCAAGTCCAAGACGGAGGTGTGAGCAGATTCAGTTTCTGCTGAGTGTCTGCTTGCTGGCTTGTCAAGGGCCACCTTCTCACTGGGTCCTCTTTCTGCTGTCTCTTCTTATAAAGACACTAATCCTGTTGGATCAGGGCTCCACCTTATGACTTCATTTAGCCTTAATAACTTCCTTACTCCAAATACCATTACATTGGAGGTTAGGGCTTTGACATATGAATTTGGGGGACACAATTCAGTCCGTAGCAGTGTGTGTCTAAGAACTGTTTTCTGTCATCTTGCTACCTCCCCAAGAATGAAGCCAATATGCAAAATAGCAGAGTTAAAAGATGCAGGCAAAACAGATCCTGACAATGTCTTTTGAGCCCCCTGGATCAAGTTGCTCCTCAAACTAATATGCCCAGACTTCAATGAAAGCAAAGAAATCATTTTTTGTTTTAAACCAGTTTAGGTCAATTGTTCTATCACAGGAAACTGCAAAAAAGCCATAACTGACTCTTCAATCACCAAAATGTTCCTCGTTTCAACCATTTATAGCAGTACTCTTACTAAAATGTATGATATACTTCCCCTCCTTATGAAGCATGTAAATTAGACATAATGTAACCATTCCTTTATGACCTAGAGCCATCATTACAATGCTCATTTACTTAATCTAATAGTGATGCCCTCCGTACCTTCGGGGTTGGGTAGGATTATTTGCCCTTCATTAAACAGCCCCAGGCTGCTAGATGCTTAAGTTCATGATTTGCTTGTCTGTTTTCCCCCCTTGCTGAGTGTGTTGCCTTAGGAACCTTTCCCCCTTCTTCTAATTTTATATGTCTAATTCACCATGGACTTGGCTTGAAAAACAAATAACCAAATTTAGAAAAATTATTTTTAAGAAATTAGGGGAAGAGTAAGGCTGAGAGAGGGACTATGGAATTCCTTCAGCATCTCAGGGACAGGGCTTAGCTCTACAGAGGCCATGGGCATTGGAATCTTACAGCATGTGGTTTTCACTTTTGCTCAGATACATGGCCATGTAACCAGATTCCAGCGAGATGGAATAATAGTCTGCTGAAGGTCAAATTTTAAAGCAGTGATTTTTTTTTTTTTAGGGGAAAAAGTGTCAAGAGTTTTTTTGTTTTGTTTTTTGAGACAGAGTCTCATTATGTCACCTTCAGTCAAGTGCTGTTGCATCACAGCTCACAGCAACCTCAAACTCTTGGGCTTAAGGGATTCTCTTGCCTCAGCCTCCCAAGTAGCTGGGACTACAGGCGCCCACCATGATGCCCGGCTATTTTTTTGTTGTAGTTGTCATTGTTGTTTAGCAGGCCCAGGCCAGGTTCGAACTTACCAGCCCCAGTGTATGTGGCGGCTCCCTAGCCGCTGAGCTACAGGTGCCAAGCCAAGAGTTTGGGGTTTTTAATAAGTGATCTAGGTTTAAATAGGCAGAGTATTAAAAATGATGGTAGTTCTTAGAAACAAATCAGAATCATGGAGTTCCTTTAAGGAAGACCTGTTAAATTAAGCCACACAGAGATGCGGCTGAGTATTACACAACTAGTGTATTAAACCAGCACAACTCCTCCTGTCAACCACATCCCAAGGCCTGTTTCAGTTGTATTCAGTTGGTGACTCTTGCTGCACCTAGAAGTTTC
>NW_003852407.1:27230842-27236775 GCF_000181295.1 Otolemur garnettii
AAAAAAAAAAAAAAAAAAACATTTGAATTGAAATCAAGTTTAAAGTCAAATCTGCCCTCCTATAGCTCAGACCTGATTCAGGCCAAAAGCCCGTTGTGGGAAGGGGAGGTGAAAGTGGCAGGGGTGGGGGGAGAAGGGCAGGCTGGGACTGGGACTGGGAGTGGACATTCTTTCTCCATGGTTGGCTTCAACTTCACATCTGTCCCTGAGCCTGGGTAGGGGAGGAAAAGGAGGGAAGAGAAAGGACTGTTCTCCTTGGACCAGCCCATACTAATCAGAAGCTGACTCTTCCTCCAAAGATGCTATCTAGTCCTCTGGGGATTCCCTGCCATTCCCCTGCCCTTGGTTGGTGGATGCCTCCTATTCCTGTTGCTTGTGACTCTTTCCTCAGCCCACAACTACCTCAGTCCCTGGGTACTGCATTAACCTGATGCTTTGACATCTGGGACCTTGATGACCCTGGAAGGACTGTCCTCTCAGGATGAGGTGAGTCCAAGAGAGAGTAAACAACCCTCCTGAGAGCTTCTTTCCAAATGCAACCCAACCAGTCCAGAGCCCACAGCCCCACCACCTTTTCCTTCAGCTCTCACACACTGGGCCCCATTCCACCTGCCCTAATCACACCAGGTCCAGGTACCAGACAACTAGGGGTAGTCCCAATGTCCCTGACTCCACTGAAATTATTTGACCTGGACTGTCTTAAACCTGCTTACCCTGCCTTACCCATTCCTTCCTGCAGAAACTACAATAAGGCTCTTGGTCATGGTTCCCACCTCTCCCTCTGCCTCCTGACCTACCCTGGTTCTTCTCCATGTGCCCCCCACCCCACCATGGTATGGCATGGCATGCCTCCTCCTCTTGGGAACTATAACTGTCCTTTCAATGGCCATCATGTCTTTGTCTATTGGCCTTATTAAATCTCAAATTTGCTATTACTACATGATACTTTAAAACAGGCATCTGGACAGAAGCTCCAGCTGCTTTTTTGAAGTCTCATGGTGATAAGAGCAAGACCTATTGGGCAGGAACTAAGGTACCTACCCAGAGGCCCCACATCTGGACGTGGGAAACACCCATGCATCCCTTGCCTCAGAACACTAAGGGCAAGCCATTCCCAGAATAGCAGTACTTTCCCCACTTTGACTCCAAGCAAGATACATCAACTCTCAGCCTCTGGGGTTTCCACGCCAAAGTCTGGCCCAGGCACCTCTGCCCCTCCTAAAGCATCCCACATGCTGTGGTTTGGATGTGGTTTGTCCTAATTGCCAGGGCAGCAGTCTTGGGAGTCTGGGCCTCCTGGGAGATGTTTGCATCATAAGGGTGGATTCCTCATGAAGAAATTAATGCCTTTCATTAAATAGCCTCAGGCTGCTATACCTCAGCCTAAGGGAGAAAAAGACTTCTTGCTGTCAGAGAATTGGATTATTTGCTGTGGCAGTCAGTTGTTACACAGTGAGTTCACCTCCTAGATGCTCTGTCATGCTTCCTCTTTCACCACGTAATCTCTGCACACGCTCACTCACTTTTACACTTCTCTGCCATGTTTTGACCCAACCAATGGCCCTCACCAGAAATGCCAAATGCAGTACTGCCATGCTCTTGAACTTCCCAGCCTGAAGAATTATTGACTAAATAAAAGTCTTTTCTTTACAAATTACCCAGTCTCAGGCATTCTGTTAGAGTAACACCAAACAGACTAAGACACCACGAGAAGCCCTTCATTAGACTGAGGTGAGGGGGTAAGCTCCCACCTCCCTCTTTGAGAAGGTAAGGAGTTCACAATTTTCTCCACAGATATCCACCTGCCTGGATTCTCTCTCTTCCACGTTCCTAACCTTTCCACATTCCTTTGAGTGTAAAAGAGTGTTATAAAACAGGTCTCTGCACATTTCCCTTGAAAATATGCATATAGTGACTTGGTTTGGAATTTTTTTCTTTTTAAAAGACAGGGTCTTGCTCCAGCTCCAAGCTAGAGTGTAATGGCATGATCACAGCTTACTGTAAACTCAAACTTCTGGGCTTAAGTGATTCTCCTGCCTCAGTCTCCTAAGTAGCTGGATTACAAACGCATACCATCTGGATAATTTGTTTTGGGGGTTTTTTGTAAAACAGGGTCTCACTACATTGCCCAGGCTTCTCAAAGGCCTGGCTTCAAACAATCATCCTGTCTCAGCCTCCCAACTGTTGGAGTTATAGGCATGAACCACAGTGCTCAGCTGGAATTTTATATGTATTATAGTTTGGGGCCAATAGTATAATGTTAACATTTTCAAGAAGAGTGATATGGCTGGCTATTATAATACTTGCATGTATTTGTTTTTAAATTCAAGGAAAGTTTTCTGTATTATTCATATGAAGAATTCATCATGATTCCCATTTGAAAGAGTGACTCCAATGAATGGCACATTTTCATAGACATTTGTAAAATCCCAATTATCTTGTCTTCTCTCCCCACAAAGTACCCTAAACTCAACCTATTTATCAAATCCAAACATTTATGAAAGGTAGCTATGTCTGCTGCTTACCTTTCTGTGTAGCCTCCTGCTCTAAGTTTCTACACTCTTGAGTCAGTGTTGTATAGATGACAGGACACTGAAATTTATACACGCCTTCCTCTTTGTAGAGGTTAAGGCAGAAGAGTAAAGATGGGACTATGGATTAAGGATAAAACAGAGTCCACATCTCAAAACTAGTTCCTTACACTTTACTCTTTGGTCCTTGCATCTCACAGATAATGGTAACAGATAAGATGGAGTGCTTTCCTGCACCTCAAACAGGTTGGGCAAAGAAATATGCAATGTATATTAGCACAGGAATATCTTCATGGTGAAAATGAATTCATCAGATTATTGCTACAATTTACTGAGCAACAGTTTCCAATTGAGTGAGAGATAGTAACCTCACCCAAATGCTCTCTGACTTCAGGCTATAGCTATTTGAGAGTCTGAAGCCACAAGACCACAGAGAAAAATAAAAATTTAAGTGACAAACTCCTCAAAAATGAGGATAAAATCCTCTAGGAGCCTTCTGCATAGCAGCTTTCAAATGGTTATAGCGACATCCACAGTAAGAAAGACATTTTACACTGTTAATGAGACAGAAAGAGAGAGAGAGAGAATAGAGATATCTGTTAAAATATAAATAACTATAAACAAGCACTTCCCCAGACATGTCTTACCTTTACTACCCATGATGCGTTCTTGTAAGTTCTAGTCTATTATGTTTCACTTTAATACTAGTCCATCTCCCTAAACTGATGTCTCTATTCACTAATGGGACCTGAGTCTGAAAAGCTCAGCTGGAAGCACAGTCTTCATGCTTGCTGATGTCCTGGGACCACCAGGTGCTGGAGGTGTTTCAGGAATGGAACACAATTCTTGCAGCACAGCAGGCCTAGAGTCAAGAAATGGGGGTACTACTCCCCACCCTGCAGTATCTATTCTCTAGTTAGTCTCCTGGGTCTCAGAATGGTTGCTGTAAAGTAAATACCTGTGATGTCAATTACTCTAAAATTTTAGTGCACATTCTTTGATCACTGTTATAAAAGATATAGGAGAGACGGGAGTTAAATTTACAAAGAGATGAGGCTGGTGTGTGTCCAGGGAGGAAAAACTCTGCTCTGGGGTGTTGGGGTTCCAATCCCTACCTTCTGCTTTATCTGTTTTTAAACAGGCTTATCGTGATATAATTCATATGCCATGTAATTCACGCACTTAAAGTATACTATTCAATATTGTTTAAAATATTCACATGATCGTGCAACCATTAGCATGATCTGATTTTAGACTATTTTTGTCTTCCCTAAAAGAAATCCCATGCTCATTAATAGTCAATCCCCAACATCCCTCATCTGTCACCCACCTCCATCCTCAACCTAAGAACCACTAATCTACTTTCCATCTCTACGAATTTGCTTATTATGGACATTTCATATAAATGAATCATATAATATATGACTTTTTGTGACTAGCTTCTTTCACTTAGTATGTTTTTAAGATTTATCCATATAGGCTTGGCACCTGTGGCTCAAGTGGCTAAGACGCCAGCCACATACACCTAAGGTGGCGGGTTTGAATCCGGTCCAGAGCCGCCAAACAACAATGATGGCTGCAACCAAAAAATAGCCAGGCGCTGTGGTAGGCGCCTGTAGTCTCAGCTACTTGGGAGGCAGAGGCAGGAGACTCGCTTGAGCCCAAGAGTTGGAGGTTGCTGTGAGCTGTGAGGCCACAGCACTCTACCCAGGGCGATAGCTTGAGGCTCTGTCTCCAGGAAAAAAAAAAAAAGATTTATCCACATAAATCTTGCTTCGGTCCTTTTTACTGCTAAATAATATCCTATTGTATGGATACCACATTTTACTTACCTATTTATTAGTTGATAAACACTTGGGTTGTTTCCCCATTTGGGCTATCATGAATAATGCTGCTATGAATATTTGTATATAAGTTATCATGTAGATGTGTTTTCATTTCTTTTGAATAATGTGCATTTTCTTTTAAAATCAATCAAGACAGGAACGTATAAAAATAATCAATTATACAGCCTTTTGTAATTACCTGCATCATTACCTTTACCAACTTCCTTTTTCTTTTTGAACAGTCTTTATTTTTGCATGTGGACCAAGTTATTGTCTGGTGTCCTACTTGCTATTAACTAAAAAAATTTCCTTTACTCTTTCTTGTAAGGAAGTTCAGCTAGCAATGGATTCTTAGTTTTTGTTCATCTGAGGATGCCTTTATTTAGCCTTCATTTTGAACAATAATTTTCATAGATAGAAGATTCTCAATTGACAGTTTTTTATTTTCAGCATTTCGAATATGTGTTCCCACTGCCTTCTGGCCTCTATTGTTAAGTTATTGATAAGAAGTCTTGTTATTCTAAGGTTCTCTTGTACATAATAAGTAATTTTTTTTTTTTTTTTGCAGCTTTCAGGATTTTCTCTTTGTCTTTGTTTTTTTAACATTTTAACTATAATTTTAACTATGATATTTCTGGCTGTGGATCTCTTTGTTTTTATCCTGCTTGGAGTTTTTTAAGCTTCTTAGATATATAGATGGTTTTTCATCAAATTTGGAAAGTTTTCAGTCATTACTTCTTTGATTATTTTTTCTAACCCTCTCTTTGTTTTCTCTTTCAAATGCTTCCATTAAATATATGGGACATTGGCTCGGCGCCCATAGCTCAGTGGTTAGGTTGCTGACCACATACACTGGGGCTGGAGGGTTCAAACCTGGCCTGGGCCTGCTAAACAACAATGACCACTACAACAAAAAAATAGCCGGGCATTTTGGTGAGTACCTGTAGTCCCAGCTACCTGGGGGGGGCGGGGGGGTGAGGCAAGAAAATCGCTTAAGCCCAAGAGTTTGAGGTTGCTGTGAGCTGTGACACAGTTGCACTCTACTGAGGGTGAGATGGTGAGACTCTGTCTCAATAAATAAATAAGATACACTTAATGGTGTCTCATATTTCTTTAAGGTTCTGTTCATTTATTTTCATTCTTTTTTCTCTCTGTTCTTCAGACTGTGCTATCTCTATCACTATGTCATTAATTTTACTGATTCTTCTTTGCCAGCTCTAATCTACTGTTGAGACATAAATTTTTCATTTCAGTTATTATATTTTTCAACTTCAGAACTTCCATCTGGTTATTTTTAATAATTCCTAGCTCTTTATTGATGTTCTATATTTGATGGGGCAATGTCATCATACCTTCCTTTAATTCAGAAAGCATTATTTCCTTTAGTCCTCTACACAGATTTATAACATATGCTTTAAAGTTTATACTAAGTCCACCACCTGGACTCATTCAAAAGCAGCTTCTATTGCCTGCTCCCCTCACCCCATGTATGGTTGGCACTGTCCTATTTCTTTTGACATCTCACAATTCTTTTTGGAAACTAGATTTTTCTTTTTTAGATAATATATTGAAGCAA
>NW_003852407.1:27237080-27285123 GCF_000181295.1 Otolemur garnettii
TCATGGTGCACACACACATTCAGCCAGGGATTAGTAGTTTGGATTTTGCTCTCTGACCACTGCTAAGAGCACACAGTCTTTTTTTGTTGTTGCAGTTGTCATTGTTTAGTTGGGTTTGAATCTGTCAACCTCAGTGAATGTGGCCTGCGCTATAACCATTGTGCTACGGGCTCCAAGCCAAGAGCACACAGTCTTAGGCACACATACAGTCTTCTAGATGGCCAGAGAAGACTCTACTATTCTACACCTGACTCACTAGGAGTTACCACTGTGTCAGAGTAGCTTACAGTCTTTGGTCAGAGGCTGTGCTTAAGCCCCTTGTGCCAGTGAGGTTTACCCCCACCCCCTGTGTTGATGGTTTTGTGTGCACCTTGGGGGATGTTTTTGAGTCTGCCCCATGACTTGCTCTGATTTACCCTGAATGAGTGCAGCCTAGTGCAGGCACACCGCCTCCCAACCTCTAGAATTACCTGTAACATCATAAAGGCTCTTTTTGGCTGTTGCTTTCTCTGATTCACTTTATTAAATTTCTGGCTGCTCTGCTGTTTTGCTTGAATCATAATCACCAGCCTCTTAATTGCTATACACCAAGATCTTCATTGTTTACTACGATACCCTTGGGTACAGAGTTCTCTACTCTGCTCAAAATAGTTCACTCAAGCAGAGCTGTAGTGCTCTTTGTCCTTGTTGATAGGACAAAGTGGTTTCCTCCTGAATAGAACCACTGTGCCACCAGAGCTGGGGGTAGGACCCACTTTCTCTGGAGTAACACCCCTGCACAGGGGAAGCTGGCTGCCACTGGTCTTCTCAGCTTGCCCCTCCCAGCATGGAACCTCTACTCTATGAGCCAGCTGGGGTGGGGGAGATTGGGGTCATAGTATTCTTGGCCTACAGGCCTGGGTTATTGATTCCACCCGAAAAGTGGGGGCTTGGACCTGGTCCTCTCTGCTGAGCCCATGTAGAACAGACCTTCTCAATACAGAGCTGCAGAATAATGAGAAATATCAGCAGCCCACCCCTCCCAGGATGAAGCCATAGCCCCAAACTGGGATATGGGGGGAAAGAGAACTCATCTTCTTGGCCACACAGGCAGGTAGAGCTTCCATAGAACAGGGCTGGGGATGGGCGGGTAACAGAGGGAGTCACAGGCTCTTGCTGTTCTTACTTAGATTCCGATTTCTAGGATACATGTTTCTTCATTTGCTATATGCTCTTATGACCATTTCCAAAGACTTTAACTGAAACATTTTTTTCAACAATTAAATTTTCATTTTATCGGAGAGACTTGCTGTTGACTCCGCCCTCTGTTGCTCTGGAAGCTCTACCTCCCTCATGCTTTGTCTTGAATACATCTGTGCATTTTCTATCATGCTTAAAATGAATTATTTCTAGTAGTTAAGAAATGTAGAAAAGTGTGTTCTTTTCTTTGAGACAGAGGCTCAAGCTGTTCCCCTGAGTAGAGTACTGTGGCATCACAGCTCACAGCAACCTCCAACTCCTGGGCTCAAGCAAATCTCCTGCCTCAGCCTCCCAAGTAGCTGGGACCACAGGCACCCACCACAACGCCTGGTTATTTTTTGGTTGCAGACGTCATTGTTGTTTGGCGGGCCTGGGCTGGATTTGAACCTGCCACCTTAGGTGTACGTGGCTGGCGCCTTAGCCACATGAGCCACAGGCACTGAGCCGAAAAGTGTGTCCTTTAAATATCTTATTATTCTTTACCTTTGTATCCCTAAACACCAGGACAGAGTTTGGCAGCCTTGGCCACGTGAATGACTAAGTTGGAATATTTTTAATTCATTTCACTAGAATGAGTTCTGGGGTTGTGGCTGGTATAGAAAAGGGGAAAAAAGAAAGCAAAAATACCATGGATGTCAGTGGGTCATATAGAAAATTAACATGAGATACTCAAATCCACTCCTTGCCCCAAAGATTTTACATTTAAGTCAAAACTGGGGGACTGTCAAAAAAAAAAAAAAAAAAAACAAGGGTTGCTATACAATGCTTGCCTGCTACAGACCCATGTTAAGTAATTGTTGGAAGAGAATGAGATAAACTACTCAGCTGCCCCAAGTCCTCCCCCTGCTTTGATGAAATAGAGCTCACCACCACTTACTATCTTCCTGCTCCAAACATAAGCTTCTGAAGGCTTGGGTGCCAGGGGACATCTGCAACAGAAGGCTTCCCTCCCACTACCTTCCTACAACTGTTCTTCGTTTTGTCAGTGGGGGATCCCGTGTCTCCAGCCTAAAATAAAAATGTAAGCGGTCCCCACCTTGTGCTCTAAAAGTCACTATTTGGGATATCTTTCCTCAGAAACCGTATTACATACAACAGGAAAGTCACCAAACCAGACCACAGAGCTAGTTTGGTACAGAAGCTGCCTTTGGAATGATTCACATAATTCTGCCCAAAGCACGCCCCCTACTGATGTTTCCATGGGTAATGCATCGGCAATCCTGACTTCCAACGCTACACTTCTCAGGCTGCAGTCAAGGCAGAGAAAGGTAACCAAATCTCTGAGCAGGGACTGCTGAGAGCCTCCAGAGAGTCAAAGGCTAAGAAATGAGGGCAGGGGCGAGAGGTCCACGAACAGGGCCTGCTGGAGGGGAGGGCAGGAGCAACAGGGAAGGTCTGGGGTACGGTGTTTGGACATTTAAGCAGGTAGGGAGATGGCTGGGGCCAGGATGACAAGCTCTTAAACGGATGCAGAGGGAAGTATGGGGCAGAAGAGGGGGGATAAAGAATAAGAATAATAGCCAACTTACAAGCAAGGGCTTCCTGGGTTCTAAGAGCTTATCTATCAGTGCCAAGTAACCCTCACAGCAGTGTTAGACAACGGCACTATTAGTAGGAACTCCAGTAACAGAGGTGACTGGCACAAGCTGATGGCAGGTGCCAGCCTTGCTTTGTCCTTTACTTAGGGGAGGGTTTCTCCCGTCCCCTGTTCACAGCTCCTTGGTGTGATGATACCATAGACAAGATTGCTCCATGCCAATTCTAGCCTCCTGTGTTCAGAGATGGGATGGCTAAAACCAGCTCTTTGCAGATTCTTTTGAAGCTGGGCTCTGGATGCCAACTGGGTTTGCAAATTAGAAGTATTTGCATATGAAGAGAAAGATGGTGGAGTTTCCTTGAACATTTCTGCAGCTGTGCCCTGTCTCTGGTTCCCAGGCTGCCAAGCCATGGCCACGGAGGCAGCAGAACCATGGTGGGCCTCTCCCCTTGAAATGTGGGCTGACACCAGCCATTCCCGCCAAGACCTCCTTGGACGCCCAACCTGGAGACTCCTGCACCTGCTCTCAGCCACTCAGGTTAGCACCCGTTACTATGATCCGTCTCTTTCTGGACAGGGAGCGGCATTTATCTCCTGCCCTGGGCCCTGACCGACAACCTCCTCTTCTTTCTCCTCCCTCTATGCCTGGGGCCACAGAGGGGAGAACAATGGCAGGCAGTGGGGAGGACTGCGAAGGACCTGAGCAAACCCGGCCACTCGCATTCACTCACCCAACACTTCCTGCCACCTGCCATGGTCTAGGGGCGGGACCAGCCACCTGCTTCTCCCACCCTCTGCCCCCCTCTTCCTAAGATGGGCCAGCAGGATACAAACGAGTGGGGAAGAAGCAGTGTGTGCCTCGTCTGCTCACCTATCTGGCAGGTTCCTAAACATCTCCAGAGCTGGCAGCTGACTCCAGAGCCCATATACTTAAATACCAGGCAGGAGGACGGATAGGCTTGGGAAGACAAAGAGAGGGAGGTGACAAGGCCCAGTAGCACAGTCATAAGTCAGAGGTTGATTTATTAACATACATAAGCTGGCGGCTGATTTATTAAACTGCAAGCCCCGTAGCTCTACCCCAAAGGTCCTCTGCATTTCTCGATCCTGGTATCTCCCCTGCCAGGTCAGTATCCCCTGCCTTTCTTCAGGAGGGAATTTGTCTCAGGTGACTGAATATCCACATGCTGTTTGTGGCCCACTTACCTTGGCAGATCGGGAATGAGTAGAAACCCGAGCGGCAGGTATCACACCGAGGGCCCTGGACCCCAGGGCGGCACAGGCACCTTCCGTGGCCATCACATATTTCAGGGAGAACACCTTCCAGGTGACAGTCACACCCTGCGGAGGGGGAGGGACATTCAGAGTGGATCTCTGTTCTCCAGGAATTATCCCAGGCTTTTGAACATTCTTAGCCCTGAAGACTCTCTACTAAAGGGAATTTAAAAATAAATTCAGGAAAAGTCAGAGATACCTCTAAAGCCATCCAGGGATGGGTATTCATTTGCAAAACAGTTACAATCTTTTAGCATCTACCCCAGTGGGAACACCCCAGTAAACCCTATAGAGTAAAACTTCAATTTAATAGATTCCTATCTAATGACAATCTTGAATTAAATATACTTCTATTTAATATTTTAGAAGAAACCGTAAAACCAATGTGGGTTTATGTAGGAAACTACCCACAGCACCAGGCTCAAGTCTAGAGGACCAGAATCTGCTCACATGTGAAAGTTTATGGTGTGAATGGCTCCCTCTTAAAAGTAGACCCCTGTGCAGGACACAACTCTGCATATCACAGCCTAACATGGTAGATGTTTTACTTGTTTTGTGTTTTATATATTATATAGGTTATTGTCTGAGTCCCCCACTGGAATATAAGTCTCGAAGAGCTGGGAAATTTTTCTTTTCTATTGTGTTCACTGCTGCGTCCCCAGTAGCTAGAATGGTGCTTTGCATCTAAGAGGGAATCTTCAAATAATTACAAAACAAATGACCAGGTAGGTGTAGCACCCACATCCTCTGGGCACTCACTCTCCACCCCAAGACTGCCCACCGAACATCCCTGCTGCTCTCTGCCCAGGGGCTTGTCTTTTGGCAACAGAAGCCCCTCGGCCTTCCTACAGGCCACGCTGCACATGCCAGAGAGTTACTGCCCCAGAAGCAGTTATGCTTCCAGTACCAGGGGATAACCGAGGGTACCCATTTAGATGGGTTGACCCAAGCCAGCTCTACACCATCTCCTAGAGCTGCGTAGAGGGCTCCAGCAGGTGTGACCGCAGGAACCTGTCGGCTAATTCACCTTTACAAAGGCTCCCTCGCTCCCTCACTCGCTCCCCTCCTGGAGTTTCCTGGCATCACCTTCCAAATAAACTCCTTAAGCTCAATTTCTTTCTTTGGAGCACTCAAATAGACAGTAGACAATTGGCTGCCACTGAAGGTTTTGAGCAAGCTAGTAATGTAACCAGCTCTGTGTAGTTCCTTAATCGGGTTTTATGAAGAGACGGGCTGAACTGGAATGGAGAGCAATGAGCAGGTCAATGAAGTGACACCTGCAAGGCCCCTGCCATGCTCCTGAAGAAGGGGGACTTGAACCTGGGCTTGGCGGTGTGCACAGGAAGAGGAACAGAATGCCGAGCCTAACATCTTCTTTGAAGTTAGACTCAAAGGGAGGTCACTTGCCTTTTATATCTCCAGCTGCTGGATCTTCTGGACTTGGAGTAGAAATAGGAAAAATGGGAGTTCCTGTAAAAATAGTTTATTAAAAAACACAAGAACCACAAAAATCATTTTACCACAAGGCATTTGCACCATAATATTTATTGCGGCTCAATTCGTAATTGCCAAGTTGTGGAAGCAACCCAAATGCCCATCAACCCATGAATGGATCAACAACTGGTGGTATATGATGTATACCATGGAATACTGTTCAGCCATAAAAAAGATGGAGACTTTACAGCTTTTACGTTTACCTGGACGGAGTTGAAAAACATTCTTCTTAATAAAGTATCGCAAGTAATTGTTTATATATTGGTTTCATATTAACCTTGAGTACTTTGGCTATTTGTTTTTCCATTCTTGTGATACTCAGATGTGCCGGTAACTGAAGCCAGACTGCTCAGACATTCTGATTCATATATTAATGAACAGACGTGGATGCACTGTGTTCACAATAGCTAAGTTTCAGCCCAAGCCGGGATAAGCTTGGCTTCTTCAGCAGCCTTATTGCTTTTTTTAATGTAAAATTGAGACTTCCAAAAAATATTTTCTTTCATGTTATTCCCTAAAATTTTATGCTACAAAACTGCTTCAAGTTTCTGCTTTTTTTTCCCACTAAAAAGGCAAATGCAATTTCTGTTTAGCCCTTATCCAATAATCACAGCTTCTAAATTGATGAAACCCCAAAGTGATGTCATTTTATTTGGACTTAAAACATTTGTTTCTTGAACTATCAGGTGACCATATAACTCAACTTCCAAACTAGGACTCTCTCCACTGAGAAAGTGGGTGCAATTTTAATGATTACCCTGGCACAGCAGGTGCAAACTACAATATATAGTCACCCCACTCATGTGAGTCTTGTGCCTGTGTCCCCCCAACTCAATATGCTCTTCCTGTGACAGATCTATAAGGAGTTATGCTGGTGGGGATGGGAAAGAACTAATGTGGCAATGGGGGGGGGGTCTTCTTGATACAGTGTTCTTTTGTCCTAACCCAAAACTGTTACATTGTTGCAAAACAAACAGAATCTATGCTCTCATCATAATTTGCATAGCTGGCTCCATAGATCCTCTTGCTTCATTTTCTCTAGTGTTTCTGACAAATGTCTTTTTTCCCTTGGAGATGCTCTCTTGGATCAATGCGGGGGAGGGTGTGGAGTGATCACTTGGCCTTTTGTACAGTAAGAAAGAGGAAACACATCCCCCTCAACTCCCCGCCAGACACAACACAAGTTCCCTATACGCAAACAAACATCTAGTAGCCCATGATGTTTCTTCCAAGATTTTTTTATGAAAAATCACACGTATGGATTAGTATCCAGCTGAAATTGCCAATATTTGACCTTTTTGACCTGCTGAGATGGCAGTATCTATGGTACGATGTAACACTTTCAAGATAAATAAGACTAAAAAAATGAATGTACATAAAACTCATATCCCAAGCTTTTGGAAACATTTTCCGGTAAATACACTCTGCCTGCCCCATTTCTGTCTCCCTCCCAACCCTGCCCACCCTGCTCACAGGGGTTAATGCACCAAAGCCAGCTATGGGCCAAAACGGGAGGCCTCCTGTTCCACAGCAGGTACTTACTCAAGCAAAACGGGAAATTATAGTATCCAGCCGCACACTTCTCACAGTTGGCTCCATGGAAATTCGGCTTGCAGTGACAGTGGCCTGAGCCCTGCTCACAGTCCTCTGCACGCTCAGGGTCACAGCTGCAAGCTAAGAGAGATCCCAGTTTTCACTGTGCTTAACAGAGGCGGATACGTCCCAGTAACAAGCAGTGTTTCATACTGGGTCACTGGTCTACAGTTAGTCTTGAAAGAGCATAGCCTGCTTCTCACTTGAGACCTGACTGATGGTTCTCACTGACTGACCCTCAGGGGGAGTCTAGAGATCAGCTCTAATGAGCACCACACTGAGACCTTCTTGTGGAGGGTGGTTAATACAGTGAGCATTGCCTTGCTCACAGAGGGAAAGGCAAAGCCTGCACAGACTGCAGTCAGGAGCTGGAGAGGGGTGCTGTAGGTCCGGGCAGGTCGGTGGGGCACAGCCTCTCCTGACCATGAGCCAACTGCAGAGGCCCACAGAGTGGTCATCATCACACAGCTGCAATACAGACACGACTATGGGGTGGCTAGACATGGATACCAAATCTGTGGATGGCACAGGATGATTACACTCAGAACCCAAATGTTAGATTCGAGCAACATGGCTTAATGCCAGTGGTTTTTGCACCAAACTTGATTATTAGGCTTGCATCTCAGAGGGACGTAGCTGGAATGTAAGAGGTTTGATAACCGCCCACTTAGGGGTTTCACTTTACCAGTGGGTTATCACTCTAGACAGGGGCTACTACTGTCAACGCTCATCTGAATATATCCTTCAGGAACCAGAACGCCTGGCACCTCCAGGTGTCCTTCCTCTAATTGGTGTAGGATTTAATGTGTCCCTGTGGATCCTTTATGCTAAGCTTCTAATACCACTGTGGACCACTTGGTAAGGAAGAAAAAACTAGAAACGTGATTTAAAAGTCAGGCTCCTAAGCAGGTGTGATGACATTCACAAGCCCTGCTTCCCTTCGCTGATGTCTATGCTCTGTGGGCACAAGTGAGGGACACACTGCCCAGGGTGACGTGGAAGAAGGCAGGCAGTAGAAAGACACCTCGTTAACGTCTGAGAGTGCCCTACAAAGAACCAGATCCGGTCCCCTTTCCCTCAGACCTCAGTGTCTTCAGATGTTAACAACATGATGAACTCAATTAGGGATGGAACACCGGCAACTTCAGGTTCGAAGTTATTTTCCAGCTGAGACAGCTGAACAGCATAAAACAGGCGTCCTCAAACTACAGCCTGCGGGCCACGTATGGCCTGCCTAGGACATTTATTTATCCAGCCTGCTGGATGTTTTTGCCACTGCTGCTTGTTCTGCTTAGCAGCCAACTTGTCCCAAAGCCCGCAGTCTGGCACTCCAGGCCTTGTTTAAAAAGTTTGTTTAAAAAGTTTGAGGACCCCTGGAAGAACCAAATACTGAACACGGTATAGATTCTATAGGTGGAACAAATTCCACAATCTGACCTATGACTGATGATCCCCTAAAAACCAATGGCATTTTTCTGTGTAACACAAGTGTTAAGGCACCATCCTGCCAGCCGGAAATGAACTACACCTTGGATCTCCCAGTCAGTGGCTTTGGTGCCCCAAATATATAACTACTCAGTCCCTTTGATTTCCCCATATCTAAAAATGAGAATGCTAATACAACGTCCTGTTTGTTTTGATAATTACATGAAACTTCTGTGTATTTAGGCAATGCCTTGCATGTGGTGAATGCTTAATGAATTGTAGCTATTTGAAATACTCTGACTATTATTAAATCATGAGCTCATTGCTATTGTTGTCTTGGTGTTAATTCTGACAAAAATTGAAATTATTTGAGATCATCAAAACATCTTGAAAGAACAGAAAATGGAGGAACCAACATTCCTCGCACGTCTTGTATGTGACAGGCCCAATGGCATTTTCCCACATGCTTTCGATGGCATTTCATTTACTCTTATGATACATATTATCATTTCCATTTACATATAAGGATTCGGAAGCTTGGAGAGATTACGTAACCGCCTGAGGTCCCACAGTCAGGAAGGTGTAGAACCAGTTCTGTAAAGAGTGAGGGCATGAAGGATGTTATTCACCAATGGCAATTCAGCCAGATGGCATCCTTGAACCAGTGGACACAGCCTAAGATACCCCAGGGTGAAATGAGACTTACGGATGCAGCCATGCGGGGCGTCAACTGGAACCCCATAAGGACGGTAATAACCCTTGGCGCACTTTTCACAGTTGACACCAGCTGTGTTATGCTAGAAAGAAACAAAAGAACCTTAGAAAGGAAGGTTCTGGAGAAGAAGCCCATGCTCCTTATTTTGTTCTCTTCACCCAGAGGAATAATTCGGTCATAGCCATTGCGATATGGCAAGGACCATATTACAAAGTCACTAAGAAAATAAGCATTGGTCTTGACCTTGAGTCTCTTGAGATTTACCACAGGACACTGGCTTAACCTTGGCTGTGGGTTTTTTCCCCCCACTGGGGAAAGAAATGGGAAAAATTTCCATGAACTGGACAGCTCAAGCTTATCCTCTACCCAGGACTTTGCTTTAAGGAAGCGCCTGACACTTAAATAAGAAAAACACTCAAGTAGACTATTCCCCATAGCCTCCCTCGGAAGAACTGATGAATGGATAATGAACCGCCTTTAGGTTTACCCAAGCAATAAGGGGTCATGTGTGCGTTACATCTTCTCCAATTTTGGAAGAAATAGCATAGAAATATGCTTGTCCCTCGTCGTTCTAATTTTATCTGTGCTTTAGTCCTGAAACCTTTTTCCAAATATCTCTATCATGTGAATGAAAAATGCAGCCGTGAGTCTCATACACAGAGCTCGTTCTAAAGTACAATAGTCAGAGGCTTTTTCTAGTTCACCGTAATCCTTTTAATTGCCACAAAATCAAATTATCCAACATGCATCATCAGTTTCCAAGAACTATATACCATGGGTCTAACTCAATTCTGCCTCGCCAGCCCTCTAATTTGGAAATAATTAAGGGGACAATGTTCTTTCATTAATGAAAAGAAAGGCAACAGGAAGTTACAAGAACAAATATAATACACTGACCCACACAACAGTCCACAGAAACACAGAGGGGAAAACAAAGACCCATTGTGTACCCTCTCTCCTGTTTTATATGATTTTATTAACTACAGACTTTTATTTATTACCACTCCTTTTCCTGTAGGCTAAAATCTGAATTCACTTTAACACTGAGGTCTGAAAACCACACTGGCCACTCCTCTGACTTAACATTTACATTCGTAAACATTATGGGCAAATACAAAACAGCTGTAGCCCACCTTCCCCTCCCACTGAATGTCGATGAGCCCTCAACTCCACTGCTAGCCACCATGACAGAGAACACCAGACTGATCCTGGCCCCCAAATCTTTTCCCATCAGAATAGAAAATGAGAAAATGTCTCCTGAAATGGGCAGCCCAGGCTTTCCCCTCTTGGGGGGTAAACCCCTACAAAAATTAAATGAAATGTGCTCTTTTAATTCCAGAAACTGAGTGAAAAGACTTGTGAGTATTATGTGCTTTTGTTGAGGCCCTAAGCGACCTGGGAAAACACAGTGGGGCCTGCAGGCCAGGTGTAAAAACCTCCCACAGGGAACCCTGACTGTGCAGTCAAGTCAGCCTGTCAGATAAGGGTTGAAATGGCCTATCTGTGCAGAGGACATGACTCAAAGGTTGATGTGAGTAAAAAGAAAAAACTCCATCTTAATGATGTCGAGTAAAATACTCCATCTTAACTGCAGGGTCTCCAAAGCCATAAGAAAACCGTCATGAAGCCAGTTTCTCAGAAATTTAATTGAATACATAGAAGAGAAAGGTTTTACTCCTCAGTTTATCCTAACCTTTAACTTTAACAATAGAAGTCAAATAATGTATTGTTCTTTTAGGTCTTCCAAGAGGAATAGGCTGAGGCTAGCTTAAGATGGTTGTCTTACTTTCCCGGACTTACTTTCTTTAGGCTAATCTCATGATGGCTATCTCACTTTCCCGGACTTTCTTTCTTTTCTATAGTTCAAGATGAGAAATGAAGATGTTAGGATTATTGATCAATGTGGTGTACGTGACTAGCTCCCAATAAAGGGGAGTGGAAAATAAAGACATTTTGCTACATGCCACCTAAGAGTGTGTAGTAGTTTCTTGCTTTTAAACAATTCTAGGAGTGAGCTTGCACCTGCAGCCAAGCCGTCTTTCTCTCCCTGCAAGAAAAACATCACCTAACACCTCTAACCCAAAAAACAACAACAAAGGACTGGGAAGGGGCAGCAAATTACATTATTCTGTAGATGGAATGATGCCAAGAGTTTTCCCTGAAGTCTCAGGCAGGTCTCTGGACCTGTGCACCTGTATCCATGGACCAAGGCCAGGCTGAGACCCAAGAACAGTGGTGACTCTGTAATTTCTATATGGGAGGTACTGGGGGAAGAACTCTCACTGGGACAAGTGGGTGCTTGAAGTTGAATTTGCATGACACGTTAAGATGAGAAACCCTCAGCTATTTGAGCTACGAGTGGAGGGTGCTGATGGCATCTATGCAGCTCATAAACCCACCTTCAACTTAGTCCCTCCTTCGGCACCACCCAGAGAGCCTCCATGTATGTGTTTTTGCTTCCTCCAAGACGATCTCCCCCAAGGCACTTTTCCATCTTCCAGCAAACTCTCTCTCAGTTCCTTGACCATGTCTATAATTTTGCCTCTGGCTTCCGTTTCTGTGAACACCGAGCACGTGAAGACCACTGTGTAGTCCACTGACTGGCTGGCCTCTCCCAGGAGACCCCCATGGCTTCCTTAAGCTTACAGGGCACACAGGATCTGGCCTTTGTTACCTCTCGGGACTCATGGACCTTCTAACTCAGTCCCCTCCAGTCACACTGAGCTCCTCACTCCTGGCGGCCCCTCTGCCCGGGATGCCGTCCCCATGCAGGTGCCTGGGTCATTTTCTCACTTCGTCCCATCTTCACTACAGTGCCACAGCTCAGAGCACCATCCACCCTATTTAAAAGTTCTCATATCCCAAACCCACAGTTAAAACAGGAAACCTATGAAATAAAATACAATCAATACCGTGTGAGAACGAAGCCATCTCTGATAACTGCTACCCTGCGAGAAAAGAATCTGGCTCGCTTCAGTCCTGCCTGCTTGATCGCCTGAAAGTCTCCAGGGCCAGCCTGCCTGGGATGTTCTCGCTTTGTGTCCCCACACTGGAGCGGATGGCAGAAGTCCCCATTTGCCCATTATCAGGACTGCATGGAAAAGGCAGATATGTGTCTTCCAGCAAATCCAAACTTGCTTTTGACACATCACCTTATAGCTCACCAAGCCAGCCGGCCATGCAGCACCTCCTGCCCGCCTCCTTTCCCAGCCAAGACTTCCCCATCCCTTTGCAAATGGCATAAGATAGGCTTGCATTTTTTCCCCAAATGAAGAGCCAATTGTCCCAAGATTTATGCCCATCTTTCCTTTCCATAACAAGTGCCAATTTTATCTGAAATCAAATCTTTTTCTTAAGCCGAATTTTAACATCTGTATACATTTGTTTCTTGATTGTCTAGAAGATTCTTCTGGACTGTTTAATTATCCCTGCAACAAGCCCATGGTCAGTACAGACTCATGAGTACTTTCAATATCTAAGACGACAGACTTCCTCCACAGTTGTTCATCTTTTCTACAATATCTGTCTAGTCATATATTTTTCATGGATAAGAACTTTAGAATTAGTCTTTCAACCTTCATTAAAAAAATCTTGAAGTTCTGATTGTGATTGCACTGAATTTATAGACTGGTTTCCAAGAGATGATGTATTTGTAATATTAAGTCTGGAAACACATGCTGTTCCTTACAGGTGTTCTGTTTAAAATGTCAGTAAAGTTACGTAGGTTTGACTGTAGCTCTATAGCTAACTCCTGTCTGCCAGCTCTAAGAGTGCCTTGAATCATTCTGACATCCATAGATGTGTTCTCCTTCATGTGTGTGGTTTTGCTTTCTAACTTTCCAGAATCTCTTGAAATTCCTTATCTGTTCATGCTACGCTTTCCTATTTCTCATGCTATGATTCTGGAAGGAGGGAGTGTTTTGCTTTTAAAATATTTTTTCTGGGCTGGGCATAGTGGCTCATGCCTGTAATCCCACCACTCTAGGAAGCCATGGCAGGTGAATCAGTTGAGCTCAGGAGTTTTAGACCAGCCTGAGGAAGAGGGAGACCTTATCTCTAAAAAAGAGCCAGGCATTGTGGTAGGTGCCTGTACTCTCAGCTACTCAGGAGGCTGAGGCAAGAGGATCTCTTGAGCTCGAGAGTTTGAGGTTGGACACCATGGCACTCTACCAAGGGCAACAGCTTGAGACTTTGTCTCAAGAAAAAAAAAAAAGATCTTAGGATCTTTTGCTTACACACGAAACTTTGTGATCTGTAGCAAAACTATGACTTATATTTTATGTGTATTTTAATTATCTACAATAACAGATGGTATTGAACATGTGGAGTGGGAGGCAGGTGAAGAATTGTGTATCTCTCCGTGGGTGTAGAGCCCTGGTTCCATTTGAAAGCGCATTTCATGTGAAAAGGGCCTCTTCAGCAGTACCATTAATAAAACATCACTCTGAAAACACCCAAGAGAGACAATGCAGACCAAATTCATGAACATTTTCCAGGATTTTTGATGACTATCTCAAAGCAGATATTCTTATGCCCTCCTCTGCCGTACACTTCACTTGGCCAAATCCCAGGAAACCCAGCTGTCCTACAGAAGGTCTGGCAATCAGTGGTTCCTATTTGGTATCTAAGACAGATATCATTAATCGATCATGATGTACTTCCTCAGTGGGTCTAGATTTGGAATCTTCCTGAAAATAGGATGTAGGATCAGCACCTATTTGCCCTACTATCTTAGAGCTTTTCTACCCACAAGGTGGGTAGAAGCCAAGAATGAAAGCCAGGAATCCTCCTCCCTGTCTAGGCAAAGACCTAAATGAGGAACCCAATCGAAGGAGTTTGGGTAGACTGCTTCAGCCCATTTTCCTTGCAATCATCAAATTACACCCAGCTAACAAGGCCGTGTGTGAACAGAAGTGGAGAAACGCTCTCAGAAAACACTTTTAATTGCATATCACTTTCTTGACGTCTTAGGGGGGCAGAGCTTACTGAACGCTCAGTCCCTATGACAACATATCCACTTCATTCACAGTGCCTCACCTTGCAGTTAATACAGACCCCTCCACCTGCATAGACGCCCTGGGTGTTCAAGCTTGCCTGCTGCTGCTCAACGTCTGGGTCATAGTAACAGTCAGTGGCATGGCCGTGGCAGTTGCATGCTGGAAGAAAGCACATGAAGTCAGTATTCCACCATCACTATGAGATGCTTAGTAAATTCCTCTACATATCACTACTGTGCACTGAGCTACAAAAAGTCTGTTCTGGAATACCGGGGGCAATCTTGGTGGAAAATTTGAGGGACTTTCACACAAAACCCAACATATATGTCTCATAGAGCTCCTTTCATTAATTAGTTGATATTAAATGAGAGTGATTTATTTTTAATGAATTAGGTATACAATCATAGCAAATTAAGATATATCAAAATGCCAATTAAACTTCATGCCTGAAGAGGATATTATTGTTACTGCTCTCAGTAATACTAGCGGTAATAACAGAGCTCTTGATACACTGAAAAAAGTGTTTTACACAAATTATCTCGTTTAATCTGCACTGTAACTCTCTAACGTAGCACCATTTTCCCCATAGTCCAGAAGGGACAGCTAAGGCCTAGAGAGATTAAGGAGCACCTCACAACTAAAAGAGGCAGAATTCAACCTGTCTTTCATTAACTCCAGAACCCATACTCTTAGCCAATACTAGACCTTCCAACTAGATAGTCATCCTTTGGAAATAATCTTTTTTTTTTTTTTTGAGACAGAGTATCAAGATATCCCCCTGAGTAGAGTGCTGTAGCATCACAGCTCACAGCAACCTCCAACTCCTGGGCTCAAGCGAGTCTCCTGCCTCTTCCTCCCAAGTAGCTGGGACCACAGGTGTCCACCACAATGCCTGGATATTTTTTTTGTTTGCAGCCATCATTGTTGTTTGGTGGGCCCGGGCTGGATTTGAACTCGCCACCTTAGGTGTATGTGGCTGGCGCCTTAGCCACTTGAGCCACAGGCGCCAAGCCTGGAAATAATCTTAATGTCTCATTATAGGAGAATGGCTAACAGCATCTTGCTTAACTGTGTGTTCTATCATGGCAGCGACTGCACCTGTTTTGTTTACAATAGAGCAGAGTCCCCAGCACACAGTGGGTTCAACAAACACTTGTTGGATTGACTTGAATCCATAGGATGACAACACTCTGTGCCATCAAAAATGATGTCAAAAAGTTTTTAGTATAATAAAAAGATTTTTAATAATTTGGGAAAATATGAGGGAAATATCTAAAAATATCAAGTGGAAAAGATCAGGATATAAAATTATATAGGTAGTATATCTTGAGTATTTAAAGTATCCATAAAAATACTAAAATATCTAACAAAATATTATGATGGCTCTCTTCTATGGTCTGAAAGTTTGTGTCCCCCTAAAATGTATATGTTTAAACTTAACCACCAATGATGTGATGTGGTTAGAAGACGGGGCATTTGGGAGGTGACAGGTGCCCTTATAGAAGAGCCCCAGGGAACTGCCTTGCCCCTTCCACCATGTGTAGACACAGCAAGAAGGCGCCATCCATGAACCAGAAAGCAGGCTCTCTGCAGACACTGAATCTGACAGCACCTTGACCTTGGACTTTCCCCTCTGGAATGCTGAGAAATAAATTTCTATTGTTAGCAGCTCAGTGAATGGGTACTTTGTTACAGCAGACTAGGACTAAGATAGTCTGGGTAGTAAAATGCTTGGTGATTTTACTTAGTTTTTTTTTGAGACAGAGCCTCAAGCTTTCCCCCTGGGTAGAGTGCCATGGCATCACAGCTCACAAATCCTGGGCTCAGCAACCTCCAAATCCCGGGCTCAAGCGAGTCTCCTGCCTCAGCCTCCCAAGTAGCTGGGACCCCAGGCGCCTGCCACAACGCCAGGCTATTTTTTGGTTGCAGCCGTCATTGTTGTTTGGCGGACCCGGGCTGGATTCGAACCCACCACCTTAGGTGTATGTGGGCTGGCACCTTAACCACTTGAGCCAGAGGTGACTAGCCATTTAGTTTTTTTTAATAATGTCACGTTATCTACAAGTATAGTACTTAATACTTCTAATATTATGAAATTTATTTTAAAATCCATTTGGGATTTTCATCATTGCCAAGATGAAAAAGATTTAACATGAGTAAAATTCTTATTCTCGCTTAGGCAGAAGACATATTCATGACATTCCAATTAGATCAAATTCCCCAAGTCTTTCTAGTAATCTGTATGTTTTAATCAAGTTCCCCGGTGAATTTATTAGGGAAGAAGTCTGAATTTAAAATTACACAAATTACCTGTAACCGTAAAGACAAGCCGAGGAACTTTTTATTTTCATTTCCTCTATGGTGCCATGATAAAAAAAAAAAAAAAAGTCAAGGCATTTATATTTACTATGTCTCCCAAAGTCTGTTTATTTTGAATTCCATATATCAAATAGAATTGAGTGGATCTAATAGGTCTGACATCCATACACCATTTTTTATTACTTTTAACCATGATGATATGTTTTAAAAAATTAAAAACTTATGAGAGGAAATTAACTTTCTTTCACATCTGTTGGAGTGAAATATGTCATTCACTGACAGTTTCCATTAATCCGAAAAACTAATCAAGTTGTGAATGTTGGAATTCTCAGATAGTTACTCAGTCAAAATAGCCTAAACCGGTAGAAGAAATAACCTGATTTCACCTGTCTCTCTTTCTGGCACCCGCATTGGAGGTTGAGGCATGGCTAAGTCATTGAGGAGGCTGCCAGCTCTGACTGTAAGCGCAACAGCCAGCCTAGTAACACCCCTGAATTTAGGGATGCCTGAGAGACTGCCTCAGGGAGCGTCAACATCTTCCCAGATGTCAGCATCTCTCAAACCCCTCCCTGGTTTACTGGCCATGAGTGAGCATCAGTCTTATCTCTCAATAGTTAAAAAGAAAATTTGGGGAATCCATGCCATTCACATATATTCAGAGAATTGATAAGTAGGGTGGAGTTTTGTTTGTCTTGTTTTGTGGAAGTCCGTTGCTGTTTTATCCCTCGCGCCATTGTGGAAGCTAGGTTTTGTCCTTTAGTTTCTGGGTGTGTTTACTCTGCTCGTGGCCCATCATGTCTACTATGCACTATCTTCACACTTGAACAGAAAATAACATCCCTCATCTAAAGTCTCCTAGGGACAGGGGGAGAAATCAGAGAACTATCACGACCCCATGCCTCCCCACGTCTGACTATCTCTATTTCCATCTCAAGCATATAGCTATATATTACTTATTAATGGAAAATCAGCTACAAAATAAGTTAATTGTAATTAGGCAAAATACGATATTAAAAAGTCTACAGAGAAAAAAATTGGTCAAAAATGTATAAAGGACAGGTTCTTAGCCACCTAGGTCAACATACCTGCCTCAAAATGCCTTTTGGTTATTTCAAAAAAGCGAATCCATCTAAGAATATTCAGAAAAACGGAACATAGTTCCTCAAGCCAGTGACCACAAGTCACAAAAATGTTTCCAGCTATTGGAATAAATGTGTGGCTTTTCAGGAGGATTGGTTTGGAAGAAAAATCTACAGTCAGATGTCTTCGGGCTTACTTATTAAAAACACCAGTTCTGTTGCTTTATATTATGCCCAAGAGTTAGTAACAGCCTCGGGGGGAGAGGGGGTCTTTCTTTTTCTGTCCCTCTGTCCTCTTCAATCCTACTCAATCCTGTCACCTTACTCCCCACCGGTCCTCGATGTTTCCAGCCCTCTGTTTAGACCTCAATCTCGCCACCTTCTCCAGACCTCAGTCCTCAAATAAGATTCCTGTCTGGTATTCATCCAAAGAAACAGTTAAGAAGGTAAAATTTTATAGTGGCTGCCTCATATTTAAGATTGCTAAAAAGCAGGCCCAACAGACTAAAGCCCTGGGCCCGATCCTTGCACACATGATGTTTCCCGCATGGTAGTCGTTATTATTGTTGTTATTTTGCTTCTCCTATTTCTTTTTTTTTTTGAGACAGAGCCTCAAACTGTCCCCCTGGGTAGAGTGCTGTAGCATCACAATTCACAGCAACCTCTAACTCCTCGGCTCAAGTGAGTCTCCTGCCTCAGCCTCCCAAATAGCTGGGACCACAGGCGCCCGCCACAACGCCTGGTCATTTTTTGGTTGCAGCCGTCATTGTTGTTTGGCGGGCCCGGGCTGGATTCGAACCCGCCACCTTAGGTGTATGTGGCTGGCACCTTTAGCCACTTGAGCCACAGGTGCCAAGCCTCTTCTCCTATTTCTATCTGAATTTAGAGGAGAGTATTTTTCCCTCCTCTGAAGGGGAGTTAGTCCCTGAGAATGACATGGTCCCAGCCTCTGCAGGAGCATAGGGAAAACAGCCTCGGTCCTCAGGGGGAGGGGGAGAAGGCCTTGTGCCGAGGGCCCCCCCAGTTCCGCCTGCAGCCCGCACCCACCTTCGCACTCGTGGCTCTGCTCCTGAGCTGGCCGCCAGCGCCGCTGATTGTACCCTGCACAGCAGCGGTCACACGTCTCCCCACAGGTGTGGTGCTGGCATTCACACTGAAACCTGGGCAGGTGGGCAAAGCACATCTTAGGTATTGAAAAGTTTTGATGACGATCAATTCATCCTATGTGAAAAACTGACCCAGGAACTCAGCCCTCGGGGCATCCACAATGCCTTCATGGAGGAATTAGGAGGACACAGCACTCTGCAGGTGTCATTTCAACTCTCCCGTACCTGCTTGTCTCCCTTGGACAGATGGTGAGATCAGAGTCAGAAGTGTTAAGATACTTTCCAAAGGTCACGTGGTGATAAATGGAGAGCCAGATTTCCAACCTGAGTGTGACTCGGAAGCCCCAGCTCTTTCTTCTCTACCACATCGTGTTATAATAAACGGACAAATGAGCAACACAAGTGCCAAGTGGCTGCGATGCCTAAGTGTCACCTCTTCACAAAGATCTGGGCCCCTGGGAGAGAGGGCTGCTCACATCGCTTACTTTCAACCTGTGGCCATGTGCAGAGACTGACTGAATTCAAGAGACAGCAAGTCATTAAGATCCCAGAGGACTCTGCTTCCCAAGGCCATGCCAGGTCTGTCGCAGAGCCAGAAGCTGAGATCGCTCAGCAAGGCAAAGGGTTAAAATCTGCCTTAACACTTTTCCAGATAAACACGGACTGTGGCCTTGGGTTTGTATTGCAACTCTAAGTTTTGAGTTCCCACTTGTCTGTGCTTGAAAGAGGATTAAACACAGTTGTCTAAGAGGGTGCTTAGCTGTGCCTGTGGGGCCATCTCCTCTAAGAAGAGGTGACATGGCATATATTCGGTTACACTCCTAAGAAAAAGGAATCATCCTTCTCCACACTCCACTGCCAGATAAAGCACACAGACCTACAGAACAGCTGGCATCCAAATGGGCTCTTGGCAAGGAACCCACTGAAGCTCACTGCCAACTAAATATGTGGCATAAACTGGACTACAAGAATATTTAGGGAAGGGCGGTGCCTGTGGCTCAGTGAGTAGGGCACCGGCCCCATATACCGAGGGTAGTGGATTCAAACCTGGCCCCAGCCAAATTGCAACAAAAAAAATAAGCAAGAAAATTGCCTAAGCCCAAGAGAGGTAGGTTGCTGTGAGCCGTGATGCCATGGCACTCTACTGAGGGTGACAAAATGAGACTCTGTCTCTAAAAAAAAAAAAAGAATATTTAGGGAAGATGCCTTGAAGAACATATAGTCCAAATACAGTCATAGGGAGATTAAAATTAAATAAAGCGGGAAAAAAAAGGGAACTGGGTACAAGAATAGCAAAACAAACAAAAAAAAAATTGGAGCTGGGTACCTGCCTGAGTTACACCGGCACCCCCAAAGCATTGCTTTTCCTAACTCTCAGCTCAGGCTGATGGTTGGTATTACATGCTGAAAAGATGTTATTAAAGGTGTTGATTAGAGGATACTCTTCATGATGACCACTCCACCCCACCCCCATGGGAAAATTCCTATCTGGTCCTAGTGTTAATAATCATGTTTCTTCTAAGCAATTGATTGCTTCTTATGTTACAATCATAGTGAAATATGTAACTAAGTAGTTTTCCCTTTTTGAGTTGGCTGCCAGGAAGCTCAGAATTAAATGTGTGATCCCTCCACCTATCTATCCATCCAGATCAAGGGTGTATGCATGCTTGGTTAAAGCCCTCTTCTGCTTCCTCCTGGGTTCTGCCTAATTAGCAACTGACTTTAATGATAGTCCAGCCTTGACTCCATCCATTAAGTCACTGAATCCCTTTAAATATAATTTTTTTCCTGTTAATGGATGTGGATTTCACCCACATTTGTTCAAGGTCAGCTACTGGGCAGAAACAAACCAGCAGACAGCAAAAGGCAGGCAGTTGTGCTGAAGGGGATCAGTGGCAAACTGTACCTTTCACCAAGGCCTGGGGAGACAGATGTCTCCTCCACTCATCTGTATTAGAAGCAATTAACCACCCAGTGCAGAACTCCTCCAGGTCTGCCAGGGTCTACAAGGGTTGGTACGGAAGCTGAGCCTTTCTGGGATGGTTCCCACTCCCTTCTCACATGGCGCCATTTTGTTCCAGGTTCGGGGACACTAGACAAACCTTTTCTCTCCCTCTCTCCAGCTAAAAACTTAACTGACCTGACTTCTAGTGTCTTAGGGTGCTACCCTGCAGGAGGTTACATAGTGGAGACAGATTAGTCTTTTTTTAAATTTCAGATTAATGTGAGGGTACAAATGATTAAGTTACATTGTTTGTGTTTTTAGGTAAAGTTCAAGTTGTAGTTGAGCCCGCACCCAGGGGTGTGCTGTTTATCCTTACATTGTGCCATTAGGTGAGAGCACACCATGCCCCCTCTCTCCTCTCCTCTCCTCTCCCCGTCTTTCCTCCCCTCTCTCCCCCACTTGAATTTAATTGTGTTTTTCTCTTGCGGGCATGTAGTTGTTTATCTATTGGTTTCATATTAGCATTGAGTATGTTGGATACTTGCTTTTCCATTCTTGTGATACTTTATTAAGAAGAGACAGATCCATCATTGATGAACTGTCAATTAAAAGTCAGTCTGTTGGTGCGTAGACTCTCTCAACAGCACCACCTGATGCCTGAGGGAGGGACAACACCGGAGAAGGGTTCTACAAAGCACAGCGCAAAAGCTGGTAGCGAGTAGCAATTCTGCCTGAACACAAAGCTGGGCCTAAAGATGTACAATCTGAATTCGTCTGGAAGAAAAAAAAAGGTAAATGAACTCCATAGGACATTGTGGACTTAAACACCTAAGGTGGCAGGTTTAAATTCAGCCCAGGCCCACCAAACAACAATGATGGCTACAACCAAAAAAAAATAGCCAGGCGTTGTGGCAGTCACCTGTGGTCCCAGCCACTTGGGAGGCTGAGGCAGGAGACTCGCTTGAGCCCAGGAGTTGGAGGTTGCTGTGAGCTTTGATGCCACAGCACTTTACCCAGGGCAACAGCTTGAGGCTCTGTCTCAAAAAAAAAAAAAAATTCCTACAGCTACTGCACATGTATATAAAATATACCTTGATGGAAAGCAAGAAGAGCACATTCAAGTTCACAGCAGCCAAAAGGTGGAAGCAACCCAAGTGTCCCTCCATGGATGGATAAGCAAATTGTACGTGCACATATACAAATTATTCAGCCTTAAAAGTAAAGAAAATTCTGCTACATACTCAGCATGAATGAACCTTGAGGACATTATGCAAAGTGAAATAAGCCAGTCACAAAAGGACAAATACCATATGATTCCACTTACATGAGGTACCTGGAATAGTGAACACAGAAAGCGGTGGCTGCCGGGGCTGGGGGTGGGGGAAGGAAGAGTTTAATGGGCACAGAGTAGCATTTCAGTTTTACGAGACGAAAAGAATTCTGGAGATGGATTACTGGACATGGGTTATACAACAAGATGAAAGTATTTAACACACTGAACTGCACACTTGAAATGGTTCCCATGGTAAATTCCATGTGCATTTTACCACAATTTTAGGGGAAAAAGATTTGAAATGTATATCCCTGATCCCATTAAACCAGAATGCCAAGTTTTCTTTCTCTTGTCAACTCCAATCAGTTATTAGTGGCTGCCTGAGATACCATCTGGGAAGGGATTTGGCGGCAGCCACGTGGATTATCCAGAGTGCTGTGATTGATTAGCCATGTCTGCCACGGGCCTGGGAGCCTGTGGAAGACAGTGGAGGGATGGAAGGTGGCAGGAACTCACACCCTCTATTCCTTGATGGTGAAGCATTCCTATGGAGGACAAGAACCTAGAAACATTTAATGGTATGCCACCATCCGCTGAAACAGTTCAACTTATTCATAGCGAAGCTACAAACCATCTGTGCAGTGTACTTACACTTTTTCAGGATTGTTTGCATTGCACACGTCAGCATGGCCATTGCAAACACACCGTCCCCCGATGCTGATGTCCTTTATGCTGTAATAATACTGCACAACCGGAAGCAGAACATGTCAGTTTAACCGAACAGCAACAAAAACTCTTACTAATTCTGAACCCACATCTCTCCTGACTCTGCTTCTGTTTTAAAATTCTGTATTTCTGAGCCACTTCCACACACAAGGGAGTCGTCTTGGGCTGTAATTGTCTTATAAAATAAATACATTCTTCAATCAAATTTAGTAACATACTGCTGAATGTGTCCACATTTTAAAAAAATCAAATACAGGAAGGACTTAACTATAACTCAGACTTTCCTTTGCAAAATCAAACAATGTAACCTAATTGTATATACCCTTCTAGTAATCTGAATTTAAAAAAATAAATAAAGAAAAAATATGGTAAAATTTTTAAAAATAAAAATAAAATATAGTACTTTAAGGTCATGGGGGGAAATTGCCTTAGAAAAGAATCATTCAGCTTGGCTCCTGTGGCTCAAGCGGCTAAGGCGCCAGCCACATACACCTAAGGTGGCGGGTTCAAATCCCCAGCCCAGGCCCGCCAAACAACAATGATGGCTGCAACCAAAAAATGGCCAGACGTTGTGATGGGCGCCTGTAGTCCCAGCTACTTGGGAGGCTGAGGCAGGAGACTGGCTTGAGTCCAGGAGTTGGAGGTTGCTGTGAGCTGTGATGCCATGGCCCTCTATCCAGAGGGATAGCTTGAGGCTCTGTCTCAAAAAAAAAAAAAAAAGAAAAGAAAAGAATCATTCCTTACAGCCTTACAGCTTGGAAAGGGATTAAGCATTTCCAGATTTGTCTATGTAAATAAAAATAATTGTTAGATTACGTAATTAAAAGTGGATTTTACATATCAAACATATTTATTTATAAAAAATAAATCTTTATACCAAAATTTTCACCTGCTATTGTTCAAAATACCAACCCAGGCTCCAGGAGGGAGAAGAACATTTACAGATACAGCCCCAAGTCTGGCAGGGACTCGCAGATGTTGCTGAAACCTTGCTGGCACAGGGTCAAAATGGCTAGAATCGGAGGCCCAAGCTCCAGAAAGGCCAGACAGAACCAGCTTCCGACTCAGCTGATGACCAGCCCCTAAACAAGCCACAAATATGCGTAGGCCGGCTCATTGACAAGGCACCTCTCCACCAGAGACAATAGGCAGACCCTGTCGCCAGCTCCAGTCCTCCCCAGCTGGCAGGAGGCTGCACTGGACGTGGTGAGGAATGCAGGGTTGGTAGAACAATCTTCCTCCTTGATGCCAGGCTGACCATGAGAGGAATACCTATCAGCAAGGAAGTCCTTGAATTCACAAGGACAAGGGAGTTCCTGTATCTTTTTTGTGTTCTTGTTGAGTGTAGTCACTTTAAAGAGCCCTAGTAATTGGATGCTGGAGTTCTGTTCTGTTTCCCTAATTAGAAACTGTTAAAGTGTCAACTCTTCCTAGCACCCTGCTTAGTCTGAAGGCATTAGCAGCCCCTCTGGTTAATAGTACATAAAGTCAGTATTACCGGGGCTTTCTGTGACAAGTTAACACTCAGGTTCTCCCGCTCACCATTGTAGAAGTTTCTCTCCACATGTGTTAAAGGGAAGCAGCAGCAAGAAAGAGAAGCCCGGCTTGGCGCCTGTGGCTCAAGTAGCTAAGGCGCCAGCCACGTACATCTAAGGTGGCAGGTTCAAATCCCCAGCCTGGGCCCGCCAAACAACAATGATGGCTGCAACCAAAAAATAGCCAGGCGTTGTGGTGGGCGCCTATGGTCCCAGCTACTTGGGAGGCTGAGGCAGGAGACTTGCTTGAGCCCAGGAGTTGGAGGTTGCTGTGAGCTTTGATGCCACAGCGCTCTACACAGGGGGACAGCTTGAGACTCTGTCTAAAAAAAAAAAAAAAGAAAGAAAGAAAGAAAGAAAGAAAGAAAGAGAAGCCCTCAGTCAGCCTTGACCCAGCCTTACACATGATCTGAGTGCTGGGATAGCTGGCATCAAAGAGCAACTTAGATTTGGGGGGTCAAATTCATACATGAAGCACATGCCACAAAATGTGACCTAATGGAGACCAGACACAGTGGTTCATGCCTGTCATCCCAGTACCTTGGGAGGCTGAGGTGGTAACATTGCTTGAGCCTGGGAGTAAGAGACAAGCCTGGACAATATAGCAAGACCCCTGCCTCTCTAAAAAATTTTCTTTACTGGGCATGGTGACACTTGCCTGTATTCCTAGCTACTCAGGGTCAAGGCAGGAGGATTGCTTGAGCCTAGTAGTTCAGGGCTGCAGTGAGCTGCGATTGTGCCACTGCACTCCAGCCTAGGCAATGGAGTGAGACCATGTCTCAAAAAAAAAAAAAAATTAAGGAAGAGGTCTATGTTCACCTAAGGGAAAAGTAATAAACATAGATATGAGTAAAAATCTTGCAATCCCAAGAAAGACAGTTTAAGGGAAAAACAGATAAGGTACATTTGTGGCAGGGCTCCAGGGCACCTGGAGGAAGGGAGACCCAGCCCGGCTGCAGTTTATCACAACCCAGCCCTCCCTTGGATTCACCCTCAATTCAACTTGGTCCACATCGTCCCCACCTACACAGCCGCTCCGAGACAGCTGAGGGGGCAGAAAATATAGAACTGCCAACACCCAAGGTGTTGTGGCTTTCTGGAAAATGCTCAAAACTTCAATGCTAGTTATCTTTCTCTCTCCCTTCCTTTCCCAGCTCTCATGTTACTCAGACAAAAAGCCAAACTCTCTGAGAGGCGCTAGGCAACTTCCATTCCCCCTCCAGGCCTACTCTCCACCTTTCTCCACCCTGCCCTTTGCCAGGGCTGAACTTGACAGCTGCAACAAACACGCTGTCTTGCTGTCTGGTTTCTGGTTGGGTTTGGCCAATAGAAGTCACCAGCAGAACAGAGAGTGGGAGGAGAGTGCGCTCAGGGTATTTATTCTGCAAGCTTCCTCCCCAGGAGACAGGGGACTTGCCCGGACACTGAGAGAGGCTTGGGGTGTACATCCCACACAGCAGATACTACTGGTGCTCACTGACATCCACAGGCTCCTCTGTGTTGGCTAGATTACATCACCCGGCCTCCTCGCCTCTCAGTGGAGCCATATAGAATACCACAGCTCTTGCCAAAGAAGGTGAGCTTTGCAGTAAGAAGTGGGTGGATCTTCTGTCCACACCCTTCCCTCATCTGCCAGCCTGATGTAGGGGTGCAGAGGAGGACTCTCAGGTCCTGTAGGATGGCTGCACCTCTAGATAGGAAGAGCCTGGTTCCCTGAATGACTGCATGGAGCTGATCCCAGCAGCTGATCCACATTGAGCCGCGCTGGCAACAAGAAACAAACCTCTATTTTGTTAAACCTCTGAGATTTGGGCATGGTTAGTTATCATATTAGTTAGCTCACCCAGACTAATACCTGGCTGACTATAATCTTTTGCCTTTCATCTTCTTTGAAATAATGACTTCTTTTCAAACAGCCAAACGTATTTCAGACAAGAATAACCCCCTTGCCTACACCATTACTGGCTATAAAGGTAACTCAGAAGAGTTCAAGGCCATTGATTTGATAAGCAAAAACCAAACGCTGCTGACAATTCAAGGCCATTGATTTGATAAGCAAAAACCAAACGCTGCTGACAAGGCCATCGCGCGATGCTACTCACCCGCCGAGTGACAGTGGGATCTCTCTGTGCTTTGGAGATGAGGTGTCCAAGGAGGGTGTTGGTTCGGAGAAAACGCAAGCGGATGTTTGTCGCCGTGGTGAACTCCCTCAGGGTGTGAGAGAACGTAAAATTTCTTGCACCTGGCCGACCATTTATCAATGACACCACAACCTAAAATAAGACTGTTATTACCCTTGAGTAGCAAGGACATACAAACAATCCACAAACAACTTTACTTCGGCTCAGCTGGAGGCGAAAACAAAAAATTAAAACAAAGAGCAAGTGATGGGTGAGTCAGGGATGGATTCTCTGGACAACGTGATCTGGGATTCATCTGCAGAAACTGAAGCTCAAAGCGATAACTCTTCTGGTAGCAGCTTATTCACAACACAGTGCCTTCCCGACTCACCTAAACAGAGGCAAAGAAGCTCCGTTAGAAACTTTGTGCCTTTGCCTGAAAGTTTTCAAGCCAGAGATTCATCAAGTGACTCATCCATAGAACCAGTGACTTTAAAAGCTATTTTGGATAGAGAGAAGAATAGGAAACATAAACACAAAAAGAGGAAATACAAACCAACAGGAAGAAAAAGGGGAAGGCCAAAAGGAAGGAAAAATACAAGAAGTTCACAAGCAGGTAGGAAACTGTTTCACAGAGGACCCGGGTTCCCATCTGTGGAATCGGAGAATGAAGGAAAACCATTACCTTGGAGAAAAATTTTAACTTATGAGCAAGCTATTGCAAGAGGATTTTTCAACTGCATTGAAAAACTGAAGTATGAGCACCACCTTAAGCATCTTTGCACCAAATGGCTGCTGGAGAAGATTTAGGAAAGGAAGATTGTGATAGTCGTAGATACACGTATGTGGATGACGATGGATCCATTTCTCCTACTGAAGAGTCAGCAGCAGAAGATGGTGAATGTGATATCAAAGTCGGAGCAGATAGTAGTTTCATAATAAGTTCTGATTTCCCAAGGAAGATCAATGCATATTTAGAACAAAATAATAGTACTAAAGAAGCTGCTTTGTCTAAAAAGACCACTACAAGGGCCAGAAGCATTGGACAGAGGACACACGGCCTGAAAAGGAGAACGGAACACAAATGTCCAAGAAAGTAAACAGTATAGTGAAGTGACTTCTCATAGAAACAGCTACAGATAAATGTGGATATATACACTGGCCTTGTGGTGAAGAAATTATTTAATGAAGCACATTACAAAACCAAAAACATTTAAAAACAACCTGTGATGTCTGTGAGACTGGCAATGAATAAGGATTATTAATAAATTGTAGAACACCATGAAAATATGTAGGTGATGCGGAGACATGATCACTTATGAATAATAAACGGAAAATCCAAATGTTTTTGCCAAAACAAACAAACAAAAAAACAGTCCACAAACAAAGCACTTTATTTGTAGGTGGTCTTGGTGTTTATTAATGTCTAACCACATGGCTAGTTCCATCTTCCCTCCCCCTTTCTGATTCCAAGTTCTGGCAATATGTCTTTGAAATCCAGGCTCTCAGAAGATGTTATCATTTCGTTTTCAAAACCTTTGTTCTATCAGTGTAGTTGTGGGGCTGTAACACTACAAAGTGTTGAAAATAGAACGTTAAAATCTATGAATACAAGGACACAGCTTTATTAAGCTGCATCAAAGAAACAAAGCTAAAGTAACCCCCAAATCTACATGAAGTTGCAAAAGGAAATCTCTGGATATACAGTTGACCATGACAGGGACCAAAAAAAAAACCTATATAAAAACCTAGGTTTTTGTTTTAAAGCCTAGGACCTATGGTCACAACATTCCAGTTCAATCCTTTGAGACCAGGAAACCACTCATCAGTTGTGGGAAGACCCTGGATACAGCTGCTCAAGAAAGTACAGAGAGAGGCTGACTTCCCTGATGGAAGTTTATCTGAAACTCAGTTCCTATTCAGTATGGCCTCACAACTTCCATAGAATTCTACTCTGATTTTTTTCCTCTCTGTTTGCCCATCTCCCCTAACAATAGCCAGGCTGGCTTCACAAGGGCCAAATGTAACTCCCAAGGGATAGCAATTTTTTTCTCCCTGACATTTGATGCCAATTCTGCCCAAAGGGATCAAGGATGAGTGCTTGCACCTACCCTCCTCTCCTCACTCTTACCAGGGACAAAGCAGGAGGAGGTGGGAGGGGTCATCACTTCAGCTATCAGCAGCCTTTCCACGTGTCACCAGAAAGGAGAGCTCAGGGTCTGGGGGCCTTGGATCCTGAGTCCTGACTTGGGAGGGTGGGGGGGGGCGTGTGAATTTAAGACCCCAAACAGGATTTCCAACCCAACTCATTTTGGGAATTCTTGATGTGATTCCTCTACAATTCAGTCCCAAGTGCTGGTTTCCATCCTGATCTCCTTGAAGTGTCAGTTGCACAGTTATGAGAATTTTGATATCCTCATGTTCATTTTTGAGTCTTCTCTCTCACCTCCTCCCAAAACTACTTACCTCACCATTTTCCAAAGGTACAATCCGAGAATATTCAGTAACACAAAGTACATCATCATCCCTGGTGATAGGCATATTTGCCTCCCGTCCAAATTGTTCCCAACAGTCTGCTTTAGAATCTAGAAAGAAAATATTTTAATATTTTAAAATGTTATCATTTTGTTGTACATCTCTTAAGAAAATTTATGTTTCTTTAAGAAAATACATAAAAAGAGAAGCATTTTAAAAGTCTAGCCAAAAGCTGAGAATGGAATTTTTACTTTATGAATGAAAATACCAAGCCATGTTAGGCTACTTGATTTTCAGTGGCAACTTTTAGAGATGTGGGGTTAACTCCTCCTTCTCAGTTAGGCAGACTCAGCTTCTAAGGAGAAATCATGGAAAACCCAATACCTTTGTAAGCAAAATTCCTGTCCAGTTCCATTCATTATAGGGTTCAGAGACACTGACAGTCTTCATTTGTGAAGGTAACAGGATCAAAGTAAATAATGAACAATGCAGGATCCAGAAAGATGGAACTGAGTTTCCAGGTCCACATAAAAGGAAAAGGGCGGGAGCTATGCCCAGTTATAGGTACTCCCCAATAGCACCAAGATCTGTTATCATCAAAGGTGTTCCAACCTCGGTTCTGCAGGTGGCGTCCTTGGAATACTGAACACGTACTTGGTAAATGGAGATGTTCTGAGCATAACTTAGGCGGTTAAAATTGACCGGTTCCTAACTAGTCATCCTGAGAGACTAATATTGTAATTACGTAGTCTTGATCTGTTGTAGATAATTAAAGTCTCTCATAACATGGTGGGCGTGATTACTTACGAGCAAAATATTGCCACGGTGAGTAGGTGCTTCCAAAGTCTACAGATCTTTCCAAGATCCAAAGATCAGGGCGAGGAGAATTTGCAAATTTGATTAAAATATAGGCCACGTGGAAGAGCTGATAACACAAAAGAGATACAGTTATTAAAATCACCTCATAGATGTCCACGGCTTTGACCATCTCTACACACTGCTGATTCCCGAGGCAATGCATCTGGCCACATCTGTACCTGGGGACAGCCTCTCAAGCTGATCATATTCAAAACCAAAATCATCATCTTTCTCATCTTTCTTTCTTCACCAACTATACACATTGGTCACCAGCTTTTGAAGGTTTTGGGAACTCCCATGACTTTTTTCCTTTTTTCTTTTTCTTTTTTTTTGGAGCCAGTCTTACTTTGTTGCCTCGGTAGAGTGCCATGGCATCATAACTCAGCAATCTCAAACCCTCAGACTCAAGAGATTCTATTGCCTCAGTCTCCAGAGTAGCTAGGACTACAGGTCTCCACCACAGAAACCAGCTATTTTTTAGAAATGAGGTCTCCCTCTGGCTCAGGCTGGTCTCAAACCAGTGACCTCAGGCAATCCACCCACCACCAGGGAGGGCTGGGATTACAGGCATGAGCCATGGCACCTGGCCCCCCCCTGACTTTTCACTCACACTTTGAGAACCACTACTTTCCATCATAGAGATTTAGTCTTTGCTTGAAGAAGCCTCTTTGTTTATGTCTAAACAAGGGAGAATTGCCACATCAATTGCTGAAAACCTTAAGTTCAGCCAGTTCTGTCCCAAACACTTGTCTTTGATCTTGGAAAAAAGTGCCTACGTGGGCTCAGATTAATACTCCTAGGTTGTCTACCAACACTTGTAACATAGATACGACCTCATAAAGAAAACCTAATTAGGAATTGTAAGGTACTCTGAAAACCACAAAGCAATACTTTAAAAGTGGGTATAATAATTTCTAAAAGACATATACCATCATTTTGTAGTGTAGGAATTCATAGGAAACATGAAAACCCCTGTCTGGAAAACAAAATAAGACAACTTTCTGAGTACAGTCATCATTCAAAGCATCCTTAATCTCTTCCACCAAACTCCCCCAAATCTGAGCACACACAACACCCCCCAAGCTAGTAGTTTATGATTTAATGATCACTGTCTTTCAGGTGCCACATTAAATTAAGCATGGCACAAGCATTTAGGCCTTGCAATAACACCTGCAATTTTATTAACCCCACCTTAGAGACAAGCAAAGTGTGACTTAGACAGGTTAAGTAACAAGTCCACACCTTGCAGATAGAAAGATCCTGAACCCATGCGCATTCTACTCACTGAGCATTAGCTATGCCTCAGGACCTAACAGGTACTGAATATTTCACCTGCTTCATCCTAGGGAAAATAAATGGTCGGAGAAGTTCCAAATATCCTTATTTCCAAACATGTTAAAATTCCATTCTAGAGAGCCCCAGAGTGGAGGGCCACATTGTAACATATCTCAGGGGTTATTGGAGTGCATTGATTTTCCAAAGTTGTATTTTCCGCTACTGAAAATCCATGTTAACCGAGTAGCCTCAGTGGCGCAGAAGGGAGCCTCTTTGTTTAGTTTCAACTTACTCCTAGGTAACTTGCAATCTCTTTGAAACATGGCAGTTAAAAATCTCAACTCTAAGAAATTGGCCTGGGAGAATATTTTATGAGGAGGACCCCCCTCTCTCCGGGTAATTGAAGCAACACCAAAAATATATTCCTGGGATCTGATCAAACTAAAAAGCTTCTGCACAGCCAAGAACACAGTAAGTAAAGCAAGCAGACAGCCCTCAGAATGGGAGAAGATATTTGCAGGTTATGTATCTGACACAAGTTTGATAACTAGGATCCACAGAGAACTCAAACTAATTAATAAGAAAAGAACAAGTGATCCCATTTCCTTGTGGGCAAGAGACTTGAACAGAAGCTTCTCTGAAGAAGAGAGGCACATGGCCTACAGACATCTGAAAAAATGCTCACCATCTTTAATCATCAGAGAAATGCAAATCAACACCACTTTGAGATATCATCTAACTCCAGTAAGAACAGCCCATATCACAAAATCACAAAATTACAGATGTTGGAGTGGATGTAGAGAAAAGGGAACACTTCTGCATTGCTGGTGGGAATGCAAACTACTATGTTCCTTTTGGAAAAAAGTTTGGAGAACACTTAGGGAACTAAAAGTAGACCTGCTGTTTAATCCTGCAATTCCTCTGCTAGGTATATATCCAGATGGCCAAAAACCATTTTATAACAAACGATTTGCACTAGAATGTTTAATGCAGCCCAATTCATAATTGCCAAGTCATGGAATAAGCCCAAGTGCCCATTGACCCATGAATGGATTAATAAATTGTGCTATGCGCACACCATGGAATGTTATGCAGCCATACAAAAGATAGAGACTTTACTTCTTTTTTGTTTACCCGGATGGAGCTGGAACATATTCTTCTTAGTAAAGTATCTCAAGAATGGAAGAAAAAGTATCCAATGTGCTCAACACTATTATGAATCTAATATATAATCACCCACACTTTCATACAAATGAGAAAAAAAACTATAGCCCAGAATGAAGGAGAGAAGGGGGGGAGGCCAGTTGGAGGGAGGGTAATCAGTAGGACCTCACCTATGCTGTGTATTGCAAGGGTACATGTCAAATCTATTAAGAGTAGAGTATAAATATCTCAACACAACAATTAAGTAAGTGAGGTGAAGGCTATGTTAACCAGTTTGATGTAAGCATTCCAAATTGCATATAAAATCAGCACATTGTACCCCATAAATGCATTAATGTACACAGTAATGATTTAATTAAGAAAAAAAACCTCAACTCTAATAGCAAGTGGGGACATGCCATTGTGTTAATGTGCCCTTCTGGCCTAATATAAGAAGCTCCTGATCCCATCAACTCCCCTGCCAGCACCAAGCAGATAGGACACTCCACTTTTAAATGTTTCCCTCCCATTTTGTCCTAGGAATCATTTCTAAGGTTCCCCGATGTATGTTTATATGCTCTAAATATTTGCAGAGATGTGGATTTCTCTTTTTCTGATTTCATTTGCACTGAGAAACTAGTTGTGTTCCTGATCACTTTTTTTTTGAGACAGAGCCTCAAGCTGTCACCCTGGGTAGAGTGCTGTGGCATCACAGCTCACAGCAACCTCCAACTCCCAGGCTTAAGCAATTCTCTTGCCTCAGCCTCCCAAGTAGCTGGGACTAGAGGTGTCCAGCACAATGCCCAGCTATTTTTTGGTTGTAGTTGTCATTTTTGTTTGGCAGGCCCAGGCTGGATTCAAACCCGCCAGCTCTGGTGTATGTGGCTGGCGCCTTAGCCACCTGAGCCACAGGGACTGAGCCCTGATCACCACTTCTGCTACATAACCTGTGGCAACTCTCATCGAAGCTCAGGTCCTGCCGCAAATCTCCCCTCAGCTTTGCACATTCAGTGTTGCTGCAAGGCAGAGTGAGTGGTCTCCTAAGTCTGCTTACAGCCCAGTTCAGGGATATTAACCCTCCAAGGAGGGATTTATTCTCTTTTTCTTGATAATTTAAAATTACATGCTTTTTAAAATGGCTGCTTCTGTTAAATTCCTTTTTTATTATCAGTTACTTATGTTAATTCTTTGACCACTGAAATTGCTTCAAAGCACCCGTGAGTGATGCTTAAGATTTACTGATATAAACCAGGGCCCTTCATAAAACTCTAAGCACCAAGCTATGCAGTGTCCGGCAAGCCATGCAGGCAAAGTCGCGCATTTGCAAAGCAATTATATTTGGGAGTCAGAGACAAGAAAGGAAAATGATGGAGAAGCACTGAGTTGCGTCTTCTCTCCATGTGGCCTTGTAATAAGCCAAAGATGCCTTCGCTGTTGTTGATGATTGCTTATGAAAAGATACAAAGTAGCCTCTTAATGCTTTAATAAAACAGATAATAATCATACAAGACAGAGTGTGAGGCACTTTGACATCAAAAGACTTCACAGTTGAGTAGGCAAGACGAAAAGGTACGGTCTGATCTCTTTCTCTCCCCGGTGCTCTGAAGCCTCTGAAATTAAAGCTTGCTACAGCCTGTCCTCGGTTCACTTCAGGACCTTCCTGGATTGACTGCATGAATTAAGAACAGCTGTTCCACACTTGCCACGAATGAATAAATGAATGAATGGATAAAAATTAAAGCCATGGAGCTGCTACTACTTTCAAGAGGCCAGTGCCAGTTGGCAAATACAGAGACAAAGGTGAGCCCCAGAGTGGTCCCACCCTGGTGCCTGAGCTAAATGGCAGCAAATTCACCTCCCCTAGGAGGGATCTCTGCCCTGTGTTACTCCAAGTACATCACTTAACCACTGTGAAATCTTTTTTTTTTTTTTGAGACAGAGCCTCAAGCTGTCCCCCTGGGTAGAATGCCGTGGCATCACAGCTCACAGCAACCTCCAACTCCTGGGCTCAAGAGAGTCTCCTGCCTCTGCCTCCTAAGTAGCTGGGACTACAGGTACCCGCCACAATGCCCGGCTATTTTTTGGTTGCAGCCGTCATTGTTGTTTGGTGGGCCAGGCTGGATTCGAACCCGCCACCTTAGGTGTATGTGGCTGGTGCCTTAGCCACTTGAGCCACAGGCGCCGAGCCACCACTCTGAAATCTTATTTACTTGCCCATACAACAATAACATAAGATGATCACAAAAGTTACTTGTTAAAAGAACAGTAATATCTACTTCATACAAATGTTGCGATCTCCTTCTGAAAGAGCAGCCCTGTCATGCACTGTGGTATACTGTTTTCACCTGTCATGCCTCCTAGTCTTAATCTAAGTCTTTGGGTCTTAATCACTCCTGTATCCACAGAGTAAGAACCTAATACACATTGTTGAATTGAAATGAAATTAATAAATGGGAATGTGAAAGTATCACGCAAATGTATTTAAAATCATATCCAAACTCTGCTTCTAAATCAATTAAATATACACCCTGCCCCCCCAAACTGCTAAGTGTATAATAAGAGTGAACAGGCTCGGCGCCTGTGGCTCAAGTGGCTAAGGTACCAGCCACATACACCTAAGGTGGCAGGTTCGAATCCAGCCCAGACCTGCCAAACAACAACGATGGCTGCAACCAAAAAATAGCCGGGTGTTGTAGTGGGCGCCTGTGGTCCCAGATACTTGGGAGGCAGAGACAGGAGACTTGTTTGAGCCCAGGAGTTGGAGGTTGCTGTGAGCTGTGAAGACATGGCACTCTACCCAGGGGGATAGCTTGAGGCTCTGTCTCAAAAAAAAAAAAAGAAAAAATAAGAGTGAACAAATCTGTCAATAGCTGTACAATTGAATAAACATATTGTTCCACAAAGCAGCATTTTTCAATTGCTTTTCCTAACTTTTTATTTTGAATAAGTTACAAACCCACAGGAAAGCTCAAAGAACAGTAGGATGAATACCATGCACGTTTCACCAAGTGTTAACATTGGCCACATCTGTTTATTCTCTACACACACATAAACACCTTTAACTCTCTGAAAGTAAGTTACGGACATTCTGACGCTTCCCCTCTATATACTTTGGGACAGATTGCCCGCGGACATGCACATTTCTCCTACAGAAATGCACCATTTGCATGCCTAAGGCATTTTACCATATACACCTAAATCTTATTAATACATTGTCCATATTCAAATTTCTCTCTGATGCGCTGAATAATGCCCATTGTATTATTTTTCCATTCTAGGATTCAATCAGAGATTACATACGGCATTTAATTTTCAGGTCCCTTCTGCCGCCTTTAATCTAAAGCAGTGCACCCAGGGGTTTTGTCTTTCCTGACACTGACATTTTGAAGAGCCCAGAATGCTCCACAGTCTAAGTCTTAATGCCACAGAATCTCACAGAATCTCGGAATGTGCACAGTTTGAATTTGTCTGATTATTTTCTCATGATTTGACTTAGGTGGGGCGTTCTTGGTCAGATCAGGACCTGGGTCAGGCATCCTCAAACTACGGCCCGTGGGCCATATGCAGCCCACCTAGGATATTTATCCAGCCCGCCGGGTGTTTTTGCCGCCACTGCATGTCCTGTTTAGCAGCCCCCTTGTCCCGGGGCCCACAGGCCGGCCCTCCGATGGTCTGAGGGACCATGAACCGGCCCCCTGTTTAAAAAGTTTGAGGACCCCTGACCTGGGTTGTGCATGCTTCTCATTATCTCACACCAGGAGGCACCCAATGCCAGGCTGTCCTATTACTGATGATGCCAAGTTCAACCACTTGCTCAAAAAGATGTGACACCAAATTTCCCCATTGTAAGTTACCCTTTTGCCATCACAATTTTATTTTTTGAGACAGAGTTTCACTTTGTTGCCCAAGCTAGAATGCCATAGCATCAGCCTAACTCACAGCAACTTCAAACTCCTGGGCTCGAGCAAGCTTCCCAAGTAGCTAGGACTATGTGTATCTGCCACCATGCCTGCCTCATTTTTCTGTTTTTAGTAGAGAAGCAGTCTCACCCTTGGTCAGGCTGGTCTCAAACTCCTGAGCTCAAGGGATCCTCCTGCCTTGGCCTCACAGAGTGCTAAGATTACAGGGGTGAGCCACTGTGCCCGGCCTTTTCTGCCATTACAATTAATAAGTAACCTTAATGTGGGGGGGAGAGGTCATTTTGAATCATTTATTTTTATTAACTAAATTAGTAAATGTCCCCACTATCCACGTACAAAATACAAATACGAGTTATGAAAAACAAATTCACAAAACATAGAGCCAAGCAATTTACTTTGTGGTTGGTGCCCATTTGAAAAACTTATCCAATGAGCTAATTGTATAGAACATTTTTTTTAATTGAGAAAGAAAGATGTAGATTGGATAAAATTAAACTCCATTTTAGTCACCTGGCTTGAAAAATTTTTACAAAATGAGCTACAGTCCCCATAAGAAAAAATCCAGGTGAGTAGTGAATATACAACTCGGCTGGCCTGAGAAAGGATTCTTTTAATCCTGGTCCAAAGAGCACATCTGCCAAAGGTTCACCAGACACATTTCTTGCTTCTGAGTCTATCATCACCCTGTGCTGGAAAGCCCAGCCCCTGGCACCGCCAGAAAGTCCGTGCTTGCTTTAGTGTAAGGACAACTCTCCACTCCTCTTACTGACTGCCAGAAGCACCTGCTTACCGGGAGGAGCGAGGGTGGGTAGATCCTTCCAGAAACTTAGAGGACAGGACTTAAGAGGTTCCTAGGTCACCTCCCACTCTAGCACTTCTTTCTGAGGGGAAACACACGGCTTGCTGACAAATTCTGGCTCTTACAGGTTTCCTCTATGTTTGTCAAAAACTTTCTCTCATCAGCTCTCCTTCCCCCTAGAGTATCACAGATCTCTACTCTGCATCACACATGACAGCTGGCCCGGGGTTTAAATGTCCACACCCACCCTAGGTTCTTTTCTTTCTTTCTTTCTTTTTTTTTTTTTTGTAGTTTTTGGCTGAAGCCAGGTTTGAACCCGCCAACTCCAGTATATGGAGCCAGCGCCCTACTCCTTTGAGCCACAGGCGCTGCCCCAGCCTGGGTTCTTTTTAAGCAATTCAATTGTAAGATTCAAGGTAGCAGGAGACAAAGATTAGGGTAGGAATTGGAAAGAAGAGGAGAAAGTGTCTCACTGCCAGATTAAAAATAACCACAAGAGCCTCAGAAATAAAATGCCCATCACAATAACTTGGAAACTGACAACCTTAATAAAAGATTGCAAAAAAAAAAAACAGGAAGATGGAGAAACACCTAAACAGGAGAAGGAGAAACACCTAAATCTAGATTTTATACTGATAAATTTTTAACTGGAGAGGAAGAAAGGGGATGGATGACATGTAGCATAATTTTCGGTCCTTGTGGGCTTTTGTTATTGTTGTCGTTATTCCCTAAATAGACTTAAAGTGCAACACTTGAGACAAAATTGTTAAGAACATTGATCTACAACTCTAACAATTTACAAATATGATATGGTAGGGATTATGTAATAAAGCTTAAGCCCACTAGAAACCAGGAACTCTGAGCTCACTTTCCTAACTGAGTCTTGCATTTATCCTACTCTCTGCATCTATTTTTTTTTTAAGTTTCAGGTTAATTTGAGGGTTACAATGTTTGCATTTGTTAGGTATAGTCTCTCTTGTAGTTGTGTCCTGCCCCCAGGAGGTGTCCCATATACCCCCCAACACTGTGCCCATTAACTGGGAGCCCACCCATCCCCCCACCTCTTCTGGTTTCCCCTCCCCCCCAACTTGAATTGAATTGAGCTTTTCTCTTATGTGGGCGTGCGTTAGATGGTCTCCTACCTTCATATTAGTATTGAGTACATTGGATACTTGGTTTTCCATTCATGTGATACTTTACTAAAAAGAATGTGCTACAACTCCATCCAGGTTAGTACAAAAGATGTAAAGTCTCCATCTCTTTTAGGGATGAATAGTATTCCATGGAACATATATATCAAAGTTTATTAATCCAGTTCTGATTTGATGGGCATTTAGGTTCTTTTCACATATTGGCAACTGTAAATTGAGCTGAGATAAACAATCTAGTGCAAACATCCTTAAGATAAAATGATTTCTTTTTCTTCTGGGTAAATGCCTAGTAATGGGATTGCAAGATCAAATGGGAGGTCCACTTTGAGTTCTTTGAGGATTCTTCATAATTCTTTCCAAAGAGGCTGTATTAGTTTGCAGTCCCACCAACAGTGTAAAAGTGTTCTTTCTCTCCACATCCATGCCAGCATCTGCAGCTTAGGACTTTGTGATGTAGGCTATACTCACTGGAGTTAGGTGATATCTCAGGGAGGTTTTGATTTGCATTTCTCTGATGATTAGGGAAGATGAGCATTTTTTCATATGGTTGTTAGCCAGTCATCTGTCTTCTTCAGAGAAGGTGCTGGTCATGTCTCTTGCCCAGTGATAGATGGGATTGTTTGCTCTTTTTTTGTTGATTAATTTGAGTTCTCTGTGGATTCTACTTATTAATCTTTTGTAGATTCATAACATATAAATAGCTTTTCTCATTCAGAAGGTTGTCTTGCTTTAATTGTTGTGTCCTTAGCTGTGCAGAAGCGTTTCAGTTTAATTAAGTCCATTTGTTTATTTTTGTTGTTGTTGTGATTGCCTCTGAAGTCCTCTTCATAAAATCTTTCCCCAAGCTAACATCTGTAAGAGTTTTTCCCACATTTTCTTATAAGATTTTTTATTTTATTTTTTGAGACAGTTTCACTATGTCACCCTCAGTAGAGTGCCATGGCATCACAGCAACCTCAAACTCTTGGGCTTAAGAGATTCTCTTGCCTCAACCTCCTAAGTAGCTGGGACTACAGACACCTTCCACAATGCTTGGCTATTTTTTTGTTGCAGTTGTCATTGTTAGTTAGCTGGCACAGACCAGGTTTGAACCTGCCAGCCTTGGTGCATGTGGCTGGTGCCAAGCCTTCTTACAGGATTTGTATCATTTCGTGTCTTTTTTTTTTTAATTAAGACAGAGTCTCACTTTGTTACCCTCAATAGGGTGCTGTGCTGTCATAGCTCACAACAACCTCTAACTCTTGGGCTCAAATGATTCTCTTGCCTCAGCCTCCCTAGTAGCTGGGACTACATGTACCGGCCACAACACTCAGCTATTTTTTGTTGTTGTTTAGCAGGACTCGGGCAGGTTCAAAGCCACCAGCCCTGGAGCATGTGGCTGGCTCCCTAACTACTGAGCTGTAGGCGCCCAGCCTATCATTTCATGTTTTAGATTTAAGTCTTTTATCCATCTTAAGTCAATTTTTAAAAGTGGTGAAGGGTGCAGATCCAGTTTCAATCTTTTACAAATGGTTCCAGCACCATTTGGGGAATTTTATTTGTCTAGGACCTGGTTCTCTTTGCAAAACCCAACTTTTTCTCATTCACACTTTTCCACTAATTGATAAAGAAATTAGGTATGACATTTGATTCATTCAAACAAGCTGATAAGTAGCCTAAGAATTTGTCTGACAACCTGTAGAGAGTACTGGAAATTATATACTCCTGCTCTTCTAAGAGGCAAAAGGACTTACCTAACTCCACTTTATACCAACAACCAAGTTACCTAAATCCTCCTGGAATCTACTTACATTTTTTGGACTTAACCCTCAAAAATGTATTCATTTTTCTAAGTGGTCTATACCATAGTAGGTTTCAACAAAATATTTCTCGGTGCTGATAATTTGTTCTAGGTCAGATTCGCACGATGTTATCATTTTCATAAGTCCACACCCTCCATCTTGGCCAATATGTTTCTATCTAAAAAGTATTAGCTTTTCTGGTCCTTTCCTGCCTGTAACTCTCATGTCTGTTCCTTTCTCACGCTATGGAATCCTTCTTCAGGCTCAGCAGCCCCGGTTAACTCAGAGTTTTACACAAGGCTAAAATTAACCTTTCCACTGTTTTTCCAAAGTCCTTACTAATAGTAGGACACTTCAGAAACTTTCTGGACTACAGCATGCTTAAGGGCATAATGAAGATCACTTAAATTAAATGGGCTCAGCATATGTTTTTTATTAGTCGGAATATTCATTTTGAGTTGGAGTGTCATTTCCAATCAGTTGGGCTACAGATTAAATATTCTTCTCGGGACTTACCCTTTGACCAAAAGCTGTCTTGATTTTCCGAACACTAAATCCCTTCACGTGGTAGGTATTTTTCAAGGGGGCACACTCTGGCATGTTTGGAAAACTGGAGGAGACATTTTATTGCTTGTCACAAGGACAAACCCAAACAAGGTAAGAAACTGTACCTCTGCAAGAGGCCCCGACCTGCATACAGCCCGGGTCCAGGATTAGGGCGCTGTTTTCTGGGTGCATGGAGTCCAGCACAGGGGAGTTTTGGCAGCTGTCCAGAGCATGCCTAGAGAGGGGGCCGTGGTGGAGGTGTTTGTCTGTGATTTGTTTGACTTCCAAGGATCTTAATACCCTTTCCACCACACGCATCTTTCTGGAAACAGAATGCAGCTCCCACTATAGAAGCAGAATAGCCAACTTTTCCAGCTACAGCAGCCTGGATGCAAGGCCCAGCTCAGTGAACTGGATGTCTCCTTCTAAGACTCTGCATCTAGAGTAAGTCATACAAAAAGGCAGAGACATGAACAATTCTTTCTGGAAGCAGCCGACATGGCAGGACCCAGGTACAGTGGCTGATCTCAACAGTGTCCCAAGTCAGGGTCGACATGGGCTCCAAGCACAGCTGTGGCCTCGCAGACGGCCCCTGGGCCTTATGTCACTGAGGTTCTGACTGCTCAGCCTCTTTCATTTTTGCTGGATTCCTCAGCTCCATTCTTCCCCACCCCACCCCTGCTCCTCTCTCCCTGGAAAGTTACTTTTTCCCTTTCACTGGTAAAGTCAGTACCACAGAAAGCAAGCCCTTCCCTTCTTTTCCCACATCCCTGAGCATGTTGGCCCCTCCACATCCATCTTCTCCATCCCTGGGGACCAAGGGACGGAGGAGCCTCTGCCTGTCAAAAGCTGGCGGCTCCCTCGGTGAACCCACTCCCCACTCTCTGTTGGATCCATCCATCAGCCTTCAGCTGTCTCTCCCACCCCAAAAAGAAGAGAAAACACCTCTCCTTCCATCCAAACCCTCTCCCAGCCCCGCCCCGCCTCCCTTCCCTCCTCACAGCCACACTTCAGGGCACTGGCCCCAGCCCTTCTCTCAGAGTCAGGTCCCAGCCCAGGCTCACCACTCTCCACACTTCTCCATTTCCACTGGACACCACCGACTGTCCCACCTGGGGGTGCTTCGCTCCCACTTCAACTCAGTCCGACCTGACTGGCGCTGGGCCTCCCCTCTGGTTTTATGCTCCGTGGAGCACTGTGCTTCCTCTTTACGACACTCCTCCCTAGAATAATGAAGTACATGTCCGTGCCCAGAGGCCACACGGCCTTGTGAGTACAGGGCATGCTCAATGCTCCTGCCTGCCCTTTGCCCTGGGGAGGGCAATGCTATAAGTCGGCCCAAACCCTAAAGATTGCATTTGCTTGGCATAAGACAGGAAGAACATTCAGAGTCACTCTCACTGTGATGAAAAGGCACACGGTCAGGTGAACCCTGGGATCTGGACATCAGAACTCCACTTAAGGTCCAAATGCTCCCGCTTACATGATCTGGCTGTCACGGGGGCCCCTAGCCCACATGCATCCTTCACAGCGAGATGCATGTGTGGGAAAGAGTGATGCGGGGCGGGGGGGAATGTGAGGCCAGGGGTGTGAGGGTTACCAAGGAATGAGGTGAAGACAGAAGATCAAGATGGAGAACTGGGTCTATAACCCACTCAGCACTGATTAGGAGTCAGGTGATCATGGGTGGGTGGACATGAACTTCCCTGAAATCCAGCTCTGGGGTCTCACTGTTGGAAACCAGGACAGTGATTAAAGCCTACCCCACCAGACTACTGAGGAACAACAGGTACCAGGGAAATGGGCAGGGAGGCCAGACAGATCCACCAGGAAGTGGGCAGGGCACCCAGACAGATCAGATCCACCAGGAAGTGGGCAGGGTGGCCAGACAGATCCACCAGGAAGTGGGCAGGGCGGCCAGACAGATCCACCATGGAAAGTGTGGCTTAAACAGAGATAGTGGAGTCAGTGGCTTTGGCTAATCAGTCCAGGCACCACCCTGCCCACAAGAACAGCAGGGGACTAACAGGAGAAAAACATTTTCCATGCCAGCAAGAACCATCCCACTAAAAGCAATCCAGGTGCATTTTCCATGCCAGCAAGAACCATCCCACTGAAAGCAATCCAGGTGCTTCTCAGGGTAAACAGTGGTGAGCAGCCAGGCATTCTGGAATGAGGGTCTGGAGTAGAAAATGAGGGGGCACCATAGCTCCCCCTTCCCAGCCTCCACACAGTGCCTGTCCCTACCCCGATTCCTTGGACACATCTCAGCCCCCTCCCTTAGTCTCTCATTCCTTTGTCTTCCTTCTCGAAGGCCGTCCTCAATCCTAGGAGCCTTCTTTACTCCCCATATTCCAAAAGCCTCACGGAGAGGAGAGGATTTTCCCCTAAAATCAGTGTTGATTATACCATCCCATCTCACAAATGCAGAATATTAAATCTATCACAGCTGCACAGAAGACCAGATGAGTGTTTAAGGTCCAGCTTAAGTGATACCTTAAAATGAGAGTTTTTATTTGTAACCTTTTTATTGGAAGCAGTGTGATTTCAGTTCTAAGTATCTGATACAACTTTGGGCACATAACCTCAATTATACCTGTATATGATTTCCCCCAAGGCAAAATACCTTAAGTAATCTAATAATCAAATTGGAAAACCATGATCAGCATCACTAATGACCATACAAATACCAGCCCTGTGTGAAGTCAAAAGCAAAAAGTGGATGAATGTCCAGCAATATGGATGGGCCTCCTTAACATAAAGTGCAGGAAAAGGGCACACGTGGAACTGGAAGGGAGAGCACATTTGTTCAATTGAAAACCACACACCCAAACAGCGCTTCGTATTTTACAGGTACCGCATCATCGCGGCTGAGAGTGCAGAATCCGGACCCAGAACATCCAACTCCAGAGACCTCATAAGAGATTAAGCTGTGAGATTCACTCAATCTCTTTGTGCCCTGGTACCCCTATCCCTTATATAAAGGAATAGCAGTAGTACTTAAGGATAGAGTTTGTGAACAGGTCCAGAAAAAGCATCCCTCTTCCCTGTCCTGTTCTGAACCAACTGAGAAATAAGACAAGGAGAAGGGCAGATGGGGCACAATACTCCCTTTGTTTTTGGTGATGCTAGTACCAGAGGACTCAGGCTATCACTGCCGATGGTGGGTACAGATTAGATTCCTGGCGGTCACGCGGCCCTAGGGGCTCTGACAGGTACAGCAGATAAGAGTGACCACCATTGGCTGGACTGCTCCCAAGGCGAGCTGGGCACATCCAGCCCGGGATTCCACACTCACCATCCAAGAGAAGAGGGAAGAGAGAGACCAGGAGCGTGCCCAGGGGACAGAGACTCAAACAGGGACATCAGTGCTGGCCTGAGGACAGTCAATGCCTGTGGAGCTCTTGGCACGGAGCCCAACACACAGTGGGTGCTCCGCCTGCTCAAGTGAGTGCTCCTCAAGGGACAGATGTGGTTCTGGGTAAGTAGCAAACATTAGCGCAGAGGCTTAAGACGGAAGGGAACAGGAGTGGGCATCTCAGATGAAGGGGGAAATTATACAAACCCAGAGAGGGGCATAGTTCCTAACATGCTGTGAACTGAGCAGTCTGATTAGTTCATCTCCTTAGCGGGGGCAGGAAGCCCGATCGCTAGGATTCTTTAACAATTTTCTCGTAAGGAGACGTAACCATACAAAACTAAATGGAACAAAATATATACATCGCCTTGTGTCCTGGTCAAATGACTCACCAAAAATCCCAGCAAACCTTTAGAAATGTCCCGGCCAGCCTTTTGTTCAGGGTGGAGGGCAGATGATGTGACTGGGGCTGGGGACAAGCCTTATAAATGCAATTGCCAGCAGGCACAGGCAGCCTGGGACGAATGTGTCTCCTTCTTGTGACTCTAGCAGGCAGCAATGGAGATTTTTTTTTTTTTAACTTATTCCTGCTGCCTCACTTGTAAAGAGAGAGGACAGCTTCCACATGAATTGCAATCAATTGCTGGTACCCAGGGAGCAAATCCACCCCAAATTTGGAAAAACTTTCCAAGCTTTAGAATATCCGTCTGAGTGGCTTGATCCTTCTCCAGATGCCGAGGGCCCTGCCTTGTTCCTCTATGACCTTGGAGCCTTCCGGCTTCTTTTCTTCCCACTGTTCCATCCAGGCTGGCAAGACCTGTCCATAAGCCAAGTCCAGGATTGGTCACTTCTTGAAACTCTGGGCACAGCGGCCCAAAGGTCTAAATATGGCCGCATGGGGCTATTTTATCATTGTTGTTTGGTCAGAATTTCAGCGTCTGTTCATGGAGTTCTGAAAGGAAACCTACTGTTTTTCTGCTCATCACACCACATGTGTGTGGACGGTGGACTCTGCTCTTTACCGTCCTCATGCAGGGACACAAACAGGAGGCTGGACTGAGCGGAACATCACAGAGGCAGAGGGAAGGGAACCGAGGCAGGTCGCACGGTCAGAGTTCCCTGAGCCTGGAGAAAGACCTGGAAGTCCTGGTGAGCCTGATGACGTCCCCGCATACCGTTTGAACCTACTATCCATGCCAAGTTGGAAATCAATGGTGGTAGATGCTGCGATTTCAGAGGTGTTGGGGTCTCTCTTTTGTTCACCCACACTCCCCACCCGAGAAAAGGCACACTGCTCCCCAACAAGACGCTAAGCAAGGGGGAAATAATGATGCCTCCCCTCCCCCAGACCTAAGTGTGCATTAGAAGCAACTGGGGAGTGAGTTACAATGCAGTTTCCCAGACCATAATTCTGGAAATTTGGTAGAAATTCAGGAAATTCAAATTCAGAAGGTCTACAGGAAATACTGATGATCAGTACTCATGACTTTGACTAGTGATCAAGTAATCCTGAGCACAGTTGGCTAGGAGGAATGACCACCAATTCCCATTTGCCTGAAACTGTCTTCTTTTTAGCAGAGAAAATCTGCATCACAGAAAACCCCTCAAGCTCAGCAAACTGGGACAACTGGTTGCCCTGTGACTAGGGTCCAATAAACTATTTAGTTTGAAAGACAAGTGGAAAATATTCTTCTTTGCAAAACCTTCCCCAAATTTCTCAAGCAAAGGTACTACTTCCCTCCATGGTAGTTATATTTATCGGGGTATCACTACCTATTTCCAAATCTTTAATCATGCATTTGATTCCCCAAGAAGAATGCAAAACCCAAGAAGCCAAATGCTGCCCCCCAAGCTAGACACCCAGGGCACCCCTGTTTTTTTCCATGGGCTGCAGCTTGGAGTAACTGGACAGGGGGCTGGAGTGGCAAGTTAGAAGAGAAAAAGGCAGCACCTACAGGAAGGATTAGTCCAGCAGAATTGTTAAAATAATAGCCACAAGGAAAAGGAAGAGGGCGACCAGCATTCGTTGAGGATTTAATACGTGCCCAGACCTAATGCTCACATGTTCTGTACAAAACCCTCAGTGGGCCACGGGTACAATTATTATCTCCTATAGATGCAGAAACGAAAGTCTGGAGAAGATGTACGGCATGCCTGTGGTCACACAGGGAGTAGGTAACAAAGCAAGGACTTAGGCCCGCATCTCCTCATTCCGAAGCCTGTGCTCTTAAGCAATTGACTGTCGTAGTAGCTGCAACAGCGACAGGGTCAGACAGAGCCAAAGCAGGGGCGCTGGAAACCTGCTCTCCCTACAGGTCCCTTCTTCAAGAAGCCTTTCCTCCCTGGTGGCTCTGCCAACACAGCAAGTTGCTGCACAGCCTGACTTTTCAGCCCCAGTGTGAACCATGCCCAAGAAAGACAATTTCATTTTCCTGATCAAACAGGAGAAATACAAGATTTGCCTGCATGTGAGAAGTTTTGCCCCTTCTCTGAGTCTGTGTGTCCCTGAAATGACTGCTCTCAAGGCTATTTGGGAGGCTTCGGTCACTCTTCCTCCGGGATCTCACCCTCCTGCCCGATGCCCATCCTGCTGGCAGCCCAAGCCCTCACCTCAGCCCTTCACTTCCCACTGAGCCCTTCCCAGCCCTTACTGCTCAGAGTGTGACCTATGGACCAGCAACCTTGACCTCACAGAAAAGCATCATAGAAATGTAGGATCTATGGCATAGCTGCAACCTCCGAATCAGAATCACCATTTAATAGATGGTTTAGATGCAAATTAAAGCTCAGGAATTGCTGGCTCAGCCGATAACACACATCCTTTATCCCATCCGGAGCACACCGCCCGAGCTGCTCTATCTCCTATGGAAGGCCGATCTCATGTGGATCCCAAGTCAATGTATTCCCTCTCCTGAGGACATTAGCCTTTTAATAGTTTCTCCTGCGACTACTCTTTGCCAACAGCCGCTAAGCCAGCTCTATAGAAAGCTGCTTCTCCTGCCAGCGGAGTGTATGTCTTCCCCGTGCCATGACTATACACCAATTTAGGGGATAGTCAAAGAACAAAATACTTGTGCGGGTCTATCTGCAATCAGATAGCACATCAAGCAAGAAATTTCTGTACAGAACCTACTTTATTAAGACCCAACTACCCTCCAAAGCAAGCAAGAGCTCTTAACAAGAGGAGAAATTACAGCTGGGAAGAGGTACAATGTGGGCGGGAGGGTTGTTTTAAAAGAATGCCTCCAGACGTTCTGTGTCATGTTATAAATGCTTAGGCGGAATCTCTATATATTTAGAAATTAAACCCACTCTCAGCTATCAACACACATATCATTAACCTACTGTCACTGGAAACATTTCAGAGCAAAAAAAGAAAAATCTCTGGGAATGTAGAACCTCCGTGAGTTGACCACCCAGGGGACTGTAACAGACTGGCCAGCATACGGAGGTGGTCAGCATAAGGAATTAGGCCTGCTGTACTGAAACGTACATGTGGTGCATGTCCAGTGTATGGAAATTAGGTCAACTTACGGAGTGATCAGCGTAGGGAGGTGGTCAACTATGGGGGTTCTACTGTAGTAGAATAACTCACAAGGTCTTATAATTTAAAGGATATATGTGCTCAATGCAAAAAGGTCCCACCAATTTTTTTTATTAAGTCATATATACATAGATCATGAATACATTTATGCCTTTGTGGGATTCAGTGTGTTGATCATTTGTACAAACTGGATCAATTTTAAAAGGAAACAGCTGAATAAAAGCACGCTCTCTCTCCATTAGGATTATAAAAGGAGAATTATAACCTGGCAGACTCTTCAGAAGGCATTTGGTGCTTGGTCATTCTGCCCAATGTTGTGACAATCCACTCAGAAGAACCAAAATTAAGAAATGAGCCCTAGCCAGGCTTACAAAGCGTGAGTGTTTCCCACAGAATTACACCATGCTTCTCAAAATGACTCAGAAATAATTAACACCATAAAACAAAAAATACTTCTGTCTGAGTATACAAATTTTTCAAGCTTAGGATAATCGTAAAGGTGAAATGTCTTGACAGTTTATTCTAAGTAGAAACAAATGTCTGACTGAAATGAAAACAGTAACTATATTCATCAATATCTTGTTTGTATTCATCTATACTTCATTTTGTTTAAGGAAAAAGGGAGGGACATAGGGCAATGTATAAGCATGTAAAGAAAACAATAATAAAAAGTTACCAAAAATCAAAAACAAAAAAGGAGTAAAATGGAAACTAGAGGTAGAGGTAAAAGGTGAGCCCATCGTGAAGTCTGCAAAGTGAATGCAGGCCGAGGAGCTGTGGCCACGTGCACGGGGAGCCAGACATGGGGCCCTATG
>NW_003852407.1:27285736-27286953 GCF_000181295.1 Otolemur garnettii
AAAAAAAAAAAAAAATTTAGACCCTGTCTCTACTAAGAATAGAAAACTGAGGCAAGAGGATGGCTTGAGCCCAGGAGTTGGAGGTTGCTGTGAGCTATGATGACTCCATGGCACTCTACCAGGGTGACAGCTTGAGACTGTGTCTCAAAACAAACAAACAAAAATGATAAAATTGAGACCCACCTTATAAGGTGAGGGTTAGATGAGGATTAGATGAGCTAACAAGGGAGAAGTACTTAGGACAATTTCTAGCATAGGAATTATGTTAACGTTTAATTCATGTTTTATCTGCCATGAAACTTAGGTTTTTAAATTATAAATTTTCACCTTTTGAAGCAGATGTTGAAGAATTTCCCAAAACTTATAAGCGTCTCTACCACAAGGGGAGAAAAGCAACATAGCCTCTCCTTATCCCTTTTTTCCTTAATATTTAAATGAATACTCTAAATACAAATGATCAAAAGTCCAACTCTTCCACTACATCTTCTCTATGTTCCAAGTTATAAAAGATAAATATTTTTACTGTCTGTTGCACAGGTGATGGACAGATGGGAACTGGGTGAGGAACTCTGTATCCTCATTCACTCCTACATTCAGCAGACCAGAATGCCTGGTATATAGAAATAATGCTGTAAACGCTGAATACTATTCCTCACGTCGGTCACAATTCAACTGAGATATCTCTCCTCTCTCCTTACAACACATACACACATCGTATGCACTTTTAGAAACTTCTGTTTAGTTACCTCCTCAGTAATTTCCTTTCATTCTTTCAGAGATGACACCTGGAGGGTTTTATCAAATTTTAAGCAGAAAGGGGGAAGAAGGCAGGGGAAGGAGAGGAAGAGAAGGAGATTAATAAGCTCTCACCTCACAGGCACAATGTAGGGGGTACAGCACACCTCTTAGTTGAGGGGCTCAACTACTACTTGAACATTACCTAACAGCACAAACAATGTAACCTTATCATATTACCCTTATATTAATCTGAAATAAAAAGGAATTGTAAAGCATCCTTTGCAAGTCAGAGTTCTGAGTGTCACTTGGAGTCCTAGCAGGAGACACAACTTTCCCGCACAAAGTGATGGAGAAGAGCTTAATAAAGTAGCCACAGGCACGGCGCCTGTGGCTCAAGTGGCTAAGGCGCTAGCCACATACACCTAAGGTGGCGGGTTTGAATCCAACCTGGGCCCGCCAAACAACAATGACAGCTGCAA
>NW_003852407.1:27287153-27297581 GCF_000181295.1 Otolemur garnettii
AAATTAAAAAAAAAATAAAATAAAATAAAGTAGCCACAAGACTCACAAAGGAGTGTGCAGGGGAAGGGAAGCCTTCTTGTGATAGTGAAGCATCTCAGAGCTCAGACGATCCGAGAAGCCTTCCCAGCCTGGGCTGAAGGGCAAGAAGAGGGAGCAGACGCCAGAGTTAGGACCAAGTTAGGACAGGATAGCTGAGAGGCTGCAGCCCAGGCAGCAGAGGACACTGGGAGGACAGAGGCCCCAGGCTCTTTTTCCCCTCTCTGAACACCTGGTGTACCTCCCACTGGATGAACCCTGCCAGGAGCCCAGGACGAGGACACCATTGCTGCTGCTGTCCAAGAAAGTCAGCCACCTGGGACACTGGGCAGGATGGGTGGAGAGTGAAGGACAGGAGAGAGACCCTGGGTCCCAGGGGGGCCTGGGCTATTTAAAGTTATTTAAAAACCTATCTTGAGCTGCACCACCAAACCTGAGCCAGGGCACAGACTTGAGATAACAGAAAGGAGAGGCAGACTCTTCAGGATGGGACACCGTCAGCATCAATAGCTTTGAAGAAAAGTCCGGTGCACAGGCTACAGCTGTGCGACTCAGGGTGTGGTCCACGGACCAGTGCTGGGAACTGTGCGTTAGTTACTACTCCACAGTGTAACAAGGACGGAAACCGGCAGTCAGCTTTTAAAACCTTTATAACAACTTAAAGAGTAAGCTGGTGTCTGTTGAATCTAATGTTTTTAACGAGGCGCGTATTTTGTACGCCTTCAGGTTTTATTTTTCAAAGAATTCGTTTCTATTGTATTTTACAAAGGTACTTGGTCTGTGACAGATTAAAAATGTTAAAACAGAAATCAATCTTTTGTCACAAATGGTTCCAGAAGCACTGGTCTATACCAGCACTTTGCAAATTTTAACATGCACTTAAAATGCAGATTGCAATCCTGTAAGTCCAGGCTCAGGATCCTGCTTCTCTGACCATCCCTGGACCATCCATCTCTGACCATTGGATGCGGGTGAGGCTGATCCAAAGACCAGGGTCTGAGCAGCAAAAGTCAGAGCTACCCAGGCTGAAAAGGAGCAGGGTTTCAAGAACAGGGACGCAAAGCCTGCCCTTGGGTTGTTTGGTGGTTTGTGTAGCGCTGGTGTCATGAGGCCCCATATGGACTCATGGAGAAATGGGGACAGGAAGGGAAGACTGCAGTGTCCAGCACCAGTCACTGGCTTGGAGGGTAATAACAAAAGGGGCCCGTGTGAACACCGTAACAACCCACCCAGCGGGGCAAGCTGGGGCAGCCCAAGCCCGGTGTCAGACCCGCCTGGTCTCAATACCAGGCACCTTCAGGCCCAGTCCTGCCCAGGGCCTGAGCTGAGAGACATCTGGGCCTCGCAACACAAGAATGACACCCCTCGCCTGAAGCCCAGGAATTCACAGAAAGCTGCCTGCCAAGATCTCTCTGCCCTCTCCATGCTCCACAGCAAGGAGGATGAACCGACTCAGCTCCTGTGAGCGTCACCTCTCCGGGGGCAGGCTCCAGGATCTGTGCTCTTGCCCTGGTGAGAAACATCCCAGCTGCTCTGCCCACCCTGGGCCCACTGCTAGGGAAACCACCTAGACCCGGTGATTTAGACTGATGCTGAAGGCGGACAGAGCTCTGCACTTCTCAGCCACAAGCTTCCTACCCCCACTTGCCCTCCCCATCTCCCTGGGAGCTCAGGGGCCCTGGTGCAACAGGCAGTATAAGGGATGGTGAAAGTGAGGGAGGGGGAAAGGACGGAATGTCCCCTGCTGGTTTCTCTGTGATGTGGGAGGAGCAGCGAAGGTAAACACCGGATCTCGCCACTCAGAGCGCTTAGCACATATGCAACAGAGTTATGTCACGCACGGTGTGCTGAACCTGGAACTCCGAACCCATGGAACGTCTGCATTGACAGTTTGAGAATTACAGAGAGGAGTGCAAATAACACACGAGTTTGCTCCTGAGTGAGAGAGACAGACGCAGAAAGCGCCCTTATCTGCTGGCTACACGGCCACAAGGACCCTATGAGGAAGAATGGCAGGAGCTGCTGGATGTGGGGGACGAAGCCTGGCCCCTCTGGGCTGGAGGAGGGTGCAGAAGTCCTGGGGAGGCGGGGCAGTCACATGGCCTGTACCCTCAAGCCAAGTGGAGTAGCAGGCTTGGTGGGTCCAGTGCAGCCCACCTCCTTGGGGAGCCCCACCCCTCCTCAGGCCCGTCCCATCTCACAATCCCCTCCCTCCCACACACACATCCCAGCAACTCAGCAGGCTGCGGTTTGCTAGGACACAGCCTAGCACCTCTCCCCAGGCTGCCAGTGACCACAGGAAAAAAGCAGTCGTTTATACCACGCTTACAACAGGGGGGTTGGTTGGATATTTGCTTTTCCCTAAAGTAAAGAAATGCAATGAGAGAATGGAAAGTGAAAACACCAAGTGAAGAGAATCACAGAGACAGGAAGAGGGGAAGAAGCAACCTTAGAAAGAAAAGGGCAAAGAAAGAGTCTGGTGACACAGGAAGGCTCCAGGGTCCCAGACCTAAGATTCAGGGACTCTGCAGGGCCCAGGCAGGTGCCCTGAAGACAGCAGAGAAGACACCAGGCCCAGCGACTCCCCTGAGAAATCACATGTAACTGAAGCTTTCATTAGAACTGTCATGAAGAATTCATGAGATTCAATTTTTCCTTATATATGCTTGCCATTAATAGTAATAGGAAGACGGCCATGATTTAAAGCCAAAATATGCTTGGAATCTCAGAAGTTTCAGAAGGGAAGAAACATATAAAATAGTTTTCAAGATTAGCTGAGGAATAAACATGCTCTTTTAAAAAAAAAAAATTTCCATTTACTAGGTATTTTTCTGGTCCTGCTGGCATCTATAGAGCTCTAGCAACCAGCCTCATTCTGAGAAGAAAGAGCCAGAAGCACATAGTGAGGGGTGGGGACACCAACAAAGCCCCAAGGAAGCTTCTTCAGCAATAATTCAAGTCGTACCAGAAATCATTTTGCCTCTTGCCCTCTTTCTATTGAATACTTCTTTCTTCCCAAAAGGGAAAACATTATATGCACCTCATAGAAAACATAGATATGATAGGCAAGGAACAAGGACTTTGCTCTCTCGGCGGGGAGGTGACATTCTGAGAGCTTTGTCTGTGCTAGTTACTCATCCCTCACAACAATACTACGAGATGGGTACTAGATTCAGCCCCATGTTCCAGAGGAAGAAACTGACCCCGAGATGTTAGCTAGAGGGCCCAGGGTCACAACTAGACAATTATAGAGCCAGATTTACACTTAGGTAAAAATCCAGAACCAGCAATGTGAAATACACCATGAGATGTACAGAAGAAAATAAAAATCAGTGATAATCCCACGCTCCAGGGAGACACACTCTTAGCATTTAAGGTCTCTCCTTCCACATTCTTTTCTTTGCTTAGATATGCACATCATTTTTTATTGCAAAGTGTGATCATATCATACTAAGTATTTATATATAGATGTTTTATGCTTTTTACATTTTTTTTCTTGGATCAATAAAGGCAACGCTGTGGCATCATTTGGCCACCTGTCAGGCCACCGACTGAATCAGTCCCTTTTGCAGGATATGAGATTTTTCCCACTTTATCCCACTGTGAACAAGGCTGTGATGTGTATCCTGGATCAAGCATTTGCACGTTTAACTCATGAGTTCTTTAGAATAAATTCCAAGTAGTTGTTTCATGTCAAAGATAAATTTTAAAATGCAAGTATTCTAAGATACAGTGATAGCACTGAGCTCCAAGGACTTCCCCATGAATGTATTTGTAGATACTTTGTTCGCTTAGAAGGGATGAGGCAGCTTAAGCTCTTTGAAAAGCCTAGGAGGGGTAGAGAGTGTGTTGATGACAATTCTTTTCAGTAGTAATAATGATATTCCACATTCATCTAGTTCTTTACATTATTTAAGGAACATTCACAGGAGTTTTAGGCATACAGTGAATCCTCCCATCTGCCCAGCCCACCACTAGACCTCTGGACCAGGGTTCTATGGCTTGCACTGACCACCCACTTTTAACCAAAGGTAGGCACAGCAGCCTGGGCTCTTTCTTCCTGGTCAATTCCTTGTCAGTGTCCTTGTCAGTGACAAGTCTGTCTCCTTAACTGCAAGGACAATCTTCAGAAAAATAGATTGAACCTCCTCTAACGAGTGCCAAGGGCTATTTTTATTTATTTTTCTCTCCTCAGCATGAGCCATGATCCTGGGGGGTTTGAAGAAATGAACCCCTTTGCATGTTTGATGTCCAGCTAGATGAAAGACCTACAAAATGTGCGCTGATTCAGCAGCCACAGGCTACCCTGTCTCTGGGCCTCTCCCTGGCCTGCAGGCTTCACCTTCCTGTGAGATGCCAAACCCTAGTTATCACCTTTCACAAAGAGAAAAATCCCTCTGACAACTTCACAATGGCCTTAATCTTGGGAGATAGCCAAATGCCAGTCACAACTGTGTGTGACCCAAAGTTGCCTCATCAGAGTCACAGGGAGGCCACAGTGACCTCTGTTTATCCCTTTAACGTCTGTCTACAGAGAGTGGGAGAAGATTCCAGAAGAAAAGTATTTTTGTTTCCTAGTGTTGATGCTTCCCAGTACAGTTTTTATCCCTACTTCTGTTTCTTGGATATATGTTGTCTGCCTACAACCTACTGAGTGTTTTGGAAGAAACATATTTAACTCATTTTCTGTTATGTCTGTTGTGTTTGTGGTGTTAGTTATATGAAAACTAACAAATGTAAATGTTAGGGCTCTTCAAAATAAACCAGAGCTGTCTGTGATTATAGCAAGATATATAATCCAATGGAATAACATGCAAAGAAGTACAGTCCAGGATTTTTAAGCCCCAAAGATACAAAAAGAACACTGCACACACAGCCCCTGACCCTCAGGAGCTCACAGCATATGGAGCCTTCTCAACACAGCACAGCAAGTGCCTCAGAGTCAGGAGGAACAGCTTGGAGAGAAGCAGGCACCCAGGGAGGGTTTCCAGCTGGTAAAATCTGAGCTATCTTAGGAAGAAGGTAGCCAGACCAGGCAAAGAGGGAAGGACTCCCAGGAGCCATGAATAGCACCAAAAGAAGGCCCAAGGGCAGGAAATGTCATGGAATATTTAGGGAGTTACAGTTATGCTCCAATTGACATAGCATAGAGCTCGGAGGAGACAGTGGCATCTAAAGATGAGGTTGGCCAAAAGGTTGGTGCTAGATAATAAAAGGGCATGTATTGGGTTTAGAGTTAGGATTAGGGTTGGGTTCAGGGCTGTATTCCAAAAGTGGAAAACCACTAAATCAAGGAGAACGGCATGCTGACATCTCTGTTTCACCCTGGAAGCAACAAGAGCTGTAGGTAGGCCCTTGGAAGACCACTAACCCCAATTATTTCTAATCTTTTCATCTCACTATTAAGGATTCTATTCCCCTCGGCCAACTACAGAATAAGATGAGTTGAGAAGAGAAGCTGGGAAATCAGTGAAGAGACTGACAGACTCATCAAGGAAAGAGCCTTCAAGGACCAAACTAGGATAGGCAGGAACAACAGGGAGGAGGACCTAGCTCTGGAGCTGTCAGGAGCAAGACATAATAACAAAATAGTAAGTTGGAGGAGGGATGGGGAAGAGACTAAGAGGGTTACTGGTACAGTGGCTTTTGAAAAGAAGAAGCCCTGATCAGTAAGATTTGCCAACACCTGTGGTGTAAATTCTCCCACTGGGGCCAATTTCAAGCTATCAGGCTGAGATGCCACTTCCTGTCTTACCCATACAAACTTCCCATACATCTTTTCAAAGGACCAACTTCTTGCTCATTATTCTTCTGTATAGTTCGTTTGTGCTCAATTTCATTTAGTTCTCTGATATTTCTTTTCTTTCCCTGGGTTTGGGATTGGTCTGCTTTTCATTCTGCTCCTTGAGACAATTCATTATATTGTTAATTTGTGATCTATCTGCCTTTTGGATGTGGACATTTTAAGGCTATGAGTTTTCCTCTTAGGACTGCTTTTGCTGTATTCCACAGGTTGCAATAACCTATGTCCCCATTATCATTTCAAAGAATCTTTTGATTTCCATTTTTATCTCCTCATTGACCAAACTATCATTCAACAATAGGTTTGTTAGTTTCTGTGACTTTGTGTAGGGATGAGAGTTAGAGTTTCTGTTGGAACTGATTTCTAGTTTTATTTCACTATGGTCCGAGAAAATACATGATAAAATATCTATTTTTTTTAATTTGTTGAGACACGTCTTGTGGGCTAGGATGTGATCAATCTTAGAGAATGTTCTATAAGCTGAGGAGAAGAACGTATATTCAGTAGTTTGGGGGTAGAATTTCTGTAAATAGCTGTTACTGGGATAAATCACTTTACCAAACTGAATTCAAGCTATACTACAAGGCTATAGTAACCAAAACAGCATGGTACTGGCACAAAAACAGAAATATAAAACTATGAATCAGAACAAAGAATCCAGAGTTGAAAGCATCCTTATATTCCTATCTGATTTTTGACAGAACAGGTAAAAATATAAACTGAGGGAAAGAATCCCTGTTCAATAAATGATGCTGGGAAAATTGGATAGCCAGAAGTAAAATGCTACAAAGGATCCATACCTCTCACAAAAAGTACCTCATGATGACTTAAACCTAAGGCAGAAAATGATTAGAATGCTAGAAGAAAATGTTGGAAAAACTCTTATAGATATCAGCCTAGGCAAAGAATTCAGGAAGACCCCAAAAGTATTCATAGCAACAATAAAAATAAATCAGACCTGATCAAATTAAAACGCTTCTGCATAGCCAAGGACACAATCCGGAGAGCAAATAGACAACCCACAGAATAGGAGAAAATATTTGCATGCTCTACATCTGATGCTGGACTGACAACCAGAATCTTGCACAACCCCAGAAAATACAACGCCTCAGTCTAATGAATCACAGAATAATCCTGCATTTGCCACCTTGTTCCACATGCCAAGACCAAACCCCAAAGGGAAAGTTTTTATTTGTCAAACTATGTTGGCCAAGAACAGTAACAATAAAAAAAAAAAAAGTAGTTCAAAGGAGGTAAGGAAAACAACCCCCTATGACAACATAAGGTGTCAAATTGACCACAGCGCATTAAAATCTAATTTCAGTTCTGGCTCGGCACCTGTGGCTCAAGCGACTAAGGCGCCAGCCACATACACCTAAGGTGGCGGGTTTGAATCCAGCCTGGGCCCACCAAACAACAATGACGGCTGCAACCAAAAAAATAGCCGGGCATTGTGGCGGGCGCCTGTGGTCCCAGCTACTTGGGAGGCTAAGGCAGGAGACTCGCTTGAGCCCAGGAGTTGGAGGTTGCTGTGAGCTGTGGTGCCATGGCACTCTACCCAGGGGGACAGCTTGAGGCTCTGTCTCAAAAAAAAAAAATCTAATTTCAGTTCTTAGGAGGTGAAAAATGTTTAAGATCTGCATTTCATTTCCCAACCATGCATCGAAACTCACACTATCTCTAAGGTTTTAATGTTACTATTGAATTATGAAATCTAACCTCTCAACAACATTCTCATGGTTGATTTCGAAGGAAGAAAACATAAATCTTACTGATGGGGCACAAACTATGAACCCTACAGGATAAAACATGCTTATTAAAACACATACAGCTCCAGGTGGCACCTGTAGCTCTGTAGGTAGGGTGCTGACCACATACACGGAGGCTGGTGGGTTCAAATCCGGCCCAGGCCAGCTAAAAGAACAATTCACAACTACAACAACAAAAATAATAGCTGGGCGTTGTGGTGGGTGCTTGTAGTCACAGCTACTTAGGAGACTAAGGCAAGAGAATCACTGAAGCCCAAGAGTTTGAGGTTGCTGTGAGCTGTGACGCCATGGCACTCTACCCAGGGTGACAGCTTGAGATTTTATCTCAAAAAAAAAAAAACACCATACTGCTCCAACATAAAAGAAGAAAGTGATGTCTCAGTCTGACGTAATTTATATTGCTTTTCCTTTGCATAGGCCTTTTGAGAGCATTTTCTACAGTATTATACGTAGTATTTTCTAAAGGTACAAAAGTTACCTGAGTCTGTTCTTTTCAATGAGTATTAATCAAAGTTCACTCTGTTGTCCCAAGCTAGAGTGCTATGGTATCTGCTTAGTTCACAGCAACCTCAAACTCCCGCGTTCAAGGGATCCCCCTGCCTCAGCCTCCTGAATAGCTGAGACTGCAGATGTATACCACAATGCCCAGCTAATTTTTTCTGTTTCGAGTAGAAATGGGGTTCTCACTCTTGCTCAAGCTGGTCTCAAACTCCCAAACTCAAGGGATCCTCCTGCCTCAGCCTTCCAGGGTACCAGGATTCTAAGTAGGTGCAAGCCACCATGCCTAGCCCAAAGTTCCCTTTATTTTACCAAATAGAAACTATTATCCTTTCTGTCAAGAGGGTAAAGTGAAGCAGTTAACTCATTTAAACCTCAAAAAAAAAGTTTCATTTTTATAAACAAGGAAAATGAGGCAGAGAGGAGTTAAATCTGTTGCTCAGAGCCACGTCGGTAAACAGTGCGCTCAGCCACATGCTGAGGGAGGCCGCTCCGAACCCACACTCTCAGCCACCACACAGAGCAGGTGGGTGGACACGGCGTCTTCACGAATATATATGCATGACTAATGTTTCTCAGCAACCAGCAAATTACTAACATGTTCCTGTGTTGATGTTGTCTTAATTTAACTGCCTTAATTAGGGCTTTTTTCAGTACATCAAAAGGATGCCTTTAAAGTTAAAAAAAAAAAAAAAAACAGTTTTAGGGAGAAAATAACAAGTCCAGAAGATCTGGTACATTCAGTATGGGTCATTTTGATGGGTTAAAATTCCCTGTTAAACATAAAAATCCTCAGTTAGATTAATGATATTATAGGTAAATCCTGATCATAATAGGCAAAACCTACTGAATTAATGCTAGCGGTTAGCTATTACAGACTAATTCAGAGCTGTCTGGGAGTTCTAGAGTCTTTGAACCACGAAGGGTCTGTATGAATTACACCAGATGCAAATACATGGTGAAAATATTCTCAGGAGAGGCCTAACTTAGCACAACACACGGGCTAAAGAGGTTGAGAGCTTCTATCACAAAACTATGCCCAAGCAAAATGAAAGTAACACATTCAAAGAAATCTCAGTATCATTCAATTTCAAAATGGCGGGATGTATGTCGATTTCGATTTCTTTCAAAGCAGTATTCCTTATATAAATTGTACTCTATACTCAATGGTAGCCAGCAAAAAGAATGGCACGAACATTACAGTTTTAGCATTGACAGCACCTAACAAACTCGTAAAGCAGCAGCGATCCTCCTCCTCCAGCTCTCTCACCATCTGCACACAAGCATGTTGCTCTCTCTCCCATCAAAAACAAACAAACCTCTTCCTGACCTGACTTTTCAGTGATTCTTCCCCACTGCAGCAAAACTCTTCAAAACAGATTCCTGTGTTAGATGTTTCAGTTCTTCTCACCTTCCCTCTGAATCCGCCCTAGGCAGGTCTCCAGTCCTGTCTTAGTAAAGTCACCATGGACCTCCACCTCGGCAGATCAGGGGTCAGTTATCAGTCCAGGGTTGTCTGGCTCTTGTACAGTATTTGCCACAGTTGTTCCCTCCTCCTTGTTTTCTTCCTGAAACACTCTCTTTACACACATTTTTATTTGGCTGTTTTATCGAGATATAATTCATATACCATATAATTCACCCACCTAAAGTATACAAGCCAATGGTCTTCAATATATTTACAGAGTTGTTTAAAACTATCACTACAATCAATTTTAGCACACTTTCATTACCCTCTTCCCAAAAACTTACCTATTAGTAGTCACTCCCTAATTTCCCAGCCCTAGCCTAAGGCTACTTTTACAAATTTGCATATCTGGCCATTTCCTATAAATGGAACCACAGGCTACGTGGTCTTTTGAGACTAGCTTCCTTCACTTAGCCTGATGTTTCCAAGACCTAAATGAAATAAAAGTCAGTCACAAAAAGACAAACATCTATGATTCCATTCATATGAGGTTCCTAGATTCATCAATTCACACAGACAAAAGTAGAATGGTGGTTGCCGGGAGCTGGGGGGCGGGAGAGGGCAGGGGAATAGAGTTTAATGGGCATAGAGTCAGTTCTGCAAATGAAAATAGTTCCGGAAATGAATCACGGTGAAGGTCGAGGTATTTAATGACACTGAACTGTACACTTAAAATACTTAAGATGATAAAGTTTGTGTTGTGTATATTTCACCACAGTTAAAAATAATAATAAAGGCTCGGGGCCTATAGCTCAACTGGCTAAGGCACCAGCCACGTACACCTAAGGTGGCGGGTTCAAATCCCCAGCCCGGACCTGCCAAACAACAATGATGGCTGCAACCAAAAAATAGCC
>NW_003852407.1:27298041-27306118 GCF_000181295.1 Otolemur garnettii
AAAAAAAAAAAAAAAAAAAAAAATCTTTGCCAGCCAGAAACAATGGCTTACACATAGAATCCCAGCATACTGGAAGGCTGAAACCAGATGATCATTTGAGGCCAGGAACTTCGCAAGACCAGCCTACGCAAGATAGCGAGACCCCATCTCTACAAAACAAAATTTTAAAAAATCAGCCAGGTGTGGTGGCATCACGCCCCTAGTCCCAGCTACTCGAAAGGCTGAAACAGGCAGATTTCTTGAGCTTAGGAATTACAGTAAACTATGATCAGGCCACTGCACTTGACCTTTCCTGGGTGACAAGACAGAGAGAGACCCTGTCTCTAAAAAAAATTCAATTAAAATTTTTACTTCCAACTTTTTTTTACTTTTTTTTTTGAGACAAGATTTTACTCTGTTAACCAAGCTAAAGTTCAGCATCACAATCATAGTTTACTGCAACTTTGTGAGTTCAAGAGATCCTCCTGCCTCAGCCTCCCAAGTACCTAAGATTATAGGCATATACCTGAGTCTTGAATTCCTGGGCTTAAAGGATCCTCCTATCTCAGTTTCCTAAAGTGCTAGGATTTCAGGCTCAAGCCACCTCGCCTGGCCTTTTAAACTCATTTAATACATAAGAATGGGGATCTGTCTTATGCTAGGCACTGTTCTGGGTTTTAATGGAGGCAAGTATAAAGTAACAGGTTTAACAATGATTAGTGAATTAAAAATGTGGTTGTTTTTTTTTTTTGAAACAGAGTCTAACTATGTCGCCCTCAGTAGAGTACTGTGGCATCACAGCTCACAGCAACCTCAAACTCTTGGGCTTAAACGATTCTCTTGCCTCAGCCTCCCAAGTAGCTGGGACTACAGGTGCCTGCCACAATGCCTGGCTATTTTTTGTTGCAGTTGTCATCGTTGTTTAGCTGGCCGGAGCTGGGTTCAAACCTGCCAGCCTTGGTGTATGTGGCTGGTGCTGTAACCACTGTGCTACTGGCACCGAGGCCTGAGGGGTTTTTTATTTAACAATAATTATTATTACGTCGTCAAAAATCACCACAGAAAGAATGATCCAAATTTGTGTTTCCATTCCAATAACCCACCTGCCCCAGGTCCAAGGTGAGGTTGACTTTGTTGTACTGGGTGCCTGAGGAGAGAGGCGGGCTTTGCCACCAACGTTCAGATCCATCGATTGCACTGGTGACTGGATGTGCTTTCCTGGGGTCCTCAGAATTGCAGTAGTCACAGAACTGGCCCTGAAAAACAAGGTCCTTTTCTTACTTTCAAGCAATTGTTTTTATTAATTTAATACAAGAGGGAACCAAGCAAAGACTGCTTTATAGGGCTTCGAGATGTCTGCTGTTAGAATTAATTACAATGTATTCCAAAGACAGTAGTAAGGCTTTCTCCTTTTCATAAACCATACCACTGGTTTTATACCTCTGTCTGCCGGGTTTCTAGGACAGACATCACATTTGTCTTCCACATTCATGGCTTTGCTCTTCTTGCTTCATACAACACTTCAACAAGAGCCTGTTGTGATGTTTCCTCTCCCACAAATCCACTTCGCTCTTGAAATCCTCCTCTGTGCAATTCTGTGCAAGGCCCTGGGATACAAGAGGCACCTGCCCCCAGACCCGGTGGAGGAAATAAGTATGCAGATATCCCCCAGGGAAGCAGGTGCCTCTGGAGCAGTGGTTCTCAACCTTCCTAATTTGCCACCCTTTAATATAATTCCCCATGTTGTGGTGACCCCCAACCGTAAAATGATTTTCATTGCAACTTCAGAACTGTAATTTTGCTACTGTTATGAATCGTAATGTAAATATCTGATATGCAGGATAGTCTTAGGCGACCCCTGTGAAAGGGTCGCTTGACCCCCAAAGGGGTCGCGACCCACAGGTTAAGAACCGCTGCTCTGGAGCATACGAATGCTGCAGTCAAGGGCAGTAGACATTCTGGGGTGGCAGAGGTGGCATCTCAGCTGCTTGGGAAGATGGTACCTGTTCCTGAGCTGCTAACAGGGACAGCCTTCCAGGGGAGGACCCAGCATGGGCAAAGGCACAGAGGCCAGCTGGTCCAGACTGACACAAGTAGTGAAGGATGAGCCTTAACATGTAAATGGGAGAGATGTGGCTGGTGGTGAATTCCACAGTGAGAAGCCAGTAATTAATCCAGTAGGTAAATGGCATCCATTTTTACCTAGAGTGTAAAAATCTAAAGATTTGTTTGGTACTATAATTCTAACTCCTTAATGAATTACTCTTTTTTGGTGGGCAGATTTTTTGGATTCTGTTTTTCATGGTATTTTTCCTTATTGCATGATTTTATAGCCTTTTACCATGTAAAAAGCAGAATAGGTCAGGCATGGTAGCTCAGGCCTGTCATCCCAGCACTTTGAGAGGCCAAAGCAGGAGGATTGATTGAGCCTAGAAGTTTGAGATCAGCCTGGGCAATAGACCAAGTCCCCATCTCTACAAAAAATAAAAATTAGCCAGGTGTGTGGTGGCCTACATCTGTACTCTCAGCCACTTAGGAGGCTGACGTGGAAGGATTGCTTAAGCTATGATGGCACCCTGCACTCCGGACTGGGCAACAGAGCGGCATCCTGTCACCCGCCAAAAAGTAGGCTGGGCACTGAGGCTCATGCCTATAATCCTAGCACTCTAAGGCAGAGGCAGTAGGATCTCTTGAGGTCAGGAGTTTGAGACCAGCCTGAGCCAGAGCAAAAACCTGTTTCTACTAATAATGATAGGAAAAATTAGCTGGGGGTGGTGGCAGATGCCTGTAGTCCTAGCTACTTGAGACTTTGAGGTTACGGTGAGCTATGATCACACCACTGCACTCTAGCTGGGTGACAAGTGAGACTCAGAGCCCCCCATTTTTTATGTTCAATAAAAAATTGAACACAGGTCTTTCTTCTTATGTTGAATATATCTTAACTAGGTCCAAAGATCATGCTTAGCCAGAGATGGTCTTCACATACGAAACTACTCTGTTCCCAAAGTAAATTATTGTAGAGTCTAACCACCACATAGGACAGGAACAAAGAAACAAACTTATGGCCTCCCCAGAACGTGCTGTGGCAAAGAGGGAGCTCTGGCCCTGGCCTGCATCTTAAAAGTTAATTCTTAAATGTTCAAAGACAAATTGGATCTTGGTATGTAACAAAATGCGTGATCAAAATATTTTCATCTATTATACAACAAATGGTTTTTTCATACATGGTGAGCTATCACTATAGACCTTGGGGGGGTATGTGGCCCCATAAGTCCATGAGGTCAGAGACCATGTATCTTGTTTCTGACTCTGTCACTCCTGCATGGCACATATTAGAAACTAATAAAGGAATAATTGCATCAGAAATTTTGCAAAGATTTTCAATTCTTTCTATAAAATTTCTTATGATAGTAAGGGGCTTAATTAATAACTTTTTAAGGTAGGACATTCAAACATTTATAACTAGTATTTTTCCCTTTGGCAATACTTATTTTTCCCATTTTTCCCCCTAGAGAACATTTTATCAGTTTAATTATTTGATGAGGTAATTAAATTTTTATTCTTTGAACTTAGGAAGATTTACATCAAATTAGAAGCAAATTTCTTCTAAAAATGTGGAAGCTTATGACTTGTATTTATCTCTCCTTCTCCACAGGGTAGACAAGAGGAATGGAGATGACTTTTCTGTGGTTATAGTGATTCTCAATTTCAAAATAATAATAGTATTCAGGGCAGAGCCTCTGGCTCAGTGGGTAAGGTGCCAGCCCCATATACTGAGGGTGGCGGGTTCGAACCTGGCCCCATCCAAACTGCAACCAAAAAATAGCTGGGTGTTGTGGCAGGCACCTGTAGTCCCAGCTACTCAGAAGGCTGAGGCAAGATAATTGCCTAAGCCCAAGAGCTGGAGGTTGCTGTGAGCTGTGACGCCACTGCACTCTACCGAGGGTGATAAAGTGAGACTCTGTCTCCAAAATAATAATAATAAAAATAAAACAAACATTCATAGAGCACTACTATACACTGTACATTTTCACATTTCATACTAAGATTATCATCACCTCTGTTTTGCAGATGAGGAAACAGAGTGGAGAAGTTACATAATTTTTCCAAAAATCACACAACTGGTAAATGATAAATCCAGGAGCCAGGGGTAACAGGTTACTACCCTGTAACCTCTTCCCCACTCTTACAGCTGCAACTCCGATTTATTAAACACCCGTGGGTAGTCAGTAACAGATGTTATTTCCTGGAATCAGTTGTAAATGTAGCCTTCACGATAGCCTCAAAGCCATAGTTCCAAGGCCTCTGAGAATCCTCTCTTCATTTCTACCAAAGCCCCAGATGAAAGGACGCATATCATTTCACAGACTGGGTAAGAGCACAGGCTCAGGAACTTTAGCACCTACTAATCGTGTGATCAAGGGCTAATTACTAAAATGTGCATTTTGAGAGTGAACAATCAATAATTTGCAACTACACATTAAAAAAGTAATTTTACAATCAAGAGAGCATCACTAATTATAAGGTTAGTGTCAACACTGACCTTTGGGAGTTTGACTGATATAACAGAAAATAAGTGAAAAGTGAATTCCTGGCAGTGAACTTTGCTCAAGTGATAAAAATGAGTCAGACTTTTTGTGTATTTCTACTCATGTCGCTGGAAAAAAACCTTAACAGCAAAGTGTGTATAAAAACAACTTTTTGAGAAAATAATGCCAGAGGTGATATTTTTTGGATTAATTAACTGTGTGTTAGCCAAAGTTAGGGGACACTTTTTGGCCATAAAAAGTAAGTTCTAACAGAGCGGCGCCTGTGACTCAGTGAGTAGGGCACGGGACCCATATACCAAGGGTGGTGGGTTTAAACCTGGCCCTGGCCAAACTGTAACGAGAAAATAGCCAGGCATTGCGGCGGGCACCTGTAGTCCCAGCTACTCGGGAGGCTGAGGCAAGAGAATCAGCTAAGTCCAAGAGCTGGAGGTTGCTATGAGCTGTGACACTATGGCACTCTACCAAGGGTCACAAAGTAAGACTTTGTCTCTAAAAAAATAAAAAGTTCTGACAAAGATTCCACAAGCTTAAGTTGAAATTAGCAAGCAAAAGTATATCATACACTTACTTTTGAAAAGTAGAAAGAAAAAAATTAGTCCAAAAAATTAATACTATATTTAAAAATAAATACTTAAAAAGTCAAGCATTTTGGGTAGCACCTGTTGCTCACTAGATAGGGCGCCAGCCCCATATACCAAGGGTGGCAGGTTTGAACCCGGCTCCAGCCAAACTGCAACAAAAACATATAGCCGGGCCTTGTGGTGGGCACCTATAGTCCCAGCTACTCAGGAGGCTGAGGCAAGAGAATCGCCTAAGCGGAGGAGTTGGAGGTTGCTGTGAGCTGTGACACCACAGCACTCTACCGAGGGTGATAAAGTAAGACTTTGTCTCTAAAAAAATTTTTTAAAAAAGTCTAACTTCTTTAAGTTACTCTTTAATAGTCAGAATGAGAACTTTTTATTCCACTATGTTATTCAAATATTCCTTCTCTTTCCTTTCCCTTTTTTATTCTTTTTTTTTTAATTGAATGGTAACTATGTACATTAATGCATTTCTGGGGTACAGTGTGGTGTTTTCACATACAATTTGAAACCTTTCCATCAAACTGGTTAACATAGCCTTCATGTTATTTACCAAGTTATTCCCTTTTTTATTCTTGACATTTAAGTGGTTTTTACCCTACATCTTGAATGGCATATTTACTGCAAATCAACCGGTATAAAGAATCCTAAAGAATTCAGTAATACCTTGGAGGAAATCAGACTGTGGATCTAAAAGTAAAAAAATTAGAAGAACGACTTTTTAAAAAGATGTTGAAAACCCAATCCAGACTTCCAAATCATTTTTTGAGAGATCTTTGTGGAGATTTAAATGTAAACGGAATTGCCACCTGGATAAGTAGACTTGGGCCTCATTCTCAGGTAGACAAAGCTAACGACCGATCTCTGAACGTAAAGGCCTTGAAACAAGCTTTTGAGAGAAGATGACCTAATGCTGCATTGTAAAAATGCAATGCTGGTAAGAGTTTTCAAAAGAAAACTAGTAGAGCCGAGGAGAAAAGAATACTTGGAACCTCTCAGACCACAGATCATCGTGGAAGCCCTGGCCTTCCCATGAGTATTACTAGGACAGGCCACATTTAATTTTCCATAGCCACATCTTCCAGTAGACACTTACATTAACCTTCTAGCCATCATGCACTAAGGTTCTGGAGGTTACGGTGTCTCAAGTGCCCAAACCTGAGCCAACTAGATCCCGACATGTGGAATATCCTGAAGTGCGCCTCCTTCTAAACATAGGGTTGCTCCTTTGCAAAGACCTTGTTCAGAGCATGCTCCCTTTTGACGGACACAACAGCACTAGGCATGGTTCAAATGCATTTTATGAATTTCCTGAATGGAGTTGGACAACTGGTGATTACACAACACCCGGAGAACGCCCAGCTCCGCTATACACACACACACACACACACACACACACACACACATATGGTTTTACTGGCATAGGGTGGGGGTGAAGCATCACATCTCTATTGTCCCTGATTCCTAGAGGTAGAGATTTGAGAGAAAGATAAAATAAGGGACTCAAAGTTGTCAAATCCAAGCATCAAAAAATTTCTTTGAAGGGGCAGATGAGCAAATGTCTGCAAGATTTATACATGTAATTCTAAAACTATGTTCATCCAGGCCAAATTCTGGGGATTGAGGGGCTTAAACTCATTTCAAAAGTATGCATTTGGAGCAGACTAGATGGAGCTTCAAAGCATGACTCTACCAGTTATAGCTGCAGAACATTAGTAGATTATTAGCCTCCCTTTTCGCTTCATTAAAACGGGCTAATGCTGCCTTCCTTATTCAGTAGTGGTGAGGATTAAATCGTGAGAGGCAATCCACAAAGTGTTCAGCACAGGATATTGTAATGACACCGCTTTTGAAACCAACGGGGTGCTTACTGAAAGCTCAGACTCAGCTTGTGCTCTACAATGGACTTACAGAATCAGCATCTCTGGTGGAAACCAGGAAACAGAATTCTTTAAAAGAAGAATCCCACCAGGTGTGGTGGCTCACACCTGTAATCCTAACATTCTGAGAGGCCAACGGGGGAGGATCCCTTGAGCTCAGAAATTCGGGACCAGCCTGAGAAAAGTGAGACTCTCTCTCTATTAAAAAAAAAAAAAATAGAAAAATTAGCTGGGCACTGTGGTAGGTGCCTGTAGTCCCAGCTACTTGGAGGCTGAGGTAGAGGATCACTTGAACTCCAGAGTTTGAGGTTGCTGTGAGCTAGGCCAAGGCCATGGCACTCTAGCCTAAGTGACAGAATGAGACTCGGTCTCAAAAAAAATGAGATCAGGCACAGTAGCTCACACCTGTAACTGTAGCACTCTGGGAGGCCAAAGTGGGTAGCTTGCTTGAGCTCAGGTGTTTGAGACCAGCTTAACAAAAGCGAGACCCCCATCTCTATTAAAAAGATAAAAACTAGCCAGCCATGGTGGTAGGTGCCTGTAGTCCCAGCTGCTCAGGGAGGCTGAGGCAAGAGGATTGCCCAAGCCAAACTGTTTGAGGTTGCTGTGAGCTACGATGACACCATTGCACTCTACCCAGGGCAACAGAGTAAAACTCTCTTCCAAAAAAACCAAAAAATCCATCTCAAGTGATTCTTCTGCCCCCTGCAGTCTGAGAACCTGAGAAGTAACAGTGACTGGCAGGTAGGTGCACCATTAGCAATGGCTGCTGCAGCAGCACTCAGGGAAGTAGCTGCATTGATGGTAGTCATGACAAAAGAAGAAAAGGAAGGAAGGGAGGGAGAAGAAGGGAAGGAGGGAAGGAAGGAGGGAAGGAAGGGAGGGAAGGCAAGCAAGCAATGAGCCAACTATATTGTCTGTAAGAAACCCACTTCACCTATAAAGACACATATAGACTGAGAATAAGGAAATGGAAAAAGATGTTCCATGCAAATGGAAACCAGAAGAGTAGGATTAGCTATACTTCTATCAGATAAAATAGATTTCAGTACAAAAACCATAAAAAGAGGCTCGGCGCCTATAGCTC
>NW_003852407.1:27306623-27319151 GCF_000181295.1 Otolemur garnettii
ATCTGCACTATCAACCAAATGGACCTTATAGATATTTATAGAATGTTCCATCCAACAGCTGCAGAATTCACATTCTTCTCCTCAGTTCATGGGCCATTCTCAAGGACAAACCATTTGTCAGGCCACAAAACAAGTCGTTAAAAATTCAAAAAATTTGAAATCATACCAAATATTTTCTCTGACCACAATGGAATAAAACTAGAAATCAATAACAAAGGAAAGACTGGAAAATATACAAACACATGGAAATTAAGCTATATGCTCCTGAATAACCAGTGGGCCAATGAAGAGATAAAGAAGTCCATTTACAAATTTCTCAAGATAAATGAAAACATAACATATCAAAACTTACAGATACAGTAAAAACTTCATGGGTAAGAAAAAAGTTTATAGCAATAAGTGCCTACATCAAAAAAATAGAAAAGCTTCAAATAAACAACCTAATCATGAACCTCCAAGAAAAACAAGAGCAAACTAGAACCAAAATCAGTAGAAGAAACAAAATAATAAAGATCAAAGCAGAAATAAATAAAATTGAAACCAAAAAGGAAATACAAAAGAACAATGAAAGGTAAAGTTGGTCTATGGAAAAAATAAACGAAACAGACACACCTTTAGCCAGACTAAGAAAAAAAGAGAGAAGACCCAAATAAATAAAATCAGAGATGAAAAAGGAGACATCAGAATTGATACTGCAGAAATCCAAAGGACCGTTACAGACTACATAAAGGGTCACTACAGACAAGTAACTATATGCCAATAAACTGGAACTTCAGGATACAAAATCAACACACAAAAATCAGTAGCATTTCTATAAGCTAACAGTAAGCAATCTGAAAAAGAAATCAAGAAAGTGATCCCATGTATAATAGCTACAAGTAAAATAAAATACCTAGAACTAAACCCAACCAAAGAAGCAAAAGCTCTCTATAATGAAAACTATAAAATGCTGATGAGAGTAATTGAAGAAGACACCAAAAAAAGGAAAGATATTCCATGCTCATGGATTAGAAGAATCAATATTGCTAAAATGTCCATACTTCCCAAAGCAATCTACAGAGTCAAGCAATCCCCATCAAATACCAATGACACTCTTCACAGAGATAGAAAAAAATAATCCTGAAATTTATATGAAACCACAAAAGTCCCAGAATAGCCAGAGCCATCCGGAGCAAGAAGAATAAAACTGGAGGAATCATATAACCTGACTTCAAATGATATGTGTACTACAGAGCTGTAATAACCAAAACAGCATAAAAAGAGACACACAGACCAATGGAACAGAACAGACAACCCAGAAGTAAATTCACACATTTACTATCGTGAACTTATCTTCAACAAAGGTGCCAAGAACACACCGTGGAAAAAGGACAATCTCTTTGATAAATGGTGCTAGGAAAACTGCATATCCAAATGCGGAAGAAATCTCTTACCATATAAGAAAATCAAATCAAAATTGATTAAATACTTAAATGTAAGACATAAAACTACTAAAAGAAAATGTTGGGGAAACACTTCAGGACATTGGTCTGGGCAAGGACTTCTTGAGCAATCCCCTCAAAGCTTAGGAAACCAAAGCAAAATTGGACAAAAGGGACCACATCAGCTGAAAAGCTTCTGCACAGCAAAGGAAACAACGAAGTGAAGAGACACCACAGGATGGGAGAAAATATTTACAAACTACTGTCTGACCAGAATATGTAAGACAGTCTAACAACTTACTAAGAAAAAATAAAATAATCTGATCAAAAAGGGGTAAAGGATCTGAACAGAAATTTCTCAAAAGAAGACACAAATGGCTAACAGGTACATTAAAAATGTTTGACACCATTAGTTATCAGAGAAATGCAAATCAAAACTACAATGAGAATTCATCTCACCCTAGTCAAAATGGGTTTTATCGAAAAGAAAGGCATAATGAATGCTGTCAAGGATGTAAAGAAAGGGGAACCCTTGTACACTGTTGGTGAGAATGTAAATTAGTGCAACCACGATAGAGAACAGTATGGAGATTCCTCAAAACACTAAAATAGAGCTACCATATGACCAAATCCCATTGCTTGGATCCATCCAAAGGAGGGAAATTCAGTACAACAAAAAGATATCTGCATTCCCACGCTTTTTGCAGCACTACCCAAAATTGCCAAGATACGGAATCAACTAAAGAAAAAAATAAAAGAATTGTGGTACATATACACGACGGAATATTAGGCAGCCGTAAAAAGAATGACAGCCTGCCATTTGCAACAAGATGGACGAAACTAGGGAACATTACACAAAGTGAAATCAGACAGAAAGACAAATCTCACGTGTTCTCACTCATATGAGGGGGCTAAATTTTAAAAACAATTGATCTCGTGGAGACAGAGGGTAGAATGATGATTACCATAGCCTGGGAAGGGTAGTGGGAAGAGGGAATAAAGTGGGGATGGTTAATGGGTGCAAAAGTATAGCTAGGTAGAGAGAATGAATATTTGATAGCACAATAAAGTTATTATGATCAACAATCAGTTTAGGGTATACTCTTAAATGACTAAAAGAATGGAATTGGGATGTTCCTAACACAAAGAAATGATAAATGCCTATGGAGATAGATACCCCAGTTGCCCTGATTGGATTAATTCACATCATATGCCTGTATCAAAACAGCCCATGCACTCTATAAAGATACAAAACTATTATATACTCATAATAATTGAAAATAAAATTTTTTAATTAAAAAGAAAGAGCAGTGTTTATATTATATGCACAACTCAATAAAACCGCCTTGAGATATTTTTAAGAAAGAAAACATCCATATGCCAGACATGGCTCCGTGGACTTCACATGCACTAACTCTGAATATTCATGACACTTCCGTGAGGTGGGCACGAACATTAGACCCTTGTATAGAGAGGGGACATGGGCACAAAGAGGGGGAGCAATTTGTCTAAGGGTCAGAGCCAAGATAGAACCTAGAGAAGACTCCAAGAGGGGGCACTGGAGAGGGGGAGGAAGGGCAGAGGGGACTGGCAGTCTGCAGAGCAGGCGTGGCGTCTGAGTCTGCTGGCACCTTGGAGATTCGGCTTGACCCGGGAACTGTGTTCTCCTGCTGGGCACTGCCTGCCTGGGAGTCAGACACAACCAAGCAAAGGAAGGTGCTTTCAGGCTTCTCCATCCAGAGCCAGCTGAGAACTGTTTTTTCTATGTTGAGACATAATGTTTGACTATATTCAGTCTTTCACCCTCCAAAGAAATTATTTCACACGTTTTTCTCACTCCTCAAACTCCCTCCTCTTTCTTCCCCTCATCTTGTGAATTCGCTTAGCTTGCTCATCTTCCTAATCCACAGACTTCCCTGCATCTGTGCCCGTACATCTGCCTTCCCTATGGCTGCTGTGGAGAAGCTGTGTTCCAAAGCCCCACTCTGCCAACTCTCTCTCTCTCACTCTCTCTCTCATCTCAAATCCTTCCGTCTACTGGATCATTGCCATCAGGATTGATCAGACAAACATTCTTAAAACAAAGGACCTCACACTTTCCCCACACTCCACTCTACATAACCCACCCTGACTCTCTTGCTACTTCTCAGTCACTCTAAAGCTGTTCCTGCCTCAGGATCTTTGCACATGTTGTTTCCGCTCCCAGAAACATGCTTCCCTGACATTCCCATCTATAGCAGCGCTGCCTTCTACCATCTATTTCTATCCGTCTATCCCATTTTTTCTCAGCAGGAATCATCAATCATTTGCTTTTTGTATTAACATCCTTATTGGATTGTAACTGCCCTGAGGACAGGGATTCTGCCAGCCTTATTCCCTACTATAAACCTAGACTACCATGTGGCATAGAGTAGGCCCTTAATATTTGTTGATTTAATTAATAAATTAAAATGAGGCCAGGTGCAGTAGCTTATGGCCTCAAGTGAGGCCAGGAATTTGGCCAGCCTGGACCACATAGCAAGACCTTGATTCTAATTTTTTTTTTTAAATCAGCCAGATGTGGTGGCATACACTTGTAGTCCCAGCTGCTAGGGAGGCCAAGGCCGGAGGATTGGTTGAGCCAGGAGTTGGAGGCTGCAATGAACTATGTTCACACCATTGCACTATAGCCTAGAAGACAAAGAAAGACCTCATCCTTTTAAAAATATAAAATAAAATGACAGAAACGACAAGTTAATTAGTGACTTAGTGATAGTGGTTATCAATCTGGAGAGTGGATCTTACTGACTGAGACCAGTGTCACTAAGCTTAGCCAGCAGTCTAATTAATTCTAGACTGGCTTTTTCTACCCTAACAGATCTGTTCCAGTCATCAGGCCCGCCCCCCCAACCCTGTCTCAGCTCCTAACTTCTGACCACGCACCTGATCTGGCCAGGAGGCACCCATGTCTGGACAGTGTCTCAGGGGTTTCAGAGACTTCCCAGGTAACAACCTTTCTTGCTTATTATGGCCAAATTACAGAGGAAAGAAAAAAATGGTATTCTTCAGGCCACAATATGTTTGTTTCTTCACTGTGATTTCTTTCCACTCGGAGAGGTTTCCCAGGCAATTTTGCCACATTCTCCAAATCTACCGCACCCTATCACATCCAACCCTTTGTATAAAAAAGGTTCGGTAGGTCATTTTTACTGAACTAGGTTTCTTGACAGCATTTAGTTAGAGCAGCAGTTCTCAACCTATAGGTCACGACCCACAGGAGCTGTATTAAAGGGCCATGCCATTAGTAAGGTTGAGAACCACTGAGTTAGAGTTACTCACCAACCACTGAACACTATGTTCCAAGTCCCTTATGGTTGACCTCATGTAATCCTCAGAATAACCTTGTAAACTAAAAGGACTGGGGTCCCCATTGTACAGATGATGAAACCAAAGCTCATAAAGCTTAAGTAACTCCTTCAAGGTTAGGTCATCAGAAAGGAAAACTTTGAAAGCCAACTCTGAATTACAGAGTCTACTGTTGGGTCCAAGGACCGATCAGCTCCTTCCTAACAAAACTCAGGAAGGTCTTTGGGCATTTCAAAGCCCAGATTTTCAATAATTTCCACACAGTCTTCTCCTGCTTCACCCTCCGTTCTCTTGTCCCCTGTGTTTAGTGTCGGTGTGTCACCTGTAACACCAGGTAAGTCATCTGCTGTAAAGTTTACCCAAGTTCACAAGGGGGCCCGGGCCTTATTGAGGCTGCCCAATTCATAACCCAGGCTCACAGCACTTCCTCTTTAAGACTTTCATTCCAAAGCCCAGATTGATGAACATCGGTCTACCCTGCTAGTTTTGTCATTCAACCATCAACTCCTGACCTACAAGAGCCAGACGCTGCTCACTCACGAGGAGACAGTCTGCTCCCGACCCGACTCATTCTTCAGGCCGTTTTCCCTCTCAGTTGCACTTCAGGTGCTGTGTTAATCTCCTTGCAAAATAATTATACTCTTTACTGCCTTCTTTCTCATTGCCCCAATTCCCCCAACTCTTCTGTCCCTCATTTTTTAGTTTTTTTAGTCACCTAACTTATTCTGAGGACCAGAAAGGGTATCAATATTACACTACTAAAATGAAGTAACTATGAATTCTGGAAAGGTCACAGAGGGGTTGCTCAGGGATAGCATTTAAAATATGAAACAAGTAGGTTCAAGTGGCTTTCCGAGTTCTAGAACACAGGGAGCATGTTCCCACCGCAGGGTGCTGGAACCTTCTGGTCCCTCTGCCTGGGACGCCCTTCCCAAGCTCGTCACAGCGCTGGCTTCCTCTCACCCCCCCTCACCACATCACCTCCTCATTGATCTTTATCACAGAATCCCTCGTATTCTCTCTAAGGCACAAACACGATCTGTAATTGTCGTGTTCATTTACTGAGTGGTACAATCTCCCACACAGAATGTTGGCTCCACACGGCAGGGTTCTTTCCTGCCTTGTTCTGAACTGTCGTTTCCTATAGCTGCCATAAAAGGTAGCACAAACGGAGGGCCTTAGAACAACTGGCATTTATTGTCTCAAAGTTCCAGAGGCTACAAGTGAAATGAAGGTGTCAGTTGGGCCACTGCACCTTCCAAACTCGTAGGGGAAGGATCCTTCCTTGCCTTGTCCAGCGTCTGGAAGCCCAGTCCTGGGCACTGGGCTCAGCCATTGCATCAGAACTTCTACTTTGAAATTTAACACATCAGAGCCATACGTGACTTCCAAGACATTGTTGAAATTCAGATAATATTTTTTCAAGCAGCAGTTCCATCAGGGTGTTACTCTGGTGTGAAAATTCTATGATGGTGTTGCTCTTTGAACATTTCTGCAAAAAACATGTATAGAGCCTGGGCACATTGGCTCATGCCTGTAATCCTAGCACTTTGGGAGCCCAAGGTGTGAGGTAAAGACACACCTGAGCAAGAACAAGACCCCTTCTCTATAAAAAAGAAGAAAAATTAGCTGAGTGTGGTGGTGCACACCTGTAGTCTCAGTTATTTGGGAGGCTGAGGCAGGAAGATCATTTGAGCCCAAGAATTTGAGGTTGCAGTGAGTTATGATAATGCCACTCTAGCTGGGGTGACAGAGTCTCATTCAAAAAAAAAAAAAAAGCACCCATAGACATCTATAGAGTGTCTAAGACAAGTTGGCACAAGGAAGACAGACATGAACAGGAAGACATGGTCCCACCTTCAGGGAGCTTATGACCCAATAAGGAGACACAATGAATGTGAATGACTCCAAGGTGATGAGAGAAATTAGCAAGGTGGTACAAAGTTCAGTGGGATCTCAGAGGAAGGAGCTGACAGCTTGGCATTGGCAGCATAGCACAGTAGGCAAGAGCAGTCTGCAGCAGACTACCTGGGTTTGAATTCTGTCATTTCCAGGTACTAGCTGTGTGATTCTGGACACATCGCTTAACCTCTCTGTGCTTCACTTTCCTCATCTGGGAAAGGAGCATAAATTCCTAAGTTTTGTGATGGTAAAAAGTCAATACGTGTAAAATGCTTTAGAACAATGCCAAGCATCAGTCAGTGCTATGTAAGTGTGTGTGAAATCAGCACCCTGCATGGAGCAGGAGAGCAAGACCCCTGGTTCCTAGGCTGTTCCTCCTCCACAGCATTCTGCTCCTCTTACGTGGAATCACTTCTGTACACAGTATGTGCAGTGTACAGCGTAACTTGAGAGTAATGCAGCAACCGCTTCTCTTCTCTGCCTCTCACAATTAAGATGCACGTGAATAATCCCTAAAAACCCATATATCTGGGCAGCACCTGTGGCTCAAAGAGTAGGGCACCGGCCCCATATGCAGGAAGTGGTGGGTTCAAACCTAGCCCCGGCCAAAAACTGCAAAAAAACAAAACAAACAACAACAAAAAAAAAACCCATATATTGCTCCATCTAATATTTATTTATTAATTCCACATGCATTTTCTGAGCTTCTAGAACGGGAAAACCACCACTGAGGAAATACAATATGCTTGTGACAGTGAGAAACTGGCAGGACCCCTGGGACTCAGTGAGCTGGTGTCCCTAGGGCAGTTTCCACCCTGCCGGCAGGGACAATTTAATCAGCACCCTGCTAGCTCATCCAAACAGCTCTTTTTTGCAAAGAAGAAAAAGTGTCCCTAACTCTGCACAGATAAACCCAGGCTGGCTTTCAGGCCACACTCACTGGCCAGGAATTCACATATACAACACAACCATAGGCAGCACCACTCACTTAGACCCCGGACTTAGACCTCGGAGGTACCATTTAATAAATCCTTCCCTCACTGGGAGAATGGTTCCAGAATGTTGAGTGAGAGTTAACACAGGTTTCATAAATGCCTAACTCACAACCGGAAACAAATTCATGATCTGATAGAATGTATTGCTGCTGCCTAAATGGACCTTAAAAATTAAACTCTCCTGCAAAATGTTATTATATAGCTGATAAAAAAAAAAAATCCCTATCTAAACAAATATCTAAACTAGTTATTAACATAGTACCAAAACAATTTAACATTTTGTACTATAGAAAGTTATAGAAGTCTTTATGCCTATGGATTATTTAATATCCCAAATATGCAATATACTCAGTACATAATGCACTGTGTATGTCATCATTTCATTATTAAAAGGACTTTATTCAACAATTTTAAGACTATTTTAACAAACCATTTTTGTAGCTTACCACTTCGTAAGTTATTTTTTGTTTTTTTCTTTTGGAAGAAAGGGTCTTACTCTGTGTAGTTCAGGTTAGAGTGCAGTGGCACAATCATAATTCCCTGAAGTCTCAAATTCCTGGGCTCAACAAATCCTCCTGCCTCAGCCTCCCAAGTAGCTTAGACTACAGGTTCCTACCCCCATGTTCAGATAATTATTTTTACTCTTTGTAGAGACAGGGTCTCACTATCTTGCCCAAGTGATCCTGGCCTCAAGTGATCTCACCTTGGCCCCCCAAAGCACTGGAAGTATAGGCATGACCACTGTGCCCAGTCTTGTCTGAGAGGAACTTTTGTAATCCATGAAAAAACTAAACATTTGTGAGTACTGTGATCCAAGAAATGTACAAAATACTTCTTCTCCTCCCAGTAAAACGATATGTTAGATACTATCATTAATGTCCCTCATTTTAGGGGAAAACTGAGATTATAAAATTTGCCAAGGTCAGAGAACAGATGGTGTTAGGTCTATATTGGCAGAGCCAGAGTAGTTCTTCATCCCTGAGGGAGAATGGTCTGATAATATGATCAATACATATGATGAGTTGATGCTAAATTTTCCATCATCAGAGTTTCCCCTATCTTTTAACAAAATTCGAGCTGTAAAAGGCTAATAATCAGCTACAGAAAGGTCTGTGTGTGTGTCCTCTTTGCATCTTCAGCATCTAGCATGTTACCTGGCATGTAACAGCCAATTAATAAGTGTTTGAGAATGAATGAATGAATGAATGAGTTAAAAGAAAAGTAAAGTAAAGGCATACAGATTGGAAAGGAAGAAGGAAAACACATGTAGTCACATACATAGAAAATCCTAAAGAGTATACAAAAAACCCACAGCAAGGTCACAGCAACAGTTAAAGCTCTTTCCTATTATTGTATGATCAATGTGCAAAAATCAACCACATGGCTCGGCGCCTGTGGCTCAAGTGGCTAAGGCGCCAGCCACATACACCTAAGGTAGTGGGTTCAAATCCAGCCTGGACCTGCCAAAACAACAGTGATGGCTGCAACCAAAAAATAGCTGGGCGTTGTGGTAGGCACCTGTGGTCCCAGCTACTTGGGAGGCTGAGGCAGGAGACTCGCTTGAGCCCAGGAGTTGGAGGTTGCTGTGAGCTGTGCAGCACTCTACCCAAGGGAGATGGCTTGAGGCTCTGCTTCAGAAAAAAAAATCAACCACATTCCTAATGTAGATGTGTGTGTGTACAGGAATTAGTAGATACAATGCCTAGATCTGTCTATTGAAAGGGCCTGGGAACAATGACACACCACCAGTAACAATGAGTGCACATACCAACCCACCCAGATTCTGGTTTCCAAACACCACACTCAACAAAAGAAACCAGAACTCTTTGAAGAATTAGTTGATTCCAGGGCTAGGACAGAGGAAATTAAAAATTCCCAGAAATTAAGGAAGCACTCAAGAAAAAAAAATAAAGATATGGTGATGTTACAAAAAATAGTGGAGTAGGGAGCTCTGAGGCTCTATCCGTCCACTGAAGTAACAAGTAAGCTGGGAAAAAAGTGTCAGAACCAACTTTTTCAGAACTCTGAACTCTATTCAAAAACCTACAACATCTTATAATCAGAAAATTTGAAAATAGGTCAGTTGAAATTATCCAGTCTGAAGAACAAGGAGGAAAAAAGAATGAAGAAAAATAAATAGAGCCTAAGACAGCGGTTCTCAACCTTCCTAATGCCGTGGCCCTTTAATACAGTCGCGACCCACAGGTTGAGGACCTCTGGTAACAGATCTGTGGGATGTCATTAGGCAGAACAACATACACATATGGGAGTTTCAGAAGGAGAGAAGAGAAAAGGAAGAAAGGATACCTGAAGAAACAATGGCTGAGAACTCCCAAAGGGATAAAAGACATAAACCTACCCAAAAAACTCAACAAAATCTAAGTAGGCTAATGCAAAGAGCTCCACACAGAGATACACTGTAATCAAACTATTAAAAGACAGCAAGAACACTGAAAGCAGCAAGAAACAAGCAATTCATCACATACTAGGAATCCTCAATAAGACTGATGGCCTACTTCTCATTGAAAACTATGGAGGCCAGAAGGCTCTGAGATGACATATTTAAAGTGCTCAAAGGAAAAAACTGTCAATCAAGAATTCTACTTCTAGTAAAACTAGCCTTCAGATGTTTGGCTTGGCACCCGTGGCTCAGTGGTTATGGCACTAGCCACATGCACCAAGGCTGATAGGCTGAAACCCAGCCAGGGCCTGCTAAACAACAACAACTACAACAAAACAAATAGCCAGGTGTTGTGGCAGGCACCTGTAGTCCCAGCTACTTGGGAGGCTGAGGCAAGAGAATCACTGAAGTCCAAGAGTTTCGGGTTGCTGTGAGCCGTGACACCATGACACTCTACCTAGGGTGACATAGTAAGACCCTGTCTCAAAACATAAAAATAAAAATAAAAAGTTAGAGAGAAATTAAGACATTCATAAACAAACTAAAGCTGGGGGAATTAGTAGTAGACTTGCCCTACATGAAATGCTAAAGTAGACAGTAAATCAAAGCCATACTAAGAAATAAAGAAAACCAATACAGGTTAACTACACAGGTAAATATAAAAGCCAGCATTATTCTATTTTTGGTTTATACACCTCTTATTTTTTACATGATTTAAAAAACAAATGCATCTAACAATAAGCTTCTGATAATGAACAAGGTATAAAGATGCATTTCACAACCATAAGAACATAACGAGTAAGAAGAAAAGTTGTGTGGGAGCAGAATTTAGAAAGCTACTGCAATTAAGTTGTTATCAATTCAAACTGAATTGTTATAAATTTAAGACGCTAATTGGAATCCCTAGAATAATCACTAGAAAGAAAACTAAAAAATATACAGAGAAAATGAGGAGGCAATCAAAATAGTACACTAGAAAAATCAATTAAGTCACAAACAAAGGCAGTAATAGAAGAAAACAAAAAGGAGTAAACAAAAAGGACATACAGAAAACAAATAGCAGAATGACAGAAATATAAGTCCTTCCTTTTCAGTAATCACTTTTTTTTTTTTTGAGACAGAGCCTCAAGCTATCCCCCTGGGTAGAGTGCTGTGGCATCACGCTCACAGCAACCTCCAACTCCTGGGCTCAAGCGAGTCTCCTGCCTCCGCCTCCCAAGTAGCTGGGACCACAGGCGCCGGCCACAACGCCTGGCCATTTTTTGGTTGCAGCCATCATTGTTGTTTGGCGAGCCCGGGCTGGGGATTCGAACCCGCCACCTTGGGTGTATGTGGCTGGCGCCTTAGCCACTTGAGCCACAGGCGCCAAGCCTCAGTAATCACTTTTTAAAAATCAACAGGTAAAGCTCTTTCCTACGGTTGCATGATTCCATAATTCACTTCTTTTTATTACGCAGAACCATTCCATTGTGTAGATACACATCACTTTGTTTATCCATCCCTAGCTGATGGACATTCGCACTGTTTCTAGTTTGGGGCTATTATAAATAATGCTGCTATGATTCATATGCAAGTCTTTTTTTTTTTTTTTTTTTGAAACAGAGCCTCAAGCGGTCCCTCCTGGGTAGAGTGCTGTTGCATCACAGCTCACAGCAACTTCCAACTCCTGAGCTCAGGCTCCTGCCTCTGCCTCCCAAGTAGCTGGGACCACAGGCACCCACCACAACGCCTGGCTATTTTTTTGTTGTTGTTGTTGCAGCCATCATTGTTGTTTGGCGGGCCCAGGCTGGATTTGAACCCACCACCTTAGGTGTATATGGCTGCCGCCTTCGCCACTTGAGCAAGTCTTTGTGTGGACTTATGTTTTTGTTTCCTTTAGTAGATTCCTAAGAGTGGGATCCAAATATACGTTGTCCCCAAGAGACTCATTTTGGATTCAAAGACTCAAACAGATTGAAAGTGAAAGAATGAAAAAAGATATTTCATGCATATAGTAGCCAAAAGATAGCTAGGGTGACTCTGCTAATATCAGACAAAATGAATTTCAAATCAAACATTGTTACAAGAAACAAAGAACATTACTTATTGATAATAAGATAAGCCTATCAAGAAAATATAATAATTTTAAATATATACCAAATATACACAAGGTGTCAAAAAAAGTGTCCATATTTTAAGAGATGCTAACTATTTATTACTTTTTCAAGTCGAATTAAAGTTACCATTACTGTTCAAGTATACCTAGACGTGCAACACACATTCACTGTGCTTGCAATTCGTACACTTTGGGGGAATGATCAATTTTATTTCCAACAAGATCACTTAAAATGTGTGTACTTTTTTCAGCATCCCAGCTATACACAGCAAAAATGGACAGAATTGGCTCGGCACCTATAGCTCAACCGGCTAAGGCGCCAGCCACGTACACCTAAGGTGGCGGGTTCGAATCCCCAGCCTGGACCCG
>NW_003852407.1:27320044-27332674 GCF_000181295.1 Otolemur garnettii
CCAGCTACTTGGGAGGCTGAGGCAGGAAACTCGCTTGAGCCCAGGAGTTAGAGGTTGCTGTGAGCTGTGATGCCATGGCACTCTACCCAGGGGGATAGCTTGAGGCTCCGTCTCAAATAAAAGAAAAAAAAAAACATTATGCTAAGTAAAGCCAGACATTAAAGACCACACATTGTATGATTCCATTTATAAGAGATTTCCAGAAAAGGGAAACCTATAGAGATGAAAACTGGCCCCTGGCTGCCCAGGGATGGCACCAGGTGTCAGGAATGAATACAATAGGAAAAAGAGAACTATGGGGGCTGAAGCAAATATTCTAAAACTAGATTCTAGTAATAGCTGCTCAAATCCATAAATTTACTAAAACTTATTGAATTTATGCTTCCCATGGATATATATTATGGTATTTAAGTTATGCCCTTAATAAGAAAATTGATTTATGTGCTTTGATAGTTTTAGTAAAAGATATGAAGAAAACATGAAGTTTTTCACATTCATATATATAGTAGATGCACAGCACACAGATATTTTTCCGGAATGGGTTAGATACAGCCTTTTTACAAGTAAGGGGCTGGAATGAGTGATGACCTTTTATTCTGTCTTTTCTCTATGCCTGTACATTTCTTTCTCTCAGATTAACTGATTCAGACTTTCAATGACAACAGTAACTCCAAGCATAAAGCAAAATCTTTTAATTCAAAGACTGCACCTTTGCGGTTCCAACTGTTTATGAGCAGCCCCCAAAGCCCATGAGTTCCAGTAATCTGTGATTTATAGAGGAACAAATTTAAATTTCTTAGAGTCTGGCATATGGAAGCCTACTTCTCAGCTAGTGAACTTGGCTCTCCAAAGGAAAACACTTATGTTTGTGTTTTCCAAATGTTTTGCACATAAGCTTCCATTGTTGAATTTTGGCTAATGTCCACAAACATGGAAAAACTATTAGCAAAATCTTTTTTTTTTTTTTTCTGGAGACAGGGGCTCACTCTGCTGCCCAGACTAGAGTATAGCTTGCTACAATCACAGCTTGCTAAAGCCTCGAACTCCTGGGCTCAGGCTATCCTTCTACCTCAGCCTCCCAAGTAGCTGGGACTACAAGTGTGTACCACCATATCTGGCTAATTCTTTTATTTTTTTGTGGAAATGGGGTCTTGCAGTATTGCCCATGCTGGTCTTATATTCCTGGCTTCCAACAGTCCTCAAACCTCAACCTCTCGAAGTGCTGGTATTACAGGCCTGAGCCACTACACCCAGACCGAGGGAAATAATTTTTTAAAATGAATCACTCACCCTTAAGTTGCTGATTATAGTCATTTGCTTGAAGTCTCAAAATAACTTATCGTTAATAATTGTCAAAAATGTATCAATGGACATAGTAGATGTCTTAGATTTCCTAGCCCTCATTCAGATTTTCATATCAGTTTCACAAAGGAAAAGGCCCTTGTTGAAGCTAAAAAAAATGATTTTCCTTCACAATAGTTCTATAAACAGAACCTTAGTGGAGTTGAGTTTCCTGTTTATGGCTGTTAGACCAAGTTACAAAAACACACAACGGAGACTGCTTTGTGGCTTATAGCAAACTCTTTCACTTTCAGCCATAACTCATGTGTGTACATTTCTCCATCAGTGCCATTCAGATTAAATACACATTCCAATACGTAAATGAAGGAATGTATAAAAGAGATGTTGACCTGTCAATATACAAAATCAAGGTCATGTACTTGGTAAATGTGTGTATTTCATCCCTCCTAAGTATAGGGTTTATGCCGAGCTAAACCACACGAGGTTATGTTTTCAAGACAGCCTTCCATCTCCATTTTGTCGTCACCTGTGTCAGATGTCTTAATAAGTAATAACATCTTTAGATTCCATAGATAAGTAAACATTTGAAATTAGGGTACACCACATAATGGACACAATGTAAAGGTATATGGCACACCCCCTGAGTGCAGGACACAGCTACAGCAGGGACCTAATCTAACAAATACAAATGTTGTAACTTAATGGTTTGAACCCTCAGATTAATGTGCAATAAAAAAAGTAAATACAGAAACAAAATTAAGCACAAGGTATGACATATTTCAGTTGTAATTACTTTTCAACAGAACAGACGTGATTGCTGCATTTTTCACTTTATCCTTTACGTTAACGTCTTCACTATCTTTAACTCCACCATCCCTTCATTCAGCAGTACTGGGCACCTCCCCTACTCCAGGCTTTGTGCCAAGCACTGAGCATCCAGCTGTGAGCAGCACAAACGGGATCCCTGAATCACAGGGCTCTCAGACACTAAAAACCTTAATGTCTGAGCAGTAACAAGTCTATAAAATCTATTAAAATAAATCTGAAGTCCAGAGAAACTACAGAGAACATTTTCACACAACCAACAAAATTCAGGCTTTCTAAATATACTGCCTTCTGACACATGCTACTATTCCAATGTCAGCACTGTTGTTATAGATTTCAAAATCAACAAAAAAAAAATCACTACCATAAAACCAGGTTTTATTCTAAGACATATCTTTATTCTTTTTTTTTTTTTTTTTTTGCAAAATTCTTTTGGCCTGAAATTCTAAATCCTGGCTGGCTTCGTAGTTTTATTTTTAGAAAGTTCAAAGAAATAGAACTAAGGGCTATTTTAGGCCCAGCACAGTGGCTTACACATGTAATCCTAACACTCTGAGAGGCTGAGGCAGGTGGATTGCCTCAGCTCAAGAGTTCGAGATCAGCCTAAGCAAGAGTGAGACCCCATCTCTAAAAATAGCTGGGTGTTGTGGCAGGTGCCTATAGTACCAAATACTCAGGAGGCTGAGGCAAAAGGACTGCTTGAGCCTCAGAGTTGGAGGTTGCGGTGAGCTACGATGATGCCATGGAACTCTATCCCGGGTAACAAAGTGAGACTCTGTCTCACAAAAAAAAAAAAGAAAGAAAGAAAGAAAAGAAACATTTCCGTTAACTTTTCTCCATTTCCCATCTTCAGCTACCCACAGGCAGATTCAGGATGGTCAGCTCTCAGATACACCCAAATGGTTACTCCTGAATGCTCTTCCCTTCGCCCATCCGTCTCTCACCACCTCTCACATCTTTTCTGAGAGGCAAATCTGTGCAAGCTGCTGCCAGTACTGGGCTTGAATAAGTGTCTAATATTCCAGCCTCTGGAATTCAGCTTCCCCTTCTCATCTCCAGTATGATTCTCTCACGTCAGCAACTAGTACACTCATATGTGAAAGCAGGCAGCACCATTCAGCAGGGCTTGTCTATTATCACTAATATAAAGGCACACATGATTAGATTACCTTGTTTGCATTCGCTAGGAAACATCCAATTGTCCTTGAGCCCTTATCTAGGAGGTGTGCCGTATACCCCTACATTGTAGCACTTACGTGAGAGCTTACCCAACCCCTTCCTCCCCTTCTTCCCCACTTCTTGAGTTTAATTGTGATTTTTTTCCTCCTGTGGGCTTGTAGTTGTTCATCTACTAGTTTCAAATTAGTATTAAATACATGGGATACTTGCTTTTCCATTCCTGAGATACTTACTAAGGACAATGTTCTGCGACTCCATCCAGGTAAATACAAAAGAGGTGAAGTCCCCATCTTGTGTATGGGTGAATAATATTCCATGGTATACATACACCACCGTTTATTAATCCATCTGATAGGCACTTGTTTCCACATCTTTGTGATTGTGAATTGAGCTGCTATAAACATTTCAAGTGCAAATGTCCTTATGATAAAAAGATTTTTTTTTTCTCCTGGGTAGACACCTAGTAATGGGATTGTGGGATCAAATGGAAGGTCTACATTTAGCTCTTTGAAGATTCTTTCCCAGAAGGCTGCACTAGCAATCCCACAGCAGGGCTTTTGTTTACCTCCTATTTTGATGGAGAATAAGGCATAATAGCAGACAGCATTCTCTTTCTGCAGGCTACCCCTGGCCTGGAGAAGCAGTCTGCTCAGTGACTTCAGAAAATCACTTCCTACTCCGTCTAGGACTAGCAGCCTGTGTTTAATGACCTGCACTGGAAACTCAATTACAACAGGAAACACGTTTTTTCTGGGCCTCCTGAACAATAGCGTCAACCTATGAACACACAATACAAATACCAATTGAATAGGGTCAACCTTCCCTGGGCAAATCTGGGGGAGAGGAGCCAGTTAAAGACCTGTTTGATACCTTCCTTCAACTCTTCCCATAATTAGAACAGTTCACTGTCACAGACCAGCCACGACACACAGTGGGTTTACTTCCTTGTGGCCGGGGGTGCAAGGAGACAGAAGAAAATTATCAGTAGGAATTATAGATTATTAGTAGAGAGAAATAACAGACATAGACAAAGGGATAGTTTTAAGAGCAGCAGGGCTCAGGAGGCGGCACACACTTTTTCCTGAGGTTTCCACTATGCCGCCCCGAGTATCAGGCTGGCTCTGTATTTATTTTATACATCAGTGCTACAGTCATTAATTTTACGAGAGTAAGGCAAACAATCCCGCCAAGGTTCTTGCTGCACTTGCATTTCTACTAACTAGACTAACCGTACACTTGATTACGTTAATTGCAAGGATTTACTTGTTTCTTACTGCTTCAAAGTATAATGGTCTTAATGTAAACAGAGTCCTGATAAGGAAGCCAATCAGAGGCTGATTCAAGGACCAAATCCTAGCTGACCCACAGTTACACACCACAGATGTGATGTTTTAATATTCTGACAGCCCTGTGTCTAAACAGATAGACTCCGCTGGCCTAATCAAGGTGACAGAAGAAAAGGATCTTTCTTCTCCTTATCTGGTCTGGGGCAAGTCTTCCTGAGTTGGACAAAGTTTAAAGAATTTCCATCTTTAACTTTTATAAACCATTTCCTCAGAGCACACAGCCTTGCCTTGGCAGAAAGCAGCTTCAAACTCTTCTGCCAGTTGCTGCGCAGTAGCTAGGGGGTGGGGGGGTGAGGCGTGGTGATACAGCACACCACCAGGCTGCAGAAATACTAAAGTGACAGGATCTCACACTTTCTGCTCAGCGCCAGGAAAATCGACCCAAATCGAAGTCCCCATAACTCTCTCTCTTTGCCTAGACTTTATTCCCTATTCCTAATAACATTTTTAATCTACTAACAATTAATGGTTGAGTAGTAATTTTAAACTTATAAAATCATTATTACTAGCAACATAAGCACATCCAGATATGACTCTTCCCTTGGGTCTTTCCACACGCACCCTTCAGTTCACTCCAAAGTTGGGTGTGCCAGGCAATGCAGTGAGGTACAAGAAGGAAATATTAAAGTTTTGGTTTCTCCTTATTTTACTTAAAAATGAATATTCCATTCTGTTAATATTTAATGCATAAATTGATGTATGGTCTTCACCTAGACCTCAAATCAGCTGGTCACAAGTTTCTTGTGGTCCTGAGTGTCTGTCCTGGGAAGGTGCTACCAGGTTATCAACTCACTATAATACACAGCAATTTACATGTACCAGGCTAAGCGGACATGTGGATTCTCTGCTCCTAAATAGCAGAAAAGTTACAACCCAGTTAACACGCTATATTGAATGGGAAAGGACTATGAAATTCTTTTTCTTTTCTTTTCTTTTTGTGGGTTTTGTTTTTGAGACAGTCTCATTCTTTCACCCTGACCAGAGTATGGGACATCATCATAGTTCATCGCAACCTCAAATTACTGAGCTCAAACAATCGTCCTGCCTCAGCTGCCCAAGCAGTTGAGACTACATGGGTACCAACATGCTTGGCTAATTTTTTCTATTTTCAACAGATATGGGATTTCATTCTTGCTCAGGCTGGTCTTGAACTCCTAAACACGAGTGGTCCTCTCGCACCTTGGCCTCCCACAGTGCTAGCATTTAAGGCATGAGCCACCCTGCCCAGCTACATGAAATTCTTTTGACCACATAGGGCAATCTATTATTTCATGACAAAATACTTTAAAAATCTATTAAATTTGAAGATAACTTACATTTTTTTTTTCCCACAAAGATTCCAAGTTTGCTGACTTTTGCCAGGATGACAAGCAGCTGTCAGTAATATACTACCCAATAGGAACTTACAGAACAATAAAGGCACTTGCTCTGTCCTATCAAAGTAAAGGTGTTGGCTCGGCACCTGTGGCTCAAGTGGCTGAGGCGCCAGCCACATACACTTAAGGTGGCAGGTTGGAATCTAACCTGGGCCCACCGAACAACAATGACAGCTGCAACAACAACAACAAAATAGCCAGGCGTTGGGGTGGGCGCCTGTGGTCCCAGCTACTTGGGAGGCAGAGGAGGAGACTCACTTAAGCCCAGGAGTTGGAGGTTGCTGTGAGTAAAATCAATACTGAAAAAGAGCATCCTGAAAAACACCTTTAGAAATGTTTCCATCTTTTGTTGCTGAAAAGATGAAAAATATGCAACTGTAAAATACCTCATATTTGCACATTTTAAAAACATAGAAACTAAATTTTCTAACACATTTTAATATCTTCCAAAAGACTTAAAATGAGTATTGAATCCACTGGGGGGGGGGGTTGTTTGTTTTGTTTTGTTTTTGAGACATAGTCTCACTTCACTGCCCTGGGTAGAGCACCATGGAGTCATAGCTCACAACTTTAAACTCTTGGGTTCAAGAGATCCTCATGGCTCAGCCTCCTGGCTATGGACTGCAGGCACCTGCCTCAACACCTGGCTAATTTTTCTATTTTCTTTTTCTTCTTCTTCTTTTTTTTTTTAGTAGCAACGGGATCTTGCTTTTGTTTAGGCTGGTCTCAAACTCCTGAGCTCAAGCAATCCACCCACCTCTGACTTCCAGAGTGCTAGAATTACAGGCATGAGCCACTGAGCCTGGCCTGAATCTATTGTTTAAAACATTGAAATATAACACCTTCCTAAGAGGAAGCGATGACTACAACTCGAAGAGTTGAACAATTACTGGCCAAGTTTCTACTTCTAAAAGTTTTAGAATAATTGAAGAACAGAACAGAGATATGAGTACTATGATTTAGTGAACTCAGCATAGATCTGGACAGTCACCCGGATCCCCACACTTAGAAGTGCCCTCATTAGTTTAACGTTCTGCTGGAACCATCCTAAAATTTTAATAAATTTTGAACAAGATCTCTGCATTTCCATTTTGCACTGTACTCCAGCTGGTCTAGAACTCAGTAGTCAAATCATTGTTTCATTTCAACCTACATATTTTTGAGGTATCTTTTCAGCCATGGCAACCACTAAAATCAAGTATTAATATAAAATCAACTTTGATCACTGTATCGTAAGTGCTAAACTTGCCCAAAATAATTTTACATTTGTATATGGTATATTTATAAAGAGTTATACACAATCACAAAAGAGAGAAAGCAAAATTATTTGGGAGCTGGTAAAGAGAATTAAAAGTATTTTCATCAATGTTATTTTTTAAATTTCTTTCTGCGTGTTTTATAATATGCATGCGCGTAATTCATAAGTAAATAAGCCTCTATAGTACTACATGTCCCACAACGTGTCATTTATGGAAGTGCAGGATCAAAAGAGTTTCTAAAACACAACCTAGACACCCAGTGATATTCTTGCATTTTTGGAGCCCAAACTTCAAAATTACTCCCTCTTGTGGCAACACTCCCTATTCCTCCGCAGTACTTTCCAGAAGAGGGAGGCAGTCAGGGCTTAGCGTAGGGCATCTAAAGTCAGGACTGGATTCCCATTCTGCAGCCCCACCTTAGGAAGCAGGCACGTTTCTTAACCTCCGCCCGACTCGTGCGGTCGCAGCGCAGCGCCAGTGTAAGCGCCCTGCCGGCCGCAGAGTGTTGCTGGAGCAGCAGAGGCGGTGAGACTCATTCTCACAAAGCCATTTCTATCTCGGTCCACTTAAGGTCCTAGGCGCCCCAACCACTGGATGAATGGTGGGACTTAAGTCAGTAGGTTGGAGTGAATCCTTTTGGTGACATCGGAGTGATACCGCTATTAAAACTTCAAAATTCTCTCTTAAAATAAACCACAGAAAGTAACTGCTACTGACTTCTCCGAATAACGTTGGGAAGGTGAAGGGCCTGGCAGGAGCGACCCTGAAGCCTGGGCGGGATTCCTGACTTAGCCTGGATGACCGGGGGATGGAGGCGGGCAGGGCCGACAGCCGCACGCATCCCGGGACCGCAGCTTCGCACTTTCTGCTCTGCGTGCCCGGGCCTGACTCAGCCTCCGTTCAGCTCGCGTGCTGCGCCGGTGCCCGCCTCGGGCGGCGCGGTGCCAGGGCGACGCTCTGTCCCCGGGGTCGCTCGCGGGATCGCTGGCCGGCGCGGGCGGGGGCGGCCTGTAGCGCGCGCGTGGGAAAAGGGCCCAGGTGGACCAGGGTGGCAGATCCGCGCGGGGAGTCGGTGTCCCCCACCCCCGCTCTCTCCGAGGACATACCTGGATGGTGTGACCTCTGCCCGGGGCTGTGGGGCCCCCCACCAACTTGCAGTAGAGCTCCGGCCGGGGCCGCCCGCCGGGCCCGCGCTCCCCGCAGGTGGCGGTGGCCCAGATCCTCGCCGCCTGGGCCAGGTTGAAGTAGGGCGGGTGCAGGCTGAACCCGGCTGGGGGCTCCGGGTCCCTAGCGGCCGCGCACCCGTGGGGCAGCAGCAGCAGCAACAGCAGCAGAGGCGGCGGCAGCGGCGGCGAAATCAGAGGCAGGACAGGCCGCGATGCCCTGCCCCGAGCGCGCGCTGCCGCTGCCATCCCGCGGTGCAGGGTCCTCCCGCGCCGGCCGCCCGCGGAGGGGCTCGGTGGCACCGTGATCCCGGCGGCCGGCAGCCGCTCCAGGCCCGCGTGCAGCAGACCTGCAGCGCCCGGAGAGAGCGCAGCCCTGAGGTGTGGGCGGCGCTGGAGCCGCGCCCCCGGCTCCACGCGCCGGGAGCCCGCGGCGTAGGGGTGGCTTCTTTGCTCTGGAACCTGCTGCGGCGGCAGCGGGCACCGGCCGGATCAGGAACTGACAGCTCCCAGCCTCGAGCCAGCAGGCGTTGTCTCTGCGGGCGCGCTGCAAACTTCTAGGGCAGGGAAAGGAGATAGGCGTTCCCGGGCTCCCACCCAGGCCGCCGGGCAGAAATCAGATCGTCCTCCTCTCCAGATGTTCGGGGTCTCAGACCAAAGCCAGAAAAGCCAGCTCCTGATGTAAGGGGAGATAGCAAAGGAAACCGCCACTACCTGCTCTGGTTACACCCAAGACGTGGCTTCCCCAGCGTTAGCCGGTCGTTGTGCACCTATGATCTCGGTGGCCATATACTGAGCCAGGGAACTGGGAGTGGAGAAACATTGAAAAGACAGCCAAGGGTGCAAGTTACGGTTTGCCAACCGGGAAAGGTACCTTGGAGGAAATCCTTTCCTTGCCTAGTCTGCTAAATTTTACAGATTAGCTAAAGAAGGATACTCCGCCATACTGGCCTCAGGACAGAGGAGGACAAGGCTGAGGCTAGGGGGTGAACACCTCGCCAAAACAGATCCCACATAAACCCTCTAAGGGCCAGTGGTTCTCTTCCTTCCTAATACCGAGGCCCTTTAATACAGTTCCTGTGGGTGGCAACCCACAGGTTGAGAACCGCTGCAAGCAATTAGAGGAGTGCAATATTTATACTATAAAAACTGCAAAACGTCTTTGAAAGAAATTTGGAAAGACCTAAATAAACAGAAAGACATCTCATGTTCGTGGAGAGACAATATTGTGAAGATGGCACTATTCCCCAAAGCAATCTACAGATTCAACACCTGAAAATCTCAAAATCTCAGCTTACTTTTTATTTATTTATTTATTCATTTATTTATTTTTGCAGAAATTGGAAAGCTGATCCTAAAACTCATGTGGAAATGCAAGGGACCCAGTATAGACAAAACAATTCAGAGAACTCACGTTTCCTGACTTCAAAACTTAACACAAAACAATTGTAGTCAAGACAGTGTGGTACTGGCATAAAAATAAATATATAGAACAATGAAATAAAATTGACAGCCCAGATATCAAAAGCACAAACAATAACAGAAAAATACAAATTGAACCCCATTGAATTTTAAAACTTTTATGCTTTAAAAGGCACCCTCAAGACTGGGCACAGTGGCTCATGCCTATAATCCTAGCACTCTGGGAGACCCAGGTGGCTGGATAGCTTGAGATCATGAGTTTGAGACCAAGTTGAGCAAAAACGAGACCTCATCTCTACTAAAAATAGAAAAACTGAGGCAGGAGGATCGCTTGAGCCCAAGAGTTGGAGGCTGCTGTGAGCTATAATGCCACCGCACTCTACCCAGGGCGACAGCTTAAGACTCTGTCTCAAAAAAAATTTTTTTTTAAAAAGGCACCCTCAAGAAAGTGAAAGACAACCCCCCAAAATGGAAGAAAATATTTGCAAATCATGAGTCTGACAATTAAGTGCACAAACTCGCCACTGTGAGCTTACACTGGCAGCACTGTACAAACAACTCAGGCAGGTTTCATACCCTTGGTATATCAGTGTCTCACAGTTGTGTTCCTGTCAATGTGTGGTGTGTCTTGCTGAATGACATTCGTTGTTTTTGTTGTGTGTTTTTGTGTGCCATACTATGTTAGCTCTGATGGTCATTTCAGAAAAAGAGTTCCAAAATTGCTTTGAAGTGTAGACTAGGCAATGTCATCGGTGCACAGCTTCCCAAGGGGGGTACTTCAAAGGTGACGACTGCAGTGATCTGACCATGAAAATACGCTCCTATGCTCAACACCATTAGTCATCAAGGAAATGCAAACCAAAACCACAATGAGATAATGCTTTCACCCAGTAAGATAGCTATAGTCAAAAAGACAGAAAATAACAAGTATTGTTGAGGCCGTGAAAAAATTGGAAACTTCACGCATTGCTGGTAGGAATGTAAAATGGTGCAGACACGGGGGCATTTCTTCAAAAAGTTAAATATAATGTTATTATCTGACCCAGCGATTCCACACATATCCACACAAAATCCTTGCATGTGAATGTTCTTAACAGCATTATTCATAATAGTCAAAAAGTAAAAACAACCCAATGCTCACCAGCTGATGAATGGATAAATAAAATGTGGTATTTACATGCCATGGAATATCAGTCACCCATGTAAAGGAATGGAGTTCTGGCCCACGCTTACAACACGGATGAAACATTATATCATGGGAAGGAAACGAGACACAAAAGACCGTATATTGTATAGGGACTGACTGACACTGGATATGGGATTTCCTTTTGGATGGATACAAATGTCCTGAAATTAGATAGTGGGGATGGTTGTACAACTCTGTGAATACACTGAAAACCACCAAATTGTGCACTTTATGAAGTTATGATATGTAAATTGTATCTTAATAAAATTGTTATTAATTAGCTGGGCCCAGTGGCATACCCATGCCTGTAGTCCCAGCTACTCGGGTGACTGAGGCAGAAAGATGGCTTGAGCCTGGGAGTTTGAGGTTGCAGTGAGCTACGATGATGTTACGGCACTCTAGCCAGGGTGACAGAGGGAGACCTTGTCTCCAAAATAAATAAATAAATAATTATTAAAAATGTTTACAGAACTGAAATATATCTGAAATATGAAAATGTATTTGAATTTGTACGTGTGGAAGACTTAAAAGAGATTTTTTTAAGTTATACAATAGGATTTTCAAGTGGAAAGATGGGATGATGAAAAGGAGTTTTTTTGTTTAATTTTCTCTTCTTTCTGCTTGTCTACATCTTTTAACCTTTCCGGTAATGAATGTAGATTGCTTTCATCAGAATAAGAAATTTCAAAATACTCTGATAAGTCAGCAGGATGAGTGCCCAGCGCTGCCTAGAATAGTCCTGTCCAGGTGACACATCCTCCCTAGACTGATGAAAGAAGATGGAGAAAAAGTAAGAAATATTTTGCATACTTTTAAAAGTCCTTTCAGACACAAGGGTTTTTTGAAAGAAAACATTCAACAAATGGCTAAGATTCCAAAACTATTTTACTCCTATGCAAAAGTGAAAGCAAAGGCTAAATTTTAAAAGCGGCTCTCTGCCCAGGCCAGTCACTCTCCACACTGCCAGACCATGTCACTGAGATGTCCTGATGACAAAGCCTCAGCAGCCCCTACAACCATCCCTGGATTCAAATCAAGGTTCTCTTCCTCACAGCACTTCACGTTTTGCTATAAAAGGCAACAGTTAACAGCATGACATACAAATGTATTATATTGCACAATGACAGTATTTCTCTTTGATACATTTTATTACATTCCCTAATCAGAGGAGAAGTAATACCACTGACTTCATGTTGTCATTGCGTGTTAAAAATAACTTTGTGATGTCGAAGTACAGTACCTGTGTTTGCCCACTGAGAACAGCTTTAAAGGTGATAAAATAAAATCTACGTATCTAAAGTAAATATTTGCTTGTAAAGTTATGTCTCTAAAGATTACATATCTAAAACAAACATCCAGGGAACACTTACCCTCAGTGAACCTCGATACCAAAGATATAAAGATGAATAATAAGAATAACGATGTTTTGGTGCAGTGATGGTACAGTTGCCATAAGAGGATCTTAGGTGTGTAGTTAAGAGCTTCAAAGATCATTAATTAAATTATTTTCAAAAGAGGTTCAAAGCACAGTAAGTACATTCTTTTCTGTACTTTTTTTTTTTTTTTTTTTTT
>NW_003852407.1:27334213-27338342 GCF_000181295.1 Otolemur garnettii
GCCTGTGGCCCCAGCTACTTGGGAGGCTGAGGCAGGAGAGTCACTTGAGCCCTGGAGTTGGAGGTTGCTGTGAGCTGTGATGCCACAACACTCTACCCAGGGGGACAGCTTGAGTCTCTGTCTCAAAATAAATAAATAAATAAATAAAAATTGAAATAAGCTGGATCCAGGACTTCTGACTCCCAGCTTATGGTCCTAGAAAGACTCGGAGAGGACAGAAGGAGAAAAGCTCCTGGGTGAGGCTCATCTGCAGCGTGAAACCTACAGACATGTCCTAAGCACAGGAGGAGCTATTGGTTTACTTCACCCTAGAGTGGTGGGTAGGACAGACATGCATGGTTGGACATAAACAAACCCAAACTAACACAAGTGAATTCAGGGTTTGGCTGGTCTCCCAATACTTCACAAGCAATTCATGCATAGCTATGTCATTCAGATCTTAAGATGGAAATACAGCCTGCCATGCCATTGAGAACAAGAACCCAGATGCAAGAGTGATAAAGTAAGGGTTCTGCAAGGGCATAATCAACTCAGTAATGTCCCTTTGAGATAGTGATGAGCCTCACGTTATACGCATGGCTGTTGGTTCTGTTAGTCAAAGCATAGGTTTTCTACCCCCTCTCCAATATGGCAGCTTTCTCCTTCTCTCCTCCAAAGTCTTCCTAGAAATATGAGCTGGGATCAGAAACACTAGGTGTTACTTATTAATAACATTCTTCTTTAAATCGTGTTGTTAAACTATAACTTGCCAGGGGCTTGGGCTCACTTAATAATCAGGTTGCATAAATTGTCCTGTTGGATCATCACTTCACCAAAAAAAACAGAAACAGGGACATCGTTCTAGGCCAACAGCAGAATATAGATCATCAACAGCAACAAAAAGAATATAAGCAAAACAGAAAAGCTAACGGCAATTCTACTTACTGTAACACCACACATCTGGGCTTGAAAACCTCGGCCTTGAAAACCAGAAGGGACTAGACAATCAACAAAGTTCTGCTGCCCAACTGGTTAGCTTCAAACCCTAAGATGAAAAGCATTTTTTGAAACCAGACTCTGCTGTCATCAAGAAAAAAAAACCTTTTATTACTTTTCTACCATGACCTCCTGCTTTGAAAGAGTTTCATCAACTGTATTTCTTAACAAGTATTTTCCATGTTATTAAAGATCTACATAACTAAAAACGCAGGCTTTTGATTAGCACAAAACAATCAGTGTGACCACAATGAACTAAAATCATTCCAGTTCAACGTGAAGAGAGTGAGCTTGCACTAGTCTGTGTTGTCAGACTCTAAATAAAGGCAGGGTTTCTGTTAGTCACTTGGAAAACAGAATTGCCCCTAGATCCCTGGGCATCAGGAAACACAAATCTAACACTACCCACTTTTGTTTATCAATAAGGAAGTCAAGGCTAAGGGTCTTGCTCAATTTCTCACTACCAGGCAAAGGAATCCAAAATCCAGCCGTGTGCCTGTCTCAGATTACAGTTCACCTTCCCCTGCTCCCTGTTCCAAGTCCTCGGATCTAAGAGCTTCTTGGAAAGTGGTGAGATTTGCATGGCACATGGCCTGCGTCTAGTTCACCTTCTGAGCTCAGAATCTCCAGTGTTAACCAAACCAGAGGGGAACGCTCAGCCTGATTGTATCCAGTGTTTTTGCTCAATAAAGCAGATTTCAGCTTTGGTTGGAACTTGACAGTGGTGCCTCCCATTAGGGCACTCCCTGGTAGTTAGTTCTGCCAAAGACCCTGTAAAGAACTCACATTCCAATGGCATGAATTTCCTCTCCAGCTCTTGCTTCACACTGTCCAGTGTGGCCTTTATGTGAAATATGCAGTTGGGCAGAGCAGGTAATTCTATACGTTTGTTATTAAGGAGGCTTCCTTTTTTCCACCCTAAGTGTGTGTTACTACAAGCAGTAGTTTCAGGATAAAAGAAAATCTACACCTAAGTAATGTTACCTTTTTCATCACAATGACATTTTTTTCCTATTAGCCCAGGGGTAGCCTGCAAGGTATGTGGGTAAAAGCCATTATTCTCATTTTATGGATGAGCAAAAATAACATAGTGAGTAATTAAGTCATTTTACTCAGGCTTAGTGGAGACTTCAGATAGGGAGCCTTCCTTCTCTTCACATGAAGTTATTATAGTAATTAATCTGGCAGAGATTTTGAGTGAAAATTAGAAAGCAGCCTATAAAATATCCTTTTGCATCATTTTCGCATTTCCCCCTTCGGGGTCACCCTAAGATTAATAATTTGAACCCCATTGAATAAGCTCTATGCCTACAAGAGGTAGCACTACAAGCAGGATGAAAATATGTCACCACTTAGTGTCAACTACTTGCCACTTGCTTCTGTGTCCAAAGTACACCACTTCAGAGGCCTGTGTTTTGGTAAGAACTTGCCCAACAGGCTCAGTGAAGGGCTATTTATTTATTTATTTTTATTGGCAGGCCCAGGCTGGCTTCGAACCCGCCATCTCTGGTGTATGTGGCTGGCGCCCTAGCCGCTGAGCTGCAGGCACTGAGCCTCAGGCAAAGGCTATTTAACAATATAAGCTAGAGACATTTTGTGGACAGGGGCTGGGTCAAGGATGTTTTCCTGTGTCTCCTTTCAGATCTCCATAGAAGTGCCTTATATAGAGTAGCAAGTTGGTAATTATTTGTCAAAATTCAAATTGAATTAATTTCATTCAAGCCCTAGAGCAATGTTTTTCTACCTTTTTTTTTTAATGTCACGGCACACTTCAACTCCTAAATTTCCACGGCACACTTAAAGAATGTTGATCAAAAACAAAAGGGTAAAAGAAGAATATACTTACTGTGCTTTGAACTTCTTTAGAAAACAATTTAATTAAGGATTACTTAAAATTTCTCGAGGCACACCTAAGCTCCTTTCACAGCACACCAGCTGAAGATCACTGCTGTAGAGTATAGAGCTAACAGATCATTCTGTAGACCACATAATCATTGAAATCTCTTAACACCTAATGCTCTTTAACAACCCTGGTAATAGTGAGGCGTTCATAGAATAAATGAAAGTCCTTATTTAACACTTCCTCCTCCTCCATCCTGACAGGATCTCTCTCCCTTACTCAAGCTAAAGTGCAGTGGCATCATCATAGCTCAGTGCAGCCTCCAACTCCTTGGCTCAACCAAGGAGCCTCCCAAGCAAAGGGGACTATAAATGTACACCACCACACCTGGCTAATTTTTATTTTTTTAGTAGAGATGAGATCTCATGATTACAGAAGCTGGTCTCAAACTTCTGGGTTCAAGCGATCCTCCCAAAGTGCTAGGACTACAGGTGTGAGCCACTGCACACAACTACACTTAACTTCTTAAGAAGGCAATATATTTTTCTTTTTTTTTTTTTTTCAGTTTTTAGGCCGGGGCTGTGTTTGAACCCGCCACCTCTGGCATATGGGGCTGGCGCCTACTCCTTTGAGCCACAGGCGCTGCCCTAAGAAGGCAATATAAATCCAACTTGCTGGCGATGGTGCTAGAGAGGATGGAGTGAGTGCTGGACAATCAGGATTTGATTCTGTTGCTGGGGGACGGAGCTTATCTCTGAAGTCGATTTCTTGAAAAGGGCACCTGGGGTTGTTTGTATATGCTTTTTCTTTTTTTCACTGGACATGGCCCTGTAGCAGGTGCTGTTCTCCCTAACTGCTTGGTTAACCTCTGTAAACTGCTCTGTGTTAGGATCCTGCTCCCCAAGCTTAGCAAAACCTGCTTTAGTGAGACAATGCTTCAGCTAATTCTTTTGTCGTAAACACTGTAAACTTTCATGACTCTGGATCTTCCAAATCTTCATGTTCTTGTGTTTCCATCAGCTACATAAAGCTGCTATGCCAAGGAACTGCTACTCTACAGGTCTGTTTACATGCACAGAAGAAACTAGTTCTGGATTATTAATTTAATTATTATTTTTAAAAAATTAAACCATAGCTGTGTACATTAATGCAATCACAGAGTACAGTGTGGTGTTTTCATATACAATTTAAAATACTGTCATCAAACTGGTAAATGTAGCCTTTGTGTCATTTTCTTAGTTATTAAGACATTCATACTCTGCTTTTAGAAAGATTCACTTGTACCCTTGTAAGATAAACCATAGAGGTGACCCC
>NW_003852407.1:27339817-27341300 GCF_000181295.1 Otolemur garnettii
GCCTTAGCCACTTGAGCCATAGGCACCAAGCCTTCTTCTAGTATTTTTATAGTTTCATGTCTTAAGTTTAAATCTTTAATCCAGTGAGAATCTATCTTAGTTAATGGTAAAAGGTGTGGGTCTAGTTTCTGTCTTCTTAATTTAATTACTGAACTATAAATTATCCTTATGGGAAGCCTTGGGGGACCACGGGTAAGTACAGAATGCCATAAATCAGGTTGCCCTTAAATCGAGTTGTCCATAATCCAGGGACTATATTTATGTTCTCCAACCCCATGGCAGCTACTTGTAATACAAGAAAAATGTACCTTTCGCACCAGTTTGAGAGCTATTTTGGAGCTTCTAGCAGAGGAGCACAGCTACCATTATACCTTTGACAAAATAACAGTCCTTCTTTATCCAGGGAAGTCATTCTCTTCCAATGAGCATGCAGCTTTGGGAAGGACACAAGTGGAGGGGGAAGGGAGGAAGGGGACACCTACCTCATCAGCTAGATCAGTTGAATCAACTGTGGCCCTCAATGGGGTGACAGGTGTCACAGCCAGATCGCCCTCACACCCATTCCATACCACTATGTATAGTGATAATGACTCAGTAGGTGTTCAGCACGCGTTTATGGACCAATCCATTGGCTTGGTTAGTCTAATCTGGTGAGTTTAGATAGCCCCACAAACCATTAGAAACATCCCCTGAACACTGGTGGTGCTATCTTACAAAACTCTGAAACATTAGCAGTTTTCTAGGTTACCTTATTCAGAAAAACAGAATCTGTCTTTATGCGACCTTTACATTTTTTCTGTTAAGTATGATAGACTATGAGATTGTTTGCCCCCGTGAATGGTGCCACTGAGAGTCATGTCCTCTCATACTGAGTGGTGAAGGATCTGAGGCAGATAGAGACCAAGTGGCTTGCCTAACCTCACCCAGGAAGGAACAATCCAAACAGGTGTGAGTCTGCGCGTGGAATTATGACTTACTTTGGCAAATGGGACTGATATGCATGATGCAAACAGGCTTGATAAGCTCTTCTCCTCTTCGAACTCTTTCTTTTAGAACTCAGATTCTACGCTGTAAGGAAGTTTAACTACTGCTAAAGAAAGGTGTGTGGAAAGGATGTCGTGGAACACGCGAGACTACACAGGATGTGGCAGAGTAAAGCCATCTTAGATGTTATAGGCCCATGCGACCCTCCCATGATGAGAGACGCAGCCCAGATTGCTAAATCATGCACCAGGGAATACTTACTGTTTTAAGCTACTAATTTTGAAGATGGTCTGTTATGCAACAATAGGCAACCAAACACTTGTCTCTTCTTCCTAATCACCAACATGGACTGATAAATGTCACCTATTTGTGGGTTCCGTTTTTAAGTGCATTAATGCGTTAGAAGGGAAATACAGATTTTCTGATTTGGGTGAAGAAGATTTTACTTCTAGGTGTTTCTGGGAAATTGAGATTTTAGAATTTCACCTTTTTTTTTTTT
>NW_003852407.1:27341846-27355613 GCF_000181295.1 Otolemur garnettii
GATTCAATCTATGCAAATCTATAAGTCACATATTCTTTTTGTGAGTAGAAGAGCCTTAGGTTTTCTCTGAAAGTGGATTCTGACCATTTGCGAATCTTCCTTTCAAGCATAGCCTTGGCTCCATTTCTTCCCCTTAGATATGAGTTACTATTTTATACTTTCTCTTTTCATTCTTCACTTACCTTTTACAGGTTGGTTCTTGAAAGAAGTATTTTTCCCTTTTGTCTAAATTGGGAAAAGTGTCGTTTGCCTTGAATCAAGAAATTTCTTTAACCATTTCATCAAGCACTGGGCTTAGCAAAAAGAATAAAAACTTGAAAGAAAAAGGAACAAAAGTTGATTTTTTAGCTGTTGAGATGGTTTCAAAGTGGCCTTGCCTTTTTAAAATAAGCACTACTCAAAATAGTAGTGCTGGTAGTAGTAGGGCAGTCTATCACTACTGCCAGTCCAAAAACTGTTGCTGTGATGAGAAAAGCACAAAAATTGAGAGTATTTATAAACTTTTCTAACGATTTAATATCGCCATGACATCCAACTATATGGTCATTTTTCTCATAGTCCAATTATATTGTTTATTACAAAATATCAGAGGCATGCATAGCTCAGTGGTTAGGACGCCGTGCACATGCTTCGGGGCTGGTAGGTTCGAATCCTTTTGGGGCCTGCTAAAGGGAAAAAAGAAAAAAAATTGGTCAACAATGGATTGTTTTTTTAATTTATTTTTTAATTAATTATTTTTATTAAATCATAACTTTGTACATTGATGCATTTATGGGGTTCAGGGTACTGCTTCGATATACAATATGAGATGTTTACATTGAGCTAAGTAACACATCCATCACAATTGTACTCATTTCTTAATAGTTTTGGAATGTACCATTGCATCATGCGATTGTAATTTATTTTACTGGTCTTTCTTCACAGATAGTTAAAGGAGCACTAGTCTAAAATGACCTTTCTAAATGACCTTCCAGCCTCAGGATTAAGCCAGTATGGAACCCAGAAAGGACACTCAAAAAATATTTGCTGATTATTTATTATTACTTAATGGATAGTTCTAATCTTATGGTGCTTAATATTATATTAAGCCTTTATCAATCACTCAACTGTATATGCAACAAATATAAAAGATCAGTTTTGCAACCTTTTAAAAAATGGCAAGAAATAACCTGCCTAATTCCCTGGGCTCAGGGTGAGTAATTGTACCTAGGTTTAAACAACTCAAAAGAAATGACAGCTATGCTAAGGTTAAAATTAGTTTCACTAACTCCATAATAGCACCTACTGATTTAGCTGCCTCTGCACAGAGACATGGATGTAAGTTCGTTTTAATAACGTGAACTCACTGTATGGATTAAATCCATGACTCATCCATTATGAAGAATAAATGCATCATGGGGTTATCTCAGGTGAATGTGGTTCCTGAGCCATGCTCCTTGTGGAGCAGGACTTCAAAATTGCTCTTCATCTTACTGGACCTTTGCTAACTCAGGTGTTAGGCCAAGGAGGCCTGAATGCATAGCACGTAAACTCTTAGGCCTCTTCCTCCCGCAGAGCCCATCAGCCTTAGGGCAGTCTTCCTCCTGCTTTTGCTCTGACATGTGGGGAGTCCCAGTGTTTGGATTATTACTTCCTTCCCGTGTGAGGGTAGGCAAGTCACTTGGTCTCTATACCCCTCAGATCCTTCACCTGAAATGAAAAATGGAGTTAAGGAGGTCGCAATAGTTAAATGCCATAATGGGAAAGAGTCTCTGCAGGACTAGACCTGTGCGTGTTCATTATCATTTTCCCTTCACCTGGCCCTTGCTCCCTTGACCAAACCATCACCAGGCGTGATTGAAGTGATTTTGCAACTGGTGTGCCTTGAAAATTTTTAAAGATCATGACTTAAGTTATTTTCAAACAAAGTTCAAAGTACAGTAAATATATTCTTTTTTTTTTTACTTTTTTTTGATCAACATAATTTAAGTGTGCTGTTGATGTTTAACCATAGGTTCAAGTGTGCTGTGAGATTAAAAAAAGGTTGTAAAACACCTTTTTTTAATACACTATACGTTATGGTATAGTAGTTAAGCCCACAGGCATAGAGTGACAAATCTGTGAGTTCAAGTCTCACGTTCTCCATCTCATAGCTAATGTGAACTTACGTCTTAAATTAACTTATTTAACCTCTTTAAGTATCAAAAGTGGATAAATGGATAAAGAAAAAATACACGGGTGCACACACACATGCTGAAATATTATTTAGCCGTTAAACAGAGATCGTGCCATTAGCAACAACATGAATGAACCTGGAGGATATTATGTCAAGTGAAATAATCCGGACACAGAATCACAAATACTGTATAATTTCACATATACACAGATCCTAAGAAGAAGCTGAACTCATAGAAACAGAGAGAAAAATGGTGATTGTCAGGAGCAGGAGTCTGGGTGTGGAATGGAAAATTGTTGGTCAAAGGATATAAAGTTTCAGTCATAAGATGAACAAGTTCTCCAGCTCTCAGGTCCAGCATGGATGCTGATGGACGCCTGGATTAATTTGACTTTGGTAATCAACACTCAATGTACAAGTATGGATATATCAAATAATCATGTTATACACCTTAAGTATATTCAAGTATTTATTTGGCAATTAGAAATTTTTTAAAGTCTCAGTTTCTTTACGTGAAAAATTTTACCTATGGCATCAGATTCGTAAACATTGAAGGAAGTAATAATTATAAAGGGCCTGATGCGAGGCTAACACACGCTACACCCACAGTTAAAGCTAGCTAGTGTTATTTTTATGTTCAGTTCTGGACACAGGTCCTGACCCATTATGTCTGAATTTCTATCCAAGAGTCTGCCCAGGGTCCCAATTTCTCAGAACCTAGAAGTTTTCTTTGCTCTGGCCGTTTTGCTCCCATCCCTGGTGACTGGATTTCTGCTCCCACCTGCCGGCCTCCTTTATGAGAGGTAGCCCCCTACTGCTCACAGCCATAGCTCTCGGGTATTAGAGGGCTTTTGAGGGGTCCTGTGGCGACTCTGACTTGTACCTTGGCCACCACCCACTACCATCTGCCCCAGAGGCCCTGGGACACAGCACCAGCCTCTGGGCTTCTTCACCCTCCATTCAGAGCCCCCTGGATCCCTAACGCATAGTGAGCCTGACTCACCCCAGGATTAAGCCAGAATGGTCTGGTCCTTAGGACACCCGCTAAGCCTCAGCACTGACAGGTAGGACATTAGTACCACCCTGGGACTAGCACACCACCCTCGTGTCGTAATACCAGCACCAGGCTGAAGGCAGATGTTGTAAGAACTGTTTTGTCCAGGAGCTGTGTTTGATCATGGTTCTCCTGGGAGCTTCTGCTGACATTTCTCTGTCCAGTGCACTTGGATTTTTGCCCTATACCTTCCACTTTTTAGTTATGTTTTTTCCTACAACCCTGTTCCACCTCCTGGGGGAACTGAGAATTCTATACCTTTATGGAAGGCAGTAAAGTCAGTCACGCCCAGTGAAGACCTGTGACCTAAGCTTAGTTTCACCTGCACCTCTGGGACAGTTGGAGTGGCAGGGCATCTACTAGAGGACAAGGTCCTTGTTCAGCTTAAAACTTCCAGAGCCCCCACACCTCCCACCACCACCACCACACACACACACACACACACACACACACACAAACACACACACACACAAAATAAGTTAATTTAAAACACACATAGACACACTTAAGATGGTGGCACAACCCCTTAGCAATAACTTTTAGGCCCCTTGGGCACTTTCCGGCCCCATATTGGGGACCAGTAATGCGAGGTGTTTGGGGGGTGGAGGAGAGATGGCTCTGTCTCCACTGGATCCATGCTAGCTGCCCTCCCAGACAATAGATCTCATGTGAAGGAGGAAGATGTTCTCGATTGTTCCTTATCTGGTGGCCTCACTTACAAGCTAGTGGCCATATATGGGCCTCAGATTCCTGAATACAAACCACACAAACACAGGTTCCAAATCTCATAAGCGAGAAGAGTGTCAGAAGCTCTGGTTCCATATTCGATAGACTTGTGAATCCTCAGAGAACCTATGAGAATTAATTTTTCATTCATTTATTCAAAAATACTTCATGAGCAACAACTCTTATGTTAGACTCTGGACTTGGCATTGGAGCTGCGAGGAGAATGAGACAAACAGGGCTTCTGCTGCTGTGTGGCTCACGGTCGGATGCTCAGCCCCATGGAGGTTCCTATAATCCTAACCTGCTCTAGGACCTCCAGGCTATAAGAGGCCCACCAAGGAACGCTTGCTGAAAGAAGCTCTCACCCTTGAGATTACACATTTTTGTTTTTAGTTGAGATAGAGTCTCACTTTGTCATCCTCCATAGAGTGCCGTGGCATCACAGCCCACGGCAACCTCAAACTCTTGGGCTCAAGCAATTCTCTTGCCTCAGCCTCCCAAGTAGCTGGGACTACAGGTGCCTGCCACAACACCTGGCTGTTTTTTGGTTGCAGTTGTTGTTGTTTAGCAGGCCTAGGCTGGGCTCGAAACCACCAGCCTCATTGTATGTGGCTGGCGCCCTACTCATGGGCACCGAGCCAAGATGACACAATTTTTTAAAGATATAGTTTGGTACATATACAATTGTCCAACAGAGCCCTCAAAGTCAAATAGTAATAAAATTATATTCTGAATTTTAACCATGGTGCAGGAGATTAGTCTTCATCACAAACAAAATATCATTTATACCCCACACTTGCTCCCACATAGAGCTGTGAGAGAATTTCCATAACAAGGGAGTGCTTTAGTCCATTTTCCTTAAGGACTGAACTCAGCTGTTTTTGGCTTCTCTTCAATGGTTTTGGTTCAATTAAAGATACAATGAAGCAAGTGCCAACAATGTAGAACTAAATCTGTGTGCACGAATCGCCTACATTTTACCCCTTCAGAGAGTAGCAACTTGGGGTAAACTCTAAGGGCTGAGATACCAAATGAACAGAACTCAGCACACGAAAACATAATGCTCTTTGAGTAGATTCTTAGATCTCACAGCAGAATGCTGAAGGCAGCTTCAGTAAGGAGGCACCTCTTCCTAGCCCATTCATAATAGATGTTTTTATTCCCAAGAGGCAGATTAGCGGATAGGGTACTTTCCAACTATTAGCCTAGACTCTCCTTAAACAAATGCTTGGAGCTGAGAGAGCTGAGTAAGTTACACAATAATGCTAAACACCCAGAAAAAATTCAAACACTTCAGGCAAAATCTCTACCTCTGATCAGGAACTGAAGTCTCTGAGGGCTAGCATTTCTACACCAGTGTTTAGTCCAGTGGGTCCAGATGAGGCTCCAGAAACCCTACCATGTATATACAACTCATAGCTCCTCCTTGCGTGTTTTAAACTGCTAAGCATTTGACAGAGCAGTGCCAAAGGCAGCTGACTCAAAGGTGCATCGCCCATTCCATCACTCAAGAAAAAGAAATCTAACACTTTGTTAAATCACTGTGACGGATAGTAAGTTGAGAGTTTACCAAAGGCAAACAGTGAAAAAGGCCCAGATGGCCATTGACCTCTTGGGGGAATAGCTGTGCCATTTTGTGAAGTCCCTCTGTGTCAATGTGGCCTTCCTCCTTCCAGGGGAAAAGGAGTATATGCAGAGGAAGCTTCACATAAAGCCAAGTGAGGACCAGCATTCCACAGGTTAGGGCACCCCACCTGGTGGCAATATTCTGATGCCCCACCCCAAAGAAGACAGAGTGCTTCAGCAAGCAAGCAGGGACTTTACACAATTGTTATCAGTTAATCCAGAATAATAGAAAAATTTCAGCAAATATCATCCCAAAGAACATTCCTTTCAAAAGACATAAAAGAGAACAATAGATTGTTAGTGGGATGCAGAGATTCGCAGTTGTAACCTCAGCACTTTGGGAGGCGAAGGCTGGAGAATTGTGTAAGTCCACGAGTTTGAGACCAGCCCGGGGAACATAGTGAGACCCCTCTGCCTCCCCAATCTCTACAAAAATAAAACTAGTTAACCAATCCTAGCTACTCAGGAGGCTAAGGCAGGAGGATAGCTTGAGCTGTTTAAGGCTGCCGTGAGCTATGGCTGTGCCACTATGCGCCAGCCCAGGTGACAGAGTGAGACTGTGAGGACCAGATCAGCTCCATTTTGTTGTTTCCACATAAGTTACTGTTCCTGGGCCCTGGCCTGCAGGGCCCACCCTATAACCCTCCCCATTCCATTCCTAGTTGCTTAAACCACACCCGCAGGGCCCACCCTGCAACCTTTCTCATTCCTTTCATAGTTACTCAACCAAATAGTACCACCCTGGGCAACAGATAAGTTTCTATTACCTTGAAATACAGGTAACCAGGTTGCACCAACTCTAGCCCCCGGTTAAGGGACCCTCCACCCCTTACCTGTACCAATCCAAATTCACCTTTACTAATGAAATCACCAACCACCAATGAAAAGTGTACTCGTATCCAACCCTACCCCTCTTGCTTTCTGTACCCCATAAAAACTGCCTTCACCCCAAGTTCGGGGCTCGTCCTCGGCTTGCATGCCAGGAGAGTCCAGGCCCGGGCCCCGGGCTTCCCAGGTCTGTAATAAATCTCATCTTATGCCCTTTACATTGGAGCGAGTCTCGAGTTTGTCGGTTGGGGTTAATTTGGGAGGCTTTCTCAGACCCAACAAGACCCCATCTCTAAATTTAAAAAAGAAGAATAGATTGTTGTTGGGGTCTCAAAGTCCTCGTCCGATGTCTCTACGCGTCCTGCCGACTGTGCCAATTGTTGGGTGGTATTTTCTTGCAGGGAAAGAAGGATGGCTTGGCCGTGGATGCAAGCTCGCTCCTAGAATTGTATGAAAGCAAGAAACAACTACTACTCAGGGTGGCAATAGCAAAATGTCTTTATTTTCCACTCCCTTTTATTGGGAGCTAGTCACGTACATCACATTGATCAATAATCCTAACATCCTCAATTCTTACCTTAAACTATAGAAAAGAAAGAAAGTCTGGGAAAGTGAGACAACCATCTTAAGCTAGCCTCAGGCTATTCCTCTCTAGAGACCCAAAACACTATACTTTATCTGACTTCTATTGTTAAAGGTAAAGGTCAGGATAAACAGAGGAGTAAAACTTTTTTCTTCTATGTACTCAATTAAACTTCTGAGAAACAGACTCCATGACTGTTTTCTCATGGTTTAGAGCCCCCCCCCCAATGATGGAGTGTTCTTTTACTCACATTCTTATGATGGAGTTTTTCCTTTCACCCACACCAACCTTTGAGTCATGTACCCTGCACAGATGGGCCATTTCAACCCTTATCTGGCAGGCTGACTTGACTGCACAGTCAGGGTTCCAGGTAGGAGGTTGTTAAGCCTTGCCTGCAGGCCCTCACCATGCTTTCCCAGGTCTCTTAGGCCTCGACAAGAATGCGTAATACTCAGGAGTCTTTTCGCTCAGTTTCTGGAATTAAAAGAGCACATTTCACTTAATTTTCTGGGAGTTCACCCCACAGATTGTCAAAAGAGGAAGTGCTTAAAGAAATGGATTTATTATTCTTCACATGTGGTGAAATAAAAGTTTTATTAAATGAAGTTGATTCAGTTATCAGAGGAAAAATAACTGAACCAACAGCAGTGTTTATAATGCACCAAAATTACAGGCAAAAGACCCTACAAAGTATGTGTAAGCATACTAATAACTTCCATATCATCCTTTAATGTCAGATTCCAAATTTTAAAAATTATTTTCATCAGCGTCAAAGTGGCATTAATTTTAAGTTGTTGTCTCTTCATTCATATACTGGTTTATTCAATTAACTTTTTCTTTTTTTTTTTTGACAGAGCCTCAAGCTGTTGCCCTGGGTAGAGTGCTGTGGCGTCACAGCTCACAGCAACCTCCAACTCCTGGGCTCAAGTGAGTCTCCTGCCTCCACCTCCCAAGTAGCTGGGACTACAGGCACCCACCATAATGCCTGGCTATTTTTTGGTTGCAGCCGTCATTGTTGTTTTGGCGGGCCCATTCGAACCCGCCAGCTCAGGTGTATGTGGCTGGCGCCTTAGCCGTTTGAGCCACAGGCACCGAGCCTCAATTAACATATTTGACATAATAATGGTAATAATAATAATAGTTACCATAAGTCGGGCACAATGCTATGCACTTTATTTGCGTTAAATTAGTCATCAAAACAATGCAGTAAGGAATATTATATTATCTCCATTTTATAGAGGAGGAAATCAAAGTTTAAAGAGATTATTAGATTAAATCAGCAGTTTTCAATCTGTGCGTTGTAACCCACAGGAACTGTATTAAAGGGCTGTGGTATTAGGAAGGTTGAGAACCACTGGGTTAAAAATTATGAAATTTCTGATATTTGCCTATTTTTGATTTGTTAAAAAAGGCAATTCATATGATTTTGACCTGGAAAGTTGGTAATTTCATGTAGCCTAATCTACAAGCTTTCCCAAGGTTAGAAAATCAGTAAGCAACAGTTGAGATATAAACTTACCCTCTTAACTATCAGAAATCCTGCATATTATGTGCCAGAAACCATGGTGAGGCCTAGGAACACAAATGTGGTTGGATTTATTTTGATGGATAGTAACCATCTGCACATTATACTTTAAGGCATGCTTGAAAATATTTAATAATTCTTTCTGCTCATTCTTCTTTGCCCTAGTATCCATGTCAAATAAGATGAACTACCGGGTTCAGTTATACTTGCTGTTGAGTTAAGAATGATGCAGCCGGGAAAGGTGGCTCATGCCTGTAATCCTAGAACTCTGGGAGGCCACACCGATTGCTTGAGCAAATCAGAAGTTTGAGACCAACCTGAGCAAGAGTGAGACCCTCTCTCTACTAAAAATAGCAGAACTAGCTGGGCAAAACTAGCTGTCAGGTGCCTGTAGTCCCAGCCCCTTGGGAGGCTGAGGCAAAGGATTGTTTGAACCCAGCAGTTTGAGGTTGGTGTGAGCTATGATGCCACAGTACTCTACCCAGGGTGATAGAAGCCAACTGTGCTCTGGGTATCAGCTGGAAAACAAACCTCAAACTCAGCCACTCAATACCTTGAAGAAAACTCTCAGTCTATTCTGGCTGCTGTAACAAATATAGTAAACTAGATGGGTTATAAACAACAGGAATTCATTTCTTACAGTTCTGGCCAAGAGTTCACAATCTTGGCCCCTGCAGGTTCAGTGTCTGTGGAGGTTGACTCTGTACTGCACGGTTGGTGACCTCTCACTGCAGCCTTAATACATAGTGAAACAGGCAAACAAACTCCAGTGCTTCCTCTTATAGGGGCACTAATTTCATTCACAGGGACTTCACTGTTATGGCCTAATTATCTCCCAAACTCCTCACCTCTCAATGCTGTTACTTTGGGGATTAGGTTTCAACACATGAAGAGAGGGGCACACAAACATTCAGGTCATAGCAAGAACAGTATTTATAAAGGAACACTATGGATTAGTAGTCCAACCATTTTTCTGGAAATCAGTCCAGCAGATGCTATACTTAAACTGTGTTATTTTGAGTTTTCCTGAATTCCTTTGACGCTAGCTTATTAGCCTACATAGAGAAATGTCCCCTCTGCAAAAATATGTGTAACTGCATCAATAAAAAAAGAACTGTCTCAAAAATCTCTGTGGAATTCACTGATGTTTTTATAATACAGAAATTATTATTATATTTTTTTGAGACAGAGTCTCACTATGTCACCCTTGGCGTAGCGTCACAGCTCACAGCAACCTCCAACTAACTCTTAGGCTCAAGCAATTCTCTTGCCTCCACCTCCCAAGTAGCTGAGACTACAGGTGCCCACCAGAACGCCCAGCAATTTTTTTGTTGCACTAGTCACTGTTGTTTAGCTGGCCTGCGCTGGGCTTGAACCCACCAGTGTGGGTTGGTGCCTATGGCTGGTGCTGTAACCACTATGCTATGGGTGCCAAGCCATAATAAAGAAATTATTAAGGAGACTATGGAGTTCTCTATATAGTCCCAGTTTTCTCTGTAATAATTGAACTTTTCTCATGCACCCAGAATGGATCATCTCTCAATTGCAGGTTCACAATCATTGCACCCACAAGCATGGTCTGAGCTGTGCTCAAACAGGACCCAGCTGACAAATGCTGCCGCCTATGGATCTGAGGGGGCAGCCTGAGTGGACCATCAATTACTCAGCCTTCAGCCTGAGTGGACCATCAGTTACTGCCACCCATGGGAATGGACAGGGACTGAACCTGCTCAGGCCAACAAATGCTGCTCCCCACAGATCTGAATCAGAAAGCTCTCAAGCTGATGTGGGCTGACAGTGATCACCACCCTCAGGCATGGGTAGAACTGAAATCAAGCCAGTGCTACTGCCAGTAGATCTGAGTGGGGCATCTCCCAAGCCAGTGTGGACAGACAATCACCACCACCCATGGGCATGTATTGAACTGCCCTTGAGCTACTTCAGGCTGACAAATGTCACTGCCTGCAGATATGAATAGGGCAGCTCTCAAGACAGCTGGGGCCAACAATCACCGTAGCCATGAATTTGGGCAGGCACTCAAGGCTCCATGAACCAACAAACACTGCTGCCCGTAGTTCTGAGTGGGGCAGTGCTAAAGCCAGTATAGGCTGACAATCACCACTACTTACAGAATCAGGTGGGGCATTAACTCACCTGAACAATGTGGGGACCACCAGTGACAACAGCCACAGGGGAATGATGAGACAGGAGATGCAGGACAGGGTCGGTGCTCACAGTGCATCCACCTGTCTCATGCTGGATCAATCCGCCAGAGCAGGACACAAGTGCACCACCCAGGCATCTCTCCTTCTTTGCAATAAGGAGAAGAAAGTGTTGCATGCTTATCTGTTTTGAGCTGAGAGAAGAGTTTTCATATGTGAAGGAAGCAGAATAAAAATTCTGACAACATGAAAAAAAATCTAATTGGACACCCCCAAAGGATCACAATAGATCCACAGCAATGGACTCCAACCAAAAGGAAATGGTTGGAATGTCAGAAATGGTATTCAGAATATGAGTGGTAAATAAAATGAATGGGATTCAAGAGAAAGTTGAAAATCAACACAAAGACACTCCCCCCCTAAAAAAATTCTGGACACCAATGAAAAGAATGAAGAAGTATCTAAAAGGATATATAGCATAAGCAAAGATAGAACAGAACTGAAAGAGTCATCTGGGAATTTCAAAATACAGAAGAAAGTTTCAAAAACAGGTTATACCAAGCAAAATAAAGAATCTCAGAGCATGAAGACAAGGCTTTTGAACTAACGAGCCAAAAAAATAAAGAATGAGTAATTACTTTGAGAAATATTAGATAAAGTGAGCCAATATACAAATTATAGATATCCCTGAGGGAGCAGAAGAAAGGGCAAAAAGCATGGAAAACCTGCTCAAGGGAGATATTAAGGAAAACTTCCCTGATACTGCCAGAGATTTAGATATCCAGATACAAGATTATCTTCAAACATTGGGAAGAGTTGTAGCAAATAGGACATCACTAAGACATATAGTCAGCAATCTTGCCAAAGTCAAAATGAAAGATAAAATTCTATAAGCTACAAGATGAAAACAACAACTAACCTACAAAGTAAAACCCATCAACCAGTGAACTGTGGACTTGTCAGTGGAGACCTTATAAGCCAGGAGAAATAGAGTCCTCAGTTTTAGTCTTCTTAGTCTTTTTAAACAGAACAACTGCCAGCCAACAAGTTTATATCCTGCAAAACTGAGTTTCATAAATGATAGAGAAAGAGTTTTCCAGACAAGCAAACACTAGGGAAATTTGTCTCTAGACCTGCCCTAGAGGAAATGCTCTAAAATGTATCATACATGGAACAGCACAATAGATGCCCACCACAGTAAATACCCAAATTCAAGCTCAAAACTCTTATAACACAATGGCACCAAAAGAAAACAAAACAATAAGGTATCATCCAACATGATGAGCACAACAGTATCCCACACATCAATACTAACACTGAATATGAACAGTCTTAATGCCCCACTTAAAAGACATAGTGGGGTAAATGGATGAAAAAACAATCCAAATATGTACTGTCTCCAAGAAATACATCTAACTCACAAGGAGTTGCATAGACTCAAGGTAAAGGGATGGAAAAAAACAGTCCATCCATATGAAAACCAAAAGAGACCAGGGGTAGCTATTCTCATATCAGATAAAATATACTTTAAAACAACAATCATAAACCAAAAAAAGTCAAAGATGATCATTATATAATGATAAAGGGAGCAATTCAACAAGAAAACATAACAATACTAAATATATGTAGACCTAACATAAGAGCTCCCAGATACATAAAACAAATTTTTCTAGATCTAAGCAAAGAAACAACGATAGCATCATAATTTCCAGGGACTTCAGCATCCCACTGATAGAACTAGACAGATCATCACAGTGAAAATCCATACAGAAACACAATTTAACTGGGACTCTAGGACAAATAGTCCTAACAGACATTTATAGAGCACATTTATAGAGAATTCTACTCAAAAACTACTGAATATACATTGCCTTCATGAGCACTTGGGACTTTTTCTAAGACTAATCATATCTTATAAATGAGTCTCAGGGTCAGCACCCATAGCACAGTGGTTATGGTGCTGTTATGCCCAAAAATTATTCTCCCAAACAGCCCCAACAGACGAATCCAAGACACACTCCAATGTAAAAAACAAAAGGTGAGTTTTATTCAGACCCAGGTCTGGTCTCTCCTGGCATGCAAGCCGAGGAAGAGCCCGGAACCCGGGCTGGAGGAAGTTTTTATGGGGTACAGAAAGCAAGAGGGGTAGGGTCGGATACGAGTACACTTTTGATTGGTGGTTGGTGATTTTATTAGTAAAGGAGGATTTGGATTGGTACAGGTGAGGGGTGGGGGAAGGCAGCAGGGAGTGGCTTTGCAGGTTTTACTGGCAGAGGTTGGGGCGGAAGGGCTAGGAATGGAGTTTATGCAGTAAACAGCTAGGAGTGGGGCTTGTGTAGTAAACAGCTAGGAGTGGGGCTTGTGTAGTAAACAGCAAAATGGAGTTAATCTGGACCTCTCAGTGCCAGCCACATGCACCGAGGGTTGCAGGTTCGAACCCAGCCCTGGCCAGCTAAATCAATGACAACTGCAACACAAATTAGCCAGGCGTTATGGTGGGCCCCTGTAGTCCCAGCTACTTAGGAGGCTTAAGCAAGAGAATCACTTAAAAAGCCCAAGATTTGGAGGTTGTTGTGAGCTGTGATGCCATACCACTCTACCAAAGGCCACACAGTGAGACTCTGATTCAAATAAATAAATAAATATAAAAAATAAAGAGTCACAGCAAATTCAAAAAACTTGAAATCATACTATGTATATTCTCAGGCCACAGGGGATAAACCTGGAAATAAACTGCAAGAGAAATACTCACATCTACATAAAGTCATGGAAATTAAACAACCTGCTGCTAAACAATCCATTGGTCAATGACAAAATTAAGATGAAAATCAAAAGATTCCTCAAACTATATTACAAAGGTGACTCAAGCTTTCAAAATCAATGGGATAAAAAATATGAATTATAGATACCCCTTAGGGAGAAGAGAAAATTCATAGCCTTAAGTACCTACATTAGACAGACAGAAAGATCACACATTAACAACCTAATGTCACATCTACAGAAATGAGAAAAAGGAGAGCACCAAATCCAAAGCCAGCAGAAGAAAAGAAATAAAACTCAGGGGAGAACTACATGAAATGGAAACAAAAGACCAAAAAAAAAAAAAAA
>NW_003852407.1:27356391-27359608 GCF_000181295.1 Otolemur garnettii
AAAAAAAAAAAAATAGATAATTTACCATGATCAAATGGGTTTCATCCTAGAGTTGCAAGGGTGGTTCAATACATGCAAATCAATAAACGTGATTCACCACATAAACAGAAGCAAAAACAAAGACTGTGTGATATTGCAACAGATGCAGAAAAAGCATTTGATGAAATTCAGCACCCTTTCATGATTAAAAAAAAAAAAAAACCCTCAACACATTAGACATAGAAGGAGCAAACCTCCAAATTATAGAAACCACCATACATCACAAACCCACAGCAACATCGTACTGAATGGGGAGCAAGTTGAAATCAATCCCCCTAAAAACTGGAACAAAGCAAATGTGCCCATTGTCACTACTTCTAACCAATAGAGTCTTGGTAGTCCTAGCCAGAACGATCAAGAAAGAGAAAGAAATGAAGGCAGCCAAACTGGAAAAGAGAAAACTCTAAAGACTTTACCAAAAGACTCTAGAATTGATACATAAATTCAGCAAGGTCTTAGGTTACAAAATCAATGTACATGAATCAGCATTTTTATGTACTAGCAGATAATCAAATCGAGGACAGGGAAAGGAAGCCCCCTATCCAGTAAATGGTGCTGGGAAACTGGATAGCCACAGGCACAAGAATGAAACAGGACACCTATCTCTCACCCATAGATAAAAAATAATTCAAGACAGATAAAAGAGTTAAATGTAAGGAATGAAAGCATAAAAACTCTTGAAGAAAATGTAGGAAAAACGCTTCAAGACATCAGTCTCGGTAAAGAGTTTATGACTAAGACTCCAAAGGCAAATACAACAGAAACAAAAATAAATAAATGCTACTTAATTTAATTAAAAAGCTTCTGCACAGCAAAGGAAATAATCAACAGAATTAATAGATGACTTACAGAATAGGAGAAAATAGTCACAAACTATACATCCTATAAAGGGCTAATATCTGGAATGGTCTGTTTTTGTTTTTGTTTTTGTTTTTTTGAGACAGAGTCTCAAGCTATCCCCCTGGGTAGAGTGCCATGGCATCACAGCTCACAGCAACCTCCAACTCCTGGGCTCAAGTGAGTCTCCTGCCTCAGCCTCCCAAGTAGCTGGGACCATCGGCACCCGCCACAACACCCCGCTATTTTTTGGTTACAGCTGTCATTGTTGTTATGGCAGGCCTGGGCTGGATTCGAACCTGCCACCCTAGGTGTATGTGGCTGTTGTCTTAGCCATTTGAGCCACAGGTGCTGGAGGCTCTGTCTTTTAAAAAAAAAAAAAATAGTGATGGAGTAGGCCAGGCGTGCTGGGCAAAAGACATGAACAGAATTTTTTCTTTCTTTTTTTTTTTGGACAGAGTCTCACTATGTCGCCTTCAGTAGAGTGCAGCGGCATCACAGCTCATAGTAACCTCAAACTCTTGGGCTTAACTCTCTTGCCTCAGCCTCCCCAGTAGCTGGGACTACAGGCGCCTGCTGCAACACCCAACTATTTTTTTGTTGCAGTTGTTTAGCTGGCCAGGGCCGGGTTTGAACCTGCCACCCTCCGGGTCTGTGGCTGGCGTCCTAACCACTGTGCTATGGGCGCCAAGCCCAGAATTTTTTCAAAAGAAGATAGACAAATGGCCAAGAACCACATGAAAATATGCTCAATATCACTAATCTTCAGGGAAATGCAAATTTAAACCACAATGAGATACCACCTTATCAGACTGGTCATTAATAAAAAGTAAAAAAAAAAAAAAAAAGCTGGCGTGGATGCAGAAAGAAAGGAATGCTTACACACTGTTGGTGGGTCTGCAAATTAGCACAACCTTTACTAAAAATGGTATGGATATTCCCCAAAGAAAGAAATGTCAATATACCATTTGATCAAGCAATCCCACTGCAGCATTCCTACCCAAAGGAAAAGAAGTCATTTTACAAAAAAGAGGCCTGCACCTGAATATTTATCACAGCACCATTCACAATTGTGAAGACGTGGAATTCACACAAGCACAAAGAGATATAAAGGCCAGTAAGACCGTTATAAACCGTGAAGGAGGGAGGATGGGCGAGGGTGCCGGGTAAAAGCTCACCTATTGGGCACAATGGATGCTATTCTAGTGATAGGTACACTAAAAGCCCCTACTTACCCATTATACAAGATATCCATGTAGCAAAAACACTTGAAATAAAATTGAAAAATTAAAACATTGTTTAAAACGTCTCAAACAATAATTTAACCGGCCTGGATAGAAGTATAAAACTGGCATGGCAATTCTGAAAAGCAATTGTACATGTGAATTGGCAGCCTTCGCCATTCATATGTTTTGATTCTGGAATTCTAGAAAGTTAGCCTCAGAAAATAATCAGAAATGTGGATAGCCTTTTATATTTTCAATCCATCCATCTCCAATTTCATGCTTTAATATAAGATAACTATTATAACAATTTTAATAACGAAAATGAAAACCTCCTTTAAGGGCTTGTAAAAGGAGAAACGTTGAATACATTATAGTATACTCAATTTAAATATGGCCCTTACAAGAAGGATTTTCAAGGAAATTTTAACGCCAGGAGAAAACACTCACATTATCATGCTTAGTAAAAGGGTGGAATACACAGGACTCCCATTATGGTACTACATGATTTTTTTTTTTAGTCTGTGGATATATTTAGCAAGTACTAACCCTGGAGAGTTGCATTACAGGTTATTTTTTATCTCCTACTTTATTCTTCTCTTTTTACTTTTCTTGGTTTGTAATCTAGATAAAAATAAATTGACTAGGCTAAAACTTCTACCTTAAGAATTCCTATTGCCTATCAACGTGAGTATCAAAGCCCATGCGTATCCCTTGGATTTAGTGTTCCAGTCCCTTCTTTTAGCACCCTGGCAGCACTTTATTTATTCTGAGGGATGTTTCAGGGAACATCAGACTCAGGTGCTCAGTCTTTCAAACCCCACCTGGCCATATGAGAATGGGCTTTGGGCCTGGTCCTCACAACCTGTGCTGGACTTATTTCCTTATGTGGGAATTTTGTTCTCTGTTTCAGACCCAGTGTATACTTCTTTTTAATTTCAGAATTTTAATGTTTTTGTCACATGGATCCCTATTATAGTAGCCCAAGTCAGGGCCATTAGTGATGCTCATTTTAGCTGATAGGTAGGTTTTTACCCCTACCCTCCTAACTGCTCCCTACTTCTTGGTTTCAAATGACCTTGACATCTCTTCGTGCCTATCAATTCGCTCCCAGTTAT
>NW_003852407.1:27360175-27360633 GCF_000181295.1 Otolemur garnettii
GCCTGGACTTCTACTCCTAATAACAGGCTACAGGTGCCACTTACAGACAAATGTTCTCTGTAATCATAAGGTCATAAAATGCAGAAGAGGTAAATTTGTTCTGATATTGATTCAATAGACTTTTGCCTTCAAACCTGGAAAGACAACACAGTGGTGAGTGCAGTGGCTTTACTCTCAGCCTGAGTTCAAGTCTCACTTTCTTATTTTCGATCCCTGTGATCATAAACTCATTCTGAGTTTCACGCTTTCACATTCATCATTAGTAGTAGCTTTCATCTATTCATGGGTTAGAGTGAGGATAAGATTCAGTGACCATTCAAAGGGCCAGCACACAGTGGACATCAGTCAATGAAGGTTAAGTTCTTGGCCACTCACTTCCATTCTCACCCTATATAAGAATATTTTCATTGGAAACAGAGAAACTGAAAGGGGCTTAAGCAACAAGGAGAAGGCCAAGG
>NW_003852407.1:27360880-27363315 GCF_000181295.1 Otolemur garnettii
CTAATCCAAGTGCTATCACCAGCCTAGACCAGAAGGCTATGGACAGAACAAACGGCTGGCCGCCCCATACGTCTATCTCCAGGGGGGCAATATGGTAGACATCTGAGCAAAACTGGAGTTCTGATAGGAAAAAGAAGAGGGCGATGAGTGTTGGGGTAGATTCTCAGTGCTGTGTCTGCTACACTCCCCACTGCAGGGGGCCTTGTCTGAGCCTTGTCTAAGGTTACTTCTTACACATGCGTACAGGGAGTCTGAGCTAACCAGCCAAGAAGTGTGCAGTGGGAAAGTAGGCTGAGAATGAAGACAGACAAGGTGTATGTCCAGGCTGAATGGACAATGAATTGGGGCGAAGGAGCCTGATGTCAAAAAGACAGGCAGAATCAAGAGAAAAACTCAATTTAGTTACAACTGGGAGGAAGGGAGGAGGAGAGCGGGGGAAGGGGGAAGGAGGGAAACCGGTAAGCTCTCACCCAGTGGGCACAATGAAGGGTATATGGCACACCTCCTGGGTGAGGAGCACAACTACAACAGGGACCTTACCTAAAAAATGCAAACATTGTCACTTATTCGTTTATACCTTTATATTAATCTGAAATAATGATAAATAATAAATCAAAATTTTAAAAAGAGAGGCAGAAGACCCAGGAAATCAGATTGACCTACTTCACAATTCTGTCTCAGGCAAGTCCTGTTGGAGAATTAACTGGGACAGTGTAAAGTCGAGGCCAAACACATTATGATCTGTGCTGGGGGGAATAGAAAGTGCTAAGGACCAGCGCCTCCTTTGAGGTGAGCACGCATATTCGTGCATTTGAGTAGTGCACGTCTGTGGATCGGAGTAGTGAGAGTTCTGACTGTGTGGATTTGGAGAACAATTCACTGAGTCTTTTACAAACTCAATGTTTAATAAGTTTGACCATCTACCCTGTCTCCAGCTACAAACCAGTGCCCCTAGAAAATAAAAGACATATAAGACACAGGGTCTGGCCTTGAAGACTTTAAACTCTGCTAAAGGAGTCAAAAGGAACAGAAGTAGAGTTGAGAGCAATACCAGACCCCACGGAATCAGGCTAAGCCATGTCGTGTGTGGAGTAGACCTGTGACAGGAACCCAGCCAGGTTGAGAGGGAGGTGACTGGGGACCAGGGTGAAGGGAGGGGAAGTGGAGCTGGGGGTAGCACCCTGGGAAAGGACTGGGTTTAGCATAGCACAGGCAGAAGTGAGGAGAGAAGAGATGTCCATAGGGATAGGAAGGCGGTGATGAGGGAAGGATGGTGCAGATGGAGAGGCTCTATTAGAGTACGGAGAAATATTTTGGATAAGAAAGGTGGGCACTGTGGACTTAATTTCATGTTAGGACAAGTGGGTATTAAAGTATTAGAAAGGATTGCCTGGCTGTGACCACAAAGGTTCTTTTGGGGAACCTCTTTGATAAAGATGAGCTTAGCCAGTGCATGGAATGGGTGTCAGGCTCATTCTTTCCAGAAACTGACAAGACTTTCATCAGCACCCTGGCCAGAGACTCTACCAAAAGCAATTTTGAGTGGAGGTAGAGTAGTAGAAAGGAAAGCAAAGGGCTTGGGAGCCACACAGGCTTAAGTAAAGGTCTGGCTTTATTGCTCATTAGCAAATTAATCTCTTAGAACTTTCTTTCTTTCTTTCTTTTTTTTTTTTTGTCTGTGGAAAGTGTGTATGTGGGTAATACACACCTCATGGGATATTTATAAGGAAAGCCCTTGGTAACTAGAAAGCCCTCAAAATACTAGTTCCTTCTCTTCCCCCTTTTGTTTACCAATAAAGAGTTAAAAACAAAACCCACAATGCTTAACTTCACATGATAACATTGTTCAGTGTTAGACAATTTAAAAATTGTCTCATCTATAGACATCCAAAGCAAGGAAAATGCTTTGAGTCTTTCTTGATTTAAAAATTAGAATTTTCTAAGAACGTTCAGAATGTTTTTATTTTTAAATTGTTTTAAGTACAAGTGAAAGAATTTATAAAGAGCAAACATCTATTTTCATGATTAACTTCTATTTGTGGTTGTATTGTTTTTACCTTTTTAATTAAATATTCATTACAAATTCAGTGGAGAAAAGAGAAGGAGAAACGAATGGGTGAGTGAGGGGATGAATGAGTGTGAGAGAGGGAGACATTTACTTTTTAAATTTATAAAATCTGAATTTTACACGTTTCTAAAAAGCCTATTACTGCCTTTTAGACTTACAGCTCTCCCAGTTTTACTTCCCCAAGCCCAGAGGAGGAGGTGACCGGTGTAGTAATGAGGAAAAATATGAGTATATTTCAAAATTTGCCTTTCTCCTTCAAAAAGGAAAACACCACTTATTACTCATGCAATCAAGAGGCTTATTTCCCAGACCTTTTCCCCAGGGGAAAAGATTCAGATTCTTGGGAAAGAAAAGAAAACTGAGGCTC
>NW_003852407.1:27365342-27370478 GCF_000181295.1 Otolemur garnettii
AAAAAAAAAAAAAGAAGTGTTAAGTGATAAGTGTGCCCAAGGGAATGAGTGTTACTGCCCAGTGGGACCGTGTAAAGGTAGAAAATAAGAAGACTGAGGATAAGACCTTGAAGAAGAGCAAGATTTAAAAATGAGCAGAGTGGCTTGGCGCCTGTGGCTCCAGCGGCTAAGGTGCCAGCCATATGCACCTGAGCTGGTGGGTTCGAATCCAGCTGGGGCCACCAAATGACAATGACGGCTGCAATCGAAAAGTAGCCGGGCATTGTGGCAGGTGCCAGTAGTCCCAGCTGCTTGGGAGGCAGAGGCAGGAGAATCGGTTGGGCCCAGGAGTTGGAAGTTGCTATGAGCTGTGATGCCACAGCACTCTACCCAGGGCGACAGCTTGAGGCTCTGTCAAAAAAAAAAAAAAAAAAAGACTGGAACCCAAGTATATCAGACTCCCCAAGCCGCTGTCATCTTATCCCACGTGTAGGCAGAGGAATGGCAGGGCGAGCTGTGCATGGTAGAAAAATCTTTGTAGGAGAAGAGGATGGACCTAGGATACCAATCAAGAGGATGCTATTGTCATCTTACTAAGAAATAGTACTTAGGAGGGGAAAGGGAAATAAAAAAAAAGAAAAGAAAAAGAAACAAATAGTACTTAGGCCAGGTGGCAGCTCACTGCCTGTGCTCTTAGCTGTTTGGGAGGCTAAGGCAGGAAGATGGCTTGAGCCCAGGAGTTCCCAGACCATCCTGAGCAACGTAGTGAGCTCACATATGTATAAAAAGTTGAAAATTTAGCTGGGCCTGGTACTGTGTTCTGTAGTGTCAGATATTTGAGAGGCCCAGGCAGGAGGATTGCTTGAGCCCAGAAGTCAAGGCTGGAGTTAGCTAGTATGACACCACTGCACTCCAGTGTATGCAACAGAGGAAGACCCTGTCTCATAAAAAAGAAAAGAAAAGAAAAAGAAGAAGAAAAGTAAAGGAAGAAAGAGAAAGAGAAGAAACATTACTGGACCTGGGTGTAGGTGATGATAGAAGTAAGTGGACAAATATGAATGTCTTAAAATTTTCTCCATCAACAGAATTCAGTGATTGATGGTATTAAGGCAAAAGGCGTGATGATTAAATCACGGGGTTTGGGATAAAGTTGGAGGGTGCGTAGGAATCCAACCAAAGGTGTTCATTCCACAGATCTACAAACTCAGAACTCAGGAGAGACGACTAGGCAGCAGATAGAGCTTAGAGGTAGGAATCAGAAGTGTTAAGTGGGCTCGGTGCCTGTGGCTCAAGTGGCTAAGGCGCCAGCCACATACACCTAAGGTGGTGGTTTCGAATCCCCAGCCCGGGCCGGCCAAACAACAATAATGGCTGCAACCAAATAATAGCCGGGCGTTGTGGCAGGCGCCTGTGGTCCCAGCTACTTGGGAGGCTGAGGCAGGAGACTCGCTTGAGCCCAGGAGTTGGAGATTGCTGTGAGCAGTAAAGCCATGGCACTCTACCCAGGGGGACAGCTTGAGGCTCTGTCTCAAAAAAAAAAAAAAGAAGTGTTAAGTGATAAGTGTGCCCAAGGGAATGAGTGTTACTGCCCAGTGGGACCGTGTAAAGGTAGAAAATAAGAAGACTGAGGATAAGACCTTGAAGAAGAGCAAGATTTAAAAATGAGCAGAGTGGCTTGGCGCCTGTGGCTCCAGCGGCTAAGGTGCCAGCCATATGCACCTGAGCTGGTGGGTTCGAATCCAGCTGGGGCCACCAAATGACAATGACGGCTGCAATCGAAAAGTAGCCGGGCATTGTGGCAGGTGCCAGTAGTCCCAGCTGCTTGGGAGGCAGAGGCAGGAGAATCGGTTGGGCCCAGGAGTTGGAAGTTGCTATGAGCTGTGATGCCACAGCACTCTACCCAGGGCGACAGCTTGAGGCTCTGTCTCAAAAAAAAAGAATGAGCAGAGTAAGGGAAACCCACTGAAAAAAGCTGAAAAGGAGCATCAGAGATGTATGAGAACCCCAGAAGCATGTACTGTCATTTATGCCAACATCTCCAGTCTTGCCAGAGGGCCTATAGTGTTAAATACCTTGGGGAAATCAAACAAGTTAAGAATTAAAAAGTCTTTTGGATTTAATAACAAAGTAGCTGCTGGTGGCCTTGTCCAGAACACTTTCAATGAAGTGTTAGGTTCAGGAACCCGATTGTAATAGCTTGAAAAGAGAATGGATGGAATCCACAAGTGCAGAGAACTCTTTGAAGAGATTCTGAAAGAAATGGGGATTTTTTTTAAAAAGGCAGTGGTTGTGGCAGGAATCTAGAATTGTCTAAGGGTTTGCTTGCTTTAAAATGGTAGAGACTTGAATCCCAGCACTCTGGGAGGCCAAGGCAGGAGGATCATTTGAGGCCAGGAGTTCAAAACCAGGCTGGGTAACTTAGTGAGACCTCCATCTCTACAAAAATTTTAAAAATTAGCTGGGCATGGTGGTACATTCCTGTAATCCTAGCTACTTGGGAGGTTGAGGCAGGAAGACTGCTGAGTCCAGGAATGTGAGGTTATAGTGAGCTATGATTACACCACTGCACTTCAGCCTGATTGACTGAGACCCTATTTCTTAAAAAGCAGCTTAATAAATAGATAAAGTAAAATGGTAGAGGCTGAACACCTGTAAATGATGATAGACACTTCAACAATAAGATTTTAATAAAACTCAATTATAAATGGGCAAAGGATCTGAATAGACATTTCTCCCATGGAGATGGACAAATGACAGTTAGCACCTGAAAAAATGATCAACATCATCGGCCATCAGGGAAACTCAAATCAAAACCATAATGAGATATTACTAGGATGACTTCAGCCAACAAGACAATGACAAGTGTTGGCAAGGTCGTAGATAAATCAAAACAATTATACATTACTGATAGGGATGTACAAGGATACAATCATACATTACTGATCAAAACAATTATACATTACTGATAGGGATGTACAATGATACAGTCATTTTAAAAAACAGCCTGGTCTTTCTTCAAAAAGTTAAACAGAGTTACCCTGTGACCCAGCAATTACACTCTTATGTATATAACCAAGAGAAATGAAAACATGTTTACACACAAAAAAATTGTACACAGATATTCATAGCAATATTATAATAGCCAGAGAATAGAAACAATCCAAATGTCCATCAGTTGATGATAAACAAAACGTGTTATGCATTTTAAATATCATACATTTAGAGGTTTGATCACTAGAGATTGTTTTCTAACAGTTCCAGAGACTGTGAAGTTCAAGATCAAGGTGCCAGCAGATTCAGTATCTGCTGAGGTACCCTTTCGTGCTCCCTATTTCCTTATATGAAGGAGAGAGAAAGGTCTGGCATCTCCCTCCTCTTCTTATAAGAGCACTAATTCCATCTTGGCTTCACCCTTATGACCTCATTTAAGTCTAATTACTTTCCAAAGACCCTCCCTCCTAGATAACATCACAGTAGGAGTCAGGGATTCAACATATGTATTTGGGGGTAGAGGGAACACAGGCATTCAATCCATAACATTCTGCTCCTGACCCCCTTGCTTGTCCGTTTTTCATGCAAAATATATTCATGCCATCCCACTAGCCCCAAAAGTCTTTACTTGTTTCAACATCAACTCTAAAGTCAAAATAGGCCAACCCACAGAGACAGAAAGTAGATTAGTGGCTGCCAGGGGCTGGGGAAGAGGAGGGGGTGGTGAGTGACTGTGAATGGATATGGAGTTTTTGGAGTGATGACAGTGTTCTGGAAGATAATGTGACAGTTACGCAACTTTACAAATATACCAAAACCCACTGGATTATGTTCTTTGAAAGGATGAATTTTATGTATGTGGATTATTAAATTATTACAATTTAATTTTATTAAAGGGTATTTTTAAATTATGTCTAAAATATGTTACTGAGTATCCCTATGTTAATCAGACTAGGCTCAAACTCCTGGCCTCAAAGGATCTTCCTGTCTCACACTCCCAAAGCCCTGGGAATACAGGCGGGAGCCGCCATGCCTGGCCAAGAGAGACTTTTTGTTGCAAAAATGTCGAAAGGACTTTATAGTATGTCTTTTAAAACTAGCTATGAATAACTTAGACTACAAATTATTTTCATATGTCATCAATATTTTATGACTCCTACATTTGGCAATTAATAAAGTTGACAAGATGTTTTGTCTCGCAGCTATCTAACTGAATATTTGTTAACTTTGATTTGGAAACCAGGGGTGAACTTTTGCATTTTCACAGGCCCCTGAGGGCTCATAGACCCTAGGCTCTGGGTCTTTGAAGCTTGCATGTAACTAGTCTGTGGGAGAATAAACAGAGCATTACAAATCACAAATTAGACTCTTCTTGATGACTCAGATTCACTGTCTGTAGGGCTGTTTGCATCTGAACCACAGGGACCCCTTGCATCTGCGAAGTTTGTATGGTTTTTCCATCATGCTGTTAGCTCACTTCTCACTGGTATGACTTTGCCTTCAGCAAACTTCCATTAACAACTGGCAACTCCTAAGTTGTTCTGGTTGGGAAAGCAAACAGATATTTGTTAGAATTATATATTTTTTTTAAGTAAAAGGAAACTCAGAGTGCAGGTCTGAGCCTTTTTTGTGGAATAAAGTTCATGGATTTCAGTCCATTGACTTGTGATTTTATAATAGCTACTTTAACAACTCGGGACTTGTTATCTAAGGCTGGAGTAGCCAAAGCCAAATAGTGTTAGGTTCTACCACAACTGGGGAGAACACAATTGAGGTTACCATATTAGAAGAGATGCCCATAGCTAGATAATTTTCTTGCTTATTTTCCTATAAATTACCCAAGAAGCTAAAGCATCTCAATATGACATTTCATCTCAGTGTCCGAAACCAGTCCCACCTGGGACAGAAGTATAGGAACCTGTTCTGGTCATCCTTGTTCTGAGAACATGTAAATTATCTCATCATTGAACTCATTAGTTTGCTAATCAGATTAAATTATCTGGATGAGCCGCAGGAAAATAAATTGACAAAACCATGTTTTTTTTATTTTTATTTTTGAGACAGAGCCTCAAGCTGTCCCCCTGGGTACAGTGCCGTGGCATTACAGCTCACAGCAACCTCCAACTCCTGGGCTCAAGCGAGTCTCCTGCCTCCACCTCCCAAGTA
>NW_003852407.1:27370534-27403182 GCF_000181295.1 Otolemur garnettii
GGGCTGGGGATTCGAACCCGCCACCTTAGGTGTACGTGGCTGGCGCCTTAGCCGGTTGAGCTATAGGCGCTGAGCCAAAACCATGTATTTTTTAACAGATTTATTTATTTATTTTGAGATAGAGTCTCACTTTGTTACCCCGCTGGAGTGCCATGGTGTCATAGCTCACAGCAACCTCAGACTCCTGGACTTAGGCGATTCTCTTGCCTCAGCCTCCCTAGTAGCTAGAATTACAGGAGCCTTGGCCTCCCAGAGTGCTGGGATTACAGGTGTGAGCTACTGTGCCCAGCCCCCCCCCCCTTTTTTTCTTCTTCTAAGAGACAGAATCTCACCTTGTCACCCTTGGTAGAGTGCCATGGTTACAGCGCACAGCAACCTCCAACTCCTGGGCTTAGGTGATTCTCTTGCCTCAGCTTCCCGAGTAGCTGTACAGGCGGCCGACCACAACGCTTGGCTATTTTTTTGTTGCAGTTTGGCTGGGGCCGGGTTCGAACCTGCTACCCTCCATAGATGGGGCCAGCACCCTACTCACTAAGCCACAGGTGCTGCCCACGCTGGCCCCTTTTTAACAGCTTTAAAAGACAAGTCACAAGCCATACAATTCACCTATTTAAAGTATTCATTTCAGTAGTTTGTAGTAAATTCACAGAGTTGTGCAGCCATGGGCACAATCAATTTTAGAACCTGGGCTGGGGACAGTGACTCAAGTCTGTAATCCCAGTGCTTTGGAAAGCTGAGGTAGGATAATGGGTTAAACTCAGGAGTACAAGGTTGCAGTCACTCTATTGCACTCTAGCTGGGCAACAGAGCTAGACCTTGTCTCTGAAAAAATTAAAAAATTTAGAACCTTTTGAGGCAGCGCCTGTGGCTCAAAGGAGTAGGGCTCCAGCCCCATATGCCGGAGGTGGTGGGTTCAAATCTGACCTCGGCCAAAAAAAAAAAAAAAAAAATTAGAACTTTTTAATTACTCCAAAAAGAAACCTCATATTCATTAGCAGTCATAGTTACCCTAAACCTCTCAGCTTTAAACAACTGTTAATTTACTTTTTATCTGAGGGAGATTTATCTATTCTAGATGTAAATGTTTTAAACAGGCTTTAAATATGGTCTTGAGTTCTAAGTTTGAAAACGCCAGTGCTGTATGGCCTTACCTCTAAGGTAGGATGCCCAGGGCAAATCACTTACTTTTTCTCTGCAGTTTTCTGTCACTTATGGAAGTGTAATGATACTGACAATACAGTATTTAGACTTAATGTGAATTAAGCATTCTGAAATTTTCAAATACTTAACACAAAGGGACAATGGATTAGAATAACCAGTGATATTTCAAAAACATCCTTCTGCACATGGCTTCTTAATGCATAATTATATCTTTACATAGCCTCTGTTATCACAGAAATTCGTTATTGGATAAAGCTAATACTCTTCTTGATTGAAATGCGCACTTGAAGTCCACATTACGCAAAACCCTTTTTCAAATTAACAGCTTAAATCTCCACCCCCTCTTAGCTTTTCAGCAGAATTCCAGTTCTGTGTAAGAAACCATTTCCCTTCAGTGTTTCTGATCTCCTTCCTTCCTTCCTCTAGTAGTGTGCTAATTACCAGTGTATTAGCCAAAACTCTAGCAGTAAAGGGAGGTAGGGAATCAGGAGAGAAGAAAAGATGGCACATATGGAGGTTTACACTCAATGTTTCTCACAAAATGTAAGATGTAAGTTCTCAGACTCTGGATCCAAAGACCTGGGTTTGAATTTGACTCTGTTACTTGGATGACCCAAGACGCTGATTGCTTAACCTTGAGTAATTAACTTCTATACTCAGTTTCTTCATCTTACAAATAGGAATAATTATAATATAGTCAAGCGTCACTTAACTATGGGGATATGTTTGAGAAATGCATTGTTAGGTGATTGTGTCATTGTGCAAACATCATAGACGTTATTACATATACCTACATAGTATGTAGCCTAACATTCATCTAAGCTACTTGGTGTAGCTTATGGCAGCTGCAACACAATGATATTTATGTATCTAAACATATCTCAACATAGAAAAGGCACAAAAGGGGGCAGCATCTATGGCTCAAAGGAGTAAGGCGCCGGTCCCACATGCTGGAGGTGGCAGGTTCAAACCCAGCCCTGGCCCAAAACCGCCAAAAAAAAAAAAAAAGGCAAAATACAAATGTTATAATCTAATAGTAACAACTGACTTTTATTCTTACCTGAGACCTAGCTCTTTATTGAGCCCTCATTCACACAGTATGAACCAACTAATGAAGAAAAACTATATTAAAAATTTAAAAAAAGGCTCGGCGCCTGTGGCTCAAGTGGCTAGGCGCCAGCCACATACACCTAAGGTGGTGGGTTCGAATCCAGCCCACGGGCCCGCCAAACAACAATGATGGCTGCAACCAAAAAATGGCCAGGCGTTGTGGCGGGCGCCTGTGGTCCCAGCTACTTGGGAGGCTGAGGCAGGAGACTCGCTTGAGCCCAGGAGTTGGAGGTTACTGTGAGCTGTGATGCCATGGCACTCTACTTAGCGTGACAGCTTGAGGCTCTGTCTCAAAAAAAAAAAAAATCTAAAGTTTCGGGTGGTGCCTGTGGCTCGAAGGAGTAGGGAGCCGGCCCCATATGCTGGAGGTGGTGGGTTCAAACCCAGCCCTGGCCAAAAACTGCAAAAAAAAAAAATCTAAATTTTCTCTTCTCCCACCCCTTCCTTAAGAAACAAGGCAAAGAATGAGCAGTTGTTAAAAGTTAAATCTTACATTGGCTCAAGAAGAGGACAAGACAACTCCTCCTCACATTTCCCTGTCCCAAGAATTTTGTTCTAAAATTGGGTTTCGTATTTTTGTGGCTACGTGAATGACGTATTATTTTTTGGAGATGCAGTCTAGAATATTTAAGAGTACGGCTTTGTGAAAATTCATCAAGCGGTACACTAGTAATTTGTATTCTTTTTTGTATGTATGTTATAAATATCTATTAAAAGTTTACTTAAAAAAAAAAACCTATGAGACTACTGTGGAACACGCAGTCTATTAACCAAAACGTCATTATATAGGATGTGACGATACCTTCCTCGCAGAGTTGTCCTAGGAATGAAGTGAGTTAAAGCAGTTAAAATGTTTAGAGCGTTTCCTGATACATAGCAAGACCTTAGTTGTTGTTACTGATAAAGTCACAACCAGCACACCTGGGAGAGGTTCACTGACCTTTGTGTTGAGATCAGAAAAATCAAGAAAGAGGTTAAATAATAATAGCACGCTTGGCGCAGTGCTTTGCAACTTGTGTAAAGTATTTTCATTTGGATGATCTCCTTTAAAGGCTTAAGAACTTGCCCCCATCTCACTCCACACCACGTGTGATTATGTGCATATCACACCCAGAGGAGATTTGGAAGTCGTCCAGGGACTGTGATGTGTGTAGACCCCAAACAGAAGGAGAGTCTGGGACTTTCCATCTTGTCTGGAGAGGAGCTTGGGGTGGAGGACAGGAAGGAGCTCACTGGGGCCACAGTTGCCTTGTTCCTTCCACAGGAGGAGAATTTCCCAGGACGCTGAACAGTGTGGTCGGTAAACAGAAGGGGCAGCCTGAAGCCACAGACCGCGCAGCACTGGCGCCTGGCTTGTTCCTTACCTCCTCTGTCAAATGGGGTGGTCACAGTGCCCGCTTCACTGAGCTGTGATGAGAATTAAAGAGCTGGCTCTACCATGTGGCGCAGAGTAAGCACTTAAGAAACATTGGCTCAAGATTGCTGACCTCCAGTAAATGTGTCAGCTGCAGAGTTATGGAAGCATTTGCCCATTTCTTTGCTAGACATTTCCTTCCACTCAGCATGTTCAGAGGTGAACTCATCATTTTTCTCCAAAACCTGTCCTTCATAGGGTATTGTCCACTTTCTTGATTGATAACCAAAATCAACCAGGCATTGAACCAGAACCCTGAGAATCGGTCCTCTCTCCTTTCCCCTCCTCTCCTGCATGTACGATCACAGACCAAGACTGTTCAGGTTAACTCCTTAAAATGTCTCCAGTCCGTCCCATCCTCCCATTCCCGCTGTTGCTGCCCCAGCTCAGGCATTTACTGTGCCTTGCCCCATCTGTGCATCGTCTCCTGACCTTGAAATACCAACTCAGTCTAGCTCCTTCTCCCGGGGCTGCCACAGGCACCTTGCCAAAATGCGAAACAGGTGGTATCTCCCCACCTGCAGACACCTCCTGGACTCTCTACTGCCCACCAGGATGAAGTACAAACTCAGGAGCACGGACAGCAGAGCCTGCAGAATCTGGCCCTCACCCCTTGCCCTCCACCAGCTCTTGCCCTCTCCCCCACACTCTCTCTGCTCCTGCCCTGCCTAGCAGCCGGTTCTCCCCAGAACTCTGTGGCAAGCCTTCAAGTCCTTGCCCCACCACCCTCTCTGTCTGGGGTGCTCAGCACCCCTTATCCACCCAGGCCCCTACTAACCCTTCAAAACTTGTCTCAAGAATTCCTTTCTTTGCACACTTGATGGTCTGCAGAAAAGAAAAAAAAAATTAAAGCTATTCCGTTCCTTCCAAATCATTCCTGGCTGTCCTCCTGGGGAAGAATTGACTATTCTCTGGCTTGTGCTCTTACTGCGAAGTGGCTGCATTCCTGCTCTGGCCCCTGTCATACCTTATGATTCCTGTTGACATGATATATTTTCCCAAGAGCCCTAAGTCATTGTGAGTATAACCCCTGCCAAGCGCCACTAACTCAAGCACATGCTAGTGACCAAGCAAATGAATTTGCCTGAAGAAGCACAGTAGAACCTCTGTAAGTTGACCACCCAAGACACTGCAATCAACTGGTCAATGAGGTAGTCAACATAAGGAACTAGGCCTGCTGTACTGGTCTGCACATGTGGTGCATGTCTGGTCAATGGCAATTAGGTCAACTTCAGGATATGGAGGGTCTATATTTTAAAGAGCTGTGAGGAATGTGCATTTATAGCAGCCATTTATTTTTTTTTAGAGACAGAGTCTCACTTTGTCACCCTTGGTAGAGTGCTGTGGCATCACAGCTCATAGCAATCTCCAGCCCGTGGGCTTAGGTGATTCTCTTGCCTCAGCCTCCTGAGTAGGTGGGACTACAGGTGCCCACCACAACACCCTGCTATTTTGTTGTTTTTGTTGTTGCAGTTTGGCCAGGGCTAGGTTTGAACCCACCACCCTCGGTATATGGGGCCGGCACCCTACTCACTGAGCCACAGGTGCTACCTATAAAAGCCATGTCGGTGTGTATACTATCTAAGTGTATTTATGGATATTAGCTCATTTAGTACTCCAAAACACATAACAGAGGTATTGTGTTATTATTAATAACTTGAGTCACAGAGTTGGAAATTGATTTGGGCTTGAGCCCAGCTCTTTCTTACCCCAAATTAACTGCCTGATCATACCTCTGCCTTTCAGTAAATCTAGCCCCTGAGGGAAAATGAAGTATTTATAGCTTTTCACAAAGCTCAATTTCTAGAACCTTAGAGGAAACCAGGATGTCCAGCTCAGTAGGAGAGGGGCCAGGCAGCCCCAAGACCATCTTTAAGGGAGGAAAGGCTCTGGCTGGAGGGCTTCTTTATAAACATAGAACCTTGGTGTTTGCAGCTGGTTTTCCAAAGGTATTTGGAGTTAAAGTGAAAGGACAAAGTCACTGAAAATGAGTTACAGTGTATCGCTCTCCTGTGTTTACATTTCTGGAGAAGCCAGCAGGGCTACTGCTGTCTCTTCCTGATTCACCCTCCCAGAATTTATCATGGCCTTGTGCATTCTCTTCATTAAGAGGGTGTTGTTTCTTGATTTATCATACAGATCAAACCTGCCTTACCATTGCATTGTTTTACCAGGTTACCAATCGCTATAACAAGTTAGACCCAGCCTGGTCCCAAGGCAGCAACAGTTAGTGTGAGCGCTGTGGTTGCAGTTTAGCTTGAACGCTCTAGAACAGTAAAATTTACACCTTTGGGGAAAGCAAATTGTTAATATGGAATTTGAGGTGATTTCCCTCCTGAATGAGCTGGAAACTATTCAAAGTATGTTTGTTATCTGCTTATCTCTCCCTGCCTTGCAGTTGTCTCACCCAGGTAAGCAAGTACAAGAGCACAAGTGTTGGGTATGTGCTGAAGGACTTGTGAAACGAAATCCTGGCATCAACAGATATCATCATCACTCTGCTGTCACTGTCCTTTCATTTTAGATGGCTCCATTGAGCAGCTGGAATTATTGGTTGTTTGCTTTTTAACTTAGTGAAGCAATATGTTTAACACAATATCAACATTTTTTTTTTTTTGAGACAGTCTTACTCTGTTACCTTGTGTAGAGAACCATGGTGTCATCATCACTCTCAGCAACCTCAAACTCTTGGACTCAAGCAATCCTCTTGCTTCAGCCTCCCGAGTAGCTGGGACTATGGACTCCTACTATGATGTCTGGATAGTTTTTTTCTATTTTTAGTAGAGACAGGGTCTCATCTTGTTCAGGCCTGTCTGGAACTCCTGAGCTCAAGCAATCCATCCACCTCAGCCTAAGATTACAGGGATGAGCCACTGCACCTGGCCAATATCAACATACTTAAACATAATGCATAAAAGGCCTTTTGGGTCTGATAGATATTTTAAACCCACTCCAAAAAGTTCCTTTGTTAAACAATGTGAATGCTAATAAAATATCCTAAAACCAGCAAAATTCTTTATTAATACCAGTACTCTAAGTTTAACTTTGCCTTGCTTGCTGGTGTTTTCTTGAAAAAAAAGAAAAGAAAGTTGAATTTAACTTTGCCTATTGATTCTGAGTTTGTAAAGAAAAGTAGATAGAGGAAAAGAAACCATCACTTGTTGGCATTGATGGTGTGCTGGACACCTTATTAGGCAGTTAATCGACATCACTAGTCCTTATCCTAAACTTCAAGGCAAGCCCTGTACCATCTAAGCAAGAGGCGATTTCCCAGGGCCAAGTCAGCTTGCCCAGGGCTCGGTGGAAACCAAGAGCTGTCTGGTCCCAAAGCTAGTCCTCCTGGACTGCTCCCTACAAATCTAAATGGATTTGTTTTAGAGAAGGACCTTGTACTATAGTCAGCTCTGCCACGCATTTGGAATACTGTTTCCCAGTTCTGCGCTTCCCATAGATATGGTTCCAATATTAACTTCTCAGCTTTAAACTCACCCAGCAGGAGAGTAAAAGAGCCATCCAAGGACGAGTCATGGCATTCTGTGCCCAAAGTTCCCTGTTCTCAACTGAAACTCTGGCAGTTCTAGCTGAAGAAAAGAAAATTAGGTGGAGGGAAGTGAGGCATTTACCCAGATAGCTGGAATCAGGACTTGGAGAGCATGAAAGCAGGGAGGGGGAAACTCCTTTTGGAGGTCAGAATTGGGAAAAACTTTGCTCTGCTTAGAAGTATAAACAGATTTGGAATGCTTCAGGGAGCAAAATAGCATTTGAGTGGCGCCTTGGTCTTGCAAGATGAGGGAAAATTCGTTTCAGGTAAGAAGGAAACCGTAGGAACAGATACAACAGAGGCAGGAAGGTAAGAGCATTAGTGGAAACAGGTTATTAATAGTGCCATAGTAACAGCCATGCCCTTCATAACCACACTGAGGCCCAGGTCTGGGATGGCACAGTACACTCTGTAACCAAGTATAGCACAATCGTTTTCTGCTGGGGGAACAAGCTTTCAAATGATACAGCACATCTGGAAACTCTCCCCTGTGAATCTGTTCTGCGTAGAAGTGGTCACAGCGACTAAGTCGACTTTAAGATCCTGTTTCATTTTGTTCTTGCAGAAGGAAACTCCACTTGCCAACGCCGCATTCTGGGCAGCCAGGAGAGGAAACCTGACACTGCTGAAGCTGTTGTTGAACAGCGGCCGGGTGGACGTGGACTGCAGAGACAGTGTACGGGCGGCTCGCAGTACTTCGCGTGCGCATGCCCAGAGCGTGCCTCTCCCTCCTGCCCTGTGGACACATTTCCCTTTGCAATGCTTGCTCACTTGTTCCTGCCCTCGCTCGCTGTATCCTTTGCAAAATGTCCAAAGTACTGTTGTGAACTTAAAAACATAACTGGGGGAAGTCAGGAAGGAACGGAAACAGTTATACGACATGCACAAAACAAGGGAAGGCAGCCACAGCAGAGAAAGAGGCACTTCCCTGGGAATGAGAATCAGCAAATTACGAGAAAAAAAAAAGTTGTTGAGGGAAAGAAACCACTGTTGTTATGAAAAGACAGAGATGGTTTAGAGCACAAGTGGGTTGCCATGGACGTGGGAGTTAGGTTTTCCTATGAGGATGAGGAATCTGAGAAGTGACAGCTGCCACCCGGCTTCTTACTCTTACTTCCCTCACCTTTTGCAAACATAAATAGTAATTGGCGATTTAGAAGATAAAAATAGATACTACTGCTCACTTGCAGGCATTAGAGAGCCCTTTCCCTCCCCAACTGGGGGCAGTAATTTCTCTGTGCTCAGCAGGACTTTTCCCCATCTCTGGGGACAAAGGGGGACCTCCCATGAGAGTGAGCAGACATATTTTGATCGTAGGATTTGAATTAAAATATTTTCAAAGGAGCCTTAATGTTTTCCTGAAAATAGGGTGTTTCATTTCCAGCTTTTGTTGCACAAATTTGGTAAATGAATCTGCCACCAGCCCAAGAACAAAATAGCAAAGATTGTTCCAACTTGCCCACTGGGGACCTGGGGCAGGATATTTTCAGCTGGCAACTCCAGCTCCACTCCACACCCTTCTTGCTCCATGTCCTGAAGACAGAACTACATGGACTGTCCCCAGTTGGGTTTGTCCCGTGGCACATTGGCAAGAGTCAAAGGGTGGGAGGAGAGGGACGTCAGTGCCCAGTGCCCTCCCTGTCTGTCTGGCAGCAGTGCCCCTACCCTCTGCCACCTGGAGACCAATACCTTCCCCTGCTGCCTTCAGGCTTTGGTCCCAGAGCCCCACTATTCCTAGCTGCCAGTATTACATTGTTCTTTGTAGTTTCCCAGGCCACAGCTTTATAAATAGTCTCTTTATTAAACTTTCTTCCAATCATCCCAATTTGAATATGCCATCTGTTCCTTGTCAGAACTCAGACTGATATGGAGCCTTGGGCATCTGTGAACTGCCCATCCCAGTCTTACTCAGGTCTCACTGGGCCAGTTCCTGCCTCATGCTGGGCAAAACTGTGGGGTAAAATCACCAGTTTTCATTGTGGCTTCACCCACTGACCACTCTGATGACCACTCTTCTCCTTGTTCTTGAAGCCACTTCTTCCAGACACGCCTGTGACTTCCTCCCACTTCCAGCTTCCCAGGGGTGCCCCACAGTGCTGCACTTGTCCTGCTCGGCACAGTGTCAGCCTGCTCAGCTCCCTTTGTGCATCAGGAGGCCTGTCCCACCACCTTCTTTCCCTCAGAGCTCACACTCTCTGCTGTCTGCTGGGAAAACGGTAGCTATTGTGACCAAAAATTTTGCTTCTATGAATAGACATTAATATATTTAGTTAAAACAAGAGGTCATCTTATCAGGAGCTTTCTGGAGAGATGATTAACCCAATGGAGTAAGTCTAAGTGATGGTAATTTCAGACATCTCCTTTATTTTGAAAAGACCTATAAGGCTGGTGGTGACTGAGAAGCAGGGACATGTTTGAAAACAGTGCAGGCCTTTCTTCCCTGTGGCATGTCACTAGCCAAGGTTTGGCTTCTTCCATGTGCCACCTGAGTGTGGAGTCCAGATTCCAGGATGGTTTCTTACAATGCTAATTGATCTCTAGACTAGTACTGCCCTCGCTATTGGGGCCAAGCCCCAGGATCACCTAGGAAGCCCGTGAGAGCTGTTGGAATGCAAGGAGGGGCCTGTTGGGAATTGTTCCTAACCTCGAGTATGTCTGTGTTTAAACTTTTCCAACACTGTAAAGAACAAATATTTAATCTCTAGGCTACCTGCTCTCCAGCAAGGCTTTGATGTGCTGACACCCATTCACCTGGACTCCTAGATCAATGCTGTCTTGCCATGACGTTTTCATCTTTTGCTTTGCTCCTCTCTCTGACATACATGTGCCACCAGGATGTCAATGGCAAGATTCTTTTAGCCTTTTTATGTGTTTTAATGTATGTGTTTCTTAGCCTTTTTGGTTTTTAGACTTGACTACATTTATGTACACTTATATATGCTCTGTTCAAAACCAGTTTGTTTTTTAAAGATATATTTTACTATCAGCCACTGAAATAAAGTAATCTTAACATTTAGAGAATTAAAATCAGTCAGGCTAATAGGTTTTTAAATATAAAGGAAGTATTTTGTGCAGTTTAATATAATACTTCTTTTTTATTATATTATTATTATTTTTTTCTTTAGAGACAGAGTCTCACTTTATCACCCTCGGTAGAGTGCTGTGACATCAGAGGTCACAACAACCTTCAGCTCTTCAGCTTAGGCAATTCTCTTGCCTCAGCCTCCCAAGTAGCTGGGACTACAGGCGCCCACCACAATGCCTGGCTATTTTTTGTTGAAGTTTGGTTGGGGTCGAGTTTGAACCCGCCACCCTCGGTATATGAGGCCGGCACCCAACCCACTGAGCCACAGGCGCCGCCCTATAATACTTCTTTATTCTTCTTTTTGTCTCAACATAACTTTGTCTCAATTAACCATGAAGTCAATTGAATTGAAATACAATCTGAGAAGTATTTTTGTTTGGTTGGTTCAACTTTGCTTTGAAACAGATGAGCCTAACATTTTTTATTTTCCTTTTTAAATATTGAAATAAGTGATTTGTACCTTCTCTGACTCATGATTGATTTTTATTGTGAGATCAGTGTGACCCATGATAACAGATTTTCTCCACTCTCATGTAAAAGCGCGTATTCATAGCATATCTAGTCAGTCTGGCTTTCAGCCAAGTGTGGTAGTTCATCTGGGTTGCTGTATAACAAAACATCTTAGACTCGGTAATTTATAAACAGAGATCTGGCCAGGAAATCCAAGATCGTGGCTCCAGCCCTTTCTCGTGAGGGCTTCTGCTTCACAGATGGTGACTTTTTGCTGTGCCCTCAATGGTGGAAGGGAGCATGGAGCTACCCTCTTCAACCTCTTTCATGAAGGCACTAATTCTTTTCATAAAGGTAAAAAACTCATGACGTAACCACTTCCCAAAAGACCCTACCTCTCTTTGTTGTAGTTCTTTCCCGGGCTGGAAGGCAGTGATATCATCACAGCCCACTGGAACCTCAAATTCCTGGGCTCCAACAATCCTTCTGCCTCTGCAGAAGTAGCTGGGACTACTGGTGCATGCCACACTGCCTGGCTAGTATTTGTATTCTTTGTGGAGATGGAGTCTGGCTCTTGCTCAGGCTGGTCTGGAACTCCTGAGTTCAAGCAATCCACCTGCCTTGGCACTGGGATTACATGGGAGCCACCCCAACCACCCAAGGCCCTACCTCTTAATACTTCCAAAATGGGGATTAGGTTGCAACATGAATTTTGGAGGGACTTATTCAGACAATAGCACCTTGTATTTTCCTAATTGCTATCTAATTAAAAATTCCTTACATTAAAGAAGAAGTTAGTAATACCAAACTTGCCTGCATAATACTGCGTAATACTAAGAAAGGCATTCAACTGAATAAGGGATGGTAGAGCCTATGGAAGAGTCTTATATCCAAATGCTGAATATGGGCACATGGGGTAGAAGAAACATAAAACACTATTGTGAAGCTTTTCTTTATTCTACTTGTACAATTTATATAAAGCAAATAAGACTTCCCCAAAGTAGCATGGCCATCCAACTAAGTCGACAGTCAAATGATAACCTCACATTTACTAAACTATCATAATATGATTTGAGTCTAACCCTGAACTGATCTCTAACATTAATCACTATGCTGAACACATTGCCCGACTTGTCTAATTTACTGATGTAATTTAACCAGGCAGATACTTTTTTTCTTCTCTCATTTTATAGATAAATAGAATTACACTGGTAAAGTTACATAACACATCCAAGATCCTACAGTCAGGGACTGTAGGCCTGTAGGACTTAGCCGCACTGCTGTCCCACAAAATCTCACTGGTATAATAAATGACAGCAAGCCTCCAGGATTGTCCTTTGCCTCCTGAGCCTTCCTCATGTTTGTCTTTGTCATCCACGTGTGAGAAGCAGGTTGCTGACCATGCAGAGGTGGGGGTGGACATTGTGATTTCAAGGCCTTGAAAACAACTGTAAGTTAAATTAGAAAAGTCCACTTCTAACTGAAAGGGTCAACATCACATGCTCTGCCTTAGATTTTTGGATCTTAAAGCTGGAAGAGGCCTTGGCGATCATCCCATCCAACCCCTCATCTTAAAGCTGATGAGAACAAGTCTCAGTAATTGTAATCACCTTGCCCAGGTTACGCTGTTGGCTGATGACAGAGGTGGACTTCGACCCCACAGTTCCTGCTTCTAGTTCCGTAGTCTCTCTTTGCATCCTAGTGCCATTTGTCTTTGAATATTTTTGAAGATAAAGACTTTTAGGCTAGGCTCATGCCTTAATCCTAAGTACTTTGGGAGGTTAAGTGGGAGGATTACTTAAGGCCAGGGGTGCAAGACCAGAAAGAGAGAGACCCCATCTCTCCCAAAGAATAGAAAACTTAGGTGTGGTAGCTCATGCCTATAGTCCCAGTTACTCAGGAGGCTGAGGCAGAAGGATTGCTTGAGCCCAGGAGTTTGAGGTTGCAGTGAGCTGTGATGACACCACTGCACTCTAGCCTGGGTGACGGGTAACATTCTGTCTCAAAAAAATTTTTTTTAGCCAGGCGTTGTGGTGGGCACCTGTAGTCCCAGCTACTTGGGAGGCTGAGGCGAAGAGAATGGCTTAAGCCCAAGAGTTGGAGGTTGCTGTGAGCTGTGACACCATGGCACTCTACCAGGGCAACATAGTGAAACTCTTGTCTCAAAATAATAATAATAATAATTTTTTGTTGTTTTAAATACAGAAAAATAAGTGGTACCATTTAACCCATTTTTGTGTGTCTTGCTAGTAGGATTTTGGCTCAGAAATCATTTAATATGAATCATAAAATAAGACTATTATGTCACTGCTGACTTGAAATGCAATAACTATGGTTCATCTGGACTATGTCTCTGAAGGTAGTCAGCAGAGGCTGAAAATTGAAAATTCCAGCCTCAGTTCGTCACTTTGCTTTCTCCCTTCTGGTGTGCATTACAAGCTTATTCACGAGGTACTTTTATCACTGCAGGAAATTTTGTCCTAGGACGTGATCTAAGTGGAGCAACCCCTCTTCAGCGTCTTCCTAGGAACCCTCTGTCTGACACAGTGATGGCCTAACTAACTGGTCCTCTGTCTCTCCTCCATCCAGTATGGTACCACGCTCCTGATGGTCGCCGCCTATGCTGGTCACATAGACTGTGTGAAAGAGCTGGTTCTGCAGGGCGCAGACATCAACCTCCAAAGGGAGGTAGGTCAGGCTTTGCACTTGAATAAGAATGACAGGTTCAAGGCCATGTGTGGTGGCTCACACCTGTAATCCCAGTACCCTGGGAGGCCAAGGTGGGTGGATTGCCTGAGCTCATTATTTCAAGATCAGCCTAAGCAAGAGCAAAACCACATCTCAAAAAACAAAACAAAACAAAACAAAAACTAGCTGGGCATTGTGGTAGGTGCCTATAGTCCCAGGTACTTGGGAGACTGAGGCAAGAGATCACTTGAGCCCAAGAATTTGAGGTTGCTGTGAGCTATAACACCACAGAACTCTACTCAGGACAACAGAATGAGACTCTGTCTCAAAAAAATCTAAAAAAAAACAACAGCAGCATTTTTTAAAAAAGTAACAGGGATCTGAAGTTCAGAGACCTGAAGTTTCTATAATAGTGAACTGGTAGAGAGGACTGGAGTCTTCATCTCTCTTCTGTTAAAGTTTACTGTGCCCAAAATAAGGTCCAGGAAGCACCATTGATTGTATTACAGTTGAGCATGTCTTGTGGGGCACTTCTGAGATAACCAAACCTCTTACTACATTCCTTAAACATTCATATATTTGTCTTGAGCCTAAGTCGGTTCTTCCATCTTCCCTTGGAATTAGATGCTATAGAATTGATGGAATTTGTAGAGAGACCATTGTATTTTCAGAAGGGTTGAGTCACCAACCTTATTTGTAATAAGACTCACTTGAGAAGAATCTGAATCATCCTTGCCAAACTGTATTCAAAAGGGTTCTCTGATTGCCCATGTATTAAAATAGGCTCGCCCCCACATGAGTAAGTATTGAACTAAAATACAAACCTATTTCCACACTTCATTCAAGGTCAGTTTTGGTAGTTTGATCTCACTAGAGATCTATTCTTAGTTCAATCCACAGAAGCAGTAGGGAGGCTGGGACATTTTAATATGTTTTGGGGTCCAGGTCTGAGAAGGCATGAATTATTTCCAAGTCATCCTAGGATGTGGTAAACTAACCTTTGTGGAGACACCATGCTTGGGTTGTCCCAAAGTGCATCTGACCTCTCCTCCGTTCATGCTGACTCAGACTGGGCAAGCTCCAAATCAGACTGGAGCACTTGGTTTTCCTTGCTCTGGCCTCATTTTGTCGCAGGGCCTGCCTTACAGTTGTTTCAAAAAGATGATTCCCCAACCAAGCTTTCATCAAGCCAACATACCCTCTTCTTCCAGTCTGGACTGTCACCCCTTCGTGGAGTAGATTAAGACACATCAGGCAAAAGAGTTGGGACAAGAGTTCCAGGGCACATTCACACACCCCTGCCATCAGCCCTCCGGGTGCAGGAGGCCTTGGCTGTGGGCCCTGAAAGGGTGATGTGGCTGATGGAATCCAGGGTCTGGTTCCCTGTAGCCTTGGCTGAGTGAGCCTGGTCTGTTGAGAAGAACAGCAGTGCGGAGACTACAGCGAATGGAACCCTCTCACACACGGACCCTTCTGAGCGATTTCAGTAACACTGGATTATTGTCTCCGGGCATTTTTCACTTCAGCGCTTACTTTCCCTCTGGGATGAACATGTTTAGACCCACTTGGAATTATACTTTAAAATAACCCTGGTCTTTTTTATTTTTCCTCTCTGCTTTACAGTCTTTGTTTATTGTAACTTTACAGAAACGACAGATTTCTTTATTTAAAAAAAAATACGGTCCAAATCTGCTTACTCAAAAAACTTTATCCTGAAGGGCAGGTTCACCAAATCTCTTAAGAACAACTGAGAAAAGGAGGGAGAAGAGAGAAGTGTTTGATTCCTAGGCACTGTGTGCTTTTTATGATTTGATATTTGTTTGGTTCCAATTGCTCAACTCATCTTGGAGATGAAAGCTCTTGTGCACTGAAACAGTGGCCCTGAGGACTTAAGGTAGCCTGTGTGGTTCAAATGGTGATGCTATGTAACGTCCTGGCAGTCTCCCAAATATCTGGAGACTGTGCCAATCTGGGGCATAGGGTGCTCAGCCACGGGGGGACCCCAGCCTCGCCTTCTTAAGCTGTTCTGGAAGCTGAGAGTGCCTCACACTTTGGAACTTTCTCTCATAGCAGACTTCTTCCTGGTCCATCATTTAACCTATTTTTGCAATATCAGAATATTTGTTTGCTGAAAAACTACTTGCTGTGCTTTTCTTAGAGCTTGCTAGAGAAACAATTAGAAGCTAACCATCCTGAAACCCCATGGGGTTAGAGAGCCGGCACTATTAGCTGGCTATACCTCTCAGGCATGGGGGCTGCACGTGCAGTTGGCATGAAGCCCTGGGGCTGGGAAGTAAAGCACATTCACATTCCAGACTGGAGTCTGGCTCCTGTTTTCTGGGGATTGCTGAATTAATGTGCATAATGATTGATAGTATGTATGATCCAAAGCTGGCTGAAACTGCTGTAATTATTATTTTTGTAATTAATGGATCAAGAAAGCTTATTGAGGGGCCAGGCTCTGTGGCTCATGCCTGTAATCCTAGCATTCTGGGAGTTCAAGGCGGGTGGATTGCCTGAGCTCAATGGTTCAAGACCAGCCTGAGCCAGAGCGAGACCTTGTCTCTAAAAATAGCTGGGCATTGTGGTGGGTGCCTGTAGTCCCAGTTACTTGGGAGGCTGAGGCAAGAGAATCCCTTTAGCCCAAGAGTTAGAGGTTGCTGTGAGCTGACACCAGGATACTCTTCCAAGGCAACAAAGTGAAACTCTGTCTCCAAAAAATGAAAACAAAAGAAAGCATATTGAATCAGTCCTTTCTCTCTCTCTCTCTCTTTTTAAGACAGAGTCTCACTGTGTTGCCCTTGGTAGAGTGCTGTGGTGTCACAGCTCACAGCAACCTCAAACTCTTGGGTTTAAGGGATCCTCTTGCCTCAGCATCCCACGTAGCTGGGACTACAGGTGCCCGCCACAACGCCTGGCTATTTGTTGTTGTTGTTGTTGCAGTTGTCATTACTGTTTAGCTGGCCCAGGCTAGGTGCAAACCCGCCAGCCTTGGTGCATGTGGCCAGCGCCGTAACCACTGTGCTACAGGCACCACCCAGTCCTTTCTCTTAATAAAGAAACAACTCCAAGGAAAGACCCTTTGTAGTCTCTAAAATTTGCCATCTTTTAAGATGGTGAGGGCTGGGCGTGGTGGCTCACACCTGTAATCCTAGCATTTGGGAGGTGGAGGTGGTGGATTGCTTGAACTCAGGAGTTCGAGACCATCCTGAGCAAAAGTGAGACCCTGTCTCCACTGGGGGGAAAAAAGCAGAAGAAGAAGGTGAGAGTTTTCTTATTCTAGCCAAGTTTCTTTATCCAGACCTGTTTACAACTTAAGATTTCTGGGGACACCCATAACTCAGTGGGTTAGAGCACTGGCCACATACACCAAGGCTGGCAGGTTTGAACTTGGCGTGGGCCAGGTAACACAACGACAAGTACAATTAAAAAAAAAAAAAGATTTCTGGAGTCCAGTGTCCTCCACCATGAGAAAGAAATGGGGAGACACTTCCCACTCATTTCTGTGGGAACAAAGGAAAAAATCACCCCAGCACTGCAGGCAGAGGGTCCTGTGAACAGGCATGATGCTGGTGCCTTCCCAGGGCAAAGTCTGAGATTGAAGTTACACCTGAGCAGGTGTTGGAGGCTCTGCTATGGTGGTGGGCCTCATTGTTCCCAACACACACACACACACACCCTTAAGAATAGGTTTTCGAGTGATCAGTAGTCCAGAGGACATGCTGTCCTTGGCTTCTCACACCTGAGTGAGACCTACCACCTTAACCTCCCACCTCCTCAGGGAAGCTGTGGGAAGAGGGATTTCTTTTCACTATGCCTGGGAAAGTGCTATTAACTTCATCCCAACCCAAAGAATGGAAGTGAAGAGTATCTTTGTAGGAAAAATACATACACAGTATTGCCCAGAAGAGTAGGAATACGATTTTGCTCATATTATGCAATGATTTGGGTACCAATCTTTTGTAGTCTTAGAAAGAAGTAACTTCGAAAGAAGGAAGCTAAAAAATGGGTCTCAGAATATCATTATCAGTACAAAATTTAGAATCAGGCTGCTGCTTGTCTGTCAAATATGTCTAATTTTGAGAAATATTTTGAGCTGATTTTTCTCTGGGCTCACAATGGGAGGAATTTGTGGGTAAACTACTTAGATTCTTCCTTGCACTGGAACCTTTGTACTCTTGGGCACTAAATTTTGTAACAAGAATTCTTCCCTGTGTTAATGAATGCTACTGTTTCCCAAACATTATACCAAATATATTTAGTTTCCTGTGGCTGCTATAATAAAGTTCCATCAACTAGATGGCTTCAAACCACAGGAATTTATTCATTCATAGATCTGGGGACCAGAAGGCCAAGATCAAGTTGCAGGCAGGGCCCCGCTCCCTCTGGAGGCTCCGAGGACTTCCCTTCCTTGCTGCTTTTAGCTCCTGGTGACTGCCAGCGTTCCTTGTGGCCACAGCCCTCTAGTCTCTGCCTCAGTGGTCACATTGCCCATTCTTTGTTTCACATACTCCTCTGCCTCACTCTTTTTGTAAAATGTATTATTTTTTACTGTGGTAGAATGCATGTAATAGAAACATTATCATCTTAACCATTTTCAGGTGTAGAGTTCAGTGGTATGACACATAGTTATACTGTTTGTTGTGCAACCATCACCACCGTCCATCTGTATAACTCTTCATCTTGTACAACTGAAACTCTGTACTCATTAAATAATACAAACTCCCCATCTCCTCTCCCACCAGCCCTTGGCACCCGTGGTTCTACTTGCTGGTTCTTTGAATTTGATCCCTTTAGATAACTATGTCAGACTCATACAGTTTTGTCCTTGTGTGACTGGCTCATTTCACTTCGCATGATGTCTTCAAGGTTCAGCCATGCTGTAGCATATGCCAGAATGCCCTTCCTTTTGAAGTTAAATAAGATTCCATTATTTGGATATACTACCTTTTTCTTTTATCCATTCGTCTCTAGATGGACATTTCAGTTGCTTCCACAATTCAGCACTTGAGAAGTTGCTTCTGCCTCACTGTTAGAAAGACACTTGTCATTGTTCTTAGGACCCACCCAGATAACAGAGGTTAAACTCCTTCTCGCAGAATCCTTAACTTAATCACATCTTTTGCCATACAGGTGTAAGGCCATATTCACAAGTTCTGGGAATTAGGATGGCACCATTCATCCCACTATACCACAAATAAAGTTTTTCCTTTGTCCCTTCTCTGGCCTAAGAATAGAATCAATTCAAATGTGGCCCCTTCCTAAGCCAGAGGGTTTTGTGCAAGGATATTGATGTGTTTTCTTTGAAAATGTACAAATTAAATGTAATATAACCAAGTATCTTTTAAAAGCAGACTTTCTCTCTCTGCCAGTCAGGTACAACTGCCCTGTTCTTTGCTGCCCAGCAAGGCCATGATGATGTCGTAAGATTCCTCTTTAGATTTGGAGCATCTACTGAATTTAGGACCAAAGTAAGAAAAACCTTCTTGATTTCATACCTTATTGAAGAATTTCAGTAGTGGGTATTAGCTTTTTAATCGTCTATGTGTGTTCCCCCTTTTACAAGAGGTAGTCTTAGTGATTTGATTGATTTGATTTAAAACATAACATTTTTTACTCTGGGCTCACAATTGGTGAATGTTATGTGGAATGTTGTAGATTCTGTCCTGCACTGGTAGTTTTCTACTCTGGGACACTAAATTTTGTAACCCGGAAGGGTGCAGAGCAGGTGGCTTTTTAACTTTCCCTGCTTCTATGAGCTTTTTGTCCCCTTCAAGACTAATCTCAATACTATGTTAAGAATTGTTGAAAGTTTTAATCTGATGCTAGTGAATCTGAGAGATTTCTAAAGGGAGCAGTTTGGAGGGTAGCTTACTTTTATGATCTATCCTCATGAAAAATATATTTAATACATAATTACAGTTTATATGGTTGGGCAAGGATTTGTGGTTCTTCCTTTAAAGAAGTTATTTTCATTTTTGACATACTGATAGGAAAACTGAGAACGCAGAAAGATCAATTTTATGTTCATAATATGTGCATGATTTTACATGATAATGTTTTGAAGTAGGAGAATTTGAATGGACAAAAGATTTTTGTAATGGTCAGCACATTTTAAGCCTAGTTATAATTTAAAATCCCTGAAAATTTGCCCAAATTAGAAACTTTTTGGTTTTCTTAATCCATTGTATGTGATATGTAGATATCAAGGGAGCTTTCCGGGGGAGTGGGGGGGATTTCCTCTCATAAGTAGATCTCCATTTTTTATAACATTTCTGTCGTTTCTGAAACCTGCTATTTCATGGCTCTGAGCATTCTGAGTGTAATACACAGTAATAACAAAATATGTACATATATTTCACATTATTACTTATTTTTCATTATAAAAGTGATATAACAAAAAATAGAAAGTAAAGTTCCACAAATCTCTATCCTAACTCTGACCACCTGTGACCATATGGCCACTTCAGTCCCCTAGGTTGACAAGTTAATACTGACTAAAAGCTTTTGTACATGTGCCAGTTGGAGCTAACCGAGAAATCCCAGGGACATGGGGCCCAGGAAGAGCAATTTCACAGGTTCCCATCAGGTCCCCTGCAGAAGTCTAAGAGCTGTCCATGGGAAGAAGAGCATGTCTTGTCATCAAAACTTTGTTTCAGGGAGGCGCCTGTGGCTCAAAGGAGTAGGGCGCCGGCCCTATATGCTGGAGGTGGCAGGTTCAAACCCAGCCCCAGCCAAAAAACAAACAAAGAAAACTTTGTTTCAACAGTTGTTCTCATCATCACTAAATCTAAACGTCCCCAAACATGTTTTTAAAAATAAAAGATATCACTTCTTCTATGATAATCATCACATTTTATCTGTTCTGTTACTTCATTAGGCAAAGAGCTGGGGAAATTGATAAGACAAAGCTTACAAACAGTGGTGCTCACTGCTTCCATTAAGCAATTTGCTGAGGCCCCACCCCACCAGCAGGCTCAGCTGTCAGTCTTTCTCCTCCTCATTCTCCACCTGTCCTAGCCCAGCTCAAGCGCCCTCCCCTACCAACCACACAGCGAGTCCCTGGGGGAAGCCTTTCCCAGCCATGTGCATCCCTGAGTGTTTCTCCAAGCCACCTGACACCTGCGTACCACAGTCACCCACATGACCAGTGCAGGCTCACCCCAGACCCACTGAATCAGCGCTCCCAGGATAGGCATTTTGAACACTCTGTATACAAATTTAGAAATCACACTCTCTTGTATTAATATTTATGATTTGTATTTTAGAGCCAGATTACATGTTCTTGAATTATTTACAGTCAGCTCAGATGTGCACATTCCACAGACAGATACACAACTGAACCATCCTGGATGGGAAAAGGTCATCCCCTGGCTGCAGCACCTGAGAGAAACCAGAAAGCGTTTTAGTTGACCACAGACTCAAAGGAGTCAGTAGTGTGATGTGGTTGGTATGAAAGCTAATCCTCATTTAGAACGAAGAGATGAAAGTAGATGGAACAAAGGCACGCCCCAGTTTGCATCAGAACACCTCTTCTTTACAGTGCTCTGCTTAGTTTTAGGGCCCACATTTTAAGAGAGACCTGGACAAACTGGCACATGTTCAAAGGAAAATAAATAGGATGGTGAGAGACACATAGGATATACTGTACTTGTGCACCTTTTTAGTGGATGCAGATCTTTTTTTTTTTTTTTTGGGCCAGGGCTGGGTTTGAACTCACCACCTCCGGCATATGGGGCTGGCGCCCTACTCCTTTGAGCTACAGATACCGCACTGGATACAGATCTTGTCCCATAATGACAATGGCCCCAGAGGGTTGCCTCATAAAAATACCTTAATGTTACTGGCCTATTACTGGGTACTACCACAGGGAGATGCCAGTGTTTGTTCCAGACACCATGGGAGGCTTTTCTCATAATTCAAAGATGGAACTGGCAAGGCTTAGTACAGACTTTCTCTTGCGACTGTCATTTTGAAAGGCAAATAGGTCATTGGGTTGTTAGCATGGGAATTTTCTAAATTAATCATAACTTGGTCAAATAACTATATCTCTAGCAAGTCATCCAAATTTATTAATGCAATGTAACTAGATGTCCTTAAGATGAACTTTGCCATGATTATAAAGAAAATGTGAAAGGGATGACAGAGGGAGACTGAGTTTGTTGTTATGGATGGGAAGATTCCCTCCCCAAGTCCCACCTGAGGAGTGTCTTCTTGGTAGTGTGTGTGCCTGCCGGGTCTCTAATGCGTTTACACTTTGCACATCCGCAGGATGGAGGCACCGCCCTGTTGGCTGCCAGCCAGTATGGGCACATGCAGGTGGTGGACACCCTGCTGAAGCACGGAGCCAACATCCATGACCAACTTTATGTGAGTGCCTGTCAAGGGAACACTGAGTGGATCCTTGTTCATTCCTCGTTACACATAACACCGCTGTCTAAATTTGTAGCCAGAAATGCCAACATCACAGGTATTTTAGTAGACAGTAGGACTTTAAACTGAGACATCAGGGGAAAAGATACAGTAAACAGAGGAGTTTTCCCCAAATAGAAACCAGGTATCTTGTTTACCCATCTCTATTCTTCCTTTTAAATCCATTGTACATACGAGATTTCACGTACCTATGCGTTAAGACCGTCAAAAATCATGTGATACGTATTTATTTACGTGATGACAAACCACCCAGCTCAGCGTGTGGATTTGCCAGAACATATTCTGCTGTTATTATCTGTGAGGAAGGGCACAGAGAGGAAACAGGAAGGTATTTGGAAGAGAAATGAGGTTGGGTGGATGAAAACCTGTGAAATACATGTACACCACTGACCTTTCAAAGGCATCCCCTGCTACTGTAGGGCTGTTTGCAGCTAATTGGCAATTAGCACATTACCTAAGGTCTCTTTTAATTGTCTGTCACTGTAATGCAGTAAGATGTATGGCAAGTGTTATTCAAGTTTTCTGGGAAAAAAATATGGGGAAATGAACTTACTTAACTGAGTTTCAGAGAAGTGAAAGAATTGCTACTTCCAATTATCTAGGAACCTCATTTTAGGCTGTCCTAACCAACCACTTAGCCCTGTGCCTCTGGTACTAACTTTCATAGCCGTGTAATGAGCTGTGTAGGTGTGAACTTTTCCATCTGAACTCCCTTTCTAGAGTTTACATGGTTAACACTGACAAATCATGGGCCGCTTTGAAGTTCATAGCAGCAGGGCTTGCTGTCTGCATTCTTGGAGCCTGCAGCATTACCAGTAGCATAATCAGGTTATGTGATAATGATCTCAAGGAGGAATTCTCAGCTCCAGCTGCCCATTAGAATCACTTGGGGAGCTTTAAAAAATTACCAGCTCCCAGCCCCACCCCAGACCAACAAAACTGAAGTCTCTGGTGCAGCTTGAGCAAGAGGTGGTTCTGACTTGTGGCCAAGTCTAAGAAACACAGGTCTAAAGCTTTAGCTACTATAGAGAAAGTATCTCTGAGAGTGTGTATGAGTATACGGATGGGTAGGATGAATAGGAAAAGCCAAAGTCTTTGGAAAAAGAAAGTGAATTACGATTTTCATTGTATTACCATTAATAGCAATCCAAATTGACTCTGGGTGTGCTTATTAAATAATATTCTGCCGTAGGTTCATTGGGGCAGCACATAATCTTACAAAAGCAGAGTTCAGGGAGAGCCCCTTTCCATAATAAATTCTTTTCTGTAAGGCCAACAACATTAGAAAAAATGCTCAGCGTCACTAATAATCAGAAAAATGCAAATCAGAACCACAGTGAAATGACGCCATCTTACTCCAATTAGATGGCCCTAATTAAAAAATCAAAAAACAATAGAAGTTGATGTGGGTGCAGTGAAAAGGTAAACTTTATACACTATTGGTGGGACTATAAATTAGTATAGTCTCAGAAAAAGGGAGATCACTATGGAGAGGTCTCAAAAAGCTAAAAGTTGACCTACCATTGAATCTTGCAATCCCACTACTAGTATCTACCCAAAGGAAAAGAAATTGTTATATCAAAAAGACACCCGCACTTGTTTATCATAGCATAATTCACGATTACAAATATAAGGAGTCCACCTGGGTGCCCATCAACTGATGGGTGAATAAAGAAAATGTGGGATGGATAGAGAGAGAGACAGATACCATGGAGCACCACTCAGCAAGAAGAAAGAATGAAATAACATATTTTGTAGCAACTTGGATGGAAGTGGAGACCCTTATCCTAAGTGAGGTAACTCAAGAAGAGAAAAATAAATGCCACGTGTTCTCGCTTACAAGTGGGAGCTAAACTGTATCTACACAAGGAGACGGAGTGGTATAATGGACATTGGAGACATACACGGGAGGTGGGTGGGGGTAGGTGGTGAAAAACTACCTAAAAGCCCAGACTCCACCACTGCACAATATATACTTAGTGGAATTCAACTTATACCCTTTAATCTATTAATTTTTTTATTGAATTTATTCCTTTATTGATTTGACACACTTCTCCACTCCAATCTAGCACATAATACAATCTGGGTGGGCCAGGCACTGACCCAGGAAATGATGGGAACCCACAGCTGGAGCAGGGGAGAGGACAAAGCAAAGGGCACTGGGGGAGGGGCCGCTTGGGGGCTGGGGGGCAGAAGGAGCCCCAGATGGCTTCCCTGGCAGGTGCTAGTAAACCTGATCCACATTCCCCCACCCGTGCTCATTTCCCAGACCCTCAGCCGAGCTTCTCAGCTCCCCCTTCCCTGCTCCTCCCCTCCCCCCTGCCTGCCCCCACACACTTCCACATAACCCCTGTAGTCAGGGAAGGGGAAGAAGGGAAGGGACAGCTGTCAGGGACCTTAAGAGGGAGGTCTCCATCCCTAACTTTACCACCCTAAATCCTTTCCTCATTCTATTCTCTCTCCTCCCACCCACCCCCTTCCCAGGCCTCAAGCTAATTCCAGGCTTTCAATGCACTCTCCAACTGTAGCACTAACTCATACTGGGTCATACTGGGTCATAGAAGAGTGTGGCTGCACCCCAACACCACACACTCCCAAGGACAAGCTGACAGAATGAGGGGATCTGACTTAGCTTTTCCTTAGGGAACCTCTAAAGCATTATGCACAGACCTTTTTCTAGACCTGGTCCACATAAGAGGTCTTCCCCTTCCTTGTTCACTGTTACTCCCCACTCCTCCCCCATTTCCCTGTGTCTCAGCTAGTATATTGTCTGTAGTGTTGGTATCATGTCACTATGACAATGCCCTCAGAAAGAAAAAAACATTCTCTCCATCTCTAGCATCTTGTCACTGTTAAAAATCTCTATATTTGTGTTTATATTTCTTTAAAAGTTTATAAAAGCCTTTCTGTTATCTGCAGCTCTGTGCTCAGATCTTGGCCATTTCAGATCCTTCCTACCCCCCACTCACACCACTAGCCTAAGGGGACCACGGCATAAAAACTCCAGGCTGACATAGCCTGGTCCAGCTTATATAAGACTCTCTACAAAAAATCCTGCTCCCAAACGCAGGGGTAAGGCCACTGGTGACTTCACATTTCCAACAGCATTGCCTGCCCCTGTTACAAAGCCTAGGGGGTGGGAATGGGGGAAGCCAAGGATGGCTCCTGAGAGGGGACCTTACACCCTAATTTGGCACAGTGAAAATAAGCCCTCTCCCTTTGCCCCTCCCACTTTCCTCTTCCCGTAGTCCCCACTAGGGCAGCTTTCTTTATAATTTCCTCAGCACCCATGTGCCTGTGTGCTTGCTTGCTTGCTTGCTTGTGCGATTAGACCCCACCCTAGCTCTAAAGCAGGATCCCAATTTCCTGGAGAGGGCTCAAAGAGTGAATATGGACACTGGACACACTTGGGTCCAGCTCTGAAGCAGGAGACAAAGCTTCCAGCCATGACCCAGGGATCTGGCTCAAAGTTGAAATCCAGTCCCTCACCCCCATCCATGAGATCACTGCTGATGTTATCCATGTCACACTCCAGGTTCTCTATAGACATATCAGGATCTAGATCCCGAGGCATTCTGTCTTGGCTTGCAGCTTCAGTAGGGATTGTGAGCACTGGTGTCCCCAGGAGCTTGGGGATGGAAGCACCTGCCATGACTGAAGGTGGTGCTATCATGGAAAGGGTGGGGACCAGACCGCTGGGGCCTGGAGCCTCTAGGGGCTTAGGACATAGGCCAACTCCTGTGGCCAGCTTACTAGAGGAAGGTATATCCCTCCCAGCAACAGAAGCATTGGAACGTGGGACAGAATGGGATCTACCTGGGACATGAGGACATCAGCAGGGGGTGGTGGCATATCAGAGGTGAGCTGGGCCTCCAGAGACTGGGAGCTTGAGGAGCACCCTTCTGCTAACAGGGGCCCCTCTGCTGGGCTGAAGAAGGAGGTGCTATAGGAGTGTAAGGGGCAGGTAACCCCAGGATGCTACAAAGAGAAGCCAGAGAGACTACTCCAAGATAGCAGGGAACAAGAAGATGTGAGATTGAGCCCATCTCACAGCTCTAGGTCTTCATTCAGGGTGTAGGAACACCTCCTGCATAGCTGCTGACTGAGGCAGGTATTTCCTCCTCTGCTAGCACCTCTGATTCTGGCCTCATGGGGGACAGTCGGGTGCTGACACTGCTAGCATTTGGACAGAAGATGATCCACACATTGGCTTCCTCCCAGTTTCGAGAACAAGGGCTGCCTGACCACTTGGCGAAGTGGCCAACAGGGCTGGTTGAAGTGGCACCTTCAGATGGAGTTGGCCACATAGGTGGTTTCTTCTTGGGGGCCTTGCTGCAGCCGGGAGCAGCTTGTTGCTGCTGTCCATGGAGGCAGCCCGGCAGCGGGGGGGCCATGCCACTCTTGCCTCCCTCTGGGTTCAGCGTCCACCAAGAACTCTTGCCGGTGGCCTCATTGTGAACCTTGATGAACTTGCTGTGCAGGGACAGGTTGTGGCGAATTGAGTTCTTCCATCCTGCCGAGCTGTTGCTGTCACCCTTGTCCTTGAAGTAGGGCACAGTTCAGACCATCCACTCATAGATCTGGGCAAGTGTCAGTCGTTTGTCTGGGGCGCTTTCAATGGCCGGCTGGTGAGTTCTGCATATGACTGATTTCCCCAGGCATTTGGCAGGAGCCTCCCTTCCGAGGACCTGTTACAGCCCCCAGGATCCCGGGTTGGGGGGCCCCTGTTGGCTCTGGAAGCCTGGAGGACAACAGGATAGGCTCTGAATGCCCCTCCGCGTGTACCTTCTCTCCCAGACCTGGCTCCACCTCGGGCGCTGGGACGGCTCAGTAGTGAGTTCTGGTCGGGGAAGGGGCCAGGTGCAGGAGCAGGGACGGCTCTGAGGTGTGAAGTCAGGATCGAGGTCTATGATCACGGCAGCCTCTGTAGCTGAATTCTCATTCCCCGGATCCATACGTGGCATTGGACCTCCGCAGTTCAGCATTCGGTGAAGCCTGGCACAGTCCCCCACAATGCCTCCCCACGGGGGGAAGGGCCGAGGGCCAGGACGTACAATCCTGCTAGTGAACTTCCCCTCGCCCCAGGACACTAGCCCCCAAACTGTCCCTTCCACACAGGTCTGTGATCTTCTCCCCACTACAGCCTGCAGCCTTAGAGCTCTTTCTGAGACGACACCTGCAACCTAGGCTGAGCAAAGGCCCCTTTTTCTCCAACCTCTCCCAGCTTCCTGCTCTTTTAAACCTGAGGCGCCCCGTCCCCTCCTATATTGCATTCCCATCACCGAACATCTCCTTAGCTGCAGTTCTCGCCCCTTTTAAGTTGCTACCCCCCATAAACTCCTCCCAAATTTCCTCCCCCCCGCCCCCCCCCCGTCGCTGCCCTCCCCCATACCCAGCTCCCACATCCCTTGCCCCACCCCTGGCTGCCCCTCCTCCCCCATTCCCCTCTCCTCACTCCTGGTAGGGTCCCTAGCATCTCTATTCCTGCAGCCCCGATTGCCCTATCAACCCCACACCACCCCCACCCCCGTTTCCCCTTTGTTTTGCTCCAAGCCTAAATCTATTAATTTTTTTTTCATGAAAGGCACACATTTTAAAAAGGAGAATAAAGCAGAAGTGGTGAGGAAGGCAGAAGGCTAACTTAACGTGGGTGGTTGGGGAAGGCCTGGCCAGGAAGTGGTGTATTGATTTTTAACTGAAAGGGAAAGGAGGCAGCAGTGCTTCAAGATTGGGCAGAGCGTCCAGGCGTTCAGTGCAGCTCGTGCAAAGATACTGAAGTGGGAATCACACTGGGGGGATTCAAGGAGGAAGAAGCAGGCTGGCATGGCTGGAACATGGTGTGTGGCGGGGAGGTCAGTAATGTGACAACAGGGAGGAAGGCAAGGAACAGCCATGGGCAGCTGAGATGACCACAGTGAGCTATCACAGAGTTTTGAGCAGGAAATGATGTGCACCAACTATAACACAAACGGGGAGGCCAGCTGTGAGGCCATTGAATAGCCCTGCCTCAAGATGCTGAAGGCGGAGTGCAGTGGATGCTCTGAAACATGCTCAGTGTAGAACTGAAGGATTGATGTGAAGTACAGGAGGAAGGGAAGAATTAAGTATGACTTACTGGCTTTATTGTGAACAATGGAGTGAATTGAGTGTTTTTTAAAAAGATGGGGAGCCTAGGGGAAAACAGAGTTGAGGACCAAGAACTCCGCTTGGCCACACTAACTCGAGACGGTGATTAAACGCACAAATGGAGGTGTTAGGTGGGCAATTGGATACATAAGGTGCTTGGCAAAAATAGTGGATAGAGAAAAACATTCCTCTCTTTATAACATGATTCAAGAAACTTCATGCATCATAACTTTGACTTTATGTTAAGACTTATTCTTACCTAAGCAATCCAGATGTTTTCATCAAAAACAAATGAGGGGCTTGGCGCCCATAGTTCAGTGAGTAGGACGCCAGCCACATACACCCGAGGCTGGTGGGTTCAAGCCCGGCCTGGGCCCGCTAAATAGCAATGACAGCTGCAACCAAAAAATAGCCAAGTGTTCTGGCAGGTGCCTGTAATCCCAGCCACTGGGAGGCTGAGGCAAGAGAATCATTTAAGCCCAAGAGTTTGAGGTTGCTGTGAGCTGTGGCACCATAGCATTCTACTGAGGGCCACATAGTGAAACTGTCTCAAAACAAACAAACAAACAAAAACAATTGAGGGCCAGGTGCCATGGCTCACACCTGTAATCCTAGCACTTTGGGAGGTCTAGGTGGGAGGATCCCTTGAGGTCAGAGTGTGGTGGTACATACCTGTGGTCCCAGCTACTCAGCTGAGGCAGGAGGATTGTTTGAGCCCAGAAAGTTTAAGGTTGCAGCGAGCTATGATGATGTCACTGCACTCTAGACCAGGCAACAGAGGGAGACCCTGTCTCAAGAAAAAGCCAGTTGAAATATAGGTGGATGGGGGTGCAACTAAAACTTGTAATGCACAGTGAAAAATTCATTGCATGGGTAGCCCATCTTAGACAATTCCGGAGAGTTAGCAGGAGTTAAAGGCATGGTAGACTTTCCGAAAATTTTATTCCCATAGCAAACATTTGTTTAAAAATCTACATAGGCTGATTAATTTTTCGACAATTGTCTTTTTTTTTTTTTATTTTCTTAAGACAGAGTCTCACTGTGCTGTGTCTCCCCTGGTAGAGTACTGTGGTGTTACAGCTCACAGCAACCTCCAACTCTTGGGCTCAAGTGATTCTCTTGCCTTAGCCTCCCAAGTAGCTGGGACTACAGGCACCCACCACAATGCCCGGGCTATTTTTTTGGTTGTAGTTGTCATTGTTTTTTGGCAGGCCTGGGCAGGGTTCAACCCGCCAGCTCCCATGTATGTGGCTGGCGCCCTAGCCACTGGGCTACACATGCCAAGCCAAGTGCTAGAATTTTTAACTGTCTTGAGGGCATCGCAGCTGGCACCCACTGGTAATCTAGCACCTTCCACATGACTCATCTGGTTGGACTTGCGGGGAACGGCACTGTATTCTACCTTGTGGTTAGTGTTCCTGAAGGGAGGTGTGGTAATTAGCTGGGTTTGATAGGCGTTTTCCACGGGGGTGTGCTCAGGTTTTCCACTGCAATCTGAAAACAGTGGCGCTCGCTCTGTGCAGTGAGTGCTGTCTGGCTAAAGTGAGCTCTCATGGAGAACGTGCCTACAGCTGACCCCTACATTTGCCAACCAAGGCCACCAAATGACATGTCTTCAAGAAGTTCTCTTAGAACATCCTGAAAACATAGTTGGTTAAAAAGAAAACTAAAGAACATTGGGAAAGGAGCACTTGCTTTGGGCTTTATGCAGGGTTGCTTTTTGTGTTTATGAATGTTGCTGTCTGCTGGGCTGGCAGGGAGAGAATTCTTGGAGATTCTTTTTAGGGGAGTTTTTCTGAAAACATTTTAATACTTAACGTCAGGTTGGGAGAATATGGATAAGGGGCAAGAAAGAGAAAAGAATCAGAAAGATTTAATTTAAAAGACACCTTTCCAGCCTGAGCACACAGTGAGACCTCATCTCTACAAAAAGCAGAAAAATTAACTGAGCATGTGGTAGGCACCTGTAGTCCCAGCTACTCAGAAGGCTTGAGGCAGGAGGATCACTTGAGCCCAGGAGTTTGAGATTACAGAGAGCTGTCTTGACACCACTGCACTCCAGTCCAGGCAACAGAGTAAGACCCTATCTCAAAAAAATAAAATATAAAAATGAAGGCCAGGTGTGGCAGCTCACACCTGTAATCCCGACACTCTGGGAGAGTGAGATGGGAGGACCACGTGAGCTCAGGAGTTCAAGATCAGCCTGAGCAAGAGCTCAGGTAGAGCCCCTCTCTACCAAAAATAGAAAAACATTAGCTGGGGACACACACCTGTAGTCCCAGCTACTCAGGAGGCTGAGTCAGAAGAATTGCTTGAGCCCAGAAGTTTGAGGTTGCATTGAGCTATAATGAAGCCACTGCAGTCTACACGGGGTGACAGGGCAAATTCTGTCTCAAAAAAATAAAGAAATAAAAAAGACCCCTTTTACTCCCAATTCATGAACGCATAAAAATTAGGCTTGAAGGATTTGTTATCTTCAAGACAGAGTCTTTTTTTTTTTTTTGAGACAGAGTCTCAATTTGTCACCCTCAGTAGAGTGCTATGGCGTCATAGCTCACAGCAACCTCAAAGTCTTGGGCTCAAGCAGTTCTTTGCCTCAGCCCCCTGAGTAGCTGTGATGACAGGCACCCACCACAATGCTGGCTATTTTTAGAGACAGGGTCTCACTCTTGCTCAGGCTGGTCTTGAACCCATGAGCTCGGACAATCTGCCCGCCTTGGCCTCCCAGAGTGCTAGGATTACAGGCGTGAGCAACAGAGCCCAGCCTTGTTATCTAACACTTAGCCCTTAATTGACAAGAGGATGGAAACCTAAAAGAGGATAGAAATGAAAAATTGTATTGAATTTCTATATTTTTAATCTAATTTCTTTTAAAATGAATGTGAAAGATGATTCATTTTTTAAACACTTTTAATTTGTTCTCTCTCAGGATGGAGCCACTGCCCTCTTCTTGGCTGCCCAAGGTGGTTATTTGGATGTTATTCGATTACTGTTGTCTTCAGGAGCAAAAGTCAACCAGCCAAGGCAGGTAATGTCCACTGCTGGCGTCCGCCCAAGTGCCCGGAGCCTGAGGCAGGGAGGGCTGGGTGTCCCAGAGCACCACATACCTGAGATAACCAGGCAGCTGGAGGCATTCTTCAAACCCTTCTACCTCTGTGATGAAAAGTTAATCTTTGATTAGGGTTTCTCCTGTTCTATGTTCTGGACCCACCCGGGAGCCTGTGAGTTCAAGCTGACGTCACAATGCACTGCTTTTAAAACTTGAGTGTTTGGTACCTGAGGTTAAGTACACACTCTGCCACCTCCTGTTCAAATAAATTATGGCTGCAGTGAGCTAATGAGCCTAGGCTAGCCTGGGACAAAGGTAAACAGAGGCAGGTCAAGTGGCCTTGCCCTCTGCCTAGGCCCTGTGCCAGTACACTGCCCTGTCACCTACCATCCAGAAGTGACCACCCCTGAAGAGAAGCTGAAGAGAAGCCCATGTTTTTGGAATCATTAGTAGGTCTTGCGTCTTCATCTCTCACAATTATTATATAATGCTCTTGAAGAGTTCATTTACCAACAGCAAGTGAACATCTGGCAAGTCAATTAACTGTAACTTAAAGAAACAGAAATGCAAGATAATCTAGGCAGTATTTTAGAAACAGTGAGAAACATCCAAATATAAGACATTATAATCAGCATCTCTTGTATAAGCACTATTTCTGCCCTAATTTATTTTTAACAAAACATTTCAGATTAAGAAAACACTGCCATAAGGTCATTTTCTAGGGAAAAGTGAAGCTGATTTCTTACCACTAAATGACACCCAGTTAGGTTCCCACAGTAATACGACCTTATACGGGAATGCCTGTGTGTTCACAAAATGAACAGCCATGGGACCCTCAAGGCTGGTCTAAGCTCTTGGCCACAGACTTCTTCAGTCTTCAGAAGCCCAAGCACATAAGGAACCTGGAAAAAGACAGCACCTTTGGCCAAAGTAGGCTTGAGGTCAGGAATCCTGAGTTCTAGATCCAGGTCTGTTAATAACTAGAGCTGTGTGGTTTTGAACAAGTGAATCACCCGCTATAGACCTCTCTTTTCTCGCTGAAAATTAGGAGGCTGGGCAGGATGAGCCTGGTCATCTCTTCAAGCTCCCAAATTTTTTATCATTATTTTTTTATTCATCTTTCAACCAGTATATCTTGAGCACTTATTGTGTGCCAAACATTGCTAGCAATGTAAGTTTGTATTTGGGAGATTTTAAAGATGTTTTTAGGTTTAGATGACCCAAGGCATACTCCTGAGAAAGGAAGCAATTTAGAAAAAGTTGCTCCATCATTCCTGCCAGAGTTGATTCCAGGATTGCTGTCTAATATTTTCTTATTGGCCTCTCTTATTTTGATGTTGTTGATTGATTCTGAGTCAGAGGTTTCAACTTACCCAAATTAATGAAAGGAATTAGTTATTTTTAGATGGTATAAGTTTGAATCGGAGGCTATTATTGAAGGCACCATTATGAGTTTAGAAATGAGAGATGGGCTCGGCGCCTATAGCTCAACCGGCTAGGGCGCCAGCCGCGTACACCTAAGGTGGCGGGTTCGAATCCCCAGCCCGGACCCGCCAAACAACAATGACGGCTGCAACCAAAAAATGGCCGG
>NW_003852407.1:27403414-27405427 GCF_000181295.1 Otolemur garnettii
AACCTTCTGGCACTTTAACAAGTGTATTTGTGACATATTTTATTATTTATATACCTAAAGTGCTATTTGTAAAAAGCCAAGTTGATATAAGAGATTACATTTTAAATATTGCATGAGTTGTGCCCATTTACACCTAAAATGAGTCATGTGATGACGTTAGAGCCCAGAAGTTAAAGAGTAAACTGATATCGCAACAGTAGCCACAACACACAGCTGGTTTTCATTCCTGAAGAGTGAGGATAACCTGGTCAAAGTGGACGGCCTGGTATTTGTGAGGACCCACCCTCCAGTCAGGGAGCAAGTGCTGTGGCTTCCAGAGACGGCATCTGTTGTGATAGTTTTGAATTATTATAAGATTCCAGCTCTTAAATATCCCTCTTCAGGAACAGGAGGTTTTACAAAATAAGAATTGCTTGGGTGGGGGGAAAGCAATGGAATTTTTCCTTTTTATAGAGTACACTCACTCCACTGTGCCCTGGGAGCATCATAATTTTGACTACTTTGAGCTTATAACTGGAGGCTGTTATCTATCCAGGTCAGACTAGTCCAAGTTCTGCATATTTATTCTGTTCCAAGAAAACAAATAGTGCCAAAAATATGACAAAAGTGATACCAGTGCTAGCTGACTTTGTGGCAAGTTATAAAGAGGTTTTCTTTAAAAACAAAGTCTCATTAAAAGTTTCCATTAAATTGGCCTGTACATAATAGAATATTATTATAAGTAGGACATCTGGAAACCAGTGTTTTATTCTGAAATCTCAGTTGACACCTTGAGTCATTATCAAAAAATTCTTAAGTTTACACAATGAGGAGGAGTATATTTGCCTGGTTTAATTTCTTAATATTTTTAGATAAATCTGATTTATGATTGTTGCAAGGCCACTCTCTGGAGTGCCACCATTTTATGGTGTCCTGTAACAGGATGTTAAGAAAGCTGCATTAAAACTACTCAGCTGACATTTGATCTGAACTACAGGGAATCTGAACTGCAGTGGGAATGGCTTTTCTTTGTAACTCTATCACTGAGAGCTCGATGAAGACCTTCTCAGTACTTTGTGATGAGGAATCATAATCATGAGGCAAACCGTAGCCAGATGATGGAAAGACTGAGTTCTTGATTAGCAACTTGAAACATTTTTCTTCCATATCATCTAGGTAAAAAGAACAAGAGTCACAGAAATAATCAAAATCCAAATCACTCTTAAAACTTATTTTCATTTCTTTCCAGGGTTGATATGAATCACTGTTCTTAATCAGTGATTGCGATGGCTATTTCAACAAAATGCCTTGACGTACACTCACTCACCTTACTAAAACAGTACTTTTATAGAGTGGCAAAGGTTAACTCTGTTTGCCCAGAGCCAAAGTTGACCAGTTGTAAACTCATCTCTACGGAGTCCTTTGCACATGCTAATTAATATTTATTTGAAACCTGACAGAAAAGCCATCTAAGAAAGCATCTCCTCTAGCAAATACCTTGGTTTGGACTTGTATGCTGAGTTACTGGAGCCCAGAAAGTAAATGTTCTGCCAGGCCACAAGCTCAGAAGGGCAAACCCAGCAGAGGGGAGTGGGAGAAAGAAGAGCCAGCAGACTGGGTTCGGGGATGGGAGCAGACAGCCATAGGAAGACCCTACTGCTTGGCAAGGGCAATGGCTCTGTCTTATTCCCACTGAGAAAAGGTGTTTTAACTGCCAGAAGATCCCTGTGGCTTGGGAAGAGCACCTAGGAGGTCTGGAAGCATGCAGCAATCAATGCCTGGGAACTAGAAGAAGGCTCTAGGTGGAGGGCCCAGGCTCCAGAACATGCCACTAGCTCCAAGAAGAGTGTAAGGGGCAGCTAGAGAGCCAGACCCCAGGCTCTGGGTGGGAAGTAGCTTGGTAGTTACAGGCATGTCAATATCTTAAGGAAATGAAACACAGTTCCAGTTTCTTTCTTTTTTTTTTTTTTTGAGACAGAGCCTCAACCTGTCACCCTGGGTAGAGTGTCATGGCATTACAGCTCACAGCAACCT
>NW_003852407.1:27405604-27407850 GCF_000181295.1 Otolemur garnettii
ATTTTTTTTTTGGTTGCAGCCTTCGTTGTTTGGCGGGCCCAGGAGGAATTCGAACCCGCCAGCTCAGGTGTATGTGGCTGGCGCCTTAGGCGGTAGAGCCACAGGTACCGAGCCGTTCCAGTTTCTTATTAACTACAGGACCTTCTACACCTCACTTACTTTCCATGAATCTCAGAGTTTTTTCCATCTATAAAACCAGAATAAAAATAATAGTACCTTTGTCATAGGATAATTGTGATAGTTAAAATAATCCCTGCAAAACTCTTAATGCAGGGACTGATATACCAGGTCTGACAATTAAGTTTGTAAACACATCCTAGAAAAAGTGCTACATACCTCATTGCTGAATATCACTATGGTCACCTTCGAAGTGCTCCCCTTAGGAAGTTACACACCAATGCTAGTGCCTAGTCCGCTCTTTAAAGCACTTTTTCTGGGATGAATTTGCAAACTTAATTGCCAGACTTTGTATGGCCATTCCAGAAAAAGTGTTTCAAAATTGCTTTGAAGGGTGGACTAGGCTCTGGCATTGGTGCACAGCTTCCCAAGGGGAGTACTTCAAAGGCAACGATAGTGATATCAGCATTGAGGTATATAGCACTTCTTCTAGGATGAGTTCACAAATTTAATTGTCAACCTCATACATTGGCTGCTTATTAAATATAGGTATTGCTATTGTTATCATTTATCTTCCATCTAGACCTCACAGAAAAGCAAACCCATCGGAAACCAAGGTTGCACTTTCCCTTGTGAGCCATGTGGTCTCCGTGGTCTTGAAGTCTCTCCTTATTTCTCTCTCCCCGCTCCTTTTTACTGACTGGCTTCTTCTACTTTTCTATTTCATATGTAGTCCCCAAGTCTGTAGGTCATTCTGCCAAACTCTTGGGATAGCTGTGTCGTTGCTGCAGCTCATCTTTGTGCACCAAGCCACAGTGACTGGCTTGTCTGGGTTTGAGTTCCCGTCTGGTTACCTAGAGATATTTTCCATATTTTCCATGGACCCCAAACATGGGGCTCAATTGTTAGTTCCAGAGGACAGAGGACAACCTGTGAATTGGTCATCTTAGAAGTACCTACCTACAGAAACAACTAAAAAAGATAAAGTTTTAATGTAACATGGCCTGATCTTTATATAATTTTAACAATGAAAAGAAATGGCTATTAAACAGATTCTTAAGTTACTATATTATTTAACAGCTAAAACTCTTTTCTCAGGCAGTGCCTGTGGCTCAGTGGGTAGGGCGCCAGCCCCATATTCCAAGGGTGGCCTGTTTGAACCTCGCACCGGCCAAATTGCAACAAAAAAATAGCTGTGTGTTGTGGCAAGTGCCTGTAGTCCCAGCTACGTGGGAGGCTGAGGCAAGAGAATCACCTGAGCCCAGGAGTTGGAGGTTGCTGTGAGCTGTGACACCATAGCATTCTACCCAGGGCAACACAGTGAGACTCTGTCTCAAAAAATAAATAAATAAATAAAATAAAAAGAAATTAACACTCTATGGTAATGTGGTTTAGCCTATGTGTGTTTTGGGCCATCAAAAAAGATGGCCCCTGAACGGTTCCTTAAATTATTGTACTATTTTACAACTAAAATGATTGTGTCAACAATCAAAAATTAAGATAAAATTTTATATATATAGCTTTTTATATCTTAACAATACAGATACAAAAAAAACTAACAATTCAAAAAACAAGTCACGTCATATACTCCATCTCATGCTGTGATCTAGCTATAACAATGTGCTAGAGGAGACTTGAATATTTATCTCAGATGAGAGGAGAGGATTACAGAGTTGGAGGGAACTGTAGGAAATGTAGGAAACATGCTATTTAACCATCCATCCGTACTTGATCCTGTCTGCAATAACTAGGCACTGCTGAACGCCAGTAGGTGTGGAGAATTCCTTACTATCTGATCAGCTTGTTTAGCCATTAGCCATGCCTATTATCTGTTCTTTCTTTCTTACATTGATCCCAAGGCTCTGTGTAGCTTTCATCTGTCAGACCACTTTATCACTTGGTCTGCAAAATGTTTAAATTTTTTCCACTCAATATGTACAACAAGTAGTAAAGAACAGCTCTCATAACCCATGAATCTTACCTGGATTTAGCCTTTAAATCTTTAAAGGTTTAAACCTTTAAACCCTTAAAAAAAGGTTCTATTTCCTTTTTTTAAAAAAAGTGCCGGCTCGGCGCCTATAGCTCAACCCGCTAAGGCACCAGCCACGTACACCTAAGGTGGCGGGTTC
>NW_003852407.1:27408240-27417295 GCF_000181295.1 Otolemur garnettii
CCAGGCGTTGTGGCAGGCACCTGTGGTCCCAGCTACTTGGGAGGCTGAGGCAGGAGATTCACTTGCGCCCAGGAGTTGGAGGTTGCTGTGAGCTGTGAAGCCACGGCACTCTACCCAGGGGGATAGCTTGAGGCTCTGTCTCAAAAAAAAAAGTGCCACAGCTGGGTGAGACAGCTCATGCCTGTAATCCTAGCACTCTGGGAGGCCAAGGAGGGTGGATTGCTTAAGCTCAGGAGTTCGAGACCAGCGTGAGCAAGAGTTCTAAAAAATAGCCAGATGTTGTGGCAAGCACCTATAATCTCAGCTACTCAGGAGACTGAGGCAAGAGAATTGCTTGAGCTCAAAAGAATTGCTTGAGGTTGCTGTGAGCTATGATGCCATGGCACTCTACCAAGGGTGACAAAGTAAGACTATTTTAAAAAAAAAAAGTGCCATAGAGATTGCAACTTCATGGTGATTTATTTTATTTGACATATTTTTTACATATCTAATATATTAAAAACTGTATATTTTTTGTCAAGTATTCAAAAACATTTAAACATTTTTTTCCATTTTGATTTTTTTCTAAGGGGGCTAAATGAACTTAATTTCCATCATTTTCATTATGAAAATGAAGTCTCTGACCATTATACTAGCAGAAAAAAAATAAGAGAAAACAGAAATTGAGGATATTAAGGTATACAGAAGGGAGAAATCTCTCCTAATCCATAAATTAGATAATCAACCGATAAATAATTTGATTTGGAAACAATGCTGTAACTCAACATGCAACTCTCCGGGTTCAAAAATCAGATTCGAAAAAGTAATCAGTAAAGAAATACACAGGCAGCCCCAAATCTCATTTCCCCAATCCTTCCTGCCTGCTCAAATCATTTATCTCCCAGGGTCACTGGGGGAATCAGATTAAATAAATATGGAAATGTTTCATCAGCAAGAATACAAATTAAGAGACATCACTTTCCATAATAAATACTCAGATTCAGTTAACATTTTCCAGGCGTCTATTAGTCAGTCCTCATGCTTCCCAGCTCTCTGTGTGTTTTGTCATTTAGTAATATCTCTGTGAAGCTAACATTTTTGTAAAAGCAGACCCTGAGCCTGAGAGTGGTTTGCCTCAGGTCTTACAGCCAGGAAGTGGAGATTGCTTTTTACACCTGCCATGACTATTCCAACTAATGAGTATGATCATTGCTGTTAAAAATTGATAATATTTTTTTAAAATTCACAATATAGCAAAAAGTACAAATTAAGGTATTATCGTTGCTAATGATAATTGCTAATGGTAAGTAATATTCAAATTCAAGAATATTTTAAGAAAAAGAATGAGGTAGGGCAAAGTGTCTCCAGCCTTCTGACCACCCCTCAGAGCCTCCAGATCCCCCTGGGCTGCTGAAGTGCCGTCTTCTTTCACCCCACTCTGCTGTTTTGTCCTCTGACCCTTTCTCAGAATGGCAATGGGCAATAATCCTGGGCCTGCTTCAGCTAGTTGGCTGGGGTTGAAATTGCATACTACAGCAGAAAATGTAACTTTATATTCCATAACTGGAACATTTTGCTCCCCAGCCCCTGTTTTGTGAGTAATTCAGTCTTACCTGTCTAAAAGAGTGTCTTGTGGCGGTATTACTGTAACTATCTCAGAGGTTAAGTTTAGCCACTTCTGAATCCTACTCCCTCCTGGACTTCTCTCCAAAGTGACCTAAGTTCTTAGAGTTCTGCGGTCACCCTGGCATCAGGGTGGGGGTAGGGAGATGCATGCCTGGCCCTCGTGCTGGCTTTCTAGTGTCCAAGTGTCCCACAGTGATATCCCAGGGATGCAGCTGGTCCCACCACAGTGCTGGTCCTACCAGGATCCTTGCTCGGGATGTGGGCCATGAGGACTGGGGGATATGTCAGGCCATTTTCTCTTCTGTCTTTTAGGCAGAGTTTCTCTGGGGGCTTGCAGTTTTCCTGGAGTAGTTCATCCCTGGAAAAGGGGAAAATCCTTCCCTATCTGGAATTACCCATAACTTATCTAGGTATTTCTACTACCCCCAGCTTACTCCTCCTTCCCTTACAGCCCCCAAGACTCAAGTAGACTGCAAAGGGGAGCAGAGGGGAGACAAATTCTCACATCTGACTGCCTGTCCCCTCCCTGCCCAGCTCCTTCCTGCACTGGAAGGCTTTCCCAGTTTCCACTCCTGGCAGGAACCACTACTGTGTCACATCCTCCTCTGTGCCTTGCATATTTCACTGCCTAGTGTTTAGGGGGGAAAGGATGTTCCGTAATAATGTACAGGAAATATTCCCAAAGATGTCCTGCTGTAACTAGTTAATGTGTTATCACTTCCTAGAAGATGAAAGAACGCATTCCACATAAAATTAATCTAAGCTCCCTAAAAAGTGAGGTAGCTATGAGTAGGAGAAATGTCTTGAGTTCTCTGACCCACAGACCCCATTTCTAAGGAAACTGCCCATTTTTCTATGGGAATGAGGCATCCCCAGTAAGCAAAGTTTAAAGGGTGAACTTTAAGGTGAGTGCGATCCCCTGGGAAAGCAAAGAGGTTGAAGGGGCAGTGGTGGATAGGCTGGCTTCTCTCTGGGTTTTTGAGATTTGGTCCTGCTGTGCAGTGCCCGACTCCACTGCTCCCCTGAGCCTAATGTGGTCTGTACCACACTTTTTAGTAAAAGATCCGGCCCTAAAGAGGCTGGTTTTATAAGCCAGCAGTTCAATTTTGGCAATTACTCAAGCAGTCCAGGCCCTGCCAGATGCCAGTCTGTGTTCGTGGGTTAAGAACACTCTCCTCTCCAGGTCCTCCTGGATGTGAGACTCAGCTGGCAAGTGCCACCTGTGGTCTGGGGGCTCATTCCCAGGGTTTTCACTTTGTGCTAAGACGTTCTGTGACGGGTGGCCCGCTCTCCCCGCAGGACGGGACGGCGCCCCTGTGGATCGCGTCCCAGATGGGCCACAGCGAGGCGGTGCGGGTGATGCTGCTGCGCGGGGCCGAGCGCGACGCCGCGCGGAAGGTGAGTGCCCCGGGGGCCGCGGTTTCTCCGTGTGCGGGGCACACCGGTGTCTGCAGCCTACAACTGGGTTTCTTCCCAGCCTCTACCTGCCGTTTAGCAGAACAACAAAGTCAAGGTCACATTCGCAGCTGCCGCAGTCTCTCTCCTCCCCCACTGCGGACTTCTGGGCGAACTGAGAGGGCGGAGTCAGCCTGGGCCGGGGGCGGGGGTACCGTGGGCAGCCGGAGACCCGGCGCAGGTTGTCGGGTGGAGGTGGGCCTGAGATGAGGGACTGTCCCCTCCGTGGTGCTGCGCCTCCTGCTGGCCCCTGGCCACAGTGCAGGGGGGTGATGAGGGGCCTGCGGTCTGCGGCCTAGCGATGCCCCCGCTGGCGCGGTCTCCACCTCTATTAGTGTCGCCTAACTCCTGCTCCGCGAGCCCCACACCAGGCTCTCGCCCCACAGGAACTAAGGGTGGCTCAGGGAGAGCCTGGCCCCACTGTGCTGCTTGCGTTTTGTGTTTTACTGTGTATGGCCTCTTTGCCCTTGCTTATAGGCCTCACCTTCCCCTCTCCAACTCTAAATCCTAAAAAGGGAAATCGGAGGACACATTCCTGACCACTTCTTTGCCATCCTACTTTTTCTTCTTCCCATAATCTCTGACCCTAGAAAACAAAAATCCACTAATCCTAGGGTGACCAGACGTCCTGCTTTTGGCGGGACAGTCCCATTTTTCAACAATTTGTCCCGCGTCCCGCTGCGTTTTTAAAAAGTCCCGATTTTTGGAAAGAATGCACGAACGGGCGGGAGAACAGGAAGGGAATATACGGTTTTCGGCTGCCATGTGGCGGTTACGCCAGAATATGAGTTTTATATTATTTTTGTTAATTTTATAATGTTAAACTGTAATAATAACAAATAATTGTTGAGAAGTCATTATCGAGAACTGCTTATCCAAGTTTGCATTGTTGTCAGGTCCTGCCCTGCCCCGCCCCCGCCCCGCCCTCTGGTCATGTTGTCCCACTTTACAAATGTGAGAATCTGGTCACCCTAACTAATCCCGTCTTTCCTCTTCCGGATGTGAGATGAGCCCTGGTGGCAGGCTGAGATAGTCCCTTGCCTATTGTGAACTCTGTGAGCTAAATCCCCCAAACACAGCATTGATAGTTAAAGCGGGATAAGAAGTGAATTTGAGGCCTGGCCCAGTGGTAGCTCACACCTGTAACCCCAGTCTGGGAAGGCCAGTGTGGAGGGGATGCTTTGAGTTCAGGAGTTCTAGGCTATGGTGAGCCATGATTCCATCTCCTGAACTCCAGCCTGGGTGACAGAGTGAGACCCTGGTCTCTATGAAGGAAGGGGAGAAAAGGAATTTGGAAAATCTCTTTTTAAACCAAAACATAATGACAAAAGCTGAATATTATAATTTGAGGATTTGTCTTTTAGACCTTTTATAGTGGTTTTCAGTGATCTCCCCTCCCACACATACAGGTAAATGGATACCTAGAACAGTCTAGGACAGGTAGTATAAATTTTTGCAACAGTAAATACAGTTCAACAATAATTTAAATCATTAAAACAGCTAAACAATTTCTGCTAAGTTATAGCAGCAGAGAATGCCCCTTTGGTCTGTCAGTGACCTAAAAATAGGTTCTTGAAATTCTCTTTCTCCCTTCCTCAGCATTTAAAAGGACTGGAGGAGTATGAATTCCCAAATGTCAGGGTTCTAAGATAATAGAAACAGTCACATATTTGGTCTGATCTTCTTTCTTGAAGAATTAATATGCTCTAACAAGTCCCTAGATTAAGCGATGCTGCTGATCTGTTTCATTTACACAATTTTGCCTGTTTCTGGTGATCATACTCCCAGTTCTCAACTGACATTTAGTTCTCAGCCAACGCAGACATATGTTAACAATCAACTTTTATTTCCCTCCTTTTGTTAAGGATGGCACAACAGCACTATTGAAAGCAGCCAATGAAGGGTATAATGATGTTATAGAGGAGTTGCTTAAATTCTCGCCCTCTCTTGGTATTTTGAAGGTAAGACCTAAAGAGACATTTTACCAATCTATAAAACAGAGAAGTTAAGGCCAGGTGCCATGGCTCACGCCTGTAATCCTACCACTCTGGGAGGCCGAAGCAAGTGGATTGCCTGAGCTCAGGAGTTCCAGACAAGCCTGAGCAAGAGCGAGACCCCATCTCTAAAAATAGCTGGGTGTTGTGGCAGGCACCTGTAGTCCCAGCTACTTGGGAGGCTGAGGCAAGAGGATCACTTGAGCCCAAGAGTTTGAGATTGCTGTGAGCTATGATGCCACGGCATTCTACGGAGGATAACAAAGTGAGATGCTGTCTCAAAAAAAAAAAAAAAAAAGAGAGAGAGAGAAGTTAAAAGATAAGGAATCCATACTTGCAGACTGCAGTAGAATTTGGGTATAATTAGCCTGGTTAGTTGTATTTATGAAAAAACACATCTACAGTTTCTTAAAGCTGGGCATTGGCAGAAATGGGAAGGTTATAAGAAATAAACTAAAGCCCATTACTACCTTGTTTTCCATTAAAAAAAAATAGACAGTAGTAATTAAGTTATCAAACTGTACAGTAAACCACATTGATACTGTTTTTTTGCTGTTGATGAAATTCTTTATTACTACACAATATATTTTCATGTTGTAACAGTATCTATAGATAATGGAATACAAATGATCATATTGATATCACTTGGAAGATCTGTGCAATGAAGGAAGATCAGACACTTACATTCCTTCTCTTCATTATCCTGAGCAAAGAACCACTCTGTTTTGTTACCCACAGTGAAATAAAATAAGCCTGAACCACCTGGAAGCTTCAAAAAAATATGTCAATCTGGAGACCTGTGTCTCCTAGAAAACAGAGCCCCAAAACTCTTTTTTAAGTTTTAATTATTTTGGATTAAATTATTTATAACCTATAGGATGTACTAGGGTTCAGCAAACGTTTTCCGCCAAGAATGGGACTAAATATTTTAGGTTTTGTGAGCTTTACGACTCTCCAACTGCTCAACTCTGCCATGGTAGCAGGAAAGCAGCCACATAAAAGGCAAAAAAAAAAAAAAAAAAAAGAATGTGGCTACATTCTTAGAAAATTTTACTTAGGGACGTGTATTTATATTATATAATTTCATATTTTTGCACGTTTCAAAATAGTGTCCTTACTGTAATCTTTTAAAAATCATTTTAAAATGGAAAGAAAATTCTTAGCTTACAAGACTTACAAAAACAGGTGGCAGGCGGGATTTGGCCCACAGGTCATAGTTTGCTGACCCCTAAAATATAAAGACATCAAATCTATTATAAGTGGACATGGTGGCTTAGCAGTTTAGGGGCTGTGCCCTCAGAGTTTATCAATGTGCCCAAAATATACTTGGCCTTGAGTGACCCCAGAAGCTTTGTGGACACTGTGGAGTTTAGACTCCACTCTTGCTGTCAGCTGATAGGGAAGTGGTGTTGTCAGTGTGTTCATCCCTCTCTCCTGCCCTAATCTCCCCTGAGTTTGGAAGCCAGAAAGCTGCATTTGTTGAAATTGTTTGTAAAGTAAGAATAAACCATCTATGAAGGTGAATTCCATGAACAAAAGGAAGAAACTTTGGAAAAGGACTTTGCAAAATCTAGTCTTTGTTTCAGATGGTTCTCTTTTGGCTTAGTTTGTTTGTTTTAGCCATGTTTCAAATAGGTGAAGTTGACAGGTGTACTGTTGACAGATGCATCAGTGATCATATATACATATATATATGTGTGTATATATATATATACATATATATGTATAATAGAAGCAACCATAGAAAAAAGCTGCCTGGCTGGCATTTTTCTCTAAGTATGATATTTTACTCTTTTACAAAAGAAAAGTGATTTTTATTATGACTAATTAATTAGAAAACTAAGTTTACATTTAGGTATTGTTTGTAGGCATATATACCTTCTGGAACCGTTATCATGTAACTGCCCATTGTTCTTATATTAGTTGGGCAGTTTTCCCCTCCCTCCATGATCCAGCTATTGGCCACGTGTAGCTACTTCCTTATTTCAATAAGTATTTGCAGTAATTTCATAAAACTTTAGAAGCCCATCTACAAGGACCTTCTGTGTTCAGGATGCTCCAGCTCAGCTCAGGGGCGCTGCCTCATCCCACATACTCCTCTTCCCCTTAAGCCCCGGGACTCCAGTCTCACTCTCCTGCCATCCTAGGCTGGCAGAGCTAGGATTCCGCCCACCTTGATGGAAGTGGCTCACCAAAGTAAAAAGACTGTATGTGTTTTTCTTTTTTTATTATTATTTCAGGCTAATATAAGGGTACAAATGATTAAGTTACATTGTTTGAGTTTCTAAGGCAAAGTTCAAGTTGTAGTTGAGCCCTTCACCCAAGGTTGGGCTGTATACCCTTGTGTGTTGTTTTCAAAGAACAAAAATGTTTGGCACAGCATTGCTGTTTTTTCTGCAGCAGATTCTAAAGAATATAAAACTGACTGAGTGACCATGAAGTCATGTGCCCCCTGGACCAGATTCCTTGTTTCGCTTGTGAAAAAACATTAGCAATATTTATACATACACGAGGACACCATATAGGTGTTCGTGTGACTTTGAGATGTATGAGGCATGATAAGGAAGAGTAAGGTTCTATGTTACACTTGGTGTATGATGAAAACCCAGCAAAGTGCTAGTGACCATCAACTCCCTTCTGACACACACTGTCATTTCTCTTAGAATGGGACATCGGCACTCCACGCGGCTGTGCTCAGTGGAAATATTAAAACAGTTGCATTGCTCCTGGAAGCAGGGGCGGACCCATCCCTGAGAAACAAGGTACCCACTTAATCCATCTTTTACTCCATCGGGATCCTTTCAGCATCCTCCTAAACCATGAAAAATATCTCTCTGGCTCTAGACACCATCTTCATTCTTTGTATAATAATACAAAGTCATGCAATAATAAGGGCATGCAAGGTTGTATGAATAGGTGATTAATGAGCCAGGGAATTGTATGAAAAACAGTGTATCATTGATGGTTTTCAGTTAACAATGGTGCAGCCTCCTGGCAGAGGTGAGGGACATGCCCTAAAAACGTCAGAGTTCTGGTAGTTTATCACCAACCCCATAAGTTGGATATTCATAATCTTGAGAATTACCTGTGCTATATTTGGTGACTATATGAGGGAAAATGTTGCCTTTATATTGTTAATAGGAATACACGCCGCTGTTAAAAAACCAACCCATTTTCTATTCTAGTTCTAAATCCTTAATTTACAATTGGGCAGACTTGTAGGTGGGAGGGCCCACACTAAAAGTAGAAAAAAGTGATTGTAATTGCATGTCCTCCTATTCAGCATCCTGCACTTGTACAGATTGCAGGAAAGGTCTCCAGAAAAGGCACTTAAACTACCAACTTTTTTTTTTAATTAAATCAGAGCAGTGTACATTAATACTATGATGGGGTACAGTGTGCTGTTTCTATATACAGTTTGAAATACTTTCATCCAACTGGTTAACCTAGCCTTCATGTCTTTTCCTTAGTTATTGTGTTAGGACATTTATATTCTACATTTAGAGAGATTCACATGTACCCTTACAGGATGAACCATAGGCTAAACTACCAACTTTTGAAGGAGGAAGTGAGATTGATGCTCATTATTAGGGAAGGTGTGAAAAGCGACTGTTAATTTACACTTACATCCTGTGAATTTTTTTAACTGTTTACTGTTAGGTGACGTTCTTTCTCGCGGGGAGAGAAGGACAGCTTGGCCGCGGGTGCAAGCTCACTCCTAGAATTGTTTAAATGCAAGACACGACTACACACTCTTAGGTGGCATGTAGCAAAATGTCTTTATTTTCCACTCCCCTTTATTGGGAGCTAGTCACGTACACCACATTGATCAATAATCCTAACATCTAAGGTGGCGGGTTCAAATCCAGCCCGGGCCCGCCAAACAACAATGATGGCTGCAACCAAAAAAAAATAGCCAGGCGTTGTGGCGGGCGCCTGTGGTCCCAGCTACTTGGGAGGCTGAGGCAGGAGACTCACTTGAGCCCAGGAGTTGGAGGTTG
>NW_003852407.1:27417334-27428889 GCF_000181295.1 Otolemur garnettii
AAAAAAAAAAAAAAAAAAATCCTAACATCTTCATTTCTTATCTTAAACTATAGAAAAGAAAGAAAGTCCGGGAAAGTGAGATAGCCATCATGAGATTAGCCTAAAGAAAGAAAGTCCAGGAAAGTAAGACAATCATCTTAAGCTAGCCTCAGCCTATTCCTCTTGGAAGACCTAAAAGAATAATAAATTATCTGACTTCTGTTGTTAAAGTTAAAGGTTAGGATAAACAGAGGAGTAAAACCTTTCTCTTCTATGTATTCAATTAAATTTCTGAGAAACTGGCTTCATGACGGTTTTCTTATGGCTTTGGAGACCCTGCAGTTACGATGGAGTATTTTATTCAACATCATTAAGATGGAGTTTTTTCTTTTTACTCACATCAACCTTTGAGTCATGTCCTCTGCACAGATGGGCCATTTCAACCCTTATCTGACAGGCTGACTTGACTGCACAGTCGGGGTTCCCTGTGGGAGGTTTTTACGCTTGGCCTGCAGGCCCCCACTGTGTTTTCTCAGGTCGCTTAGGGCCTCAACAAAAGCGCATAATACTCACAAGTCTTTTCGCTCAGTTTCTGGAATTAAAAGAGCACATTTCATTTAATTTTTGTGGAGGTTTACCCCACAGTCTATTACTGAGTTAGATTTTTTTAAACAAGATAAAAAAACATATTTCGTGAAATTTTAAAAAGAAACCATTAAGCAGAGCCAAAGGTAACTATTTTCATTTTAATTAGCATGTAGAAGTATTATGTCCCCACTTCTACCAATGAATCACTTGAAGGTAACATTTCTGCTTATCTCTCCTGAGGTATTTTGATTTGTTTTCCATTAGCTGGCCTGGCTGTCATACGCCAGATGAAGTCAGGGTGCTTTCCTTCAGCTCTTATCTTTAGACCTCCCACACAGACTTCCTAAAGAAATCAATCTTTGTTGGTGAGCTGTGCAATACTGAACTAAGGCAGGGGGGAAATGTTAGCAAATTTATATAGAAACTGAAAAATGCAATTTCTGTGTGTCCACTGGAATAATAGAAGAATCATCAGCAGTAATGATTATGGGTAATTTCCAATGGGTAAAAGGCTAGGCTTTGTACTCTCCCTGAAATCACGTGGATATGTGTGTGGGCACTCATGTTGGAGCCACATACTGCGGAAGCCCTCAAAAACCTGGGAGTAGCTGCCAGGAAAGTGACCACTTACTCACCAGTCACCCTACAAGAACCAGTCTTTTCAATGACAGCTCCAGAAGCCAGGGTGTTGGGATTCCAGCCCCCCAGCACTCTCGAAGGGGTATTGTTGCCTTCATTCATTCTTCCACAAACACTGAGCAGCTACTAGACACAGGCACTGTGCTCTGTGCTGAGGATACAGTGGTGACTAGGAGTCAGACAGTCTGTGCTTCTAGTGAGGTCAGAGTTTAGCGGTGATAAAGATAATTAAACAAGTAATTGCAATAGAGAGTGACAGGAGCTATAAGGAGAGGAGTAAAGAATGCTACTCTAGGCCTCCCAGACAAAGCAACTTCTAAGCTAGTCCAGAAGCACTCATCTGCTCTGGGAGCTCCAGAACTTCTGCCCTGAGGCTTTGAGGAGATGCCCGAGGAGAGGGCTGACCAGTGGATCTGCGCTTCACGCTATAGCCATCCTTCTGGGAACAGGGGTCTTGTGTTCCCAGCACACAATGGACCACTCAAAACACATCTTCTCTCAGGAACAGTAGGGACATACAGTGGTTTGATGCTGTAAATGGCCATTAGGGGGTATCCTGGGACACAGCCTCAGCAACCTGCAAACTCAGTGGGGACCACCAGGGAAAGAGAAGGAATTGGACCAGGTCTCTAGAACTACATGGATGACACAGGCAGTGGTGTTGTGATTGACAACACAGTTTAAGGGTATAAAGCTGTTTTCAATAGCAAAGAATATGGACATTCTTGGAGATGGTCACTCAAGGCAGTAAGTCAGCAGACTGGTTGGCAGAGTATAACTTCTTAGCTCCTTTCTCCGTGACTGCAATGTACCCTCTGGCTACCTGCCAGTCTGCTCACCCAAAGACTAACAACTAATGTAGACAGCTCAGTTATTCCTAGTGTTTACTTTGAGACTGCACACAGGTGAGGTATGTTTACCACGAGCATTTATGTGTAGTCCCAGGTGTTAGGCCTATACATGTCTATTCCTGCAACAATGGAGTTAACAGTAGAAACTGACCCCACAGTGGGGCCCCTGTTCTATTGTAGCATAGCATGGCAGTTGGTTCTTTAATTGAATCCAGCATTAGCATCAAGGGTGCCGTGTGGTGGACAGGGCTGCAGCTACATGCTGCCCAGCAGATGTCTTGTGGAAAATTCTTAGTTCCAACAAATGAAGTCCTAACCAGGAGGTGGGGAGCAGGGAGCAGGATCTAGCCCAGTTAGGTGGGGTTTGCAGAAGCTTCACCTAGGATCAAGGTTCTAGACAAAGCAACTAGGGTTTCAGGCTTACTTACAGGAGAAAAAAATATTTGACACAGGAAACATCTATATCCAAGCACCCTCCTCCATTCTATGTGCCTTTTTATCTTTTAATGGCCTTCTCTTTTCTGAGTGTGTTGGCTCACACATGTGATCCCAGCATTTGGGGAGGCTGAGACAGGAGGATCAATGGAGGCCAGGAATTTGACCTGCCTGGGCAATATAGTGAGACCTCATTGCTATAAAAAAATTGGAAAAAAAATAATCTGGACATGGTGGTGTGTGCTACTGGAGTCCCAGGTACTTGGGAAGCTGAACTGAGAGGATTGCCAAACCCAGGAGTTTAAGGGTACAGTGAGCTATGATCACACCATTCCCCTCCAGGCTGAGCAACAGAGCAAGACCCTGTCTCTAAAACAACAAACAGCAAAAAAATGGCCTCCCCTGAAATTCAGAACATCCCCTTGATCCCTCTACAGAAAAGGTTCTTTTTTTTTTTTTAAGACAGTCGCACTTTGTCACCCTCAGTAGAGTATTGTGGCATCATAACTCACAGCAACCTCAAACTCCTGGGCTCAAGCAACCCTCTTTCCTCTGCTTCCCAGGCACCCACCACATCTGGCTATTTTTAAAGACTGAATCTAGCTCAGGTTGGTCTCGAGCTCCTGAGCTCAGGCAGTACACTTGCCTCAGCCTCCCAGAGTGCTAGGATTACAGGTGTAAGCCACCACACTTGGCCTCTGAAACAATTTTTCTTTTGAGACAGAGTCTCACTTTGTTGCCTTTGGTGGAGTACTGTGACATCATAGCTCATAGGAACCTCAAACTCTTGGGCTCAAGCAATCCTCCCGCCTCAGCCTCCTGAATAGCTGAGACTGCAGGTGCCCGCCACAATGCCCAGCTACTTTTCCTATTTGTTTATTTTTTAGAGACAGGGTCTCGATCCTGCTCAGGCTGGTCTCCAGTGTGTGAGCTCGGGTAATCCACCTGCCTCAGTCTCCCAGAGTGCTGGATTACAGGCATGAGCCACTGAGCCCAGCCTTCTGAAACAGTTCTTAAAGCATCTATGGACCCCTGAGCATCTTCATGACTTGTTCATGCAGTCTTAGAAGTCGAAACAATATTCTTGATAACACAAAGATGTTATCTGCCTTTTTCACTGTGCTGACCTTTGCTCTAAAGGTACAGAAGCAACAGTGAGTACACCAAGCCATACTTAAAATATTTTACAGACCTTTGTAAGTTATTTTATAAATTTTATTATCTTGCAAAAATTCCAGGTTTTCCCAAGAATGTCTTTGATGAACCCCTAGAAAATGTTAATTATATTTAATCTTGACCCTTGCTACACATCTTTTTTAAAATTTTCTGTAACAAAATGCTTAAAGAAATTACATAAAAAGCCAGGGTGGGAGGATTGCTCGAGCTCAGGAATTTGAGGCCAGCCTGAGCAACACTGAGAACCCCCTCTCTACTAAAATTAGAGAAATTGCTAGGTATTGTGGCAGATGCCTGTAGTCCCAGCTACTTGGGAGGCTGAGGCCGGAGGATCTCTTGAACTCAGGAATTTGAGGATTCTGTGGACTAGGCTGATGCCATGGCACTCTAGCCCGAGAGGGAGAGATGCTGTCTCAAAAACAAAAAGAAAGTGCAAGCCTGAACAAGAGCAAGACCTTGTCTCTACAAAAAATGGAAAAATTAGCCAGGCACAGTAGCACATGCCTGTAGTTCAAGCTATTTGAGAGGCTAAGAGGCTTAAGCCCAGTAGTGTGAGGTCTCAATGAGCTATGCTCACACCACTATACTCTGCCAGGCAACAGAGTAAGACCCTGTCTCAAAAAAAAAAAAAAAAAGCAAAACTGTTAAACAATGCTACTCTCTTCTCAGTAATTTTTCTTGTTTTTAAAAATTTATTTGTTGGCTCAGCGCCTATAGCTCAACCGGCTAAGGCGCCAGCCACATACACCTAAGGTGGCGGGTTCGAATCCCCAGCCCAGACCCGCCAAACAACAATGACGGCTGCAACCAAAAAGCCAGGCGTTGTGGCGGGCACCTGTGGTCCCAGCTACTTGGGAGGCTGAGGCAGGAGACTCGCTTGAGCCCAGGAGTTGGAGGTTGCTGTGAGCTGTGATGCCAGAGCACTCTGCCCAGGGGGATAGCTTGAGGCTCTGTCTCCAAAAAAAAAAAAAAAAAATTATTTGTTTTTCATAAATGTGTTAACTTGTGATATGTGTATTTTTAATAAAGAAATATATTTTAAATTTTTTCTCAGTTTTAGTTAGTTAGTTTGTTTGTTTCTTTCTTTTTTTTTTTTTTTTTTTGAGACAGAATCTCACTTTGTCACCCTTGGTAGAATGCCATGGTGTCACAACTCACAGCAACCTCCAACTCTTGGGCTCAAGCAATCCTCTTGCCTCAGCCTCCTGAGTATCTGGGACTGCAGGTGCCTGCCACAATGCCTGACTAATTTTTCTATTTTTGGTAGAGACTGGGTCTCCTGAGCACAGGCTGGTTTTGAACTCCTGAGCTCAGGCAGTTCCCCCTTCTCTGCCTCCCAGAGTGCTAGGATTATAGGCGTGAGCCACTGTGCCTGGCCTCAGTTTTAGTTTCTAACAAAAGTGAAAGTTTGTCAGAGTCTTCAAGCATTTTTAAGAATGTAAAAGTTGGAGAACAATTGCCCATAACACCTGTTGCTGACTGCCTCGCCAAGTGCTTAAAGAATATATCTCAGCAACAACATGAAAGACGGGACTCGGAGTGCTGCTGGGTCAGGCAGAAAGTTTTAGCTGCTGAAGGTGCTCCTGCCCAGGCGTCTCTGATGCTCTGGATGTTTCCTAATTCTGCCTCCTCATCCAAAGATACCCATTCTGCATCCTGAGTCACTATCAAACAGACGACTTCATGTAATAAACTGATTAAATATGAGATAGTTAATTTAATTTGACCAGTATTTATTGAACACCTAGCAGGCATTGTGCTGGAGATGAGGAAGCAGTGACAATTAGACCTGGACTCTGCCCTCTAGGGGATTACAGTACAGTAAGGGACCTGGCTGGATAGAAAACTATTTCTAATGGGCGGTGCCTGTGGCTCAAAGGAGTAGGGTGCCAGTCCCATATACTGGTGGTGGTGGGTTCAAACCCAACCCCGGCAAAAAAAAACTGCAAAAAAAAAAAAAAAGAAGAAGACTATTTCTAACAATGAGAGGGGAAAATAGAAAGTAATATTTGTGCACTTAATGGAGATTTTTAATGCCTTCATATAAAAAAGTGAGTTCATTAGCTTGTAAATAGGAGAAAATAAAAAATATTTTTAAGATGAGTGAATTCTGTGAGATTTTTCATTAGTGAAGGAGACAGTAGGGGTCAGATGTCCCCCATTGGAATCCCTAAGATCACACCAGTTTGTAGGAATTCACTAATGCCCGTCTTCTCTTCTTGAAGGCCAATAAACTTCCAGCAGAGCTAACCAAGAATGAACGTATTTTGCGTCTCCTTCGAAGTAAAGAAGGTCACAGAAAAAGCTAACCGAGTTCCGTACGTGATGGGAAGATGGGAACCTTAACCATGTTGTGCAAAAAGAAGTTGCTTTTTAAAAAGTGTTGGAAATTCGTTTAAGAAAGAAAATGCCCAGAGTGGCCACTCTGTTGGTCCCTGACGAAGAAGAGCTGTGCTCTCTGCTCGGAGTCAAGAGCAGAACAGCTCAGGGACCCCTTCTTCCCATGGGCATCTCACGCCACCCTGTAACTCAACTCCAGGGGGACCTGGCACATTCATGGATTCTACAGAAATCGTGCTAATTTGGGTCTCTCCGTTAAACTCTAAGATGGACAGGGCTCTCAGTACTAAACAAGGAGACAGAAAGCTCTGTTTTTCTAAAACGGAAAGGCTGATCTTCAGTAAGTTGATGCACTTTCGCTTTTGTGTTAAATGTAGGTGTACTTAAATACATAGATCCACCATATTCTACATGTATGTAATGTATGTCCTTCAGTGTAACATTTTTTTCTTCTACCCAAGCCCATAGTCCTGATTATTCAGAATCAATGATGTGTACCATACATTATTAAAAAGCCATCCACACATTCTGTGTGCTATCAAAGAAGGACTGTGGAACTACAGAAAACACAAAGGGCACATTGACCAGTTGGTCCTCATCTTATTTCTGACATGTAAATCATTTTCACTTAGACTCAACATTGCAGCTATGTTGGGAGATCAATGGAGTATTTGAAAATTCCGAAAATTACAAACCACAAGAAATTTAGGCTTGTCTCATGGATCTTTTACTTTGGTTCTATGATTGGGAATCTATATTTCCCAGGCCATGAGTAAGTGACCTAATGTGCTATGGGATCTTGAGCTTCCAGCCCTGTGTTGCTTGTTACGATGACTGTGAGGTCCTTGGATAAAATGTGGTATCCAAGTACAATGTGTTCCTATTACTATTTCAGGAGTATAAATAATAAAAGACTGTTACTAGCATTTAATAAGTATTCATCTATGCATGTTCTTGGGATATTCATGCATATTTTATGCATATTCAATGCATAGTCAATGCACTTTATAATCAATGGTGTCTAAACGTCTGGATCAGTGCCTACCTGCACACATAAAAATTAAACTTTCTTTCCATAATCTACCATAATAAACCCTCATGTATTTCTGTTACTTAAACACATCTTTGGTTTTCTCGTTCATTTTCTGCTCTGGTTTCTAGCCAACTGTCTTTGTAAAGACTTGGAAAGATGGAGAGAAATGTAGTCCCTAAAGAATTTTTGTTTCATCAACTTGCAGTGGTACTAAAAGCATTATCTTGAAGTCTGCAAATGATAGAATATATTAATATTTTGAAATTACAAGGTACTCTTTTTTTTTTTTATTTGAGACAGTCTTACTATGTCACCCTCGGTAGAGTGCTGTCGCATCACAGCTCACAGCAACCTCCCACTCCTGGGCTTAAGTGATTCTCTTGCCTCAGCCTCCCTTGTAGCTGAGACAACAGGCACCTGCCACAATGCCTGACTATTTTGTTTGTTTTAGCAGGCTCTGGCCGAGTTTGAACCCACCAGCCCTGGTGCATGTGGCCAGTGCCCTAACTGCTGAGCTATAGGCGCCAGGCCTGAAGATATTCTCTTAAAATTTATAATTAATGCAGCAAAAATCAGTTTATTTCAATCAATCAAGCAAAGCCAGTGATAAGCAACCCTCTGCCCCAGTAATGCCTGACTAGCTATGCAAAAAGCCTACGATCTAATTTCAGGACGACATATTAGCAACTTCTATGTTCCTGAAACACCAAGATATAAACATTTTGGTGGCTAAAAAGCAATGCCAATTTCCTTAATGTCCTTCTTTTATTTGACAAAGTTGTACAAATACACATTTTCCCCATGGGAATTTCAAAAAGCTATATTCATTTTGAAGAAGAAAATAATATCACCTTAAATGCTTTCCATTTTCTCCTTATGCCAAAAATAGTTGCTTATCACTGATACAAAACAAAATGTTAATATGGGTACTGATAACAAAGTCCCCAAAGATAAAATGGGATGAATCACAAACTTAATGTTTTTCACTTAAACTTGCCTTTGGCCTATTACTTAAATTGTTTTGAATGGATAATATGCTGGCTCAGCGCCCGTAGTTCAGTGGTTAGGGCACTGGCCACATACACTGAGGCAGGCAGGTTCAAACCCGGCCTGGGCCTGCTAAACAACAACAACTGCAACAAAAATATAGCCAGGCATGTGGTAGGTATCTGTAGTCCCAGCTACTTGGGAGGCTGAGACAAGAGAATCACTTGAGGCCAATAGTTTGAGGTTGCTCTGAGCTGTGACATCACAGCACTCTACAAAGAATGACAAACAAATCAAACAAAAACAAATAATAATAATAATAAATAGATAATATTCTTGAGCACTATTACAGTCCTGAAAATGAACCCAGTAGCTTTAACAACATGTAGGCCTCTTACTGCAGTGGAGAGGTGTCTTGGAAGGGTCACATTTGATTTACATGAGACATGAGATTACGGTATTATCCATACCAAAGACTATAGAAAAAAGTGTGTTATTTTAAAAACTGTATTTTAGTTTGTGCACATGTACATGATTCTTACGTTATTCTGATTCACAAGTCAGTCGGTTAGCTTTGCATCCTAACACATAAAACTAGCAATTCCTATGCAAATTGTCTGCTTAATTGAACTGTAAACTTTTTGAATACATTTGTTTCATGCATATTCTAATTCAAAGTAAAGTCAATGTGCTACTCAATTTGTCTTGGCTGCTTTTTTCTGTTGGTTTTTAATCAGGAGTTATTGCTTATGTGATTTTTAATAGCGATTTCATTTTTAATAGCTTATGTGATTTTCAAGGGAGTCATTCAACTATGTTGGTAAACAAGTAATAGGTGAGATCCTGAACGGATCTTTCAGCTTTATTTTCCTAAGGAGCCTCTGATTTCACTATTTCTAATGGGAAGAATGTTTGTAATGATTCCAAAGAGTTTTTATCCTGGCAAAATGTCCTGGGATAGTTTCTGAAAATAGAAAATTCCTAATTTTAATTTTTATTATTTACGATGATTCTGGCTCTGCAGTCCTTGGCCACAGCTTTCTCTTGTGAAATAGCTGGTGGTTTTGCAGGACTTCTGGGGTAGGAGACAGATGTTTGCAGCATCTGGAATCTGGAGATTTCCATGGCCATCCTGGCTTCCATCTGCTCCGTCTGTCTTCTCCCACCACAAGAGAAATCCCATCTCATCATTAACCCACACTGGGACAGCTAGGCAGAGAAAAAGACAACCCCCCCCCCCCAAATACCAGGCCACTTGAAATAAAAGATGCTTGCATTTTTATGTGGGTCTAGGAGTTTTAGGAGTGAGAAGCTAAATTGCTAATTTCATAACAAAGCAGTTATGGTACCAGAAGTGGCTAAGTGTCACAGGTAATGACCACGGGAGCCATCTGCAGATTATTAATAATAACGACAGTAAAACCAGCAACCAACATTTTAAGGGATTATTATGTGTAAGTACCAAGCATTTGACATGGATAATCTCACACAGTTTCTATGCATTTTTTTCCCAACAACAACCTTATGAAATAGGTGCAGTTATTATTGTTGGGACCTTATCGCTGCTGAGAGACCACCGCACACATGCAAGAACAAAGAGGTGCTTTATTTGTTTACAAGCATATGCCTGGGTCACTCTACCCTGCAGCGTTGCTGGGGGAAGGGCGACCCCCCAAGTGAAGCCAGGGGAGGTTTTTTAAGCGCACAGGGGAATTACATCGGGTGTTTTGTTGGGCGGGGTTGCTATTGGCTAAGCTGTTTTTGGTTAGGGACTTTTTTAGAGGGGGGCTGCTTGTTTGTTTCTGATAGACTGACTCCCTTTAGGCTGACTGACCTTGCCGATGAGAGCCAAGGGGTGGGGAGGGAAGCGGGTCCCCTTCAGACTGGCTGCCCAGAAATGCGGGGGAGGGAGCGTCTCCTTCTGATAAACTGATTCCACCTGAGTGACCTTGCCCAGGAGGGGGGGTTGGGGAGTGAGTTCCAAGATGGGGTTACATTAACCTCTTCCTTCCCAAATGAAGTTACATTAACCTCTTCACTATCCCCATCTTATAGCAAGAAAATTAGCTTTGAGAGATCTCATAGCAGTGGTTTGGTGCTGTCCTCCACCTGCAGGGGGGAGAGGTTGCTTATTGGGGTGGAAGATGTAGAGGACGCCAAGAGCCAGACGATCTCTGAGCAAGATGATTTACAGCTGGCGGTTGGACTCCCAGGCGATTGCTAACAGGAGCTCTTTATGGAGAAAGAGCCTGAGCCTTCAGCACGTAGTCATTGTTAATTACTCCCCTCACCTGTATTGCTCCCTCTCAATAAAAGGCTAGTGCCGAGGTTGCTCGGGGCTACCCTGCAAAGAAGGGCTAGCCCGCCTCCCTCAAGCCTGCGCTACTGATCTGCTTCTTGCCTGGTTCCTTCCTGAGGTGATCTGATATAGACCAGGGCCAGGGGGCCCAACAGGTCACGACAGGAGGAGGCAGAGGGAGGCAGAGGTTCCTAAATGGAGTCACAGTTGTAGCATCAGAGGTACAGTGAAAGTTGAAGATCTGGGAAATATTTTTAAAAATATTGGTGATTAATTGAATATAGAAGGTGAAGGAAAAAAAAGGAGAGCTAGCAATTATACTAAAATGTATCAGGGGCCCCCAAACCATCCCCAAGCTTGGTAATTTGCTAGTAAGACTCAAAGGACTCATCATGTACATAGCTGTATTCTTGGTTAAGGTTATAGCAAAAAAGATAACACAACAAAATCGTCAAAGGAAAAAGGGATATGGAGCAAAGACAGAGAACACCAGTGCAAGCTTCTGGGAGACCTCTCCCAGGGGATTTGCACAAGACAAGTTGGATTCCTCCAGCAACCAAGTCGTGGCAACATTGTCTACTAAGGAAATTCACTGTTAGAGCCAGTGCTCAGGATTTTCATTGGGAGCTGGTCAGATAAAGCACCTTCCGCCTAGCTTTTACCAAAATTCCAGACTTTCAGAAGGAAAACAGGCATTCAACACAAACCACGTTGTTTGTGTAAATAGTTTATACAGAGTGAACCATTCTTTTTCTTTCTTTTTTTTTCTTTTTGAGACAGACTTTCACTGTCACCCAGGCTAGAGTGCCATGGTGATATAGCCAGAGTGGACCATTCTTATCACTTAAGGAAAGTTTTATATCAGTGCAGGGGACTGTTTCCTAACCAAGTCCCCAGAAACTGGCCAAGAGCCGACCTTCAAGCAGGCCTTTCTAAGGACAGGCAATCTCAGGCCCCCAAGGTTAGCTCTTCACTGCACACAAGGATGGACAGTTACATGATGGATGGTGCCAACAACTGTGTTAGGATCTAGGGAAGAACAGTATATTTGGGGTAGGCACATAGAGAGTTTGACATGTCAGTTTGAGGATCTGTGAAGTAGATTCTAGAAGGCAATTGGAGATAGCAAAGTAATATTTAGGCCAAGGCTGCTGTTAATGATTTGGGCATCATCTGTGTAGATGTGATGGTGAAAGTTATGGGATGAATAAGGTCCCCAGGGAGAGTC
>NW_003852407.1:27429151-27430510 GCF_000181295.1 Otolemur garnettii
GGAAGAAGCATGGCCGTAACACAAAGGCTGAGGAGGTCCAGACTGCTTTGGCTCCACAGCTTTGCCTCTGATGAGCTGCTTGAGTCATCAGAGAACTTGGAAGGAGGAAACAAAAACCTAATTAACAGGTACAGTGAACACCACCTGGGGGATGGGCACACTTATAACCCTGACTCAAGCGTAATGGAGCAATCCATGTAAACAAAAACACTTGTACCCCCGTAATACTTAGAAATAATAATACTACAAAATAATAATAAAAGATACTACTTAAGGATTTCTGGATCCGACCAAGATGGTATAAAAAAATCTACCTACCTGTCCAGGCATGGTGGCTCACGTCTGTAATCCTAGCACTTAGGGAGGCAGAGGCAGGTGGATTGCTTGAGTTTAGGAGTTCCAAACCAGCTTGAGCAAGAGAGAGATGCCATCTCTACTAAAAATAGAAAAATTGGCTTGGTGCCCGTAGCTCAGCGGTTAGGGCACCCACTATATACACCAAGACTGGTGGGTTTGAACCTAGCCCAGGCCTGCTAAACAACAATGACAACTGCAACCAAAAAATAGCTGGGTGTTGTGGCAGGCTTCTGTAGTCTCAGCTACCTGGGAGGCTGAGGCAGGATTTGAACCCAGGAGTTTGAGGCTGCTGTGAGCGAGGCTGATGCTACAGCACTCTAGCCTGAGTAACAGAGTAAGACTCTGTTTCAAAAATAAAAAACTAAAAACAATCCACTCACCTATCTGAGACAAGAAAAAAAAACAGACAAAATATGTGAAAGGACATTTTTCAAGACACTGAACATCAGACAGTGAAGGAGAGTGATCTCGAATAGGAACAAATAAAGCCTTTCTATTGCTATAACTTACTGGCTCAAAATAGTCCCCAGGCTCTGTTTCAGGGAAGGATAACTTGGATGGAGTCACTGAGCTTCCCAGCTTGAGGAAACAGCTGGACTTTTCAGGGAATGGAAGGTGATATGAGTTCACTGGATAACAAAACACAGGGGAGAGAATTGCATGGACATCTGCAAAAGTTCTTTCTTGAGTATTCGGCAGAATGCTGCCCAGCACATGTAGGTGATATAATTACCTAATACATGGAAATAAAGCCCTGAATATATTATAGAGAACAGTTCCAGTGCACCTATAAGAGTAGCAATATTATCTGTTCCCAGAAAGCCTCTTGATTTGCTGGGTGTCGGGTATTGCATTCAGAAGAGTTTTGCCTCAGAAGTCAAAAATAATTGGCTCTAAACTGTACCCTCCTATTGTGATGTCTGGCATATTTTAAAAACAAAACCAGAAAGAGATTTGACCTTTGAACTGAGATGTCATTAAATTACTCAAATATAGTAATTC
>NW_003852407.1:27431238-27433280 GCF_000181295.1 Otolemur garnettii
TAGAAAAACTAGCCAGGCATTATGGCAGGAGCCTGTAGTCCCAGCTAGAGCTACTCAGGATGCTGAGGCAGGAGGATGGCTTGAACCCAGGAGTTCAAGGTTGCTGTGAGCTAGGCTGATGCTACAGCACTCTAGCCTGGGCAACAGAGTGAGACTCTGACTTAAAAGAAAAAAAAATCTTAATTTCTGGCATTTATTCAACAATGAACAGATAAGTAACAACAGAAGAAAAACTGTTTCCATGACAAAATGAAAACGTGTCATTAAATAAACTCTGAACTTACCAGATGTTAAAATTAGATTATTAGCATACTATGTTTTATAACTGTATCCTGTGTAAGAGAAACATGGAAAATATTAGACACATGGATAATATATTAAAAATCCTAAATCAAAAAGAAAAGAAAAGAAAACATTGCGCTCAGTATCAAGAGTATACACATTTTATTTTTCAAGTGCCCATGGATCATTTCCTGGACCATAAAATGAACCATGAAAGATTTAAAGCAATTGAATTCATGCCAAGTTATGTGTTCCTGCCACAATGGAATACAACTAAAAACCAGTACCTGTGGGACAACTAGATAGTCTCTAAACACTTCAAATTAGGCATCACGCTTCTACACAATCCATGGGTGAAAGAGGATATCTCAAAGTAAATTTTAAAAATATATAAACTAATGGAAAATTAAAATACAATATATCAGTAGGGCATGGTGGCTCATGCCTGTGATCCTAACACTCTGGGAGGCTGAGGCAGGTGGAATACTTGAGCTCAGGAGTTTGACACCAGCCTGAGGAAGAGCGGGACCCTGTCTCTACTAAAAATAGAAAAACAAGCCAGGCGTTGTGCTGGGCACCTGTAGTCCCAGCTACTGAGGAGGCTGAGGCAAGAGGATTGCTTAAACTCAAGAATTTGATGTTGCTTGAGTAAATATTTACATATAAAATAGAAGAATTTGATAATCAGTAATCTAGTTTTTATTTGAGACAGTATAAAAAGAAAAATAAAAACAAACAAACAAAAAAGAACTCCAGCCCCGTAATGAAGATGATGAATGAAGGATTGCTGAGTTGTCAGGACCTGGAGGTAATGTTCAAATTAAAATAAATGATTTCCTTGAAATGATTCTACCTGTTATTGGGTAAATTGTCTCTATGAAGCCACTCCTGATGCTTTCTAGGAATTATCAGCAACTATCTAAATGCCTCTGCTTTGTCACCAAGACTTAGGCAGCATAAAAAAGCTGAAGGCCCAGCTGCCTCTTGACACTAAAGTTACTGAACACAGCAAAGTGAACTGGGTTCACAGAGGCATTTTCTCTAGGCTGACTATACATAGTCCTCGGCTAAACAATTTATGGAAGTCTGGAAAGCCTTAGAATATTTTCTTGGTGCCCCAACCCTTAGTTTTAGGACTACTTTAAGATAAAATACGAATGAGGTTCTATTTGAACTGTCAAGGCAGTTAAAGATCTTCAGTTCTGAGAAGCCTTGTCAGCTTTATCTGTGTCTACAGGAAGGCTTACTTCCCCTATCTTTGCTTCTTCCCTCCTTTTCACTACGATTCAACTTCAACCCTCTCATCTTTAATGAGGGAACTGCTGTTATTATTTCCCACAATTAAAGTTTTAAAAATAGTCTTAGAAAAAAAAATGTTCAGTTTTCAGGAGTCAGACCTTCTATTTTAGGAAAGATTAAACGAGAAAACCACCCCAGGTAAAGGAAACTGTGTCGTGGGACTAAATGCTCCAGAGCACAGAATGTCGGCTTGAAACCCTGACTGCTGAACTGTAAGTTAGTCCCACGCCGGTAACATCCTATCTGAGTTGAAATGCCACCACCACCCGTGACTGGATTAATCACCAACTCAGACGTCTTTACAAGAGTGAATAACATTTTACCATAAGTCTGACCAACAGTGCTCCATCTCTGAGTCAGTCATAACCCTGCAAAGTCATGTGTTGTAACTGTAACCAATTTTAAATAAGATGTCTGTAAAATTTGGCTTATTCAAGTTGAGAGTTTCAAAAGTCTATGGA
>NW_003852407.1:27433944-27435197 GCF_000181295.1 Otolemur garnettii
ACTTGGGTGCCTGAGGCAGGAGGATCACTTGAACCCAGGAATTTGAGGTAGCTGTGAGCTAAATTGATGCCCTGGCACTCTAGCCTGGGCAACAGAGTGAGACTTTGTCTCAAAAATAGATAGGTAGGTAGGTAGATAGATAGATAATTGCAGAACCCAAAATAATTGCAACAAATTGGTCAACATAAGGAATCAGGCCTACTGTATTGATAACAGTACATATGGTGCATGTTCAGTCTATGAAAATTAGGTCAACTGAAGAAGGTAAGGTGGTCAGTGTAGGAGGCGGTCAACTGTAGAGGTTCTTCTGTATATTTAACATAAGACATGTATAAGAATGATTGTAGCAACTTTATTCATAACGGCTCAAACTGGAAATAGCTCAAATGTCTGCCATGATATTTTTAAACCATGAACTACTCAGCAATTAAAAAAAAAAGATGAACTGCTACAAGTAATGTAGATGAACCATAGACATAAGTTTGAGTGAAAAAAAAACAGACATAAGAGTATGATTTCATTTATAGAAAGATCAAAAACAGTTCATGGTGATAGACTAGTGGTACCTTTTGGTTAAAGGGGGATTGTTGATATTGTCTAGGAAAGGGCATGAAGGAACTGGAATGCTTCAGTGTTCTATGTCCTTCCTCCGGGAGTTGGCTACATGGCTGCTGTGATAGACAGCCTCCAAGGTCTCTCCACCCCCTACATTCTTGTCCTTGTGTAGTTCCCTCCTACACTGTATCAGGACTGGGCTGTCTGACCAGTAGAATATGGCAGAAGTGACAGCATGTCACTTTTTTTTTCTTTTTTAGAGAGAGGGTCTCACTCCATCACCCAGGCTGGAGTACAGTGGTAGGATCATAGCTCACTTTGAACTTCTGGTTTCAAGTGAGCCACCTGTCTCAGCCTTCCAGAGGTAGCTGGGACTACAGGCATGCACTACCATGCCTAGCTATTTTATTTTTCTTTTTTGCAGTTTTTGGCCAGGGCCAGGTTTGAACCCACCACCTCTGGTATATGGGGCCAGAGCCCTACTCTTTTGAGCCACAGGCGCCATCCCTAATTTTTTTTTTTTGTAGATATGGGGTTTTACTATGTTGCCCAGGCTTATCTTGAACTCCTGGCCTCAAGCAGTACTCTCACCTTGGCCTCCCAAAGTGCTGGGATTACAGATATGAGCCACCTTGCCCAGCCAACATGTCACTTTTGAGCCTAAATCAGAAAAGACATTAAGAATCTACATGGCTCAG
>NW_003852407.1:27435588-27437513 GCF_000181295.1 Otolemur garnettii
GATGAAGTCAGCTACCAGGTCTTAAGGACACTCAGAAGCCTGTGGAGGAACTAAGGCCTCCTTCCCACCACATCCTGGAAGGTGATCGTCCTGCCATAGTCAAGCCTTCAGATAATGGTGGCCAACATTTTGACCATAAACTCATGAGAGATCCTGAACCAGAACCACCCAAAACCACCCTGGAAGAAACCAGATACAATAAATGTTTGTCCTTTAAATAGTCTAAGTTTTGACATAATTTCTTATACACTAACAGATAACTAATACACATATAAAGGTATATAATATGTAGAAACTCATCAAGCTGTAATTGTAAACTTTGTATACTTTATATAACGAGTATTATACATGTACGTTACTTAAAAGCAAAAAAGAAAAAAGTCTGCTACCAAAAAGAGGTCTCCAAAAATGCACAAGCTGAACCTTCACATGAGTTTTATAGAAGTAAGCAGGTCACTATATTTCAGTTCCAAGAAATAGTCAACAGTGCCCTTTCTGATTCACCCATGTGAGTTTCAACTTGCTCAACTTATTGGTGTTGCTGGGAGGGCTTCATTTGTTTCCTCCACGTAGATTTTATATTTCTTGAATTTTGTCTATCTCAAAGCTTTTGTAATGACCACATATTAACTCAAAGTCTCATATATCTCACCTAATCCCTGTTCCATTGGACAGCCTCCACCACATTATTTTAGAGCCAGCTCTGCTGTTGGTCCTTGAGTTTTTGGGGTACAGACTACTGAAAGGACAGCTTTGCTGCTTAACTATCTAATAGAGAAAAACAAACTATCAAACAGACAGTGACAGGAATAAACTCACAGCATATAATTCACCCTTTGAAGAGAAAACTCACAGCACAACTGCCCTTTTTTTTTTTTTTAATCAAACACCTGGGACTCAACTCATTGTCTTTAACTTGTTATTTCTATGCATTTGTTTCACAGTGTTGAAGAGCCCTAAGGAGACCCCAGAGGTGCAAGTTCTCTGTAGCAGCTCTTGCCAGACCATGTTTCAAAGCCTATGAAAAGCTGGCCTTACAAGGAGGGGAAAAAAAGAAACAACAGAAAAAGCAGATATAGCAAATTCACAGCTATAATTTTTACTATAAGTTGGCAGTAATTTTTTTCTCTCTTTACCCACTAATAAAAACCCTAAACCCCCTCACTGCTGAGACTTCCTTCTTTCATGTTGTGCCCTTCCCACCTTTAGGAGATAAATTTTCTTTCTTTAAAACTGTTCTCATTTTTGTGTGAGAAATCTTCCTCTGCCCACATACAATTCCCACTCTAACAACTACCAGGAAAGTTTACAATGTCTATGAATACTACAGGAAGTTCTATGGCATTAGCAGCAAAAATAGGGCCAACTTCTCCATTAGGCTTGGTAGGCACAGTGCACAGGGCCCATGATATCTTAAGGTCTCATGAAGAAAAAATTTCTTTTTTGTTTTGAGACAGAGTCTCACTATTGCACCCTGGGTAGAGTGCCGTGGTGTCACAACTCACAGCAACCTCAAACTTTTGGGTTCAAGCAATTCTCTTGCCTCAGCCTCCCAAGTAGCTGGGACTGCCGGCGCCCACCACAACACCCAACTATTTTTTTGTGGCAGTTATCATTGTTGTTTAGCTGGCCTGGACCAGGTTCAAACTCACCAGCCTGGGTTATATGGCTGGAGTCGTAACCACTGTGTTACGGGTACTGAGCCGATGAAAATATTTTAATTTCTTTAAAATCAGGAGAGAAGGAATATTACAAAAATGAATATATATTATGAATCCAGCCCAAATTATATTTGTCTTTATGCCAATGCAGTTGTAAATTATGATTTAAATAGGTTTCCCTGCATGAGGAAGAGGCCCCCCAAAGCAAAGGCATCTAGGGCCCCTGAAAGTCATAATGCAACCCTAAACAAAAGGAAGAGTGCT
>NW_003852407.1:27438289-27447932 GCF_000181295.1 Otolemur garnettii
CCACAACGCCCGGCTATTTTTTGGTTGCAGCCATCATTGTTGTTTGGCAGGCCTGGGCTGGATTTGAACCTGCCAGCTCAGGTGTATGTGGCTGGCACCTTAGCCACTTGAGCCATAGGCACTGAGCCTGAAAATCTTCTTTATTAAAAAAAAAATCAGTTATTTTGTTGTAATGAAATGTAATATGAATGTAGTGCTCAAAAGGAAAAAAAATCATATCCTTAGCCCAGAAAATGAAATATAGTCGAGGCTTAGGCAATGATGTAACCCAGAAGAGTGAGGATGAATGAGTATATTTCACATGGCTCACACCAGTACTTCTACACTCTGGGAGGCCCAGGCAGGAGGAGCCCTTGAGGTCAGGAGTTCAAGACTAGCCTGAACAAGAATGAAAGCCCATCTCTACAAAAAAATGTATAAAAATTATCCTGGCATGGTGGCATTGCCTGTAGTCCCAGCTAAGAGATAAAGTGAGAGGAGAACAAAAGAGTTGCTGTTGGATTTGGCAACACAAAAATCAGTGGTGACCTTAGGAAGAGCAGATATCCAGCCCAGCTTTAAGGAGAGGAGGGAAGCTGGAGACTTATATCACTACTTAATAGAAAACTAATTCCAGATGGATCATCCTTGTCATGAAAGCATTAACATTTTAGAGGAAAACATGAAGACATTTTTATAACCCTGAAAAATAAAACCAATAAATTAGTAAAAGTATCTACAATACATATGCTAGATCAACAGATTAATTTTTGTAATAGTTTTTATGAAGCATTATGAAAAAAGAAAACAATCTATATTATAAAAATGAAGGGCTCAGAGAAAGAAATGAAGTCACTTGCAACTGTATGAAGAGATTCTTAATCTCACATATAAATGAAGAAATACGAAGTAAAGCATTTCACTATGTTTGAAACTAAAATATAAAATAAACAACAGCACAGATACTCTTTTTCACCAAGCCAAATGACAAAGAAGAATATCGGCAAAGGAATGGAAATTAGGCACTGCCGTATGTTGGTGACCAAAGTGTACACTGCAATCTCTCTGCAGGGCAATTTGACAATAATCAAAACTTAAAGCACCTTGGCTTTGATCCAACAATAGAAAAATTTTCCAACACTTCTGTTTGCATATGATTGTGTTTATTTACGTAAGAGACAGAGTCTCGCTCTGTCACCCAGACTGGAGTACAGTCCCATAATCATAGCTCCTCGGGTCACGTGATCCTTTCACCTTAGTCTCCCGAGACGACAGGCAAAAGCCATCACACCCAGTTAATTGTTTTATTTTTTTGTTAAGATATGGTCTAACTATGTCACCCAGGCTGGTATTGATCTCCTGGCCTCAAGCAATCTCCTCCTACCTTGACTTCCCAAAGTATGATTGCCAAGATTTAGATACAAAGATGTTCACGGCATCATTATTTCTGATAACAAGAGACAAACTAAATTTCCAATAGGAGATTGATTAAATAAAGTATGCAATGGATCAAAAATAACCAACATGAGTATTTCCAGCCTTCCCCTTTCATTGGCAGCTAGCCAGGTGAATTTTGTCATGGGTCAGCTTTCCCCTATCCCTCCATAAGGGAAATGTTCAATAGCTTTTAGAATTTTATAATGGCATCATTAGGAAAGCAGAGGGCAAAGAAAAATGCAAGGCTTTGTGGAAATCCAGGCAAGTTCAGGAATGTGAGGCAATATATAGAAAAGGAAAGGTAAAGTTATAAGGTATTCCTGGGACCACACAAACCCTTCATATGTACCAGAAATACAAGTACAGATAGTGAGTTAGTTTGAAATACCTGTGAATTGGTGATTTCATTGATTTTGATACTACTGTGAGTCCAGCTGCTGGAGTATCATAATACACAATAAAATTCTTTACAGTTATTCTAAGTAATGAAATAGAAAAGCATTTGGCAAAAGAAAAAAAGCAGAACGAAACCATATACAGTATATTTCCTCTTGTTTAAAAAGTCCATATATTCACATGCATTTATGTTTTCAACTATGTGGAAATTTTCTGGAGGATCTTTCTGCCCATTCATAAAGCTGCATGTCTAATAATTTCATTTGGCCTCTTGTTTTCTACTTTGTTATTCTGAAGTCAACACTGAATAGTGCTTATGAAGATAGCAGTAATGATATTCTTTCAACAAACAAACAAAGAAGTCTTTCTTAGCATCTCAACTTTTGGGGCTCAGAAAAGCAACACCCCTAAGTATGGGGCTTTGGCATGCTCAGTACTTTGAGCTAAAAGAGTTTGGAAGACCTCAGAACCCACCTTCATGAGAAAGTCTCTCTCTGATCTTCTCCTGTCCTCCTGTCTCTGGTGCCTTTTTTTTCCTGAGCAAAACATAGAAGCCAGAATTCCTCTTCCCCAGGGCAGGTCATAGAAACTAGAACCCATTTCCTCCAAAGCAAGCCATAAAACCTAGACATATCACCGTCACCTTCCCTTGTTGTTTGTGGGTAGGAGCTGGCCATACAGAAATTCTCTGACCTATTTTGTCTGGTAAGAGGTCAGAAGACCCTCATTCCAGAAGGGTCCTACCCAATACCTAGGTAGAAGGAGACACCTAGAATAATCTGAACAGATGGCCTTGCTGGGTTTCCTCCACCCAGTCTAAGACCATTAGCTCATCCAATCACATTTCTATTTCACTGTCCGTTCTTCACTGAATCTCAGCATAAAAATGGACAGTTATCCCTGGGTCTTTAGGTCATTTCTGAAGTTTCTTGCATCACACAAAACTTTGATTAAATAAATTTGTTATGCCTTTCTCTTGTCAACTTGCCTTTTGGTATAGGAGTATCCACAGTGACCCTTATGATAGGTGGGGGTATCACACCTTTCCACCCTACAGAATCATGTTAAAACAATTTTCATAGAAGGAAAAAGCACAACACAATGGGATATAGATTATCCATTGTGGTGAAATGATAAGTGATTTTTTTTTTTTTGTAGTTTTTGGCTGGGGCTGGGTTTGAACCCGCCATCTCCGGCATATGGGGCTGGTGCCCTACTCCTTTGGGCCACAGGCATCATCTATGATAAGTGATTTTTAAATTCTTGTCTTTCAACTTCTATGTATTGTCAATGTTTCTGCCATGAGTAGGATTACTTTGTTATCAGCAAACAAAAAAGTTCTCTTAGAAAGATGGTTCTTTATTTTAAAAATATTTCCTAGGCTTTTAGGCTTTGGTGAAGCTGTATGAGAGACTGAGAACCAGCAAAAAAAAAAAAGCTAAAAGATCTTTTGATTTTATTTTGGCAGATGGTGGACATTATTTGGGGGGACATCAAAATTTCTGTCCATCCCAGAAAGGTCTCATATAGTGTTTGAAATTGCTTTTACTCAAGTTAATTCTTTACTAAAGGTAGTCCCCCAACTCTAAAATTAGGGCTTCGCTAAAATTGGAAGGGTAACTAACCTAGCAAGATCCATTCCAAGAAATATCCTTATAGCAGTGGTTCTTGAACTTGAGTATGCAGGGGAAACACCTGGAGGTCTGTTTAAACTTCATATGGCTGGACCCACCCCTAGAGCTTCTGATTCAGAAGGTCTAGGGTGGAGCTGGAGAATTTGCAATTCTGTCAAGTGTGTCTTGTGCTGGAGATGTGTCTGTGCTGGACCACAGACTTCCTATGTTACCATCAACGAAGCCACTAGGAGCTGAATTCTAGGGAATAGGACAGCACACAGTTAGATGAGAACCAGGAGGCCCTCATGGATGATCTATGGCTGAAGGTTCAAAAGAAATTCCTATAGTTTCACCGCCAGGCAGGCAGGTGGGCTGAGGAGGTGAGGAGGCAAGACAGTAACTGAAACAGCTCTTTGTAGGGGAGGCTTGAGGTCATCACATCATGGACCCACCTGGGGCTGGGTTTGGACATCGCTACCAGACACATATTTAGCCTTTTCATTGTAAATTTGCTTCCACTGCTGGGGAAAAGATCCTTACATCCATTTTCTTGTTTTGTTTTTGCAGTTTTTGGCCAGGGCTGGGTTTGAACCCGCCACCTTCTGTATGGGGCCGGCTCACTACTCCTTTGAGCCACAGGCACCGCCTCCTTACATCCATTTTCTTAACTTCAAAATGGAAATGACTTATGCTTTTGCGTGGTCTAAAACATTTAAGGGAAAATGTTATCAGAAATACATAATACAATAAAAATAAGTTAGAAGTGTAAATGCATGGCTCAAAAATGAAGCTGTTTCTCCTTTACCTTTGTATTACTTGACTCCACTCAGAACTTAAAACCGATCCTCACCTAAAGATCAAACTTGGGAGCCTTCCCCTGTCCACAGGTTCACTGAGGTAGGCGCGACCCGGCCAGCAGGTGGTGCTGCTCCAGCGCCTTTCCCAACCCGGCTGAGCGCGCTAAACAAAAGCAGAGAGGCGACGAGACTCCCGGTTCGCCTCTGCGCTCCGCCCCCCGGGCTCCGCCTCTCGCGCTCCCGGGTCGCCACACTGTCAGGCCACTGCGCGTCACCAGAAAGTGCCTCGGCACGGATTCCTTTCGGGTGACTGGGCTTGGGAGGAGAAATTGCTCAATATTTATTGGGGCTAAAATAAACACACACATACTCCGCTGAGAACTAAGGTCTTAACCAACAGTCTCCTTTGCTAAAACCTTTTCGCTCACCCTCCCCAACCCAGGAGACAAAAAAGCGGGGAAAGCAAGTAAAGCATCAAAGCTACGTTTAGTACAACTCCAGAAATATCCTCCCAGGCCAGGGTGGATCCCAAGACTTCAGCAGCTTAGGTCCGGGAGACCCCATCCCCACGCTGCGCTCCCAGAACCGGACAGGCGGTGGAGAGCAACGCCCGGCGGTAACCCGCGGGTCGGACACTGCCCGGGGCCGGCCCCGCCCCCGATCCGACTAGGCCCCACCCCAGAACGGGCCCCCGGCGTCTCTGCAGTGGCTCCGCCCAGAAAGGGAGGGGCTGGCGACGCTGTCTTCCTTCCTGACCTGCGCGCGCAGCGCCTGCTCCCCGCCTGGCGTCCGGCGCGGCGTCCTGAAACAGCCTAGGGAAGTGAAGCCGCCGCTGGGAAGCAGAACGCGCCGGTCCGTCGCAGACTCCGCAGCATGAGTGCGCTCGGCCCGGCCCTCCGCATCCTGCTGCTGCTGCTCTGTCCAGCGCAGGTGAGCGGCCGCCGGCTACTCGGACGCTCTGTGGGGGACGCAGCGGGGCCGAGAGCCGGGGAGGATGACAGGTGGAGCAGCGGCTCTGGTAGCCTTGTCCCCGAGGGGCGCGGGGCCGGCGGGTCCTGGGGAAGTTGGTCTCGCTCTGGAGCCCCCAGAGGTTCCCTCGTCTCTCCTGTTTCTGTCTCCGGTCACGCTGTCTTCCCTGGGGTCTGGAAGAGGGTGGCCACTGGGCGCTGCCTGTTTGGCCTGTTCTGCGCTCATGTCAGAAGTAGTCACCTAATTTCTCTCGATTTAGGATGTGGGATCAGAAGGAAGGGGGAAAGTGGGTAGAGAGGGATAGGGGTATAACGTAAGACCCTGTTAATAAAAAATGGTTGAAGGCACATGAACCTTTGTAAATTTCGGAAGATCCCAGCACTTTATTTCCTCCTCATCCCTGAGGAAGGAGGTGAAATCAGAGGTAAAGAAAGGGAGCAGAATTCGTCAGGCACCAGGTGGGAGCTGTCCTGCGTACTTTACAGAAGTCAGCTTAATCTTCGAAAGAGTGCAAGCTCCATTCCTTTCATTCCTTTTTACATCTTAGAACCCTGGACCCACAGGGAGGTGCTGTCGTTGAATTTCCCCTTTCACAATTAGCCAGCGACCTACCAGATGGGGCCTGGAACTCCGTGTCTTGACTGCCCGGGTGGGCTTTTCCTCGGTTTAGTTCTTGAGTAAGAGCACCTCACTATTTGTGAGTCTGCAGTTTTCTCTTTCAAAGCTGGGGAGGGCGGTGTGTGTAAGGACGTGGGGCTTATTAAACCAAATCAGGATGGAAGAGTGAACCTCTGGGAACTCTGCACCCAATGGCTTTTCTCGTAGGTGTGTCAGTAGTGAGAAAGTAGCGAATCAGAGGGGCACATTGAGGGGCTCCATGGACTAGGAAAAAACTATTCTTCCAAGCCTTTGTAGTTCTTGGAGTGGGATAGGTAATGCTGATGGGGAAGCGGGTGGTGGCTTCCTCTGTGTGTGTGTGTGTGTGTGTGTGTATGTGTGTGTATTTGTTTGTGAGAGAGATCCCTAGCTGTGTGGGCTTCTGGAAGAGCGCTCATCTGGCGTTGGGAGGGGAGGCAGAGGAAAGCAGATTTCTGAAAGGCAGTTTGAGATGGGGTCAGCTGGTAGACCACTCCCTAGCTCTGAGAGTTTAGGTACTTTACTCTCAGCCTCAGTTTCTCCTAAAGATAAGTAATACCTCAAAGAGATAGTGGGGTTATTAAGTAAAATGGTGTATGAAGAGACCTCATCACTGTACCTAACATAGTAAAAATGCAGAAATAGTAGCAATTATGTGACTTAGAAAAAATACAGCTATTCACTTTCCCTGGAGTTTTACATCAGGACCTAATAGGTGGGCTTCACATTCTGATTAACTTTAACTTGTCTCTGAAATCCTTTTACCTCAGGGTGGTATTCAAGGCTGATGGCCAATAGGTACCTCTTCTAGGACACTGGGGATCAGTCAGAGGTTTCTTATGAATCTCTTGCAAAAATGCCTGGAAGCCTTTTAAAGATCTATAAATCCTAACTATTTCAAGAATTGCCTCTTTTCTGTCCAGAGGTTTTCAGTGCACCTGAGAGGATGGGTGGAGCCTTAAAGCCAAACAGATTGGAGTAGAAGCATATGCTTTTAGAATCCATACCAAGATAGCAGTTCATCTGGTTTCAACCAGAGCTGTAATAAAGTTCTGTCATAGAATTACACAGTAGCCGTCCTTTGTAAGGGAGGCCTGGGGAGATTTTTGCTTTTTAAAATTTTTATTCTTTGCACATGATGAAATAACATTACTAGACTGCTTGGTTTTTTAACCTTGTTGTCATCCAGATGTATGCAGTTTTGCGAATAGTGTGTATCTCACCTGGCTGTAATTTTTATAAACTTTAATCTTTTGACCTGGGAGTGATGAAGGATACCTATCTGAAATTGGAGTAACTGTGGATAATCTTTCCCCATCTCTCCTACTGCTTGATTGATACTGTGATCAGATATTTTACTAATGAAAGTGAAAAGGGGAAAAAGATTTTTTTTTTGTTTTTGTTTTAGCAAGTGGGCAGAGAGAAAAGGACTTGCTGAATAGGCCTTTGTATTCCTTCAGTGTTTGTTATATTACCCAGAACAAAGAATCTCTATGGTCATGAAGACAGTATTCTCTCTCTTTTCTGGGTAACCCTTCCTCACCCTGAGCTCCTGAAAGAGATGCAGTGTTTTAAGCATGACACAGTACCTGCTGTGGAAGCCTGGATTAGGCTGTCTTTAATCTGATCTCAGGTGCCTCTTTGCCCTTTCACCTACAGCTCTGAAGGGCATCAGTCCAGCCAAATTAAACTGCTTGTTAGGAAAACCCTGCCCACCTTCCAGGGCCACTGTTCACATGCTGCAATCTCTGTGACTTTGTTGCCCTGTTCCCCCAGCTAGAAGCCCTCCCTCGGAAGTTGTTTAAATGGTTGCACATCTCAGAGACTCTTCCTAACAAATGTAAACATTGTAACATAATTGTACTCTCACATTAATCTGAAGAAAAAAAAAATCGCTGCACATCCGATGCCCGGTAAAAAGACCTGAGTGTGGCTCTTGACTGCCTTTTCCCAAGAGCAATCTTGGGCACCAGTTATCCTCTGGAGCCTCAGTTTCCTCCTCTAAAATTGGGTTAACAGCTATGCATACTTCCCAGGGTGTTTATGGAAAAGATAGAGGAATATTTTTTAACTGAACTATCAGACTGCTCAAGAGCAAATACTGCCAAAACTCTTTAATCGCAGAATCTTTGGGCCTTGAAGCAGGCTTGGAGAAGGGATTTAGAGACTAGCAGCAATCAGAATTGGATTTGCAGTTGGTTTCTGGGTAATGGTGATGATCCACAGTGGCCAGCCAGGTTTTTCTTCGCCTGGACTATGCCTCTTATTTTCAGGTTTTGAAATATTTGCTTTGGCAGCAAAACTTTGAAACATCTGTGGTGCTTTTTTGTATGTTTCTGTAACTGTCCCTTTCTTAGGTCACAAGAGGAACTCAATAATTTCATAAATATGAAGTGAGTGCCCTGGGCACAGTGTCGGATACAAAGATCAAAAGAACTAATCCATTAAAAAAGCATTCCTAGCAGGGCACTGCGGTTGTGCCTTTATCCCAGCTAGGGGCTGATCGGAGAACTCCTTGAGGCCAGGAGTTTGAGTCCAGCCTGGACAACTTAGCAAGACCTTATTTCCCACTCCTACCCCCCCCCAAAGACAGCCTCATATACACTATGAAGTATTGTGTAAAAGTTTATAATTGTTATCCCTGTCTCCTTCATAGTTGATGGGGACTGGGGAAAATTTGGATATGTAAAAAATTATAGTGAGAAGTGCTTAAATAGGGATAAAAGTAAGAATTATAGGGAATTCTGGCTCGGTGCCTGTAGCACAGTGGTTATGGCACCAGCCACATGCACCGAGGGTGATGGGTTGGAATCTGGCCCGGGCCAGCTAAAACAATGATGACAATTGCAACAAAAAATATCCAGATTTTGTGGTGGGCACCTGTAGTCCCAGCTACTTGGGAGGCTGAGGGAAGAGAATTGCTTGAGCCCAAGAGGTTGAGGTTGCTGTGAGCTGTGATAACACGGCACTCTACTGAGAGCAATATAGTGAGACTTCTCTATAAAAAAAATAGGGAATTCCTTTTTTAGTGGACTTTGGAGGATGAATAAATGCATAGCCAGGACAAGAAGAAACCTAGAGAAAATGAGGAAACTTGCCTAATTGTTACTAAAACCCATTGAACTATACATTTGAAAAGAATGAATTTAATGATAGTAAGTTGCCCTGTCAAAGTTCTTAAAATTTGGCAGGGGGTGTTGTACTAGATTACAGAAGACTGAAGACAAAGACAGAAAAGCTATGGGTAAGTTTTGCATAGTTCTCCAGATATCTGGACTTATTATCCTCACAGAATCCCTTTGGGGTATAATGCTGTTTTCCCTGTTTTACATTCAGATGTGAATGTTAAGTTTGTCCCAAGGTCACACAGCTAGTAGATGGCAGATTAGGAGCTTTGAACTATTATCTTCTGAATCTGATTTCTGTGTTTTAGTTTATTCAAATTAAAAATACTGCTACTAGATTGATTATTCATGCTTAGCAAGCTTAATTGAGTGGGTGTTCAGTGAATGTTCCACCTAGCCAAAAAGGCGTCTCATTCAAGGCACATTCCTGTCCCCAGTGTGGCTTCTGCACTAGTCTGCAATAGATCAGGGATGGAGTTAGCCGGCTGGCCTGATCCATAAAATAGTTGCCACACTGTGTGAACATCCCCTAGGACAAAACCTGCAGACAGTGTGTCCTCACACACACTCTTGTAATTTTATTTTAGTCCTGTGGCTGCTAAATGTCTAACCAGTAGTATGACCATGGCAAGTCATGTAGAGAAACTGCAAGCTCCAGGGGTTATCTGTACAATGAAGACTTGCATTG
>NW_003852407.1:27447994-27448561 GCF_000181295.1 Otolemur garnettii
TGTGGATGTGGTCACGTCAGTTTGGCTATAAAACAGTTCCAGAGATTTCTGTCAATAGAAGTAAGACCAGCCCAACCTCCACCCCAAATGTCCTGCACATTTGTTTGGTCTGCCTCCCTGACTCCAAAGGAAAGAGAAGGCGGCTTCATTTCTAGAGAGGATTATCTGTGCCACTCCTTCTGCCCCTATTCTGCATTGCCCTGAGTGGCCAGGCCAACCTTTCTGCTCCCTACAGTTGAGCGGTGCAGTTTACCAGTTAACCTTCTCCCCCGTGCTGGTGCTTGAGCTAAGTGTGTCTCCAGGGCCAACTGTTAGTTTTACCCCTTCTGGACAGGGGAAGAAGCAGCGAGCCAAGCCCTGTGCTCCCTCCCAACTGTGGTGGGATGGCCGAGTGCTAGCCTGGGGGTGAGGACCGGTGGTAGTACTGATGAAGTGAGTCATTACATGACAACTGCTGAGAGAAGTCCTTTGAAAGATATGAATGGTAGTCATTATTTCTGCGAGTGAGCAAGTTTATGTGGAAAGGACATTTGTAGGGATCATAGTGGATGGGACAGTCTATCTCTT
>NW_003852407.1:27449191-27451842 GCF_000181295.1 Otolemur garnettii
CAACAGCCACAATGCCCAGCTATTTTTAGAGACAAGGTCTTGCTCTGGCTCAGACTGGTCTTGAACCTGTGAGCTTAAGCAATCCACCTGCCTCAGCCTCCCAGAGTGCTAGGATTCCAGGTATGAGCCACTGTTGCCCAGCCCCCAAACCTTACTCGACCTGTTCTTACTAAAGGTGAAAGAATCTTTTGTACCAGTCATATACCCAATAATTAAATGCTAGAACATGTTTGCAAAATACCCATATGACCTAGCTTTTAAAAATAGAAACTCTCTAGCCTTGTAACTAACTACTTGATTCTGAGTAGAAGCCAAAACAATCAGCAGTTCTCATTTCTGAACTTCTTTTAATCCAGGCAAACTCTCTCAACTCATGGTGAGTTTTGATGAGTTCTAAATGGATGATCAGTGAGTGTGGTATAGTAGGGAACTTCAAGGAAAGTATTACCCCTGGGCTCTGCCCTTTAAGATTTTATAGTCTTACAAAAGAGTTGAGACAAAAGTGAGAAAACACTCTGGCCATCTCTCCCAACATCGTAACTTTGAGATTCTCATAAATATAAATTCTGCTTGATCCTAGGGCATGACCAGTGCAGAGGCAAGCAGACCAGAGGCAGGGAAAGGTGGGAGGAGGTTAAAGTGACAGGCTTAGAACATCTTGGGAAGAAGAGTGGACAGAGACAGAGTGAGATATCCGGAGCTTGTCTCCCAGGCAGCGAGAAGGATGGATCGTAGGCTTCTCAGCACCAGAAATCATTGGAGCCCCATTTTGGAAGAGGCAAGTGGCAGCCATACATAGGAGACATTGCCCCAGTCTGGAGGAGAGGAGAAGGGGCTTTCCTGGAAGTGGGCGATGGATCAGCTGTGGGTGGTGGGTTTGAAAGGTGCTTGAGGTTTTCACAGTAAATTCTGTAGAAGAGAGGAGGCAATGGAGGGGGATTCAGAGGAAAGCCTGGTTTCCTTTTAAGCCCCTGAGGCTGTCGGGAGACTAGTTGGAGGTAGTGATCCTGGAGAGAAGCTGGGGATCCTTTAATGCAGGTAGGGAGAGCTCATGGATAAAATTGAAACAGCATTTATAGGCAGGTGCAGGCGAGGGGACCAAGGAAGAGATGAAGCTAAAAATGTAGAAGGGAAAGGGATCAGCAGGTGGCGGTCCCTGAGGAGGCTCAGGAGTGGGCCGAGGAGGGCAGCTTTTCCGCTCCAGGTAGCTGTCTGAGCCAGTGCACAGTGTTCCTGCCTTGCACAGGGTGGGGGCAGGGAGGGTGTAATGCAGCTGATTCTATTTTATGAAGGTCTGTTTCTGAGCCACAGTGTTCTGGTTTGAATCCAAGCTTTGCCACTATTTGTGTGACCTGGAAAAAGTTCTTTAGCCTCTCTGTGCCTTGTTTCCTGCATCCCTGATGAGGGAGCGTGTAATACCCCCTCCCTCATCAAACTGTTGTTAGGATTAATTAGGTTAACATATGAACAGCCTTTAAAACTGCCCAGCACACCTTACCAAGTGCCTTTTAAGTCCTTTCTGGTCCAACAGACTTAGGTGTACCTCTTTAGGGAGGATGATTCCTTGGGAAGCAAACCTAAGAGCCTTTATTCAAACCCGCATTTCCTAGGCCCAAAAAGGCCCAAAGAGACTGCAGGTGTTTTTGTTACTCCAGGTCTTTGGAACCTCTTTGCCTAGATCCCAACACTTGGCTGACATTAATAATAATTCCTTGCATTTGATTGTGTGGTGACAGACTCAGCAAGCACATTTATAGAGAGCTTCTGAGTTCTTGGGGTCAGAACTCAGGACTCCTGTCCATACTGCATGTCCTCTCCTCCCCCGCCCCTCTTCCGCCAGACGGGTGGAAACTGCAGCTTGCTTTGAAATAGATTAGGAAGGATCCTCTAGGTGAAAAGGAACTTAAACAACATTAGGTCATCCTCATTTGCCTTTACAGTGCCAACTGCTGAATAAGGGGATTTTAGACTCCAGACGCCCGTCCTGTTCATCAGGCCAGAGCTGACTGGCTTCCTGCTCTTCTGGTCCCGGGGTGACTGGCCAGAGTGCCCCTGAGACAGACCTGCTTGGCTGTCCAGGCCCTTGAGAGGTCTAGAGAGGGACTCCTTGTATTTGAATTACTTATAAATATCAGCAGTTCTCTCTACTTTTGCAGTCAGCTTCTGCCTTTTCAAACTTTCAGGGAATAACCTTTTAGTTGGAAGCCAGAGTTACAGTACTATGAATCACTATGTTTATGAGAATAACATTTGGGATTTTCTCTATATAAAAATAGTGATGGAGGTAGCTCAGTGGGTAGGGCACCGGCCGCATACACTGAGGCTAGCAGGTTCAAACCCGGCCTGGGCCTGCTATAGTCCCAGCTACTTGGGAGACAGAGGCAGGAGAATCGCTTTAGCCCAGAAGTTGGAGGTTGCTGTGAGCTGTGACGCCACAGCCCTCTACCCAGGGCGATAGCTTGAGGCTCTGTCTCAAAAAAAAAAAAAAAAAAAAGAATGGCCCAAAAAGGAGAGGCTAAGTTTAACTTAGGGGAATGGTGAAAGTTTAATTGAGGAGGGGAGGCTTTGAATAAAAACTTGCTTGGCAGAATGGATCTGAAAGGCAGAGGGTGAATAGGCTGGGGAGGTGGCATAGGTACAGGGCAGGAGCC
>NW_003852407.1:27451862-27453843 GCF_000181295.1 Otolemur garnettii
TGAGCTAGAGCGAGACCTCATCTCTAAAAATAGCAGGGCATTGTGGCAGGTGCCTGTAGTCCCAGCTACTTGGGAGGCTGAGGCAAGGGAATCGTTTGAGCCGAAGAGTTAGAGGTTGCTATAAGCTATGACACCAGGGCACTCTAGTAGAGGCAACAAAGTCAAACTCTGTCTCACACACACACAAAAAAAATAGTGATGGAGTTTCACAACTTCTTTCCAAAGGATTGGTATGTGTCTTTGTTGAAATCTTGTCACTTCCTCATTTCTATGATTTCCCTCCCTTGTGGCCTGAACATATGACTTTTAAAGAGTCAGGAGAGGGGGTAAGTCATAACTTTTTGTTTTTGAACATCTGAAGAATGAATTTAGAAACAAGTTACATGGATCTTGAATTCCCCCACACATACACACCCCAACCTTCAGCTTATTTTTCCTTTCGTGTTTTAGGTCTGCAGGGACTGTTGTGGGATTTGTATCTTGACACTGGCGACCAACACTCTTTGTGTGTGGGTCATGTGTCACTGTCACTGGAGAGAATTTATGCTTTGGCTTCAGTTCAGGGTTTTTTTTAATGGCTTTTCCACCAGGTATCTTGGAGCTCGTGGTTGCTTCTTGGTATCTTCTGTTGCCCTGTGGGACACACGGGTGGCTCACTGGGCCCTCCGGGGCTTTGGAGGCAGTGCCTTCTGATGCAGGACACTGATTTGATGAATCACAGTGGCCTCCGCCTTCTGAATTTTCTGACAGCCTTGTGACTCTCACATGGGGAATATGAGTAGCTCTTGAGAAATCTTTACATAAGAGATTTTTATATTTTCTTTTCAGATTGATTCAGTGATTTTCCTTAAAGTTAGCACATTCCTTGCTTTCTTCTTAAATTCTCAAGGACAAGGTGTTCATTACTGCTCCTTTCTCTTAAATGGGGTGATTGGTGTTTACGGTTTTGTTCTTCATATTACTCATGATGTACTGCTACCAATTAACCTAAATACAGTAGAACCTCCACAGCTGGCCACCTCCTTAAGTCGACGTAATTTTCAGAGACCATGTACCACATGTACGTGTCAGTACGTATCAGTGGGCCTAGTTCCTTATATTGACCCCCATGTATGTTGACCAGTTAGTTACAGACCTTCAGGTAGTCAACTTACACAGGTGTTACTGTATGTGGAAATACTCTTTCATTGTGTAGATGGAGCTTTTATAGTTCTTGTGCAGTTGAGCAAAACTGGTGCTTTCATAATTGCTAAGTCACATGGTTTTTCTCCCCTCTACACTGTGATTCTTAGTGTTTCTTTCTTTCTTACTTTCTTTTCTTTCTTTTTTTTTTTTTTTTTAGATAGAGGCTCTCTGTTGCCCTTGGTAGAGTGCTGTGGCATTGCAGCTTACAGCAACCTCAAAATCTTGGGCTCAAGCAATCCTCTTGCTTCCCTAGTAGCTGGAACTACAAGCTACTTTTTTAGAGATGGATTCTCGTGCTTGCTCAGGCTGGTCTTGAACTCCTGAGCTCAAGCACCATCCCCCGCCCCAACCTCCTAGAGTGCTGGGATTACAGGCATGAGCCACTGTACCAGGCCCTGAGTGTTTCTTATGCAGAACTATAGCTTGTTATCAACAAACAAACAAGCAGGAAATAGAAATTATATAAGTAATTTCCATTATCTGTTTCACTGACTTGATAAATAGGTATCTGGTCTATTTTAATTATTTTTCATAGTGTTAAACTAAGAAGTGCCTGTTGCTGTTTCTTCATTTTGCAGGTCTCATTGGAGGGGATCTGTGATTATACTTGAGTGGGTGATTTTTGTTGTTGAAATTTGTTTTGCTGTTGAGACCCTGGTGACATGGAGTTTTGTGCTGACTTTCTGTAGGTGTTTTCACAATCCTGTGTTTGGTATGGAGAATGTGGAATTGCATCTGGGGATAAAAGGTACAATTGCAAATATTCTGGACCACCAAAACCATTGCCGAAGGATGG
>NW_003852407.1:27454761-27455668 GCF_000181295.1 Otolemur garnettii
TGAGTCCAATGTCTGTGTTCTCTCACCAAAAGGAACTCTGCCCAGGATTCTTCTTTGACAATGTCAGTCTCTGTTGTGACGTTCAGCAGCTTCAGACATTGAAAGACAACCTACAGCTGCCTCTCCAGTTCCTATCCAGGTAGACTGCCGGGCACACAGAACAAAGGGGTGTAGGTACTTAGTACCCAGCACTGTTCACATTTCCTTTGAAACGTTAATTTTTTGTTTTGTTCTGAGAAAGTACTCTTACAACTGGTCAGAAATAAAGAGAACATAAAATCATCAGACTTGGTTTTCCTCCCAGTTGCATTCAGAGTTGAAACTTGGTTGCCTTGCTTGTGTCTCTTCTGCACTGAGGACAAGGTCCCTTCTGTGCTCTGTGCCGAGGAAAGGTTCCTGGTGGGCCTGCCCAGGTCCCTGGCCTGAGACTCACCATGCAGTCCTCAGCTTCCCCTCCTCACCGCCTCTCCTTTGTGCCTGGTTCTTGTTTCATTCTCTAAGGAAACAGTGTGCAAGGGTCAGTTCCTAACTGAGGCTGGGCTTGGGTAGCTGTTTAATAAGCGTATTCAGCTGTAGTTGGATAGTTTTGTCCAAGTCAGTTTTCTGGTGTCTGTGACCCCAGACAGTGAAGAAGCCCTGCTTGATAGAGCTCTAGGCCTGCCCAGCAATTCTCAAATGTGCTGGGGATGTTCATTAGGACAGTGGATTGTGGTATCTTTCCAAATTTTTCAGGCTACAACACACCGATAGAGATGTACGGGAAGCAAATATAAAATAGGGGACATGTGGCTTGGTGCCTATAGCTCAGTGACTAGGGTGCCAGCTGCATACACTGGAGCTGGTGAGTTCAAATCCAGCCCAGGCCTGACAAACAACAATGAGAACTAGAACCAAAAAATAGCTGAGC
>NW_003852407.1:27455990-27466583 GCF_000181295.1 Otolemur garnettii
AAGGAAGAATCTGATTGGGCCAGTATCCTGTGAAAGAGTGGCAGGCCTTACTGGAGCCAAATTGGAGGCTTCGTCTAAACACTTTTGTTTAGCATCTACTCTAGGTGAGGCATCATGGACATCCACATCAAAATAGCCAAGTTTCCCCCCTTTTACCAGAGGTACCACGGCTTGATTTATAAAGTGAATAGGAAAAACAGCCTGATACGTGGAATAATGTACAGCTGTCAACATTGATTATGGAGATTAAATGTAATAATGTGGAAAGAGTTTAAAAACCATATGCGCCCCAAGAGTGATTCCTATTATAATAATGTAATTGTAGTTTCTGGTTTTGTCACAGTAAAGCACAGGTCTCCGGAAAGAGAGTCCGTGTGTGTCTGCCTTCTTCACTAGAACAGAGGCCCTAGGAGGCCGGGACATCCTTTCCTGATTCTGTGACATATGTGATCACTGAGACTGGGTCAGAATAGAAAGTAGTCTTGATTGGCTGTGTTGCAGGAATGTAAGTCTAATGAAGCAATAGCTTTTACAGGTGACAGTGGACCAAAGGGGACAGAGAGGTCTTTTGCCACATAAGTCAACATTAGGAACCTGAATTCTGAAATACATGCAGCCAGAGAATGCCACTGCTATTCTCTTTATCTTTGCAAGTCACGGGGATATCCTCTTGTGTTTGGGAGAGCCTAGGGATTTTTTGAGGCTTGGAAGAAAGCTCTTAAGTAGATTGTAAGATGAAAATTCTCATGGTAATTCTTCTTTTCTTCCTTATTCAAAATTGTTACCATGATGCTCTTAAGTCCCTCTAGCACCGGGACAAAGAAAGCACATCTCTGAATTATAAACTACAAAGTATGGAGAAGCATCCTTCTCTTTCTTTAAATAGTATCTGGACAAAATAATTGTGGTAATTTGAGCATTTTAAAAATATGGACCTTTAACACGAGGTTTATGTTTAGAATTGCTGGGTATAATATGTTCTCAGTAATTCATTTGTCACTTTACAGTAAATTTTAAATATTCTTTGTCTATTTTAAATCATACTATTGCTGGTTTTGTTATCTGTGAGATCATGCAAAATAATAATTTACATTTTCTTTAGATGTCCATCCTGTTTTTATAACCTACTGAACCTGTTTTGTGAGCTGACTTGTAGCCCTCGACAGAGTCAGTTTCTGAATGTTACAGCAACTGAAGATTACGTTGATCCTGTTACAAATCAGACGAGAACAAATGTAAAAGAGTTACAATACTATATTGGACAGACTTTTGCCAATGGTGAGTAAAGTTTTTTTCGTTTTGTGGATTTTTTTGAGACAGAGTCTCACTTGGCCACCCTGGGGTTGAGTGTCATGGCGTCACAGTTCACAGCAACCTCAAACTCTTGGGCTCAAGCTATCCTCTTGTCTCATCCTCTTAAGTAGCTGGGACTACAGATGCCTGCCACAATGCCCAGCTAGTTTTTCTATTTTTAGTAAAGACTGGCTCTCTTGTAAAAGACTGGATCTCTAGTAAAGACTCTTGATCAGGCTGGTCTCGAACTCCTGAGATCAGGTAATCCACCCACCTCGGCCTCCCAGAGTGCTAGGATTACAGGCATGAGCCACTGGCCTAATGAGTAAAGTTTTAATTATCCCTCTTTTACTGCTGATATCAGAACAGTGGATAAAGCTGTTTTTCTTGTCTTGTCAACTGTGTAGAAAATCACAATTTTTAGTTCCACTGTAAGAAATGAGAGTTGTTGCTTTGTTTGCATCTAGGACTTTGAACTACAACCTGTAAAGCTACCCGGTGTGAGTGTTTGCTTTAACTCTTTCTAACTTTAAGTTCCCACCTAGAAAATTTTAGTATATATGTATAAGGTTACAGCTGTACGTTTTAGTAGTCATTGGAACTTTGGTCATGAATTGTGTCTCTTTATAAATTACTGCAAGTCTGGGGAGATAGAACTAGTTGGCAGCGGAGAAGAGGATGTTAAGACTGAAGAAACAGGGTACCACGAGGAAAAGTAAACAGGTGTAACAAATGGGATCCTCCCCCCCAACAAATAGAAATAATGGAATAATCTGAAGAAACAGAGTACCACGAGGAAAAGTAAACAGGTGTAACAAATGGGATCCTCCCCCCCCAACAAATAGAAATAATGGAATAATCTGAAGAAACAGAGTACCACGAGGAAAAGTAAACAGGTGTAACAAATGGGATCCTCCCCCCCCAACAAATAGAAATAATGGAATAATCTGAAGAAACAGAGTACCACGAGGAAAAGTAAACAGGTGTAACAAATGGGATCCCTTCCCAACAAATAGAAATAATGGAATAATCTGAATGAGGCCATATGTTTGTCGAAAAGTACTGAAATGAGAATATTCTGAAAGAATAAAATGCTATAGAAAATGAATGATGAATGGATTAGAAATAAAACCAATCAAATTTATAAAAATGAGAAGTAGTCATGAAACAGATTAGTCACTGCTGAACAAAAAGTGTCCAGGAACAATCTACAAAACAACAGAATAAGAATTTATTGAAGTTTGATTATAAGAGCAACATACAACATTTAATTGTAGTGCCCAGATTAAAAAAAGTAACAAATTTAATAGAAAAAGGTTACATTCACAAAAACAAGAAAAAGAAAGACACCTAGGAATCAATCTTCCGAAAAGAAAACAGATGTGACATAAAAGGCAGCCTGTCTGAGTGGAATGAGATCATTCCGTACAGAAACAGATCCTTAGAAAGCTGATACATCAGCAGGTGTGTGGTGACAAATCTTTGAGAGAAAGGGTGGACTAGTCCACAATGGACAGAGGAAAAACAGAAACCGTAAGTGAAAATATTTATTCATCCATGCCTGTAAACAGTATCTAGAGCAGGTGTGTCCAACTGTGGCTGAGGGCTGCACGCTGATTTTGTTGAGGGCCTTTTCTGCTTATCTGTGGTGTCAGATACCGAGAACAGTGTGTACAGACTTTTTCTTTTGCTCATCAGCTGTCAGTGCTCTTTTTAATGTGTAGCTCAAGATAACTCTTATTCTTCCAATGTGTAGGAGAGGGGGAAAAAAAGGTTGGCCATCCCTGAGCAAACAAATTCAGAGGAAAACAATGAACTGCCCTTTCACACTTTATCAGATTGGCATAAATGAAATCTAATTAATGCTTTTCCTTTGGGGGGGTTGTTTTAGTCTACATAATGGCAACTTACTGTATCATAGCAATGATATTTGTTGTACACATAGAAAGTAGTTATAATGGGTTATATACTGTTAATTTTCATTTCCTAGTCCCTGCTTGCTAGAAAATTCCCAAGATCTTTTTTCCCTAAACTTGAAGAAGATACTTAGACACTAGACACATTCATTTGTTCACATGTGACATCTGTCCTCAAACCAGTTTTCCCTATAAGTTTCATAACTCTCCAGCCATTTAGTCTCCTGCTGCAGAAGGGTTTTGGGAACCATTTCATTCACTGAAAAAATACTGAGGCCCTTAGCTTCTCCCTCATGATCCTTGGTATTCTCGCTATGCAGGGGGACCAAGACTTTTAGAAGGCCAGGCAGGCCAACTCATGCCTATAATCCTGGCCCTTTAGAGGCCTGTCAGGGAGGCCAGAAGTTGCAGACCAGCATTGGCAAAATAGCTTCTCTACAAAATATTAAAAAAAAAAAAAAAAAAGCTGGGCTAGGCAGTGCATGCTACCGAAGTGCTACTCTAGGTAGACCTAGCTACTTGGGGGACTCGAGGCAAAAGGATTGCTTGACCCCCAGGAGTTCAAGATTGATTGAGCTGTGATCGCACCACTGTACTCTAGCCTGAGTTACTGAGTGAGACCCTGTGTCTTAAATCAAAAACAAAGTTCTAAAGCAGCGGTTCTGAACCTGTGGGTCACGACCCCTTTGAGGGTCGAACAACCCTTTCACAGGGGTTGCCTAAGACCATCCTGCGTATCAGATATTTACATAACGATTCATAACAGTAGCAAAATTACAGTTATGAAGTAGCAGCAAAAATAATTTTATGGTTGGGGACAACAAAAAAAGAAGAAACCGAATAAAAGGGCCGGACATTAAGGAAGGTTGAGAACCACTGTTCTAAAGCTTTTGTGAGAACTACGTGGGATAATGTGAGCCGTTCCCTTTCCAACCTATTTTTCACTCATTAGTTACTCGGAATCAGGCCTGGCATATTATTTGTGGGGTTATAAGCCAACTTAAAGGAAAATGTCCGGTCCTACCTGCAGTGTTTGCCGTCTGGCGTTCCAACCTGCTCTCTGTATGTGGGTGTGGCACATACTGAGTCCCATATCTCTATTCAGGAAGCCTTTTGTAAGCTCTTGCCTGGAACTAAAGCAAACATCCTGTCTCCGTCTTTTCCCCTTGGGATTCCTTTTCTAGCAATGTACAATGCCTGCCGGGACGTGCAGGCCCCCTCAAGTAACGAAAAGGCCCTGGGACTCCTGTGTGGGAAGGACGCTGCTGCCTGCAATGCCACCAACTGGATTGAGTACATGTTCAATAAGGACAACGGACAGGCACCGTTCACCATCACCCCTGTTTTTTCAGGTGGGGCAAAGACTCCAAATTTGATGTGTGTTTGCCAAGGATTCATACTATACCAGAGAAAGATAAATTCAGAAAGCTAGTTTGTAGAGTTCCTTTCCAGTAAAGGGTAACTAAAGCATTTATCCTGTCCTAGTTAATTTAGGAGGGCTGGGGGTGGAAATGGAGGAGCAGAAGACATTGCCTTCAGATATTGCTATTGTAACTGAAAGGATGAGCTGTGGAAAAGGGAAGAAGGGGCTGAAAAGCTGACAAAGGTCCTTCCCAGAGCGTGGCTATAATATTAGCCTAGCTCTTCAGAATGGAGAGAAGCCCAAGGCATGATTGGAGGTTTACCTCAGATATCAGTGACAAAACTCTATGCACGAAGTTATTGGGGTTACCAAGATTTTACAGGACAAAGCAGCAAAACATAACTTGATTAAGCTAAAATTTCCAATTCATTTTATTCCTGAGTTATATAGTGCAGCACGCTTATCATCAGTTTTAAATATAACATAGTACGAAATTGTTTTTTTAGCGAGACTTTTACTCAACCCAATTCCTTCCTGTAGATCTTCCAGCCCATGGAATGGAGCCCATGAATAATGCCACCAAAGGCTGTAATGAGTCTGTAGACGAGGTCACAGGGCCATGCAGCTGTCAGGACTGCTCCGCCACCTGTGGCCCCAAGCCACAGCCCCCACCCCCTCCCGTTCCCTGGAGGCTTTTCGGCTTGGACGCCATGTATGTCATCATGTGGATCACCTACATGGCATTTCTGCTTGTGTTTTTTGGAGCATTTTTTGCAGTGTGGTGCTACAGGTAAGCGTCATCCAGGGCAAAAAGAGCAAAATGACTTAAGTGACACTTGTAGCTTTCGCTTGAGCGAACCATTTTTGTGACTTTTTGGTAAGTCTTAACCAAATTAGAACAGTAAAAAATATCTGCATTAGTACCTTTCCATGGATTGCTTATGCTGTACCGCTAGTAAACAGTCCTGTTTAGACATTTAAACCTTTGGAGTTAGTTTTATTGATTTAGTCAGAATGATGTGTGAGTTAAAGCACAAATGCTCTAACCACGCATTCCTTTTTTTTATTTTAAAATAATTTAAGACTTACCAAAAAGTTACAAAAATGGTAGACTTTGTATATTTACCCAGCTGCCCCGAATGTTATGGCTTCCATATCTCATAATATGTTTATCAAAGCCATGAAAATAACATTGGCATGATAATCAGCTAAACCATAGACCAGGAGTGTCCAACCTTTTTTCTTTCCTGCTGTACTTTGGAAAAATAAGAGTTGTCTTGGGCCACACATTAAATACACAAACACTAACGACAGCTGATGAGCAAAAGTACAGGTCCATGCATACTTTTTGCGATATCTGACACCATAGATAAGCAAACAGTCCTCAGATAATCTGCATGTGGCCACAGCTCGGTTGTCCCTGCATAGAGACCTTGTTCAGATTTCACCAGTTTCTCTTGCAGTGCCCTCTTCCTGTTTCAGGATCCCAGTTGCATTCACTTTTTGTGTTCTTTTTTTTTTTTTGGAGAAAGAGCCTCAAGCTGTCCCCCTGGGTAGAATGCCATGACATCACAGCTCACAGCAACCTCCAACTCCTGGGCTCGAGCGAGTCTCCTGCCTCAGCCTCCAAGTAGCTGGGACCACAGGCACCCGCCGCAACACCCAGCTATTTTCTGGCTGCAGCTGTCACCATTGTTTGGCAGGCCCAGGCTGGACTTGAACCCGCCACCCTAGGTGCATGTGGCTGGCACCTTAGCCACTTGAGCCACAGGTGCCAAGCCACTCTTTTTGTGTTCTAGTAGTCCCCTCCAGTTTATGACAGTTCCTCAGTCTTTTATGACTTTGCCATTCTTTCTCTCTTTTTTTTTTGGAAACAGAGTCTTAAGCCGTCGCCCTGGGTAGAGTGCTGTGGCGTCACAGCTCATAGCAACCTCAAACTCTTGGGCTCAAGCAGTTCTCTTGCCTCAGCCTCCTGAGTAGCTGGGGCTATAGGCGCCTGCCACAGTGCCTGCAAGGTCTTGCTCTTGCTCAGGCTGGTCTCCAACCTGTGAGCTCAGGGCAATCTACCTCCCTTGGCCTCCCAGAATGCTAGGATTGTAAGCATGAGCCCTGCACCTGGCCTTTTTTTTTTTTTTTTTTAAGACAGAGTCTCACTGTTGCCCTTTGTAGAATGCTGTAGTGTCATAGCTTACAGCAACCTCGACTCCTGGTCTCAGGCAACCCTCTTGCCTCAGAGTTTCATTTTTAGTAAAGACAGGGTCTTGCTCTTACTCAGGCTGGTCTCAAACTCATGAACTTAAATAATCTGCCCTCCTCGGATCCCAGAGTGCTAGAGTTAGAGGTGTGAGCCACCACGGCCAGCCTATTTTTAACTTTGTAGTGGTAAATATCTTGAGGGGGAGATACTTTGGGACGCTGCTAATATTTGTTTGTCTTTAAACTGTCACCCACTGATTTTAGCATCCGTTGATGGGTCTTACCTGCAGTAGTCACAGGTGTTACTGTGATGTTTGCCTGATGGTGATTGTTGTTTCTCACATTCCCTCTACATTTTCTAATTGGACCTACTTTGTACAAGGAGCTATCCCTTTATCCTTCCTCCCTCACTTAATCAATTCCTACATCATGGACTTTTTACATATTCTGAATGTATCTGTATTCAATATTGTCATTTATTGCTTAGTGGGAATGCCTTCTGGTTGGCTGCAGTGGTTTTCTGTTTTACTTTGTTTTGATTTTGAGATAAGGTCTCACTTTGAGTACAGTGGGATTATCGGACCTCGCTGCTGCCTCAAACACCTGGGCTTAGGCAATCGTCCCAAGTAGCAATGAGCACACCTGGTGGTCTTGGCCTCTGTATACCATTGCCTAGTAAAAAGAACCAAGGCTCCTTGTAGCAGGGGTTGATGCCAGGGAAAATATAAGACCAGAAGAAAACAGGAGCCAGCTGGGTGCTGTGACTCACGCCTTTAATCCCAGAACTTTGTGAGGCAGTGGTAGAAAGATCACTTAAGGCAGGAATTTGAGACCAGCATGGGCAACATAGAGACTTTGTCTCTATAAAAAAATGTAGAAATTAGCTGGGTATAGTGGCTCTCACCTGTAGCCAGCTACTTGGGAGGCTGAGGCGTATCACCTGAGATCAGGAGTTTGAGGCTGCAGTGAGATTCGATCATACCACTGCACTGCTCCTGGGCGATGGAGCAAGTCCTTGTCTCAAGAAAAAAAAGTAAGAAAGAAAGCCAGGATGAGGAGAAAGTAACCTTTTAATGGTATTATAGGAATGTCAATATAATAGCCTCATTGTAATCAAATCCACTAATAACACTTGCCATGCTTTTATTTTTCAGAAAACGGTATTTTGTCTCGGAGTACACCCCCATTGATAGCAGCATAGCTTTTTCTGTTAATGGCAGTGACAAAGGTAGGCATATTTGTGCACAAATGAAAAGGTTCCAATTATGTTGGCACGAGAGCATACATTTCCCCGACAAATGTTTGTGTGCCTGCTCTGTGTTAGGTGGTGGGCCAGAGCTGAAGACACATCTGAGATCCAGACAGACGTCCTTGCCTTTGTGACACTGACGTCTAGTCGGGGTGGCAGATCAGAACCAAGTAATGGAGTAGTGAAATGATTCTGGACTAAGATAAGAGTTGGGGAGGAGCAGTAGTGGGGTGGGGTCGAGGAGCTCAGTAGAAAGAGTGGTCTGAGGACTTAGCTCTGCGGGGGCTTGTGTGTGGGCATCCTTCCTTATGGGGTGGCAGCAACTAGGGTGGCTTCGCAGGCAGACAGGTAGCTGAGGGCTGGGGGTTCTTGTGTGTGTCCACTGATGGGCTCATTCTTACCTCATGTGATAGCAGCTAATGCTCTACCTGTTCCGACTTTCAGGAATATCACGGCTCTTAACCTCCACCCTCCCTTCCTCTCCCGCCCTTCCAGGGGAGGCGTCCTGCTGCGACCCAGTGGGTGCAGCATTTGAGGGCTGTTTGAGGCACCTGTTCACACGTTGGGGGTCTTTCTGCGTCCGAAACCCCGGCTGTGTCATTTTCTTCTCTTTGGTCTTCATCACGACGTGTTCTTCAGGCCTGGTGTTTATCCGGGTCACGACCAATCCAGTCGACCTCTGGTCAGCCCCTCGCAGCCAGGCTCGCCTGGAGAAAGAGTACTTTGACCAGCACTTTGGGCCTTTCTTCAGGACAGAGCAACTCATCATCCGGGCCCCCCTCACCAACACACACACTTATGAGCCCTACCCCTCAGGAGCCGACGTGCCATTTGGACCTCCACTTAACGTAGAGATTTTGCACCAGGTAATCTGCTGTTTGCAGAAATAAGTCAGGGGACCCAGCGGTTTGCCGGTTTCTATGTGTTGACCAATTTTGCTTGATGTGATGTGGAGTTAGGGCTGAATGTAGTGGTGTAGCTTGCAAATCTTCAAGTTGTAACAGCAAAGGTGCTTTTAACTTAGCATTTGAGAAATGGAGTGGTAGGTGTTGAACTTAAAGCAAAATGTACTGCTGCCACTTTTTTTCACTTCAGAGAGTAGGTCTTGTCTTTTTTCTTGAAATTGAGATGAGCAGAGGAAGAAAGACTTCAGTAGCACTTCTCTACTGAAACAGAATGTATTGGTGAGGAAGTCATCTTAGGAATTTGAATTTGTCCTATGGCAACTGAAAGTAATATGCAGGGACCCAAAGGAATGAAGCCCTCCTTTCTTGCTGTCCTGGGAACTGAGGAAGGACCTGCTGGATTATCAGTGATCCACCTTGGAGGAATGAAATTACCACTGCCTGAATGTGGGCACCCAGCCTGCATTTGGGATAAGATCCATCCCGTTCCCCTTAGAAAGGCGTGTGACCTTCCTATTGCCCCTGTACCCCCATCTTTTTTAATGAATGATGCACAATCACATAGTTTTTCCTTTAAGCATTGCTCTTGTCTACAGAAAGCCTGAAATGTTGAAAAACACCAAATGCTCCCAAGACTGCAGTGGGATCTTTTCTCCGGGAAATGATTGTTGCATTCATCTCAGGAGCATCTTCTCCGTTAGGAAATATGGGGACGAATGTAATGGTTGTAGTACAGAGCGAGGCAGTATGTGTTGTTGCGGGAAGACGGGAGTGTGTTGGGAAGACCACACATCTTGCTCCAGTCTCCCCACTGGGCCCTCTTGGTCACTGCTGGGGAGGGCGAGGGAGGGAGGATGTTCGTGTTCCTACATTGAGATCCCTTCTCATCATGGTATGTCCTCCCCATCTCTCTGGATGCTGCTAACCGTGGTCCTCATCCCAATTGGCTGTAAAAGTGGACCTTTGGCTTAACCACGTATCTTACCATAGTGTCCCTTAATCCTCCCGCCATCTTAGGAAATATTTTCCCCAAATGCTCTTTATCTTCTGACCCTTCAGGGCAATACTGGTTAGTGAAGACCTGAGAGGGAAATCTGACTTGTTTCTGAGTTTGCTTATTTTTGAAATCTTTCAGGTTCTTGACTTACAAACAGCCATCGAAAACATTACTGCGTCTTATAACAATGAAACTGTAACACTTCAGGACATCTGCGTGGCCCCTCTCTCACCATATAACAAGAACTGCACCATTCTGAGTGTGTTAAATTACTTCCAGAACAGCCATTCTGTGCTGGACCACAAAATAGGGGACGACTTCTTTGTGTATGCTGATTACCACACACACTTTCTGTACTGCGTACGGTAAGTGGCCTGAGATAATCATTCCTGTATTCTATTAATATTTGAGCAGGTACTGTTGCAAAGCACTGTTCAAGGTGCTAGAGACCCAGCAGTGAGCAAACAGAGGAAGACCCCCGTGAAGCTTACATCCTAAAGGAGGGAGATGGACAATGAACACATAAATATATATATGCTGTCATGGCAAGGAGAGATGATGCTATGAAGGGAAAAATAAGGCAGCATGGATGCCTGCACTAAAGGAAGGGGAAGGAAGGAGCTCCTGGATATCACAGGACAGGTGTTCTAAGCAGCATGAGCAGCAAGTGTAAA
>NW_003852407.1:27466957-27468065 GCF_000181295.1 Otolemur garnettii
TTAGACAGCCACAGTGGCTATTTCAGAGAAATTGTTCCTTGTCTCTTTTGACGGTACTATTCGACTAACCATACCTCAAGAGCTGAGGACTCTGATTTCTGGATGTAAAGAACTTTGGTGACCTTGAATTTTATCTATATTTGTTACTGGAATAAGACTGTCAAGCTATTGGGCCCTGTTTGCCCTATCTAAGGACATCACCTCTGAAAACTTGAGTCACACACAGAACAAGAAGCTTGTGCCTATGTGCTATAAACCAGCATCTTTGACAGGGTTAGATGGCAAGAGGGAGGCAAGAGTAATACGAAAGAAAAAAATGTTCAATGTCATATAATTGGTATATATGGAGAAAAAATTTACTTTCTGATTTACAAAATAAAAGTCAGTACAAATTTAGGGAGGGCAGGTATGGGAGACCTGTATTTTATCAAAGGCAGTGTGGTTTGAACCAGCCCGGGAGCCCTGCTGTGAGCACTCCCTTGGGGGCAAGGATTTGGGTGGGTTTGTGGTTATATATCCTCTATGACCCTAAGCCCTCTGGCTCTAACCACTTTCCGTAACCTCCAACTTGTCCTGGCCTCTTTCAGCTGGAGGTCCTGCCGGAATAGCAGGCAGCCAGTCCAAAACCAAGCCCACACCTGCTCCTTTCCCCTGAGGTTTAATGGCAGCAACAGCTACCAGTTACTCAAACCCGAGCCTTTCTCCCTGAATTCCTCTTGTACTCACCACCTTCCTCAAGTAGTAGATTTGAGCTTCTGGATAGTCTCACGTCCATGCTGTGAGGGGACTCCGTTTGTAGCTTCAGGTCACCTGGCCTCCAGGCCTAATGCCCTCATTGATCCACTCTGACAGGCAGATGATATGTGAGAACTTCCCTCCCACGGCACCCAGCCAAGTTCTGGCTGCTGATCTGTGCTAAAATGCTGGTCCCCTCTCCCCTGGCCATCTGACTATCTTTACTGCGCTGCTGGGCATCTCTTGCCCGGGCCATGGCACAAACCTCACAGGTTCCCTGCTTTCCCACTTCCAGGCCACCTTTCACTTTGCCACACAAGCTGTTTCATAAAAGAGGTCATGGGCTTGGCACCTGTAGCTCAATACACCAGAG
>NW_003852407.1:27468243-27469827 GCF_000181295.1 Otolemur garnettii
AAAAAAAAAAACAAAAACAGGTTACGACATTCCTTTCCAGAAATTTCCCTTTGTTCCCAGTGCCTCTAGGATAAATATGCAAACACTAAACTTGGCACTGGAGCCCTTTTATTTTTTGCATTATCTGTTGCTTGCCCTTTCCAGCCCCACCTCCTGTCTCAGGAGCCTCCCTTGTGGGCACACTGGCTCTAGGGCAGGACTTGTTATTGTTCCCCAAACCAACATCTTGCTCTCATGCCCTCTCCCTGTTCTCTCTCCTCCCACAATTGTAACTGTTTGGAACACCTTCTTTTTTTCCCTCCCTGGTGAATTCTCCCTTGTCCTTGGAGCTCTGGTTCTCTACAGGCCTTATCCTTTTGGCAGATCTCCCCCTTGTATTACTTGCTCCCTCCTCTGTGCCCAGGTAGCACCGTGCACTACTGATTGCACTGGGCTGTTCTGTCTGCCTCTTGCCCAGTGATTCTGAGCCCAAAGAGGAGTGCTGGGCTATAGTCAACTAAAGAAACTCAAGAGCCCATGTTATGCTTCACATACAGTCGGCCTCATGAAATGTTTCTTGTGTAAATGTTTAGGTCTCTGTGATGTTTTGAGGCTGTTCTAACTGGGATGTGTTCTCTGAACTTTTTGACAGGGCTCCTGCCTCTTTGAATGATACAAGTTTGCTCCATGATCCTTGTCTGGGTACTTTTGGTGGACCAGTGTTCCCCTGGCTTGTGCTAGGAGGCTACGATGGTAAGTAAAAAAAGCCTTGACTGGTCCTGTTACATAAAGTAGTGTTAGTTCTGCATTAGCATCAAGTGGTAATTGTGAAGATTTCATAAATTGGATTATCTTATTAATTCTCTGTCTCTTGAATCCCAAATACAATGTATGTTTTGGCATTGGGTTTGGATTTTATTCTGGATTTAAAAGAAGTGGGTCATGTTAACGATTTTTAGGTAACACATGCCTTGGAGAGCTGTTCAAGGCTAAGAACACTTCCCCAGAGTAATGCAATTATGTACATCAGTTTCAAGGAGGTCCTGGAACCCTTGAAGCTCATGTGTAGACCCTTATGGGGCTTCATGGACATCAGGTTAAGAACTTCTGTAATGGGGAAGAGATAATAAGTGAGGTATGTACAAAAAGAAAATTGATGTTTGTTTGTTTTTTTATTCTGAACCCGTCAAGAATTTGGACACTTTTAATGTGAAGAGCAGTTGGTTTGCTCCTTATAGTTCCTGTAGCACTTTCAGAGTGTCCTTAATAAAATGGGGTGATGATTCATGTGACAACTTTGGCATCTGAAACCTAATTACAGGTTCAACAAGTTTTTCTCCAGCCAATGAAGAAGACAAATAGGTTTTCTTCTCCATACTGAGTGGTACGGGTGAAGTTGCAATCTATATTTAAAATTTACTATGCCTGGGTTGCTGGTACTTTAAGATAGGAGTCTGCCAGCCACCTCATTTGCCAGCTAATTAATAAACCTCTCTTTCCTTCTCCAAAAAAAAAATTACTCTGCCTCATAAAACATGTGTCATTTTTAATGGGAAAAGGATGGTGGCTCGGTGCCTGTGGCTCAATCGGCTAAGGCGCCAGCCA
>NW_003852407.1:27470261-27471100 GCF_000181295.1 Otolemur garnettii
CTCTTAAAGAACTGGAAGAAAACCCAACAGGAATTTTAAAAAATAATTTTAAAATAGAGAAGTCAAAACTCAGAAGCCACGAATGGAAACAACTGGTGAATTTGACTACATACAAATCTTAAAATCATGTGGAGACAAACAGCATAGAATTTTTTTAAAAAGCAAGAAACTGGACAAAAATATATTAGTATACATAGCCGTATTTCCTTTAATATATAAAGAGCTCTTGTGAAAAAGGAAAAGATCAGCAACCCAAGAGGAAATTGGGTGAAGCCATATGAAAGTTAACATAAAAAGAAATACAAATGACTTTTAATTGTATTGGGAAGTGTGTTCACTTTGGCAGCACATATACTAAAATTAATTGTAGGGGGAAGTGCATCTTCAGTCTTCTTACCTAACAAATGGGCAGAGGCCAAAGAATTTGATAAAACCCTTCATTGGTAAAAATATGATAAGTTCTCTGTTGTTGTTGGTTGTGTAAATTGATTACTAGGATGTAAGTAGGCTTCAGGGAAATGAGGATTTTTATCTCTTTTATTCACTGATATGTCCATAGTACTTAAAATATTTTCTAGCACAAAGTAAGTCTCCATAAACATTTTGTTGAATAAAAGAATGAAAAATAGTACAGCCTCTTTGGAAGACAGTTTGGGAGAATTTATCAAAATTAGAAGTGTACATCATTTTTGATTCGGTGATTATATTTTGAGAATTCTACAAATGTGTGTTTTACACATTTCAAATATTTGTAGGTTATTTCTAGTTATTTTGTTTGTAGTTGCAAAAAAATTGCAAAAATGTTCATTAGTGGGGATTAGCTAAATTATACTAGAAAA
>NW_003852407.1:27472127-27473418 GCF_000181295.1 Otolemur garnettii
GTAAGTATGTGAGTGTAATTAAGAAGGAAAGGGGGAGAATACACAGGTTTACTTGTGTGCTTGTGGAGTACCTGTGGAGTCACAGATGGCCACAGTACTGGGAGGAGACCTAAGAAGGGAATGTGAAAAGAGAATTTTCACCGAACACCTTTCTTCTCTATTTGAAATTTTTACCATGCACATACTTTGTAATTAACAAAAGAAAAAAATTCTTCCTGAATGATAACTGTACCTACTTCAGATAAAGAATTTTTTTTATTCATTAACAGAACTACATACGAGTTCAGTAAACTCCTATTTGATTCTTAGAGCACAGAATAATCTGTAGCTCCTGTGAGGAATCAACTACCTGTTTTGTGATTTTTTTCCCCTTGTATATATCTAATTTTCTGCATGTTTGTGATCTGCTTCTTAATGTCACATTTTTCCTTTCTAGACGAAAACTACAATAATGCCACAGCCCTTGTGATTACCTTCCCTGTGAATAACTACTATAATGATACAGAGAAGCTCCAGAGGGCCCAGGCCTGGGAAAAAGAGTGAGTCTCAGTCTGAACAGATGTCCATGTTTTGTGGGAAGCTGGATGCTTGCAGCAGGCTCTTGAACTTCATTCTCTTAAATTAACCAATGTCACATCTAAGTTATGGTATTTTCACTTGATACTAGTGATACACATGCTAAGAAGAAACCTGTAAATGAATTTAAACAGCTAGATATTCCTGCACAAGAATGCAGAAGTATGCAAAAATGCTCCTTGCATTGTTTTCTATCAGCAAAAACACACTGAACGTTAACACAGAAGATGAGTACAGTAGATTCTATGCAGTCATTAAAGACAGTGGTTCAAGATGTATTAAATAAAAGCTGCACTCAGCATATTTACATAACTCTACATGTATGTCACCCGTGCTTAGAAAAAATATCAAGTGAATGGCCTGAGAAATTTGTCTGTAAAGAATGGGAAGAGGGGACTTAGGAAGACAGAGGACTTTTACTCTTAACACTATACCTTCAAGTAATTTTTTTTTTTTAGACAAAGTCTCACTTTGTCACCCTCAGTAGTGCCATGGCATCATGGCTCACAGCAACCTCAAAAGCTTGGGCTCAAACAATCCTCTTGCCTTAGCTTCCCGAGTAGCTGAGATACAGGTGCCTGCCACAGTGCCCTGCTATTTTTAGAGATGGAGTTTTGCTCTACCTCGGGCTGGTCTCAAACTCCTGAGCTCAGGCAATCCACCTGCCTTGGCCTCCCAAGTGCTGGGATTATAGGCATGAGCTACCGCACCCGAC
>NW_003852407.1:27473438-27476848 GCF_000181295.1 Otolemur garnettii
GAACTACATACGAGTTCAGTAAACTCCTATTTGATTCTTAGAGCACAGAATAATCTGTAGCTCCTGTGAGGAATCAACTACCTGTTTTGTGATTTTTTTCCCCTTGTATATACCTAATTTTCTGCATGTTTGTGATCTGCTTTTTAATGTCACATTTTTCCTTTCTAGACGAAAACTACAATAATGCCACAGCCCTTGTGATTACCTTCCCTGTGAATAACTACTATAACGATACAGAGAAGCTCCAGAGGGCCCAGGCCTGGGAAAAAGAGTGAGTCTCAGTCTGAACAGATGTCCATGTTTTGTGGGAAGCTAGATCTAAGTTATGATGTTTTTCACTTGATACTAGTGGTACACATGCTAAGAAGAAACCTGTAAATGAATTTAAACAGCTAGATATTTCTGCACAAGAATGCAGAAGTATGCAAAAATGCTCCTTGCATTGTTTTCTATCAGCAAAAGCACACTGAACGTTAACACAGAAGATGAGTACAGTAGATTCTATGCAGTCATTAAAGACAGCGGTTCAAGATGTATTAAATAAAAGCTGCACTCAGCATATTTACATAACTCTACATGTATGTCACCCATGCTTAGAAAAAATATCAAGTGAATGGCCTGAGAAATTTGTCTGTAAAGAATGGGAAGAGGGAACTTAGGAAGACAGGGGACTTTTACTCTTTACATTATACCTTCAAATAATTTTTTTTTTTTTTTTTGAGACAGAGTCTCACTTTGTCACCCTCAGTAGTGCCATGGCATCATGGCTCACAGCAACCTCAAAATCTTGGGCTCAAGCAATCTTCTTGCCTTAGCCTCCCGAGTAGCTGAGATACAGGTGCCTGCCACTGTGCCCTACTATTTTTAGAGATGGAATTTTGCTCTACCTCGGGCTGGTCTCAAACTCCTGAGCTCAGGCAATCCACCTGCCTTGGCCTCCCAAGTGCTGGGATTATAGGCATGAGCTACCGCACCCGACCTTTAGTACATTTTTTAAAAACTTTTGCTGGGTATAGTGGTAATCTATATGGTATATCCGTAATCCCAGCACTTTGGGAGGCAGATTACTTGAGGCCTAGGAGTTGGAGACCAGCCCGAGCAACATGAGACCCTCATCTCTACAAAAGATGTAAAAAAATTAGCTGAATGTGGTGGTGCTCACCTATTGTCTCAGCTACAGGGGCTAAGGCAGGAGGATCTCTTGAGCCAGGATTTGGAGGTTGCAGTGACCAATGGTGGTGCCACCACACTCTAGCTTGGGAGACAGAGCAATACTTTATTTCAAATAAATAAGTAAGAATCAGTTTTACTGAAATATGGTTCATTTCTCATACATTTCACCCATTTGAAGTATACATTTCAGTGGCTTTCATACACATATATGCGCAACCAACAGCACAGTCAATTTTAGGATATTTTTGTTACTTCGTAATGAAACCCTGTACCCTTTGCTAATACTCCATCTTCTCATCCTCCCACAGCCCACAGCAACCACTAAATTACTTTCTGTCTTTGGAGATTTTCTGATTCTAACTTTTATATGCACTGGATCACATGTGGCCTTTATATGCATGGATCACATGTGACCTTTTATATGCATGGAATCACATGCAGCCTTTTATATGCATAAGATCACATGTGGCTTTCATATGCACGGGATCACACGTGGCCTTTATATGCATTGATCGCATATGGCCTTTTATATGCACAGAATCACATACAGCCTTTATATGCACAGAATCACATGGTCTTTATATGCACAGAATCTCATGTGGCCTTTATATGCACAGAATCACATGGTCTTTATATGCACGGGATCACATGTGGTCTTTATATGCATGGGATCACATGATCTTTATATGCACAGGATCACATGTGGCCTTTTATATGCATGGGATCACATGCGGCCTTTATATGCATGGATCACATGGTCTTTATATGCACAGGATCACATGTGGCCTTTATATGCATGGGATCACATGCAGCCTTTTATATGCATGGGATCACATGTGGCCTTTTATATGCACAGGATCACATGCGGCCTTTAATATGCACAGGATTACATGTGGCCTTTTATATGCATGGGATCACATGGTCTTTATATGCACAGGATCACATGCGGCCTTTCATATGCATGGATTACATGGGCCTTTATATGCACGGCATCACATGTGGCCTTTTATATGTATGGATCACATGGTCTTTATATGCACAGGATCACATGTGACCTTTATATGCACGGGATCACATGTGGTCTTTATATGCACAGGATCACATGTGGCCTTTTATATGCACAGATCACATGTGGTCTTTATATGCACAGGATCACATGTGGCCTTTTATATGCACGGATCACATACAACCTTTTATTGCATGGGATCATGGGGCGTTTTGCTTCTTTCACTTAGCCTTACCAAGGCTCCTCAGTATGGTGGCGGGTCAGTACTTCCCTTTTATAGTCCAATACTCCATTGACTGCATATGTCCTATTTTGTTTATCCATTCATTAGGTGATGCACATTTGAGTCATTTTCATCTTTTGGCTCTTATGAGTAATGCTGCTATAAACATTTGTACATGAGTTTTTGTGTGGATATAAATTTTCGTTTCTCATGGGTTCTAGCTAGGAGTAGAATTGCTAAGTCTTACAGTGATGCTGCCTTTCACTGAAGAATGGCCAGACTACTTTCCAAAGTGGCCATAGCTTATGGTTGAAAAAAGTAAAGGTGTAAAAATAAAGGATGATAGCACTTTCCATAACCACCAACAACAACGTGTGAAGGTTTCAGTTTCTCCACATCCTTGACAACATTGTTATCTGCCTTCATGATTCTAGCCATCCTCATGGGTAGGAAGTAGGATCTCCTTGTAGTTTTGATTTGCATTTTCCTGATGACATTTTTGAGCATTTTCATATACTTTTTGTCCATTAGTGTGTCTTCCTTGGAGAAGTATGTAATTATAGCCTATGCACAATTTTTAACTGGGTTATTTATGTTTTATATATTCTAGACACAAGTCACTTACCTTATTTTACCTTTTCTTTTATTTTGTTGCTCATACTTTTGGTGTCATATCTAAGAAACCATTCCCTAATCCAAGGATGTGGAAATTTGGGCCTGAGATTTCTTCTGAGAGTTTTAGCTCTTATGTTTAGGTCTTTGATCCCCTTGAGTTAATTTTTGTGTGGTATGAGGTAAGGGTCCAGCTTCATTTCTTTCGCATGTAACTCTCCATTTGTCCCAGATCATTTGTCAAAGAGATTATTAAGGATCTTGTCATCCTCATTGAATATTAGTTGACCACAGACACATGGTGTGTTTCTAGACTCCGTTCTGTTCCCTTGATCTCTATATGTCTTTTTTTTTTTTTGAGACAGAGCCTCAAGCTATCCCCCTGGGTAGAGTGCC
>NW_003852407.1:27476868-27478513 GCF_000181295.1 Otolemur garnettii
TACCTCGGGCTGGTCTCAAACTCCTGAGCTCAGGCAATCCACCTGCCTTGGCCTCCCAAGTGCTGGGATTATAGGCATGAGCTACCGCACCCGACTTTTAGTACATTTTTAAAAAACTTTTGCTGGGTATAGTGGTAATCTATATGGTATATCCATAATCCCAGCACTTTGGGAGGCTGAAGTGGGCAGATTACTTGAGGCCTAGGAGTTGGAGACCAGCCCAAGCAACATGAGACTCTCATCTCTACAAAAGATGTAAAAAAATTAGCTGAATGTGGTGGTGCTCACCTATTGTCTCAGCTACAGGAGCTAAGGCAGGAGGATCTCTTGAGCCAGGATTTGGAGGTTGCAGTGACCAATGGTGGTGCCACCACACTCTAGCTTGGGAGACAGAGCAATACTCTATTTCAAATAAATAAATAAGAATCAGTTTTACTGAAATATGGTTCATTTCTCATACATTTCACCCATTTAAAGTATACATTTCAGTGGCTTTCATACACATATATGCGCAACTAATAACACAGTCAATTTTAGGATATTTTTGTTACTTCGTAATGAAACCCTGTCCCCTTTGCTAATACTCCATCTTCTCATCCTCCCACAGCCCACAGCAACCACTAAACTACTTTCTGTCTTTGGAGTTTTTCTGATTCTGACTTTTATATGCACTGGATCACATGTGGCCTTTATATGCATGGATCACATGTGACCTTTTATATGCACAGAATCACATGCAGCCTTTTATATGCATGAGATCACATGTGGCTTTCATATGCATGGGATCACACGTGGCCTTTATATGCATTGATCACATATGGCCTTTTATATGCACAGAATCATATGCAGCCTTTATATGCACAGAATCACATGGTCTTTATATGCACAGAATCACATGTGGTCTTTATATGCACAGAATCACATGGTCTTTATATGCATAGAATCACATGGTCTTTATATGCACAGAATCACATGTGGCCTTATATGCACAGAATCACATGGTCTTTATATGCACAGGATCACATATGTCCTTTTATATGCATGGGATCACATGTGATTTTTATATGCACAGAATCACATGTGGTCTTTATATGCACAGAATCACATGTGGCCTTTATATGCACAGAATCACATGGTCTTTATATGCATGGATCACATGGTCTTTACATGCATAGGATCACATGTGGCCTTTTATATGCATGGGATCACATGTGGTCTTTATATGCACAGGATCACATGCAGCCTTTATATGCATGGATCACATGGTCTTTATATGCACAGGATCACATGTGGCCTTTATATGCACGGGATCATATGTGGTCTTTATATGCACGGGATCACATGTGGCCTTTATATGCACGGGATCACATATGGCCTTTTATATGCACGGGATCACATGTGGCCTTTTATATGCACGGGATCACATGTGGCCTTTATATGCATGGGATCACATGGTCTTTAGATGCACGGGATCACATGTGGCCTTTATATGCATGGGATCACATGTGGCCTTTATATGCACGGGATCACATGTGGCCTTTTATATGCACGGGATCACATGTGGCCTTTATATGCATGGGATCACATGGTCTTTATATGCACGGGATCACACGTGGCCTTTTATATGCACGGGATCACATGTGGC
>NW_003852407.1:27478533-27483718 GCF_000181295.1 Otolemur garnettii
ATATGCACAGGATTACATGTGGCCTTTTATATGCATGGGATCACATGGTCTTTATATGCACAGGATCACATGCGGCCTTTCATATGCATGGATTACATGGGCCTTTATATGCACGGCATCACATGTGGTCTTTATCTGTACGGGATCACATGTGGCCTTTATATGCACGGGATCACATGTGGCCTTTATATGCACGGGATCACATGTGGCCTTTTATATGTATGGATCACATGGTCTTTATATGCACAGGATCACATGTGGCCTTTATATGCACGGATCACATGTGGTCTTTATATGCACAGGATCACATGTGGCCTTTTATATGCACAGATCACATGTGGTCTTTATATGCACAGGATCACATGTGGCCTTTTATATGCACGGATCACATACAACCTTTTATTGCATGGGATCATGGGGCGTTTTGCTTCTTTCACTTAGCCTTACCAAGGCTCCTCAGTATGGTGGCGGGTCAGTACTTCCCTTTTATAGTCCAATACTCCATTGACTGCATATGTCCTATTTTGTTTATCCATTCATTAGGTGATGCACATTTGAGTCATTTTCATCTTTTGGCTCTTATGAGTAATGCTGCTATAAACATTTGTACATGAGTTTTTGTGTGGATATAAATTTTCGTTTCTCATGGGTTCTAGCTAGGAGTAGAATTGCTAAGTCTTACAGTGATGCTGCCTTTCACTGAAGAATGGCCAGACTACTTTCCAAAGTGGCCATAGCTTATGGTTGAAAAAAGTAAAGGTGTAAAAATAAAGGATGATAGCACTTTCCATAACCACCAACAACAACGTGTGAAGGTTTCAGTTTCTCCACATCCTTGACAACATTGTTATCTGCCTTCATGATTCTAGCCATCCTCATGGGTAGGAAGTAGGATCTCCTTGTAGTTTTGATTTGCATTTTCCTGATGACATTTTTGAGCATTTTCATATACTTTTTGTCCATTAGTGTGTCTTCCTTGGAGAAGTATGTAATTATAGCCTATGCACAATTTTTAACTGGGTTATTTATGTTTTATATATTCTAGACACAAGTCACTTACCTTATTTTACCTTTTCTTTTATTTTGTTGCTCATACTTTTGGTGTCATATCTAAGAAACCATTCCCTAATCCAAGGATGTGGAAATTTGGGCCTGAGATTTCTTCTGAGAGTTTTAGCTCTTATGTTTAGGTCTTTGATCCCCTTGAGTTAATTTTTGTGTGGTATGAGGTAAGGGTCCAGCTTCATTTCTTTCGCATGTAACTCTCCATTTGTCCCAGATCATTTGTCAAAGAGATTATTAAGGATCTTGTCATCCTCATTGAATATTAGTTGACCACAGACACATGGTGTGTTTCTAGACTCCGTTCTGTTCCCTTGATCTCTATATGTCTTTTTTTTTTTTTGAGACAGAGCCTCAAGCTATCCCCCTGGGTAGAGTGCCATGGCATCATAGCTCACAGCAACCTCCAACTCCTGGGCTCAAGCAAGTCTCCTGCCTCAGCCTCCCAAGTAGCTGGGACCACAGGTGCCTGGCTATTTTTTTTGGTTGCAGCCATCATTGTTGTTTTGGCGGGCTGGGCTGGATTCAAACCCACCACCTTAGGTGTATGTGGCTGTCACCTTAGCCACTTGAGCCACAGGCGCCGAACCGATCCCTGTATGTCTTTGTGCCAGTACCACAAGAGTGTGTCAGTCTTGATTACTCTTGTTTTGTAATTCGTTTTGAATTTAGGAAGTGTGAGTTCTCCTATTTTGTTATCTTGAAAAAGAAACTTAGGCTCTTCTGGACCCCTTGCAGTTCCATGTGAATTTTAGAATTAGTTTATCAGTTTCTACTGAGAAACCAGCTGGGATTCTGAAAAGTGTTGTGTTGAATCTATAGGTCAGCTTTTTAAATTTTGTTCCATGAGTGTGTATCTTTATATAATACACCTCATTTAGAAATATTTTTAGTGGCTGGGTGTGGTGGCTCATACCTGTAATCCTAGTTTTCTGGGAGGCCGAGGCAGGTAGATTACTTGAGCTCAGGAGTTTGAGACCAGCCTGAGCAAGAGTGAGACTTGCCTCTTAAAAAATGGCCTGGTGTTGTGGAACCCACTTATGTAGTCCCAGCTACTTGTGAGGCTGAGGTAGGAGGATCCTTTGAACCCAAAAGTTTGTGGTTGCTGTGAGCTATGATACCACAGCACTTTACCCAGTGTGACTGAGCAAGACTCTGTCTCAAAAAAAATTATTTTAGTAAAAAATGAATAGGGAAAACATGAACCAATTGTAAATTTGTTCTAAACTTATTTTAAATGGTAGAAAATACAGCACGTCTAGATAGAACTTGGGCTATAATTGGAAAGTGTCTCACCTTCTAGTCTCCAGTACAGAAGGATCTAATGGAGGGTTGAGGAAACAACAAGACCTTTATGTCCTAAAGGTTGCAAATAAGTCTCTTACCTAGCTGTCACTAAGTTTTAACTAAAAATATAAAATTTTGCTTACTTTTCAGGTTTATTGATTTTGTAAAAAACTACAAGAATCCAAATTTGACCATTTCTTTCTCTGCTGAACGAAGTATTGAAGATGAAATAAATCGTGAAAGCAACAGTGATCTCTTCACCATTGTAATTAGTTATGCTGTAATGTTTGTATATATTTCCCTTGCCTTGGGGCATATCAAAAGCTGTCACAGGCTTCTGGTAAGCAGGCTCTGTGTGTGTGTGTGTATGTGTGTGTGTGAAATGGCAGTGCACAGTATACTGTCATATTTTTGCCTGTATTTACTTTTGATTCACTATTTTCAAAATATTCTATATTCACTATTTTCAAAACTGCCTTAAATTCCCCTTCATTTTAGTTGTATGTGACATTACTGTTTCTGGTATCTGTTGTTTTCAGTTTCAATTTTTTGGTTTATCTTAAAGTATGTTTCATATAATCCAGTTTTTTCTAATTTGTCCATTCCATCACCTAACAATGCCAGCTCATAAAATATATTCCTAGGAGGGCAGTGCCTGTAGCTCAGTGAGTAGGGCACCAGCCCTATATACCAAGGGTTGCAGGTTCAAACCCAGCCGGCCAAACTCCAACAAAAATATATTTGTAGGGAGGCCCTAGAAATTTTTTCAGAGCCTCTCTCAAACTGAAAATTGTACTTTTCACTCTAGATTAGAACCACCCATGTAAAGAAGAAATAGCACAGCAAACCCGCTAACCAGTGACTTGTGTCTTTGCACATCCCTCAGGTGGATTCGAAGGTCTCCCTAGGCATTGCAGGGATCCTGATCGTGTTGAGCTCGGTGACATGCTCGTTAGGCATCTTCAGCTATATTGGGATCCCCCTGACCCTCATTGTGATTGAAGTCATCCCGTTCCTGGTGCTGGCTGTTGGGGTGGACAACATCTTCATTCTGGTGCAGACCTATCAGGTACATTTTTGTAGTCTTGTGGGGCCTGGCATCTATCGAAGTACCAGGGTCCATGAATGGCTCTTCAGTGCCGCATTTGTGAGCAAGGCCACTGAGGGGCTTCATTTCCTTTCCCCTTATGGCTCATTGGGCTTCCCAACTTGTTATGGACATTTAGAGACCAAAAATTTCACCTCTTCTCTTTGGTTGGTGGAATAGATAATTTTGTTTTAAATAGTATCTTGTTTCATGTGTGTGCAATAAGACAAACACACTTTTGGAAAATATTTAACAGTATGACTGCTATTAAAAATGATTTTCAGCAGAGTCTAGAAAAATGGTAGATTTGTTCAAAAGTGCCACTAAAGGCCAGGTGTGGTGGCTCATGCCTGTGATCTCAGCACTTTGGGAGGCTGAGGCAGGTGAATTGCTTGAGCCCACAAGTTTGAGACCAACCTAAGCAAGAGTGAGACCCCCTATCTGTACTAAAAATAGAAAAGCTAGCCAAGTGTTGTGGTAGACACCTGTAGTCCCAGCTACTTGTGAGGCTGAGGCAGGAGGATCACTTAAACCCAAGAGTTGGAGGTTGCTGTGAACTACGATGTCACAGCACTCTACCCAGAGCAACAGAGACTCTATCTTAAAAAATAAACAAAAGTGATACTAAAAAGGCTGAGGGTCAACACACAACCCGCCATGGTAGAAAGTGCTCTCAGTTGTCTATGGACCCTACCTGAGTGAGGCTCTGTGGCAGGTGCAAGTGTCATTTAATGGTCCAGCCACCTGCAGCCTGTTCCATGTATCTTCTTAATAAAATGACCCAGACTTGGCTGGATTTTCTCACCTGGTATCTAGTTCAGTGGTTCAGAAACACTTGGAACAAATTAATGTCAGATCTTATGGATCTCCCTTACATGCCGGAAGGTACAGGTACAGCTGATCATGCACTCATTATTTTTCTTTGCTCTTGAGTTAACATAGGGCAGCAAAGAGGTGGAATTGTTATTGAGAAATTTTAACATTGTGTGTTTTTCTTTTTTTAAAAGAGAGATGAACGTCTTCAAGGGGAAACCCTGGATCAGCAGCTGGGCAGAGTCCTAGGAGAAGTGGCTCCTAGTATGTTCCTGTCATCCTTTTCTGAGACTATAGCATTTTTCTTAGGTAATTATGCTTTAAATTCTACCAATCCTATGGTTTGCTGAGCCTGGAAGGAGGAGGATCTGGTGTATCTGAATGTGCCCGTGCCCTTTTTAAAGCTTTATTCAGCAACTGGAAAGTATTAGTGAGGGGACCACAGAAGACTTGGTGGCAGTGTCTGGGGTATCATCTTGCTGGCAGCTTCTTATGTTGTTTCAGGACAGTGTTGAGATTGGGGTTCAGGATGAGAGAGACATGGAGAGCATATGGCCACTACCCCCTTTTGGTAGCCACAGCGAATACTACTGGTATTGGAGAGTTGACATCCTTGGGTAGCTGCGGAGTCCTCTACACAGCACTCTAAGCAGCAGTGCCTGAACCCCAGGCCCCTGCTTGCTGTTGTGTTCAAGGACAGTCTTTCTCCTGTGAACACAGCTCATCGTGAAGCAGGCTTGTTAATGAGCAGAGGTTCTTGAACTTCCCTAGATACAAAGATCACACCACTTCTGCTTCTTTCTTATGGAGAAATCAGCAAATAGACTCACTGGTGGGGCTGCCTGCCACATCTCTGAAGTGCAGTCAGAGATCGGTGACTCTGTCTACAGTAGAGGAGGCTGGATTAGAATCACCCAGTCCGAAGAAGAAACACCA
>NW_003852407.1:27485299-27493958 GCF_000181295.1 Otolemur garnettii
TGTGTGTGTGTGTGTGTGTGTATACACACACACAGTGTCCATAAAGATTGACAACTATTTTAAATTGCACACAAAGTTTATGGACACCCTGTATTTTTGGTGTTTTTTTGCAAAAATGCAAAAAGCAAATAAATGAACAATAGATGAAATGTTTTTCTAGCCAATTTTTGTCAACTAGTGTAAGGAATTTTTCTTTACATTTTTATTTTGAAATAATTTGATTCCCAGAAAGTTGCAAAGGTAGTGCAGAGAGGACCCAGGCACTCCCCACTCGGAGTCCTCTAGTGGTACATGTTGCGTAATCATAACAGCACAATATCAGAACCAGGCATTTGACATTAGCACGATGTACCTACAGTCATTTTATCAGATGTGTGAATTCCTCTAACCACCACTGCAGTCGAGATACAGAATTGTCCCATCGCCACACAGAGCTCCTTTGTGCTAATTACCCACTTCCCTCCCCAGACCTAGCCCCTAGCAACCACAAGGAAGCTTTTTATAGCTCACATACCAATGTAGCCAACAGTGATAATTCATCACTTCTCTACTAGAAAAACATAGTTTCAAGAATGGGTAAAATATAATAATACTTCAATACATTTATTGAACATCTAACATCGGTTAGGTATTGTACTAAAATCTGGATTATCTCTGGATTTTTTTCACTTAATCCATACAGATATCTGGTATAATTAGTCTTCTGTTTCCCTAATGAGGAGGTAGAAGCTAGCAGAGGTTAAGTGACTTGCCCCGGCTCACTCATCTTGTAAGTGGCAGAGTCAGAACTGAACCCAGAGCCTTGAACTCCGGGTATTGTGATCTCAACCACTGCCCCATACTTCCTGTTAAAAATGCTTTTCAGTTTAGAAAACTGCCTTTTGTGTGTATTTAAGATTGCATTTCTGTTGTTGAGCTCATGATTACAATAAGCAATCACTATTCCTCATTCACTTTTCATTCCAGATAGCAGTATTTGTGGGTGTTCTGTCATTCAGTGTTGCAGTCCTGAACAAAGTGGAAATTGGATTGGATCAGTATCTTTCCATGCCAGACGTAAGATGCTTTTTAAACTCTAAACTTACTTGCTGTTGATGAATACAGTTCTCAAAGCGTGAGTGCAGGTGTTTCAAGCTAACGCCTGCTCCTGAGCACAAATGGTGACAGGTTCTCTGATGTCATGGGAACTGCCCCACAACTCTGCCGATGTGGGCCACCTTGGCGTTCTGGATGCTCAGACCTGTGGGGCACAGCCACAGACATGCGCAGCCAATCTCATGAGGGGCCCTCCTGACTGTGGGACTAGCAGAAGCACCCTGGGGCCTGGGGAAGACTGACTGTGTCGGGAGCCAGAGTCTAGGCTGGGGGCATCTCGGCCAGGAGCCTCGCACACCCTGTGAGCTCTTAGTGACCCCCCTCTTGCTTATTTACTGTCAGAGGGGTCACACTTCCTCCTGCTCTTTGTCTTTCAGGACTCGTATGTGGTGGATTACTTCAAATCCATCAGTCAGTACCTGCACGCAGGGCCGCCGGTGTACTTTGTTCTGGAGGAAGGACACAACTACACTTCTCTGCAGGGGCAGAACATGGTGTGCGGTGGCATGGGCTGCAACAACGACTCCCTGGTGCAGCAGATATTTAACGCGGCTCAGCTGGACAACTAGTCAGTACCACCTCATCGTCTGGAACTTCAGCAGAAGCAGCTAGAGGGGCTCTCACCCAGGGAGTCAGATTGGGCCTGAAAACAGATATTCTTGGAAAAGTTACTTTTGCTCAATTTTATTTTTTTTTCTTTTTTGAGACAAGAGTCTTAACTCTGTCACCCTAGGTAGAGTGCTATGGTGTCACAGCTCACAGCAACCTCAAACTCATGGGTTTGAACAATCTTCTTGTCTCAGCCTCCCAAGTAGCTGGACCTACTAGCTGGCTAGTTTTCTCTGTTTTTAGTAGAAACAGAGTCTCACTCTTGCTCAGGCCGGTCTCAAACTCCTGAGCTCAGACAGTCCACGCATATCGGCCTCCCAAAGGGCTGGTGTTACTGGCATGAGCCACCACACCAGGTCTATTCAAAATGTTTGTTAAATCTAGCTTTATGTGAGCAAAACCCTTTAAAGGACTAATTTACCACCTAATACTTTGAAGGCTTTATTCATAAGTGCTAGTGTAGTTTTTCTTTGGGCTGGTAGCAATGCAAAAATGTAGAAAAGGAAGTTAGGTTTCATGGGAAAGTGCTGAATCTAAAGGCTTCCTCCCCGTGGAGCAAGTCAGTAATTCTTTTTCTTTCCCTCTCTAGTACCCGAATAGGCTTTGCTCCCTCGTCCTGGATCGACGATTATTTTGACTGGGTCAAGCCGCAGTCGTCTTGCTGTAGAGTCTACAACACCACGGAGCAGTTCTGCAACGCGTCAGGTGTTTCATCTCCTGTCCAGATCTTTACTTTTTAATGACTTTGCATTTTGTAATTTGTACCTATTCCTGTGCCTTTGTCATTGTCCTTTTCCTCAGTCATTCACTCTGAGACATGTCACATGTTCCCGTTGGCCCCATTCAGGGCTGCAGTCTGAACAAGGTCCATGTCCAAGGACTCTGTTTCTCATCCTGTTGTGCCTCTCAGGAAATCCACTGGAGAAAAGAAAGTGTTGTCTAGTCTGCCTTAAGATGAAAACAGTATTTCCAGTTTTCTAAATTATGAAAGTTACATGTAGCTGAAGCTCTTGGATAAGGGTAAAGATTCAGGAAAGCAATTGCCCTCATTATCAGCATTCTGAAATGTTTTCCAAAAATTGTACTGGTACTCAGATTAGATTGTTTGAAAAAAAAAAAGAAAAAGTAAAAAAACTTGTAGGAACCCATTCTTCTAACAATTGCCCCTCTCTCTGTGTTTCTGCTAGTGGTTGACCCTGCCTGCGTCCGCTGCAGGCCTCTAACTCCAGAGGGCAAACAGAGGCCTCAGGGTGAAGACTTCATGAGATTCCTACCCATGTTCCTCGCTGATAACCCCAACCCCAAGTGTGGCAAAGGGTAAGTGTTGGTTAGCCCTTTCAGATAAGCATCCCCTTCACATTTAATTCGTAGTAGAAAACTAGGAGAGGACTGGGGTGAAGACACTTGTGTGAGAAAGCCGTTTAGTGAAGGCAGAGTGAAGAAACGCCTGCAGGTTCCCCCTGACTCCCGCTTAGGCTGGGCTTTGTTCCCTGTCCTTCTCTTGTCCTGCCCCGGATGTAGTAGATGCAGACACCCGTGCACATCACCGGGGAGCTGAGGGAGAGGACAGACATGCTGGTGACTGGGAACGTGAGAGACCTTTGGTCTCTTCACCTGTGCGAGGGTGCAGGGCACAGCACCTTTGCTTTGCTGTGAAGCAGGTCTCCATTCTCCTTGGCAGCCTGTCCATAACTGAGGTGATGGGTTGTCTCACTCCCCCATCCAGGCAGGCACCAGTACCCACAGAAACAAACATCTGGCCCAGAAATAGTGAAGATGACTAGAAGTTTCTGGAGGTTGATTTGGAAGCTCTCATAGGTAGAAAATGAGTATCCAGCTTACGCTTACGTTAGGAAAATGCTGGACATAACTGTTTTTCTTTTTTTTTTTTTCTTTTTTTAAGAGACCGAGTTTCACTTTATTGCCTTCAGTAGAGTGCCATGGTGTCACAGCTCATAACAACCTCCAACTCCTGGGCTTAGATGATTCTCTTGCCTCAGCCCACAACACCTGGCTATTTTTGTTGTTGTTGCAGTTTGGCCAGGGCTGGGTTCGAACCTGCTACCCTTGGTACATGGGGCTGGTGCCCTACCCACTGAGCCATGGGCACCACTCTGGACATACTGTTTTTTATAATACAAATGAGTCAGTTATACCAGTTAATCATGTACATTGTGTCTGTGTTTGGGGATCTATACTAGGTACAATGGGCCACCTACCTCTAAAAATACAGTAAAAATGAGCCTTATAGCTCAGTCTGCCTGCAGACTAAATGCTTTGACTTACATAAAACAATTTGAAGTGGATTCGTTTTCATGAAGGTGATAACCACCATCTCGGGGAGCCTCCCATGTATGCCAGGGACCTCACTGACACCATCTCTTTGATCGCAGCCTGTGAGTAGGTGGTGGTGTACACATTTGCAGGAGGAGGAGATGAAGCTCAGATTAGGTAACTTTGGTCGGGGCTACAGGGCTGCATCTGACTCCAGGGCCCTTGCCCCTTCCTGCCTCCTGTTACACAACAGGACTGAGTAAACTCTATAAACTTGACCACAAGCCAACCCAGATAGAGAAACAACAGCAGCCATGTACCACAGAACCCCATGCAACTAAGGAAAGCCAGTCCGGGAGAGAATAAGCTAAACCTCCACGTTCCTTTATCAAGAGGCCTTCATCATCCCTGCAGTGTACTCTGGCCCTGACCTCTGTGATTCTCTTAGCCTTGTATGCTCAGATTCCACCAGTATTTGGCAAGGCATGGCCTTTCTGACACCCACTGCCTCTTTCAGGGGACATGCTGCTTATAGTTCAGCAGTTAACATCCTCAGCAATGACACTGGGGTTGGAGCCACATATTTCATGACCTACCACACCGTGCTTCAGACCTCTGCTGACTTTATTGATGCAATGAAAAAAGCCCGACTTATAGCCAGTAATATCACCGAAACCATGGGCATCAACGGCAGTGGTTACCGTGTGTTCCCGTACAGGTAACGCTTGGACTTTATAAACCAGGGTTTCCAGGGAAGGGCCTACACCTGGGGGCTCCCCTGTGCGTGCTGATCCTCAGCTTTGGTTCTGACACCTGCTCGTCCTGAGCACACATGAACTATATCAAGGGAAATGGCACAGAGGGGTGAGGATTTTTCTTTTTTTGAGACAGTCTCTCACTACGTCACCCTGGGTAGAGCGCCATGGCGTCACAGCTCACAGCAACCTCAAACTCTTGGGCTTAAGTGATTCTCTTGCCTCAGCCTCCCAAGGAGCTGGGACTACAGGCACCCACCATAACGCCCGGCTATTTTTTGTTGCAGTTGTCATTGTTTAGCTGGCCCCAGGCTGGGCTCAAACCTGCCAGCGTCGTTGCATGTGGCTGGTGCCATAACCACTGTGCTATGGGGGCCGAGCCCGGTGGGTGAGGATTTTTGAGCCCTTGCCAAGGTTGAAGGGTCGAAGACATAGAACTTGGCATCTGTGCTACCTTATGGTCTGCAGGAGACCACTTTAAATTAGCACCAGGGCAGGCAGAGAGCAGGCTGCATGAACAGGGGCCGGGTGACGTTCTTGGCCAGCAGCTGTCTATATACCCAGCTGCTGATTATGTGGGATGGTGCTTTTATGTAAACTTTTTCATATGGGACTTTTTCATCTTGGCAAGAAAAGTATTACAAGTGAAATACCAACTTTGGAAACTATGGAAAGGTAGAAGAAACAAGTGATTTCTTTAGTTTTTTCTCCCCCACCATGATCTCGGTTAAGGAAAGACAGCCTGTTTTTCTTTAGACATTCTCAAAGTAGAATGCTACTAATGCCCAGGAAGAGCTGGCTAACTTTGACAAAAAATAAATAAAAGGCATTTTCTCCTCAGGCCATGTGCAGACATAGTTCTTGGGATAATTCAGCATTTTTTTCCCCCAAAATGCTATGGAATGTCTGTAAATGTCTATAAAAAATAGCACAGGTTGGACTTAACAAAAATCTTAAAGCATACAATTTGAGTCATTATTAGGCCTCCCTCTGGGTAGTAAGTGACCACCAGATAGCTGGTGGAATTACATTAGATGAGTCTTGCAAGCAGCTCAGAGGTTTTCAGCAAGGGTGGCTATCAGGGTGGTCACAGCTTTACAGGATCAGCCAGATGAATGCGGCCCCCAGAAGTGAACAAGCTGTAACGGGTCTCCCCCCTCCTCTCCAGTGTGTTTTATGTCTTCTACGAACAGTACCTGACGATCATTGACGACACGATCTTCAACCTCGGCGTGTCCCTGGGAGCAGTATTTCTGGTGGCCGTGGTTCTCCTGGGCTGCGAGCTGTGGTCTGCGGTCCTCATGTGTGCCACCATCGCCATGGTCTTGGTCAACATGTTTGGAGTTATGTGGCTCTGGGGCATCAGTCTGAACGCTGTGTCTTTGGTCAACCTGGTGATGGTGAGTCCTTATCCACTCTCAAGTTGTCACCTAAGTGAATTGTTTCTTGGGCTCCACACAAACCCTAAAATGGGAGCCAAATACCAAGTCTGGCTCTTGCTCTTGGAGTCCATGGAGATGGGGGACAAGCGCTAGGTAGAGTCAGGATGGGACATGGAGGAAGGCATTAAGAGGGACTTCTGGGAGCAGAAGCACATTGAGTAATTTCAGTTCAGTTTCTTTTCTCTTGTCCCTTATAGCTGTGCTGGTATCGTTCAGGTGGCATGGGAGTGAGGCCTGTAATAATGGAAATAGGATTTTGTGGCCTAGCTTGGGTGTTCTGTAATTTCTTATTCTGAAGGGACTGCAAAAGCTTGTAGCCTCATGTCAGCAAGCTATTTATTTTTTTATGTAGAAAATTGTAAGTCCCCCACCCTTGGGGCTTTTGTGAGGTTCCCAGGTGATTCTGCATAGTCTGGAAGGTATGAGCAGCCAGACAGTATTCATGGAAAATTAGAGACAGTGCTGTCCTTTCATATGTGAACCCTGCTTCAGGGGCTGGACAGTGAGGTCCCAAGTAAAGTTCCTGATACAACGTAGGGGCCTCATATTCTAAGTCAAAGGAGCTCGGGGCTTGTCTAGCTCCAGGGTGCCCTGGTAACCACTCTTCCTGGAGAGGGGTGGCTGCTTAGGATTTCCAGCAGGAAGAGAAACCTCAAGGCAGCACTTTATTTCAGAGCTGTGGCATCTCCGTGGAGTTCTGCAGCCACATCACCAGAGCGTTCACAGTGAGCACGAAAGGAAGCCGTGTGGCCCGCGCAGAAGAGGCGCTCGCCCACATGGGCAGCTCTGTGAGTACCCTGAGAGGGGCCTGGTAGAATCGGACGTGGAGTCCCTGCTCAGTGACGCAGACTTCCCAGCCTTCTGCACAGCGATTACAGCTTGCAGGCGATTCCTGAAATTGCCCTGTTTGTGTAGAACCTGCCTATTGCTGTGACTACTTTTTAGGTGGCAGTATTTTCCTGGAAGCAGGAAAATCACACAGAAGTTAAGACTTGAGAGAGCTGGAGGTTTTTTCCCGTTCGGAATATGGCCAGTGCAGTTTGTCAGAAAGCAAGGAAGCCCCCAGTTCTGGAACCCGGGGTGCAATCTGTGGTCATTCCTGGAGAGTCTTCTTGGGATCAGCTCTACATTCTGCTTGGGCCTGTCAGTTACTTTACCACTACTGAAAGGCCTGAAAGTGAAAACTGAACCTTTGTTTTATAACAGTTTTAGATAATGTTACTTCAGTTTAGAGACAATACTGTTTCTGCAAAATACCCAGCTTTTATACTCTTATAATACTTCCCCTACCCCTATAAAGTGACAGATAAAAGTTTGGGATGGAATATAGTGCTACTTCTCAGGCACTCTACAAGCTGGGGTTCAGTGCCGTTTAGACCAGTGATTTCAACTGGTGTGCCTCAAGAAGATCTTAGGTGTGCCTCAGAGCTTTTATTTTTTTTTTTTTGGAGACAGTCTTACTATGTCACCCTAGGTAGAGTGCAGTTGCCCACAGCAACCTCCAACTCTTGGGCTTAAGCGATTCTCTTGCCTCAGCCTCCCAGGTAGCTGGGACCACCGGTGCCCGGCACAACGCCCAGCTATTTTGTTATTGTTGCAGTTGTTCAGCTGGCCTGGGCCAGATTCAAACCCGCCACCCTCAGTGTATGTGGCTGGCGCCATAACCACTGTGCTATGGGCACCAAGCCTCAGAGCTTTTAAAGATCAATTAAGTGTTTTTGAAAGAAGTTCAAAGCATAGTTAAGTATACTTTAACTTTTTTATTTTTGATAAATATAATTTAAGTGTGCTGTGGAAGTTTACCTATAGGTTCAAGTGCACCATAAGATAGAAAAGAGGTTGAAAAACACTTTAGACCTCGAATATTAAGAAAGCCCTGTATGAGGAAGTATTTGACTATAATAGGCTGATAAAAGTGGCTTCTAACACTGTATCTCCTCTTTTAGGTCTTCAGTGGAATCACACTTACTAAGTTTGGAGGGATTGTGGTGTTGGCCTTTGCCAAATCTCAAATTTTCCAGATATTTTACTTTAGGATGTATTTAGCAATGGTGTTACTGGGAGCCACCCACGGATTAGTGTTTCTTCCCGTCTTGCTCAGTTACATAGGTAAGTTCTACCTGGGAAGCAGCGGGAGGCTGCAGGAAAATCACTCCAGGAGGCAGTCCTGTCAAGTGTCTGCTCGTGCTACTGGCCTACGTGACGAATGATACTGAGGAAAGTATTTCTAAGAGGAAGAATCCTATTCAGGACCTTCATGATCCTTGGAACAACTTCATGAGTAAACTGCTACCATTTTTTCTGGAGGCTGATGGGCCTGCTTCACAAAGGCCTGAAGTCAGCCCTGGGATGGAGCTGAGCGGCAGCAGGCCTGGTGCTCCCCCTGCTGCTGAGGGAGGAGGGAGCACATGGGCAGTCAGGCCACAGGCCAGCTGTGATGGGGGACAGTTTGCTGTTTTCCTCCATGTGTTTTTTTTTTTTTTT
>NW_003852407.1:27494056-27497587 GCF_000181295.1 Otolemur garnettii
AGTTGCCCTCAGTAAAGTACTGTAGCATCACAGCTCACAGCAACCTCAAACTTCATTGAGCTTAAGTGATTCTCTTGCCTCAGCCTCCCACATAACTGGGATTACAGGCGCCCACCACAATGCCCAGCTATTTTTGTTGTTGTCATTGTTTAGCAGGCCCAGGCCGGGTTTGAACCTGCCAGCTTTATGTGGCTGGCGCCCTAACCAAGCAAAACGCTGCCTCTGCTGTTGACCTCCTATTTTGAGTGTCCTTATGATCTTTCAACTTCAACTTGCACAAAGACCCATGGTTGAAAGAAGAACAGTCCTAACTTGCTGGATTTATAGTTCTGTAACCAAGTTGAAGCACTGAAAAGATTTAGAAAATGTGGGGCTTTCTTCATATGTGGGGGATCATCTAGCTCATTACAGTCCAGTACAAACTATCTCTGTTTAGCCAAAGAAATAACAGGCTGTTTTATCTCTCATAGGACCATCAATAAATAAAGCCAAAAGCTGTGCCACTGAGGATCGATACAAAGGTACAGAGCGAGAACGACTCCTAAATTTCTAGCCGCTCACAGGGTTTGGTGACTGAATGTGTCTAAGGGTCATTTGAGCACTGGCTGTCTGCTGCACTGTCGAGGCTCAGTTGGACACCGGATGTTCTCAAACATCAGGCTATTCGACACCAGCAGCTTTTAAACTCAGGAATGACATGTGACTTGTAAGGCAGCATCACTACATCTGAAGGCAACCCAGGGACACTAAACCTCTCCCAACTTTCTTCAGGAAAGAAACCTCATTCTTGGGCGAGTGGAAGGTGATGCCAGGATGGCTGATCACGATCTGCTCACCGACACTTTTAAAAGGCCAATCACGTACTGTCTCCTTTTTTAGGAGTAACATTTGAGGATGTTGTAGATATACTTTATATATTATAACATTTTGTAGTTTAATTAAAGAGCTTTATTAATGCAATAAATTAACTTTGTACATTTTTTTTTTTTTTGAGACAGAGGCTCAAGCAGTCGCCCTGGGTAGAGTGCATATTTTTATATATATAAAAAAAAACCTAGCTATGATTTCAGAACGTAGTGGGCCTCATTAGAGCTTGGTCTCCAAAAACCTGCTTGAAGAAAGCAACATGTTCTTCACAGTGTTCACCTAAAAAGGAAAACAGATTTAATCACCAATTAGACGTGGCCGGAAAAGAGAAAGATGTGTGTATGAGTTTAACTTTTTTAATAAAATACTGTTTTCCTAAGTTTCTGGATTGTCCTTTCTATTGCAAAACTGACACCTTCACAACCCCTAGCAAGTCAGCATCTGTATACAAGTACAAAAACTAGATGGGAGTGAGTCTAATCTGTTGTCACGGCAACTGAAGGCCACCTTGTATACTAATAAGCAAGAAGTTGGTAGACCTACAAGGGTCAAACTGGAGTTTGATTAAAGAGTTCTACTCCTTCCCCATCCTAAAGAAAAAAATACTATTTGGAGATGAGGAGATTAGCTAGTGTTTCCTAACCCTTAGGAACCATTTGCCTTCTTATTCCTGACCTTTCAAAAGGGATATTCCAAAATCAGCTGTCAGACACAGGCTGTGAGTCTGCCTGAACTGGGTCCTAAATGTCTCTGGACCCAAAATGCACCTCTACTGTGAGTTCCAGAGCATGACTCCATCAGCACACTGACTTTCCTCTACTACAGCCATGGACTCAGGGCCAGGTGGGCTGCTAGGAAATTTTGCTTACAGAAAAGCTATCCCAGGAGTCTTCCTTGCTTGCAAGATGCCAGGGTACTCTTGCTACTATTCTGAGTCTGCTTTGCTACTGTACACTCACCTGGTGTGAAATTAGGGCTCCCTCGCAAACGTTGGTTTCGCTGTTCAAAAAACCGGAATATAGTATAAAAAAGCATATTGTCTTCAGTCTGCTTTGCAGCATCTAAAAATTTTCGTGCAGAAATATTGTCGTGGCCACCAATGCCCCGGATAAACCTTAAGGCGGCTAACACTTGGTGTTTGGAAAGAAGAACTTCTACTATTTCATCATTTGCTGTCGAAAGCCGCTAGAAGTAAGGGAGAGAGAAGTCCAGGTAAAAGAGAGCAACAGGAACAGAAGGTTACATAGCCTAAAATTCTGCATCTCAGTTACCTTCAGCATATCCAGGGACAGCTGATGAGCAGGAGGATAAAAACTCTCTAGGGATAAAAGCAGACATGCCTGAAAGACAAATTTCCAGATTGGCTTCAGCTGGAAGGTTAAAATTTAAGTTTCCAACCATGACAAAAGTAAAAATCCGACAGTGCATACCAAAGGCTTGGAGTCGCTGAGGACATGGTACTGCAGGAACTGGTGCAGCGTGTAGAAGAGGTTGTGCTGGACCAGTGTCTTGATGACAAGCTCGTGTAAGTAATGCTGAGGATGGGGGGAAAGGAAAGAATGTTTCCAAAGCGAGCCACAACAGAGCAGAGGCTGAGGGCTGCAGCTATTCTAACCGGGCAAAAGTTTCAGTCATTAGGAGACGTGGTTTCATCGTGCACGTGAGAGAACCCAACTTATTACTACATTCAATTCTGACTCATGAGCTCATCTTTAGGGAACTGTAGGAAAGTGACTCAAAATTCTGAGTCAGCTCTGCAGACCCTTTTAGCATGGGAAGGAGTCATATAAGTTAGATACTGATAGTGCTTTTGTTAAAAAAAAAAAAAACACTCTGCTCCTCTAATGTGGGGTGACAGATGCCATTATGAAGAAGATACCTGTACTGCGATCTGAAACTGGTTAAGAGAGCGAATGTACTCCATCAGCACAGCGATCACAAATTTGTGAGGCATCTCCTACAGGGAAAAAGAGTAGTTTTATGAATATTAGTTGCAAAAAGGGCTACCTATAACTCCTCCTTTATCTGCCCCCTCCCTGTGCAATATTAAAATGGCTCAATGTTTCACTGGTTCTGCACAAAGCCCTCCAGAACCCTGTCAGTGATTACTACTTAGACCTGAGTATCAGAAGCCAAACTACCAGTGCTAGGTCCTCACTCAAGGAAACACCAGGATTCAAATCACATTATGAGTTCTCCTAATTTTCCACATCTCCCTTGTTTTGGGCACTCTCAGTTCAAAAGTGGCAGAAAAGCTACAGCCCACCTTCTTTTCCACAAAGGGTGACAGCACGTGGGTGTACACGTCCGACTGGTCCAGCACAGCCTGGGTCCGCACCAGCCTCTTGAGAAGCGGGTTGCTCCGGCTCTGCCCTGCTTCTGCTGCCTGAAATAGGAAGCCACAGACGGTGATCTGAGTCCTCTTCCAGAGGAAACTATTCATCCTGTGCTGGCTGGGGAGAGTCCAGGAAATCATCATGAAAATATTCCAATGTTCATGGCCATTGGAACTAAAAAAGCATAAATCAGTTTCTCTTAAGACACATCATATGGCTCGGCACCCGTGGCTCAAGTGGCTAAGGCACCAGCCACATAGACCTAAGGTGGCGGGTTCGAATCCAGCCCGGGCCCGCCAAACAACGATGACGGCTGCAACCAAAAAAT
>NW_003852407.1:27497842-27500800 GCF_000181295.1 Otolemur garnettii
AAAAAAATGGCTTGCTGTATCCTTGTTTTACAAAGTCCTGACCCTACAATCAATGACTAGCTCATGCAATGAATCTGTATGGACTTTTTTTTTTTTTTGAGACCGTCTCACTATGTCGTTCTCGGTAGAGTGCTGTGGCATCACAGTTCATAGCAACCTCAAACTCTTAGGCTTAAATGATTCTCTCACTTCAGTCTCCCAAGTAGCTGGGACTACAGGTGCCCACCCACAAGGCCCTGCTATTTTTTTTGTTGTTGTAGTTGTCGTTGTTTAGCAGGCCTGGGCCAGGTTTGAACCTGCCAGCCTTGGGTGTATGTGGCCGGCGCCCTAACCACTGAGTACGGGCGCTGAGCCATCTGAATTTTTGTAAGCCAATGTGCCCCAAGTACTACAGAATAGGAGAGACCTTGACTATTTGAGCTAATGATTTAAAGCAGTGTAGACCCATGCAGATTCTGCAGTAACTGTGGCATGTACCTGAGAACCCGCCTTTCTAAGCAACACCAGGTACTGGCCGTGTCGCTGGTCAGTGGCCCACACTTAAGCAGGGAGGGTTCCTGCAGCCCAGTGGACATAGCATGGGCAAGCATGGAAGCTACAATCTGGGATCAGAACTGCTGAGTCCCAAGTGTGTGTCTAGATGGGCTCAGTCATCCTTCCTGTCTGACAGATGACAAGGATAGGCACACTGCCCAGGCAGCTGGCCTTGGGTAGCCTGGTTCAGACCTATCCTGTAACAACTAAAGGGGGTGGAGTGCAGGGATTTTTGTTGCTTAAAACCACTTCCATTTTTGCCTTAGGATTAATCGGATCCCCAAAGTGATATCATTCATTCACTTGTTCTAAACGTTTCTTATTTCTAACCTCAGATATGATGATGTTCTAATGATAAGTGTAGCAAGACTTGGGATAACAAACCACATTAATTTACTATAATGTGATGGCTACTAAATGACAAGCACAGTGCAGGGATTTAATCACTGCAGTCTTAGTAAGAGACTGGTCAAATTTTAGGAAAAGTCTTATTTTTATAGTCACTGTGTCCTAAAAGGAAAGAAAGAAGGTGTGGCAAATAGAAATTCTTAATTTGCTAATTAGAAAAAATATTTACTAACATTTCTGGCTCTGGCTCGGCAGGAAGGCAGATAAAATAATGCAAAGTTGAGAGTGATTTTCTCATCTATAAAAGAGAGGTCTAGACCAAGGTTCTATGTGTAAGATCCAACATAGATTATAAACAAAAATTGGTTGGCTCCGCACCTGTAGCTCAGCAGCTAGGATGCCAGCCACATACACCAGAGCTGGTTCGAATCCAGCCTGGGCCTGCCAAACAATAATGACAACTACAACCTAAAAAAAAAAAAAATAGCCGGGCATTGTGGCGGGTGCCCGTAGTCCTAGCTACTTGGGAGGCTGAAGTAAGAGAATCACTGAAGCCCAAGAGTTTGAGGTTGCTTTGAGCTGTGATGCCATGGCACTCCACCGAGGGTGGCAGCTTGAGACTCTACCTCAAATAAAAAAACAAACAAACAAACAAATGGTGAAGGCATTAAGTGAGATGCAGCCTGAAGCTCAGGGGAGGCAGAAACTGGAATTACTACCACTCACCACTGCCACCCTGCCCTCTGGCAGGCAGGAAATCTCAGTGACTGAAGTGCTTCCATCCTAAGTTTGTATTATAATTACTTAGTAAATAGCAAGGAGGGCACAGGAAGGGAAGGTGACCTTCACATAGCCCAGATGACTCACCGCTGTGTAACTCTGCTCAGCATCCAAGTACTTCTTATACTCGTGGTTGAGTTTATCAAACACAGTGGCTATCACAGGCAGCGTTGCTCTGTCTGCCTCACTTAACACTGGAAAGGACACAACAACCACTCAGATCAGACCAACTTCATGTTGTTTTCAGAATGTCGACAAGTTGCTATGATAATAATGACTAGTCTCGGGGTTACCAACACAAACGCACCTTTACCAGGCATGCAAAGAAATGGTGAGTTTTAAGACCTGACCCCCAGAAATCATTCACACCCCTTTGTGGTTATTATTTTTTTAAAAAAGACAGCTATGGCAGATCCCAATGAGAGATTCTTAGATACATGTGCAGTGAGAGACTCCGTTCTGGAAGACGCTTGTTATGGTGACCCACTATCCTCACGTGGGTCATATACGTCTGCTTTCCCCTGGACCATGTTTATTAGTCTCCCAGCAGCTCTAACTACAAGTCTTTTTTTTTTTTTTTGAAACAGAGTCTTGCTGTCACCCAGGGGTCTGGAACTCCTGGGCTCAAGCAACCCTCCTGCCTCACCTTTCAGAATAGCTGGCACTACACATGTGCACCTGGCTAATTAACCACACCTGGCTCATTTTCATCTTTTATAGACATAGGTCTCACTCTGTTGCCCAGGCTGGTTGAACCCTTGGCCTCAAGTGATCCTCCCACCTTGGCTTCCCAAAGTGCCACGGTTGCAGACGTGAGCCACCTCGCCTGGCCTCTACAAATCATTTTCATGTTTAGTAGCCTTTCTAGGGGGTGAAATAATCCATCCTTCACATAATGAACAAGGCTGTAAGTTAAAGACAAGGCAAAAAATGTGCTCCCCACCCCCAACCCCAATAAACTGGGCAGCAAAGGCCTAGTTCTAGAACCAGAGCAATGAGGACAGAGTCCTCAACTTACTCTGCGAGCACACAGACAGGATGACCATCTTGCATTCCTTTCTCTGGAGGAGAAAATCCATCAGTCGTCCCTTATCTGGTAAGAGCTTTACTATGGGCTCCAGTTTCACCTGGAGGTTCCAGAGGTAACCTGAATTTTAAGAGGCAGCAAACTTAGTGCGATGCAAACCAGAATAAGAGCCCCCCAAGTGCTTCCGCTAAATGTGTGGGAGAGACTGCAAAATGTAGGTCAGGTGTCCTCAAACTATGGCCCACGGGCCACATGCGCCCCCCCCCCCC
>NW_003852407.1:27501387-27506390 GCF_000181295.1 Otolemur garnettii
GCACTACATAAAAAAATGGCCAGGGTGACCTCAGATCTCACAAGGCAGGTTAAGAGCTGGCACTGTTTTAGATGCATAAGGGAGAAGAGAATTCAAAAAATTCCTGAAGATTCATAGACAAAGACTAGTGCAGCAAGTTCTCTAATAAAGATACTAGGTGAGAACCCAGGAAAAAACTGACAGGCTGAGGGAGGTTTCACCAGCAAGGTGAGAAAAAGGCACGCACCTCCAGACACACACACAAGAGGAAAGAGTGCAGCTCCCGTGGGAGGGGAGTGCCGGTGGGAGAAGAGAAGGGGCCGCCGCGAGATGGCGACTGGCTTTTCAGAATGGGCTTACAGAGAGGGGAGAGCCATTCTGTGTCATGCTTTAATCACAAAACATAACACATGCTCACGATACAATGACACACGTACCGTATAGAGTGTGAAGTGAAAGTGGCTGAAGGGAAAGGTCATTTCTCCGAGATGACCTTGAAAACATCACCGGCCATGACTATAATCTCAAGTCAACAAGCACTATTCCCTAACCTGACGACTGTCCCCTACCTACCTTGACTTGCACTGATGATGATGTCAGGTTGAAAGACAATCCAGGATGAAGAATCTACACATTATAGGAAATTCTAAACCAGGAAAAAAAGATAACAAAAGGCAAACCCAGTTTTGATTAGCATCTGCCCCACTCCCTTGTGCTAAGGCCACTCTAGATGCCAGGCCCCGAGACCGCAAGGAAAGTCCCCTGGGAAGGCTCTTGCTGCCCAGGGCAGAGCTTCAGGGCTACCCTGTAAAGAAGGAGCCAGTACTTTTCCTTTTGTGCACAGCACCAAGGCCTTTGTAAAGGATACAGAGTTTGCAGGGAACTGGAGACTGGCTGGTCACAGCAGCTGGACCTACAAATTGAGAAAATTGTGATGATGAAGTCAGAAAATGCGTATACTGGCACTTAAGATGCACCAGTCGATGCTTCTTAATGCTGTGAATGTATGCTAACTCGATCATAGTTCAGTAAGGAAAAAGTGAACTGTCACGTCTCAGTAATAATACATGTGGGGGGGGAGGGTCCAGAATAATCCATGGAACTCTCCCCAAGGAGAGACTATGCGGAGGCTTCCTTCACACTGGTTTGGTTTTTTGTCTAACCACAGACGACTCATCAGCATTTATGCACAAACATTAAAGAGCCGAGAATTTACCTGGATGACTCAAAATCAAGTGCCCACTGAGAATGTTCCAAATAAAAGTGGTTTGTAGCTTAATTATCTAAATAATTAGCTCTATTATCCATTGCACAAAGCAGATCCAGGCATAAAGAACTCACCTGGGAAGCAGACTTCACGTGACAGGGCTCTTGAACAAACCTGCTACCCTGTTCTCCTGCATGTGGGCAGCCCTGTCAGCTAGACATTGACTGCCAGTTCTGTTCCCACTACCCAGGTACAATCAAAAGCCAGGTTTCAATCAGCTGGTTGGAAAGGTGGTCATTTTGAACAGACCACAGGAAGAAAGAGTGCTGTTAGACAAGTGTTAGCAAGGAGCACTCCCACTTTGGACGTAACAGTGGGATCTGGGCTGAGCGAGCACACAGCTCTGGCTGCCCAGCGAGTTCACTTGTACGCTCCACATGAGAGCTTTAGTTTTTAAAGCTCCCCCCAGCTGGGCATGGTGGCTCACTCCTATAATCCCAGCACTGTGGGGCAAGCGAGGCAGGAGAATTGCTTGAGGCCAGGAGTTCAAGATCAGCATAGGCAACATAGGGAGACCATGTCTCTAACAAAAAAATCTCTAAAGCAGCTGGTGCGGTGGTGCACATCTGTAGTCCTAGCTCCGTGGGTGGCTGTGGTGGGAGGACTGCTTGAGCCCAAGAGTTGGGAGGCTGTGGGGATCTATGATTGCACCTCTGCACTCCCCAGCCTGATGCCAGAGTGAGACTCTTTAAAAAACAAAACAAAAAAAAGCCCCTAGATGACCCTAATGTGCAACAGAGAACCACAGCTCTAACAGGCCAGAAACAGAAGGAAAAGGATGGCTGATTATTCCCAAAATTCCTTGTTACTTCTTTCAAAAAGTCCATTCTGTCCCTGAATGCTCCCCACCCAGTTGGCAGCACAGGGTGGGCAAGACGCACAGATGCATCAAGCTGGCCAGGTGCTCAGCAGCCCAGCAGGAGACACAAGACAGAAGTGGCTAACCTCAGACAGCTTCAGCAGCCCGCACTTCCTAGAACCACACAGACTCACTGGGCTGTGGAATTCCTGCAGTTGATGCTTGCCCCAGGCCATATTTGACCAGCCCTGGCATTTGTTTTACTTTAATTTGCCAGTTAGGACCTGACTGCCTTCTCACTGGCCCTATAGAATTGGAACAGGGTGGAGAGTTCTAGTCATCTTTCCCACAATCTACCAGCAGTTACTTTCATCCCAATCAGGCAATAGACTCAAGATAATCACTTGACACAACCCATTCTTTTAATGCTAACCGAACAAGGGAAAAGGAGCTGGAAAGAACACAAAAGGCCGAAGACCTAAATGTCTGTGAGAACCAGCTCCTTCCTCCCATCTCTGCCAGAGGGGTATGAAGCTTCCAGCTGATCCAGCAGGAGTAGGCATGCAGGATGGGGGTGGGGTATGCTCTTGTCAAACTATCAGCTGGATGGAGCCCAATTCTTTATGCAGGATGGGGGTGGGGTGTGCTCTTGTCAAACTATCAGCTGGATGGAGCCCAATTCTTCATTTTTTGGAGCCCAATTCTTTATCCTCTATGTGAAGAGTATAGGAAATCCTGACTGCAGGCTGGGCTGACCCACCAAAGGGCTTCTGACAGGTATTCCTTTTATTTTTTTAGAAACAAAGTCTCTTGTCATGGCCTAGGCTAGAGAGCAGTAGCATGATCATAGTTCACAGCAACCTCAAACTCCTGGACTCAAATGATCCTTCTGCTTCAGCCTCCTAAGTACCTGAGACTTCAGACATACACCACCACACCTGGCAAAGTTTTTATCATCCTTCATAAAAAACAAAAATGAAAATGGTCTTGCTATGTTGCCTAGACTGGCCTCAAACTTCTGACCTCAAGTGATTTCCTTAAGAAAATGTTAAGGGCTTAGTAAATATTAAAAAAATTTTCAGCTTAAGTGTGTAACCACAACTCACCATTTTAAAACTCAGGGAAAAGAAGTCATTCTCTTTTTCTTCAAAAAGAGATTCATTTATCTTACAAAATGCTTTTTACAACACAATTTTAGCTTACAAGATCAGCAGGAATTGTTTTTTAAAAACAGACAAAATGGCCCTTCCCCAAATTCAAACAGATTTGGAAATCTCTTTAGTCTCACTACCATTTTTTTGTTTTGTTTTGGGGTACAGTGGTGTAATCATAGGTCACTGTAGCCCTGAATTCCTGGGCTCAAGCAATTCTCTTGCCTCAGCCGCCTGAGTTGTTGGAACTGAAGGTGCCACATCTAGCTATTTTTTTTACTTTTTACATTCGTAGAGACAAGGATCTTGCTGTGTTGCCCAGGTTGATCTTGAACACCTCACAGGTGTGAGCCACAGCACCTGGCCACCTCCTTCCATTTTTAATGTGACTCTCACAGATCATGGCAAGAACACGGCCACGTGGCTAAACAGCAGCACAGCCCCCTCTAGAGAATCCCACTTTACCAGCCATGGGGATCTGATAGGGCTGGATCGATCTTGCTGGAAGCACTGGGTGGTGGAAGGTGACAGTGCCATCGAACTCTCCCCGTAACTTGATGTCAAATATGACCGATGTCTGCGGGGGAGAAAAGGTAAGACCTTGGTGACATATCTAATCAAGGCTAGGTGTCTCTCCCTCTCTTACTTCACACCTCACTCTTCACATCGGTTTAAAAGTCCCTGTTCACATTCCTTCCTGGCAGCAAATTCCTATGTGAGGAGCAATTTGCATTAACATCACAACTCTCTTTAAACATCTTTTTCTCCTCTCAGAAGTATTTCCTGCTTTTAGGACATTCTTCCTTTGAAGAGCTCAAAATGATTTAAGCAGATCTTTCTCACCTTAACTTGCAACATCTTCACTAATAAGAGACTTAGTGTCACCACTCTCCAGGGAGCCCTGGGAGGAAACCAGCCTTTCCTGCACCAGAGGCCCAGCTAACTAGAAATAGCAAGACAGCCTCAGGCTGTCACCCCAGGCACTGCCATCTGTTCGAGAGATCAAGTAAGTCTCTTCATGTATTATTTTCATGACATAGTTTTTAATTACCCTTAATCAACTGACAGGGAATCACTTTTTTCTCAATCACTTAAGAGTATCAAATCCATTTCCATCTGGAAGACCAAAAAACTTTTAGCATAAAAACCCAGTTTCTAGTCCTTGCTCAGAATGTGTGGCCAATTTTCACAAGGCTTCTGAGCACCCTCCTGTGTTCAGACGTGGGCTGGCTACCCCGCACACAGCTCGTACCTCTGTGTCCTGGTGATGAACGACCACCAGGTTGTCCACCACATTTAGAGCAAACTTCCCCGTTCTATTTAACTTTAATATGTGCATCTTCTTACAGGCACCTTCTCTGTAGGACAATAAAAAGTCAAAACATAAGATAAAATAGATCAACAAGCTTTAGTTCCTATTTTAAAATCAGAGGAAACGGGACGAGAGCGTGAGCTATACCGTGGCAGATGATAGAGGACCACCTCCGCCCCTGTGCTATTGGAGGTCCGAGAGTGATGCCTCAAGAAGAGGACATACAGCTGCCCGTATCTAGGGAGAGAACAAAGAGACCGAAGTCACAAATGGCCACTTAAAATTCCTCTCTTCCATATGGAGCCACAGTTAAGTAAATACACTTAATGGAATATTATGTAGCCAACAAAAATGTTTACAAAGAAAGCACAGTTAGTCTAACAAAACTCTATTATAAAGTGAAGCGGAAGGGAGAACACGAGACTAAATATAGCCTCATCATAATCTTTTTTTTTTTTTTTTTGAGACAGAGCCTCAAGCTGTCCCCCTGGGTAG
>NW_003852407.1:27506410-27507622 GCF_000181295.1 Otolemur garnettii
GGTCCGGGCTGGATTCGAACCCGCCACCTTAGGTGTATGTGGCTGGCGCCTTAGCCGGTTGAGCTACAGGCGCCGAGCCCATCATAATCTTTTAAAAGAAAACTACAAACTTAAGCACGGGGTCCAAAATGACTAGAAAGAAATACAGGCTGTTAATAATTATCTAAGTGATAAGCGAAGTCTATTTTCTTTTCCTCTCTGTTTTCTAAGTTTTACGTATTTAAGTAGTACATATTACTTAATAAGAGGAAAATACGATCACTACTCATTTTTAAGTATATCTAATAGATGTAGCTGTGAACCGTTCCTGATTGCTCTTCATCTAGTTCAGTGATTAACGCTGTGCTGGGCCTGCCCAGGGCTGAGGAGGGGACTTAGCACAGAGGAGCGAGTCCCCAGTTCCACTGCAGCTGGGACCATGTTCACTTCATGTGTCTTCTAAGGGGGAGGGGGGGTGCCACATAAGAGCACCTTTTTATAAAAAGAAAAAAAAAAGCATACTGCTAAAAAAATTTTAAAGTTTGGAAACCATTTTAAGCCATAGAAGAATTAGAAGTAATTCTGAAGCAGATCCTGTTGCAAATTATTGAATTAGAGATATAGATATATAGGGGGTTCTTTGTATTAGTTTATATTTATCTGTGTTTAAGATTTTCATTACATGGCTCAGCAACTGTAGCTCAGTGGTTAGGGCACCAGAGCTGGTGGGTTCGAACCCGGCCTGGGCCTGCTAAACAACAATGATAACAAGAAAAAATAGCCAAGTGTTGTAGGGGGCACCTACAGTCCCAATTACTTGGGAGGCTGAGGCAAGAGTATCGCTTAAGCCCAAGAGGTTGAGGTTACTGTGAGCTGTGACACCATAGCACTCTACTGAGGGTGACAAAGAAAGACTGTCTCAAAAAAAAAAAAGATTTTCATTACAAAGTTTAAAATTGATTAAAATATCTACTTTTACAAATGAAAACATATATTCCTATATAAACAATGTTTATTAGATAAAAAATAAAGTTAATCTGTTTTATTATTTAGGACAATTATAACTTAGCTTTAAAAAAAGAAAAGAAAAACCTTGCTAAGCTTCAATTCACAGAGTGGAGAAAAAATGTCTGAAACTAAGATACCTAATAAATAAATTGGATACTGTTCTGATTTTTTTTTTTTTTTTTTGAGACAGAGCCTCAAGCTGTCCCCCTGGGTAGAGTGCCGTGG
>NW_003852407.1:27507642-27508673 GCF_000181295.1 Otolemur garnettii
CTGTTCTGATTTTATTAGGCTAGAAAGGTAAAAAGACTTCACTAAGATTACAATGTTTATAAAACCAAAAAGAATGCCAAGAAGACGCTAGGTTTTCTATATACATAAAACACAGGTAATAAATAAACAGAACCAGGGAGCCTTGTTATGTGTCCTCGGAGTTCCTTTCCTTAAGGAAAGCGTGTCACCATAGTCCTCTACTCAGCATTCTCCTTCTATCCCTTATGTCATCAAAAGCAGGCACAAGAAGGAATTCTCAGAAAGACGGACATACATGGTAGCCATCGCAATATCTCTTTCGGACAGGCTAAGTTTAGTTGACTTAGGTGCAGCTGGTAATTCAATCTCAAACTTGGGCAGCTTTGACATAGTGCCAGCCTGTTAGGGGGAAAAAAAGTTTTAGGAAAAGTTTATTAAACACCTTTGATGTCTTAGCATTCCCCACATCAAATCAATTAGGGTGTTCACATGGTACACCTTTCCATCCTTTCCAATGGCCCACTATGTCTTTTATTTTAAGGCAGAGTGGCACTCGCACACCCAATGCTGTGGTGTCATCACAGCTTACAGCAACCTCAAACAGGTGAGGGTGACACAGCAACCTCAAACTGGTCAGGCTGACCCAGTGCGCCCTCCAGTGGTTGGAGTGGCACAGCATACCCGCCAGTGGTTGGGGTGGTACAGTGAGCCCTACAGTGGTTATAGTTGGGAGCAACTGCCCACCCCCCACTCCTGCTCGCTTGACAGGTTAGGATGTTAGAGCAAAAGGCTAAGGGGGGGAGAGGGAAGGGAGTTTTTTAAAGGGAGGCTTACTCTTACCCTAAAATAAAAAGGCTGCAGGACGTTCTCAAGGACTGTGGTAGACAGCAGGATCACAGCGCTCTCGGGACAGTACATGTACCAATTCACATTAATATTGTGACTCTTCAGGAGTTTCAGAGTCCGCTTCTCTGGCAACACCTGAAGCAAAGTTTAAAAAACAGAATCTTCACTTTAAAAACAGCAAGTGTGGCTCGGCACCTGTAGCTCAA
>NW_003852407.1:27508829-27515372 GCF_000181295.1 Otolemur garnettii
CTTAAGCCCAGCAGTTGGAGGTTGCTGTGAGCTGTGATGCCACAGCACTTTACCAAGGGCAACAGCTTGAGGTTCTGTCTCAAAAAAAATTATAAAATAAAAATAAAAACAGCAAAGGGTCAGAAGATCAATACAGTAAATTAAGAAAATAAAAAGCAAGAAAAAACCCACTCACTCCCTTACATGAAAAGAATTTTTACTTATTACAGCTCCTACTTCCTGAGCCCTGGGCTTAGTGCCTTACCCATCCTAACTCCTTCACCCTTTGCCATAACCCTGAGAAGTGGCATCATTAGCTCTCCTTGACAAAGAAGAAGTGACGCTCAAAGACTGCTGAGCATCCAAGGGGACCTGCAATGTCCTCCTCAGTGGCCTGGTTCATTCCAAAGTCCACGTATGAGCCTCTAGCTGCTCAGGCATCAGACAGCAAAAAGTGGGGTACGACAAATGGCCAAAAGAAACTGATACCTGGCTCGGCACCTGTGGCTCAAGTGGCTAAAGCGCTAGCCACATATACCTGAGCTGGTGGGTTTGAATCCAGCCTGGGCCCGCCAAAACAACAATGGTTACAACCAAAAAAAATAAAAGACAGCTGGGTGTTGTGGCAGGCGCCTGTAGTCCCAGCTACTTGGAAGGCTGAGGCAGAATCGCTTGAGCCCAGGAGTTGGAGGTTGCCATGAGCTGTGATGCCACAGCACTCTACCCAGGGTGACAGCTTAAGGCTCTGTCTCAAAAACAAAAACATAAACAAAACACCCGATGGCGCTTGTGGCTCAAAGGAGTAGGGTGCCGGCCCCATACGCTGAAGGCGGTGGGTTCAAACCTAGCCCCGGCCAAAAACTGCTTTAAAAAAAAAAAAAAAACACCTTCAACAGAGTGAAAAGGCAATCTATAAACTGAGAGAATATATTTGCAAATCATATAAAAAATTCCTACAACTCAACAGCAAAAAACCCAAATATCTCAACTCCTAAGATAACATACCAGTGACCAGCCTGCACGTAAGATGTTCAATATCACCAATCATCAGAGAAAAGAAAATAAAAACCAGTGAGGGCACATCATACCCATTAAAATGGATACTATCAAAAACACAGAAAGCAGCTTGGTGCCTGTAACACCGTGGTTAAGCGCCAGCCACATACACAGAGGGTGGCAGGTTCGAACCCAGTCCAGGCCAGCTTAAAAAAACAATGACAACTGCAACAAAAAACAGCCAGGTGTTGTGGCGGGCACCTGTAGTCTAGCTACTTGGGAGGCTGAGGCAAGAGAATCATTTAAGCCCAAGAGTTTGAGGTTGCTGTGAATTGTGACGCCACAGCACTCTACCAAGGGTGACATAGTGAGACTCTATCTCAACAACAACAACAAAAAAAAAACACAGAAAGCGTTGGTAAGGATATAAAGAAGTTGGAATCTTTGTGCACTTGAAACAACTGTAAAAATGGTATAACTGCTAAGGAAAATGGTATGGCAATTACCCCAAATTAAAACTAGAACTATCATCCTATTCTCAAATCCCACTCTGGGTAAATACTGAAAAAAACTGGAAACAGGACCTTGAAAGATATTTGCACACCCATATTTATAGCTTCATTATTCACAATAGCCAGGAGGTGGAAGCAACCTAAATGTCCATCAGAAGATGAACTTGGATAAGCAAAATCTGGTATATACACAAAATTCAGCCTTAAAAAGAAGGAAACCCTATGTTACAACACAGACAAACCTTAAGGGCATTAGGTTAAGTGAAAGAAACCAGTCACAAAAAGACACCGTAAATCCTCCTTTATATGAAGTACTTAACTGGGTGCAGTGGTTCATGCATCTGATCCCAGCAATTTAGGAGGCTGAGACAGGAGGATACCTTGAGGCCAGGAGTTCAAGATCAGCCTCGGTAACACGGTAAGAACCTCATCTCTGGCTCAGCGCCTGTGGCTCAAGTGGCTAAGGTGCCAGACACATACACCTAAGGTGGCGGGTTCAAATCCAGCCTGGGCCCGCCAAACAACAATGACGGCTGCAACCAAAAAGCCAGGCGTTGTAGCGGACGCCTATAGTCCCAGCTACTTGGGAGGCGGAGGCAGAAGACTCGCTTAAGCCCAGGAGTTGGAGGTTATTGTGAGCTGTGATGCCACAGCACTCTACCCAGGGGGACAGCTTGAGACTTTGTCTCAAAAAAAAAAAAAAAAGAACCTCATCTCCATAAAAAAGTTTTAAAAATTGCCAGGCATGGTGTCCTAGCTACTCAAGAGGCTGAGGCAGAAAGATCACCTGAGCCCAGGAGTGAGAGACTGCAGTGAGCCATGATGGCACCACTATTCTCCAGCCTGGGTGACAGAGCCAGATACCTAAAGAAGTTAAATTCAGAAACAAAAAGTAGAATGGAGTTTGCCAGGGATAGGGTAAGGGAAAAAGGGGAGCTGTATCATGGGAACAAGATGTCAGTTTCGCGAGACAAAAAAGTTACGAAGTTGCTTCAAAACAGTGTGAAGGAATAGACTTAACCCTCCGGAACTGGACACTTATGAGAGTTAAGATGGTAAATTTTACGTGATATCTTAAGATGAATAGGCAGTTCATAAAGGAAATATGAATGGACAATACATAAGTGAAAAGATGTTTACTTTCCTAATAACAAAAAATACAAAGTAAAATACCTATCTTGACTCAGTGCCCATGCTCAGTGGTTAGGGCACCAGCCCCATACACCAGCCCTGGCCGGTTTGAACCTGGCCTGGGCCTGCTAAACAACTACTACAAAAAAGAAAAAATAGCCAGGCATTGTGGCAGGTGCCTGCAGTCCCAGCTACTTGGGAGGCTGAGACAAGAGAATTGCTTAAGCCCAAGAGTTGGAGGGTGCTGTGAGCTGTGACGCCACGGCATTCTACTGAGAGTAACAAAGTGAGACTAAAAATAATAAATAAATAAATGAATGAATAATAAAAAAATAAAATGCCTATCTCTCAGATCGACAAATGTCTATGAACTGATATTATTTAGGTCTGGCAAAGGTTTGGAAAACAGAGATTTCTATATGGCTAGTCAAAATACAAACTTCTAGATGAAATTTGGTGGTATCTGTTCAGCTTTAGATGTTCATACCTACATTGCAACTGCCTCACCCAAGAAAAGAAAGAAATTTGGATTTTTTTTTTTTGCTGGGCACAGTGTCTCACAGCTGTAATCCCAGCACTGTGGGAGGCCGAGGCAGGTGGATTGCCTGAGCTCACAGGTTCAAGATCAGCCTGAGCCTGAGTTAGACCTCATCTCTTTTTTGAGACAGAGTCTCAAAATAGAGTCAGGCGTTGGGGTGGGCGCCTATAGTCCCAGCTACTTGGGATACTAAGGTAAAAGAATCACTTAAGCCTGAGGATTTGAGGTTGCTGTGAGCTATGATTCCATAGCACTCTACCGAGGGTAACAAAGTTAAAACTCTGTCTCAAAAAAAAAAAAAAAAAGAAAGTATTACATATAGGCCAGGCACAGTAGCTCTTGCCTGAGCTCAGGAGTTCAAGACCAGCCCGAGCAAGAGGAAGACCCCGTCTCTACTAAAAATAGAAAAATTAGCTGAGTGTGGTGGTGCATGCCTATAGAATCAGCTACTTGGGAGGCTGAGGCAAGAGGATCTCTTGAACCCAAGAGTTTGAGGTTGCTATGAGCTAAAATGATGCCACTGCACTCTACCCAGGGCGATGGAGGGAGACTCTATCTCAAAAAAAAAAAAAAAGTGTATATATATATGTATGTATGTATGTAACTTGTAATTAGAAAACAAAGGAAAACCCAAGTAAGAGACTGAGGTTCTAGACCTCAAAATATCTCTATAGTGTTATATTCAAAAAGCTGTCAAACTAGTATCACAGAACTTTCTCCAGCAAACATAAATGACACACATGATACCTGGTAAAACTCGATTCCTTGATCTGTTATGAAGACAATTTCAGTGGAACTGGTCCAGCAGAATCCTAGAATGTTGGCATTCTTAGTCTGAGAAGAATTATAGAAAGAGAAAAACATGGATAATCCTCTTCAAAAGCTTAAAACACTCTGATGTTTGTATCACTCTTTAATGAAAGGTACCCAGAATGACTGCTCTGATTTTTAAAGTTTGATTTACTAAATCAAACAATTTTCCCTAATTTTTGCCTATAGCACTTCATTCAAGAGCCTGAATCTGGCCAGGTGTGATGGCTCATACCTATGTGTAACCTGGCAGGGCAGGAGGATCACTAGAGGCCAGGATTTCAAGACCAGCCTGAGCACAAGCAGATCCTAGCTCTTCAAAAGAAATACAAAAAATAACCAGGGCATGGTGGCGCACTCCTGCAGTCCCAGTTACTTGGGAGGCTGACGCAGGAAAATCACTTGAGCCCAGCCCCGGAATTTGACGCTACAATGAGAGTGAGCTATGATGACTTCTGACTCTAGGCCAGGTGACAGAGCAAGACGCTCTCTCAAAAGGAAAAAAAACAAAAACCTGGTTCTTAGTTCTCTCTAGTCAACAGAACAGAGGAAGCCTGACATCAGTGGAATCAAAGTACGCTGACTTTCTTAGTCAACCACATTATAAAAACTGTCATAAACACATAAAGGCCTGAAGTTGTGTTGGGGATCCTGAGACCACACACAATCGCTTTACAAACAGCAGGGCGGGGAGAAGTCAGTGATTCAGGGATGCGCCTTTCCTTGCAGAGAATCCCACCTCGATCTCCACTTGGCAAAATAGTCACAAAAATGCAGAAATCCCCACCCCAACCAGCTTCTGTTGGTGTCCAGCTGCCGCACTTAACTCAGCTCCTTCTAGCTTATTTTATGACACCCAGCAAATCTAATTAGTATGGATTAGAGTTATACCTGGGGGAAGAACAGAGTAAGGGCGTGACGAGGACAAATCCTGGAAAGAAACATCATCAGGAAAGAGGGAAAATCTCCCTCCCGAGAGGCTGCTAATGAGAGCAACCAGGGCTGAGACCAGAGGCACAGTGGCCCAGGGAGGAAGCACTGGGCCGGGCAACACAACAGCTGCCACTGAGGACTGAAGCTGCTGGTCTGGCTCCAAGTTTAGGCCCTACTACCCTCTTCTCCATAGCATAACCCACAGCCCGTTGCCCACCGGCCACCCATACCTTGCACTCCTGTGTGTATTCCAGCTGAGAATTATCAGGAATGAAGTTACAAAAATCCTGAAAGGAAAAGAAAAGCACATGAAGAAAAATGAGACAAATAAACTTAACAAGTGTTCAGAAAATAACTGACAAAAACCCAGAGACAGGAAAGATAAAACTACCAAACTGAATAACCTGCCTCCCGAACAGTGGCAAGTTTACGAGTCAGTTTTTAAAAAGTTAAACAAAATATTCAGAGTTTAGAAACTGATTTTGAAAATACATTCCTCAAATCATGATGTCAGAGAAATAAGTTACTGCACTTTATAAGAGGCTTCTCCAAACTGGTAACAACCAATACTGATGGTGGAAATAAGCACAGGATTCCGCCTTTCCCATCAGGCTTCACGCTAACTTACAAATGGCAACAGTGAGTATTTATAAGGGCTGAAGTGCCAACAGGCGGCTCCAACTCTGAATATCTATTCCTGGTAGATCTAACATTCAGAAATCAAAGAGAATAGGCTGATGTGGTGGCTCATGCCTGTAAACCCAGCACTCTGGGAGGCTGAGGTGGGTAGACTGCCTGAGCTTAGGAGTTCAAGATCAGTCTAAGTAAGAGCGAGACCCTATCTCTTAAAAAAAATAAAAATAGCTGGGCATTGTGGTGGATGTCTGTAATCCCAGCTACTTGGGAGGCTAAGGCAAGAGGATTGCTTGTGCCCAAGAGTTAGAGGTTGCTGTGAGCTACAATGCCATGGCTACAACTCTAACCAGGGCAACAAACTAAGACTCTGTCTCAAAAAAAAAAAAAAAAGAAAGAAATCAATGAGAATAAAGGAAGTTTCTTAAGGAAGATTAATTCACAAAGTAACCAAAAATATCCCTCACATACTCTGCACTGCTAGCTGTCAAGCAATATAAAAGTTGAATGAGATCCAAATTAGTTGTTTAAAAATTGAAATCAGAAATGTCAAATTATGGGAGCCAGGTGCAATGGCTCACATCTGTAATCACAGCACTCTGGGAGGCCAGGGTGTGTGGATTAAGTGAGCTCGAGAGTTCAAGGCCAGCCTGAGCAAGAGTGACCACCATTTTTCTACTAAAAACAGAAAAACTAGACAAGTATGATGGTGGGAATGTGTGGTCGCAGCTACTCAGGAGGCTGAGGCAAGAGATCGCTTAAGCCCATGAGTTTGAGATTGTTGTCAATTATGATGCCATGGCTCTCTATTCCAGGGCAAGAGAGTAAGACTCTGTCTCAGAAAAAGTCAAATTATGGTTTTATTTAACTATTCAAATGTCTTTCTCATCTTCAAAGGTTCAAATACAACGCAACCTAACTAGACCTTCATGACAGGAAAATACTAAATGTTGCCTTCAACACTGATATTTTGCAATTCCTGCTCTTCCAAATGTATTCCTAATGATCTTT
>NW_003852407.1:27515633-27519186 GCF_000181295.1 Otolemur garnettii
CCTAATGATCTTTTCTTAATGCTATGTTTAAAGGTAAGTCTTACCACAGTCTTGGAGGTCCTCTGAACAGCCAGTATCTTATTTTCTAAGGAAAATTTAATGCACTTCACTTCTCCTTTGTCATCCATTCTTTAAGAAGAAAGAATACATCAGGAGTTAAACTTAAATAACCAAATTCCAGCTACTGTCATTTGTTGAGAAGACAAAAGACAAGATAAATATTCAGGAGGCAGCAAGTCCTAGTTTAAAATGAAAATTATGTTTCTGGAGCTATCAGCAGAACCTCTTTTCAAACAACAAAATCCAACTACAACAACTTGCTGGAGGAATGTATAATATTAAGATGTACGGAAGAACTGAAATCACAGGTACTTGCCACCTGAGGATTATTTTTGTCATAAATAAAAACTCACCCACACAGTAGCCTTCCCCACAAACTGCTGCCTGAATCTCCATCTCTGTCACAGCAAAGCTTTTTTTTTTTTTTTTGCAGTTTTTGGCCAGGGCTGGGTTTGAACCCGCCTTCTCTGGCATAAGGGGCCATTGCCCTACTCCTTTGAGCCACAGGCATCGCCTATAGCAAAGCTTTTGGGAAGAGGCGTCTACTCTAGCATTGCACTTCTCATTCACCGTGCAACCCTTCGATGCACTGAGTTGATAAAAACTGAATTAGAAGAGAAACTCTTGGGGGTACAGAGACATTCATTACTTTGATCGTGCTGATGGTTTCACTGGCGTTTACTGTGTCAACACTCATCACATTATATATGTTAAAAATGTGCAGTTTATTGTGTGCCAATTATGCCTCAATAAACCTCTTTTCAAAAAAAAGTAAAATTCAGTACCTTCGCCCTCAAACTCCTTAGAGCGCACTGTGGGCTTGCTCTGCTTTTCTTTTTTTTTTTTTTTTAAAGATAAAGTTTCACTATGTCACCCTCAGTAGAGCACTGTAGCATCACAGCTCACAGCAACCTCCAACTCTTGGGCTTAGGAGATTCTCTTGCCTCAGCCTCCCAAGTAGCTGGGACTACAGGCACCTGCCACAATGCCTGGCTATTTTTTTGTTGCAGTTTGGCTGGGGCTGGGTTCAAACTGCCACCCTTGGTATATGTGGCTGGCACTATAACCACTGTGCTACAGGCGCCGAGCCATGGGCTTGCTCTGCTTTTACACACTGAACTGACCCCAACTCTGACCAGAGATGGATCTTTCTAAGCATCTGTAGATTGCCCATGGGACACCAGTCTATACCACTGCAGCTCCAGTTGTCACTAAGCTAGGCTCCGACAATCACTACTGCCTCTCACCAGCAACCCAGCCTCAATGCTGCAAACAACATGATCTTCCCAAACAAGGACATGATCATACCACACCCCACAGATTTTCAGTAACAAGATAAAGCCCTAATTCCATAGCAGAATATGTAAGGTTCCAGCTGGCCCTGCCCATGGCCACAATACCAGCATTTCTCTTCCCCAGCACATACATCCTGACTCTCAGTTACACAGACCAGAAGTTCCCCCAAAACACCATGCTCACTCGCCTTTGCCCTTGGTATTCTCTACATCTAGAAGGCCCTCACTCTTCTCCACCTAAAGTCTTCCCACTCATGCTGTAAAAGCTTGCCCAAAGGTGCCTGGCCCCTCCTGGGCAGTGGTCTTCCCAGCCCATCCCAGATAAATGGCAAATGTCTTCTGTGTTCCCACACACTGCACAGAGCTCTATTACAGCACTTTACATAGTGAATAGTATTTGTCCACTCACTTGTCTCTCACACTATGAGTTCCCCTAAAAAGACCAGGCTAATTCAAAGCCCTCACATGCCTGGTGCCCAGCACAGGGGCTGCAATCTGTGTCTCCTAAACACATGATGACATAAGTCTATGTTCTACTTCAAAAGCAATTTCCCATTAACATAACTGCAAAACTTCTTTTAAGTCACCACTGGGGCAGTACCTGTGGCTCAGTAAGTAGGGCGCCAGCTGTCCAAACTGCAACAAAAAATAGCCAGGTGTTGTGACGGGCACCTATAGTCCCAGCTAGTCGGGAGGCTGAGGCAAGAGAATGGCCTAAGCCCAAGAGCTGGAGGTTGCTGTGAGCTGTGACGCCACAGCACTCTACCGAGGGCAACAAAGTGAGACTCTGTCTCTAAAAATAAATAAATAAAAGTAATAATAATAAAAAGTCACCACTGAATTGAGGGCCTACATTGTACTTGACCTTCTGCCATCACAAGTGTTAAAGCAGCCACTGTCTTATCCAAACACAGACACTTCTGAAAGTGAAAGTGATTGCTGTTGATAATTATACCATTCAGCTGTATAAACAGGAACATGCACCTTATACGGGAAGCCAAGATTTTCTTGTATTATTACATGAAGAACAATGAATCTCCTCTGCCTACCAGACACTCTACAAAGACCCAGGCTAAAGGAAAAGATGAAGACTCTACTTTGTCAACAAACTGGAAATGGGCACCTCAATGCAGTGACCTGCCAATTGCAGGTACCAGGAAGTAGGTTCTCCACTTGTGAAGTGGTCACATATTTCACCAACACACCAGCGTCTGCTTCACTCTCCCTACAGAGTGTGTGAGTGCACCTCTTATGGGAGCTCAGTGATAAAATTTAAAACAACCTTTCGAACCAGAAAAACACCATTTGTTTACATGTTGAAATTATTCAGAAAATGTCTACACTGTTTACCTAAATGAGATGGGATTCCTGTCATCTGGGCCTTTCACTACTACGCCAGTAGCTCCGCCAGACCGAACAGCAAAAACCTAAAGGAAATAGAAGCTGTGTCAATAGTGTGAACTTTGAAAAGTATCTAGACTCATATATGAACCTACCAGCGATTAATTCTGCTATACCCTAGCCTTGGTTCAGCTAACACGGCACGTGTTAAGGAACAGATGCTTGGCAGTTCACATGATTTCTAAAGAAACAAGACAGCGGAGCCTAAAAAGACTGCAATTCCAAGTATAGCCCACTGTGCAACACCGGGTCTGGATCCCGAGGCTGGTTTTGACGCCGGTTCATGCACGGGAGCCGATGATGCACTTAATTGTCTTTCCCTCCTTTACAAAACTGCGAGAAAAATGAAAATCTCCACGTCCAAACCCTTGACTTCAAATGTAACTAATGACAAAGACAATAGAAGGCTTCTGGAAAAGCCTGGCACGCTGACAGCTGACAACGCAGGTCACGGGGCCACCGCGTTCGTGGCGCTGGCTCAGGGGTCCATCCACCGGGTCATCCTACGAGGCCACCTGGTGGAACCCCGTCCCTCGGCACAATTAGCGATAAAGGGAGGCCAGGGGGTCGCCCTGGCAGGGCCGCGCCGCGGAGGAGGGCGCGGGGCCGCCGGACCTGCTTGTTGGCCTCATCGAAGAAGACGCAGTTGACCGGGTTCGCCTTCTCAAACTGCACCGGCCGCTCGCACAGCTCCAGGTAGTAGTCCTCCTCGCTCATGGCGGGGGCTCCCGGGGCGGCCGCCAGCGTGGAGCCGGGCGAGTCGCGCCCGAGGCGGGACGCGCGGGGGTCGGCCCACG
>NW_003852407.1:27519206-27521897 GCF_000181295.1 Otolemur garnettii
CTTGTTGGCCTCATCGAAGAAGACGCAGTTGACCGGGTTCGCCTTCTCAAACTGCACCGGCCGCTCGCACAGCTCCAGGTAGTAGTCCTCCTCGCCCATGGCGGGGGCAGCAGCGGCGGCTGCAGCTGCAGGAGGGGTACGGAGGCTGCTTCCTGGTGCCACGCCCCCGCCCCGTCCGCCACGTGACCCGCGGCCCTACTGGCTTAAAGGGGCCGCGTCCAACCTCTGCCGGGCTCACCAGTGGTAACCACGCCCCGCCCCACTCGGGGGGGCTCCTCCCAGTTCGGCGGGGTCTGTAGGGGTGCGGCGCGTGACCCGGAAGCGTGTGCGGTGCGCGCGGCGGGTGGTGGTGCTCTGTCCCGGCCCAGCCCGGCCTCGGTCCCTTCACGCGGCCTGGCCGCCCTTTATTGGTCTAGTCCCAGGAGGTTTGCTGTCCAGGCGGCTGCCGGCGTGAGGCTGGGCTGACCCCGGTATAGGAGAAGCTCATCCTTGAGCCTTGTCTGCCGGCTTTCCGCGTCTGGGAGCTTCGTACGGGACGGTCCCCGGGATCACCTGTGCCCTCAGCTCTTACTGGGCTCTTCAGCTGATCTATAAGCGGAATTAACATCGGGCAGATGAACAAGAGAAAGGCGTACAAATGGCATTAGTTTTACATGCACATGGGCATGTTCACGGGAGAGTGAAGTCCGAAGTGGCCAAAGCAAGGTATTTTACACTTCGGGAGCAAATAAGGATAAATTTGAAAAGAAATGGCAAGAGAGTGAGAATCGGGCTATGGGCAGTAAATTTCTAGGGTTGCCACTAGAACATATATGGGGGTGTAAAAATAGTGAAATGAGGCTTATTTCCTTAAGTATATTTATGCAGTCTATTGCAGCCCCCAATTCCCAGTCTCTGGTGAATATGGGCTATTTTCTGGCCTTGGGTATGGAAAGGGTGCCCTCCCAGAGGCATCTGTTTGGCTTGCATGGAGAAGGAAGTCAGCTCGCCCTTTTTAAAACTACAGTTTCTGGCCAGTCTAGTGGTTCACAGAGCTGTGGGAGGCCACAGAGCTGTGGGAGGCCGAGGCTGGTGGATTGCCTGAGCTCAGAGGTTCCAGACCATCCTGAGCTGCAGTGAGACCTCTGTCTCTACCAAAAAAAGCTGGGCATTGTGGCAGGCACCCATAGCCCCAGCTACTTGGGACGCAAAGGGCAAGAGAATCACTAAAGAAAGAAAAGAAAAAAAGATTTGTTTTAAAAAACTACAGTTTCTTAAGTGTTCTCAACTCGAAATAATTAATATACCAGTTCAGCATATTTTGGGGTGGCAGGTCTGTCACTCCTTCACTGTAACAGGGAAACCTAATTTAGATTGTGGGTCAGCAAGCCTTTTATATTTGGTAAAAAATGTAAAATTTGGGCGAGGTGGCTCACGTCTGGAATCCTAGAAATCTGGGAGGCTGAGGCAGGGGCATTGAGTTCAGGAGTTTGAGACCAGCCTGAGAAAGAGCAAGACCCCCATCTCTACTAAAAGTAGAAAAAGAAAAACTAGCGCATCATTGTGGTGGATGCCTATAATCCCAGCTACTTGGGAAGCTGAGTCAGGAGGATAACTTGGACCTAGGAGTTTGAGGTTGCTGTGAGCTAGGCTGATACCATGGCACTCTACCCAGGCCAACAGAGTGAGACTATCTCAAAAAGAAAAAAAAATCATGTATTGGAAACTTAATCCTCAAATTCATATGTTGATGGCATTTGGAGGTAGAGCCTTTGGAAACCAAATAGGTTTAGATAAGGTCATCAGGATGGGATCCCCATGATGGGACTGATGGCTTTATAAGAAGTGGAGGAGAGTCCTAAGCTGATGATCACATTCTTGCCCATTCCCTGTGTTCTCATGCAGCAAGAAGGCCCTTACCCGAAATCAGCACTCATGTTCCTGGACTTAACAGCCTTCAGAACTTTAATAAATTCCTTTTCTGTGTAAATTACCCAGTTGATAGTATTCTTTTAGCCACAGAAAACAAAGGCAAGGCTTTTTGTTTTTCTGCAGTTTTTAGTTGCCTTTCATTTTTTCTTGTTGACAGAAGAGACTCTTACATCTTTAAGCTATTTCAGACCCAGACTTTCATTCATTATATGGTAACATACTCTACATTGTTCTTGCAGAAATTCTACATAGATCCCACTCATTTTTTATTCTTTGATGGCCCAGCTGTTGTATCAGTTAGAATTACATTTGGCTGCAATTAACTGCAAGAAAATCCAACTTAAAATAACAAGCAAATAGGGCTTTAATTTTTCTCAAGGAACAAGGAGGCTGGAGGTGATCTATGATGCCACAGAGATTCACATTCTTTTTTCTCTGCTTAGCCACCCATCCTCATAGTGTGGCTTCCATCTTCATTCTCATCACTTTAGAGTTGTAACATGGATGCTTGCTTTTAACATGGGATCCACAGTTCCTGGGCAGGAAGAAGGAGAAGGGTGAAACGCAAAAGTCCCTTGCTGGCTAAATTTGATCCTCTTTTATAAACTTTCCACCCAATGCCCTGTGCTTACATCTTATTGGCTAAATTTATGTCTAATAGCTACTCTAGCTATAAGATAATGTGAGAAATGGCGCAGCACCCGTAGCTCAGTAGTTAGGGCACCAGTCACATACACCGGTGCTGGCTGGTTCAAACCTGGCCCTGGCCTGCTAAACAAC
>NW_003852407.1:27522920-27526005 GCF_000181295.1 Otolemur garnettii
GTTGTTTGGCGGGCCCGGGCTGGGGATTCGAACCCGCCACCTTAGGTGTATGTGGCTGGCGCCTTAGCCGCTTGAGCCACAGGCGCCGAGCCGGCACTATTTCTTAAAATCAGATTCCTGGTATCCTACTATGTATTCTTGATCTCCCCACTTGGATATTTGGTGTCTTTCTGTTTTGTTTTTAAGACAGAGTGTCACTGTGTCACCTGGCTAGAGTGCCATGGCCTCAGCCTAACTCAACAGCAACCTCAAACTCCTGGGCTCAAGCAATCCTTCTGCCTAAGCCTTCCAGCATGCTAGGATTACAGGTGCGAGCCACAATGTCTATAATGGCCAGGAATTTGTATTTTTAATAAACCCCCTTGAGTGATCATATGCAGCTAGATTGGCACCCATTCACAGACAAACACATGGGACCCACTATATAGTTCATTGTAAAATTCAAACCTGAACATGAACTCTAATTAACTATTATTTTCTTATGCTTCTTCTGCAAGTTTTGGTTCATCTGGAACCTAGAAATATTAAAATGTGAAACAACAATTAGCAAACGAATTACTATCTTTGTTTTCATTAATTGTGAAAACAAGGTTGGTTGGTTTGTTTGTTTGTTTGTTTGTTTGTTTTTCCTTCCTTAAAGGTACTGGAGAGCCACCAAGGCAGCCAGGGCCCATGCAGCCCTCTCCTGGGGAGAAGCCAGAGAGGGGAGTTTGGTATTTGCTGCTTTGAAAGGGATGGCTGGAAGGCTAAGGTGCTGAGCAGAGAGGGAAAGGGAAGACACAGAAAAGCTGAGCAAAACTTTTTAGATACATGCAGGGCTGAGGTAGTAAAAATCAATGCAGAGCGTGGTGGGGAGCAGTCCTGGTGAACACAGGCTTGCAGTAGAGTAGGTGAAGTTAAATGGGGGAAATCAGCTCAACCCCACATGGGATTAGGGCCACCTACCGGCCCTGACTCCCCTTGGAGTTAGCGAATCAGCAGTGAGTTCCTTTTCTCCTTCTCCTCCTCGTACTACCAGCCTGTGTTTCCTGCTGTTTAAGATAAGTGACTTCAGTGTTTGTTTTCCTCCTACAGTAGCTATAAAAGGTGCTTCTGGCAGTTCTAAAACCAAAAAACAACACATACGTTTTTCTGCATTTTGTTTTCATTTTTGTTTCATATTCTTTGTCAGACAGATGTACCTAAATTTGTGTAGAGGTTCTCGCTGCTTGGCAGGTTTTCAGGCGACCTTTACTTTTTCTTTAAACATTCTGTGTTCCTTCTGGTATTAAAACAAGAATGAATCCGTTTTATAAAAGGGGCTGTTTTTGGAAGTATGTATACCTATATTTGCTGGCAAATCTCATATAACACTATTTTGTAACCTGCCTTTTCACTCATTGGTATTTTATGTTTGAATACATGTTTCATTATATATTTGTATTTACATATGTATAATATATATAAAAGTATCAGGAATGATGTATATGGTGGTTGTCTTTACGGAGGGTGGTTTCTGCTTTCTTTTTTCTACCGTTGGTATTGTGTACATTTTTTTAAGTGAGTGTGTATTACCGTCATAAACAGAAAAATCATTTTAAGAATGGAGTGAAGAAGTTAAGAATATACCATTCTGATATATTGACTGTGTAAGTTAAAGACACTTGAGAACCATCAAGTGTTCAAGATCACTCTGACCTTCATGCTCTTCCTTAAGAGCAGGAAAAGAAATCCCCAAGTGAAAGATGTTCTCCCTACAGGAGAAGAAAAATAACATCTTTATCCTCGAGGACAGGAACTCAAGACCAAAAGAATCTGAACAGACTTTGTTAAAATAACTCTTCTTTTAAGGCTTCCCACATAATTTAATGGCTTCTTCACATCTTACTGTTGTTTGTCCAATTCAGCATTTAACAAACTGTGTCTTTGGTGCTTTATTTCCCTGTGAGGACATCCACATTGTGTAAAGCTTGTATTAAAATTAATGTGTATGCTTTTCTCCTATTACTTGATCTTGTGTCAGTTTAATTCTCAGACCCAGTGAGGACCCTAAGGGAATAGGAGCAAAGTTTTGCTCTCCCTACAGGGGCAACAGAAGATCTAGAAAGTCTACAAAAAGTAACTGTCCAACTATTTTATGCCTTTCTATTACCAACCCACCATGAGGTCATGAAGCCCTTATATTATTATTTTATTGTATTTTATTTTTTGAGACAGAGTCTCACTCTGCCACTCTGGGTAGAGTACCTAGAGATGGGGTCTCATTCTTGCTCAGACTGGTCTTGAAATCCTGAGCTCAAGCAATCCACCTACCTTGACCTCCCAGAGTGCTAGGATTACTGGCCTGAGCCCTTGTGCCTGGTCTATTATTTGTTTTGTTTAGTTTTTTGAGACAGAGTCTTACTCTGTCACCCAGGCTAGGGTGCCATGGCCAACTCTCAGCAACCTCAAACTCTTGGGCTCAAGCTATGCCTCAGCCTCCCTCGTAACTGGGACTACAGTGCCTGCCACAACACCCAGCTAATTTTTCTATTTTAATTTTTCTATTTTTAGTAGAGACAGGGTCTTGCTCTTGTTCAGGCTGGTCTCGAATTCCTGAGTTCAAGGGATCCTCCTGTCTCAGCCTCCCAGAGTGCCGGACTAACAAGGCGTGAGCCACCGAGCCAGCCAGCATCTGTATTATTAATAACATCTCAAGTAATAAGGACTCATGTGCTGTCAAAGAGCCTATTCCCTTCTTGGACAGTTACTAAAGACTTTTAAAAATTGAAGGAGATTCAGGGCGGTGCCTGTGGCTCAAAGGAGTGAGGTGCCAGCCCCATATGCTGGAGGTGGTGGATTTAAACCCAGCTCCGGCCAAAAAAAAAAATTTAACCAGATTCCATGTAATTCCACCCCAATGCACCCAGTTTCAGCCTTTGAGCACACACAATAAACCATGTATTTTAAACGTGTTTGGGTTTCTATTTAGATGTGCCAGGCATCCTTTAGGAAACAGCAATGAAAAGAGCAGACAAAAATGCCCATTTTTAAAGGTTTCATATTTGGAGGATAGAAACAGAAATGAGTAAGGTGAGTTAGGAATAAGTTCTATTAAAAAAAAAAA
>NW_003852407.1:27526607-27527973 GCF_000181295.1 Otolemur garnettii
TCTCTCTTGAATCCATCACTTTGGGAAAAACCAACTGCTCTGTTGCACAGACGCTCAAGCAGCAGTTTGGATTTGGAGAGGCTGCTGCCTCCAGAGGACTGAGGCCTCCTACCAACAGCCAGCAAGGAACTGAGGCCTCTTGCCAATAGCCATGTGAAGGAGGTTAGAACACACCACCCCAAAATATGTCTCTCTAGCACCACTGATTGTTTTGAGCTAAAAACACTTTAAAAGAAAAAAAACAGCAGCAGATGGAAGAAAGGCATTCTGATCTTCCTAAAAGCAGGAAATAAAACTCCTGTGTAGAAGGTACCCTCCCTGCACCTGGAGAAGAAAAGAAATTCTTATCACCAGAGATGGGGAGGGACTCAAGCTAAGAAAAATCTCTACAAACCAACCTTGTTAAACTCTTTCTAATCACTTCTGCATAATGAACCTTGCCCAAGCCTTGTCACATTTTCACACTTACTACTCTTCATCCAACTCAGAAATTATTAGTGTTTCATTGCTTCTTTGGCTCTACCTTCTTTTTCTTTTCTTTCCTTTTCCTCAGGATCTTGCTCTGTCACTCAGGCTAGAGTGCAGTGGATCCATCACAGCTCACAGCAACCTCCAACTCCTGGGCTTAAGTGTTCTTCCTGCCTCAGCCTCCTGAGTAGCAGAGACGGCAGGCATGCCTCACCACACCCAGCTAATTTTTTATTTTTACTAGTGACTGGGTCTTGCTATGTTCCCCAGGCTGGTCTCAAACTCCTGTCCTCAAGTGCTCCTTTGGAGCACTCCCAAAGTGCTAGGATTACAGGAGTGAGCCACTGTGCCCAGCCTGGATCTCATTTAAGAGGTCTCCTCGGTCACACAAAACTTACCATTAAATGAATGTGTATGGCACACTTTTCTTGTTAATGTCATATGTCAGTGTAATTCTCAGGCCCAGCCACAAAACCCTAGGAGGGTCTCCCTTACCCATGCGAGAGCCATTGGGAAAACAGAGTCCTCAGTCCTAGTGAGCTCTGTGGATGATTTCTATTATTATTTTTATGATGATGATGATGATTTTGGTGTATGTATGGGGGGGTGAATGGTTGAACAAACTCAGATATATTTCACTCCCAGATTCCTGTCATTTACCAAATCTGATAATTAGATTCTTTATATGATCAGTCAAATCATTGCTAAACATGTTTAATAAACTACAGTTAATAAGACAATCCAACATCTTTTGAATCTAGTCTGGCAATGACTGGCTGGTAACTTGCTCAGCAGCTAATCAGTCTAAAGCTACCACCACGTTGTCTGTATTTTTCCAGCTCATCAGAAAAAAGCCTCAGTCCAAAATATCCTGTTTTATTTCCCTATTTTAATAACC
>NW_003852407.1:27528262-27536505 GCF_000181295.1 Otolemur garnettii
ACTGGTGCCTTAGCCGCTTGAGCCACAGGTACGGAGCCAACTCTATGTAAGTTTTTATTTTTTTATTTTTTTAAATTTTTTTATTTTTACTTCACACAAGCTCAAGTAATCACACATTTTTTTCTTTTTTACAGAGAGTCTTGCTCTGTCACCCAGGCTAGAGAGTGTCATAGCCTCTGTCTAGCTCACAAACAACCTCAAACTCCTAGGCTCAAGCAATCCTCCTGCCTCAGCCTCCCCAGTAGCTAAGACCACAGGCACCCACCATAATGCCCAGCTAATTTTTTGTTTTTAGTAGAGATGAGTTCTTGCTTTGCTCAAGCTGGTCTTGAACTCCTGACCTCAAATGATCCTCCTGGCCTGGCTTCCCAGAATACTAGGATTACAGGAGTGAGTCACTTTGCCTGGCCCAGGGATGACACGACTTTAATAATAAATTCTATATTCACAACATATTGTCTGATCATGCATTTTCTCCTCCCTTTTAATAATGATATTAGAGCCAGGGAGCAGTGGCTCAGCCCTGTAATCTCAGCACTCTGGGAGGCCAAGGCTGGTGGATCACCTGAGCTCAGGAGTTCAAGACCAGCCTGAGCAAGAGTGAGACCCCTATCTCTAAAGAATGGTTGGGTGTTGTGGCACATGCCTGTAGTCCCAGCTTCCTGAGAGGATAAGGGAAGAGGATCACTTGAGCCTAAGAGTTTCTGAGCTATGATGTCAAGGCACTCTACCCAGGGCAACAAAGTAAGATTCTGTCTAAAAAGAAAAAAGTGGCATTAGAGTGGCCCACCTGCAGAATTCTAGTATCTTCTCATTCCTCATGATTCTCTTTTTCACTGATCAGAAAAATTGCTCATAGGCAATGCTCCCACAATTCACCTGAAATTTTCCCAAATAGCTCGGATATTTTTCATTCAAGCAAAATTCTTAAACTAGCTGAGGCAGTAGGACCACCAAAAAGCTTTCTGTCCTTTGTGCCTTTGTGTTAGTATCAGCTTGGGCTGATGTAACAAAATACTACAGACTGGGGACCTAACAGAAATTTTTTTCCTCACAGTCTTAAAGGGTAAAGTCAGCAATCGAGGTGCCAGCAGGGCTGGTGTCTGCTGAGGCCTTTCTCCTTGGGATATGGAAGGCTTTTAAAAAAAAAAAAATTACACAATGTTTTATTATTAAAATTAGAAAATCTCATTTGTTACATCATTGGAGGGCTATTTGTCTGTCCTTGCACAGAGAGCTGGCTGGTGTCTATTCCTCTTCTCATAAAGACACCAGCCCTATGGAATTAAGGCCCCACCCTTACGAGACCTCACTTAACTTTTAATATCTACTTAGAGGTCCTCAGACCAAATCCAGCCACATCAGGGTTGGTAAGGCTTCCAGGTGTGAATCTTGAGGGGGACACATTAAGTCAATAACAGCTTTAATTCCTCTGATTTTCTAAGTATGATATAACTTCAAAAAGAATAGTTTTATTGTTACTTAAAATATATACTAATACCTCAAGCAATGAACTTTTTTTCTTGCTTGCTTCAAATTTAACTTTTCAAATCCTTTTTGACATTTTCTACATTTTTCATAAATCTTGGCTCATTTGGGACTTTGCCCAGATACTGTTCTCATGGTATGTGTTAATTGAGTATTCTATTTGATTATGTGTTCTTCCTAACTCCAAAAGCAGTAGAGAATTTTTTTTTTTAAAGTTTATAGAGCTGGCCAGGTGCAGTCACTAAGACCTGTAATCCCAGCTGTTTGGGAGGCTAAGGCAGGAGGATCACTTGAGGCCAGGAGTTCAAGACCAGCCTGGGCAATATGGATACTTCGTATCTACCAAAAAGAGGAAGAAAAGAAGAAGGGGAGAAGGGAGGAAAGGGACGGGAAAGAAGAAGAAAGAGTATATATCTTTAAAAACCTAAGGCATCAAGGTTTGAAAATACAATCAGATGAGCTTTTTCCCACTTCTAAAGTCCTATAAAAGTACTTGGAATTTCAAAAGGTGCAGAGAACCTCTTCTGATGCCACAGCCTGAATGAGCAGTAAGCCTGCCTTCCCGCTAACACTGTCTCCTCCATCTCCCTTAGAGGGTCTACCATCCACAACATTTCCCCACCAGCTGCCTCATTGCATCCTTTTGTTCAAAGATTTTTTTTTTTTACAAAATAATACAACTGCTGAGGGGAAAAATAATTGGCAGGGATGTATGCTATACTATAAAGTGTTTTTTTTTTACCATTTATAAATTCCTGTAATACTTAAATTCAAATGAACGTATCTTTACAAAAGAAAAAAATCTGATTTTTCTAATAAAAAGGAAACTAGTGATGAATTGTCTTGTTGAAAGAAAAATTCTCTCCTTGGTGGTCTAGTGGTTGGGATTAAAATAATTTAAAAAGAAGAAAAAAGAAAAAGAAAATAATTCAGGATCCAGGTACAGTGCTCACACCTGGAATCCTCACACTCTGGGAGGCTGAGGCAGGCAGACTGCTTGAGCTCACAAGTTCAAGACCAGCCTGAGCCAAGAGCAAGACCCTGTCTGTAAAAAAATACCCAGGTGTGTGGCAGACAACTGTAGTTCCAGCTACTTAGGAGGCTGAAGCAAGAAGATCATTTGAGCCCAAGAGTTTGAAACTGCTGTGAGCTATATGACTCTAAAGCACTCTACCCAGGGCACAGAGTAAGACTCTGTCTCAAAAAAAAAAAAAAAAAAGGAAGGCAGGCAATTCTCTATGGTTATCTTTATCTTAATAACTTATTGTATAGCTATTCATATGTCCACTTCCATTAAAGTGAGGCAAAATATCCCAATTTCCATTTTTACATATTTTCCATTTGTATTTGATTACTTACTTAGCAAACCAACATTTTGCACTTTCTTTTTCTACTAAGTGAAAACTTTACTCCAATTTATCAGAGAAAGAAAACGCATTTGTAATGCAAAGTAGGCCATCTGGGATGGAAATCTAAATGGGAAAATTTGAGGGGGGAACTCTGCTTAAAATAGTACTGCTAGGGTGGCGCCTGTTGCTTAAAGGAGTAGGACACCAGTCCCATATGCCAGAGGTGGCGGGTTCAAACCTAGCCCTGGCCAAAAAAAATCCTACAAAAATAAAGGATAAATGGAAGGAAACCATAGCAACATATATTTTTAAAAAAAAAATAGTACTGCTTAATTTTATAGAGAAAGAGTAACTTAGTACCAGGATGCAGTGAATATAAGGAACAGGAAGATACCACACAAAGAACCAATTTTAAAATGATCTGTTCATTTTTAATTTCTTAAAAAGCATGTTCACAGCACACTCTAAGAATGCCACACAGCAACGGTTTGCTGCTATTTGTCAGACAAATAAAAAAAGTTTTAAATGGTTAATGGTTTTAAAAATTAGGGTTCTCTGAAACTTCTGTAAAGCCAATAATCACCAGTCATTTAAATCTTTATTTCAGAGTAGTAAACATTTCAAAAATGTAGTATCTACCCCAAATCACACTTCTCTGAAATGTAATTTAAAAGCTATACAACAAAAACAAAATAAATATTCTTCTAGAAAGAAAATATTTGGCATTTTAAAATAATGTTAAAAGAGAAAGTTTCTAATGGAAAAAGTATCTAGATTTTTACTTTTTATTATCAGAGAGAAGATTTGGATCTTTAGTGGTTCCAATCTGCCTTGATTAATAGCAGGAATGATTACACTGTGGTTAATGAACTTCAATCCTAACAGGGCCAATACGCTTTTTCAGTTCAAGGCTTACTTTTTAAAAGTATTAAAACCTATTAATGAGCCAAAACAGCTCAGATTAGTTAATTTGGTACATAAGTGCTTTTATACATACTTTGCTTACTTAATATTTCTAATTAACTTGTTATATTTCCCTCAAAAAAAATCAATAAATATATGGTTTTAGTGATGTGTCAACTGAATTTTGTTTCTTTAACTTCATTAAATATGTCAAACGTGGTTAAGGCTGATATTCTGTCCTTCCATATAATTTATATTTTCATTATGAATGTCGAACAGTCACATTATGAGTTATATCCTGATCATTTTACCTAAGTGTGGAGAAATTAAAAGTTAAATTAAAATATTTAGATAGTTCTTATATATTCGTCTCTTTCAGAACCCATGATCCCTTTTCTTAAATATTGAGTATGACAAAAGTGGAATTTAGTTCATTTTCTTAAAACGAAATGTACCAAAAGAAAGTACATTGCTTAAGACTATTTCTGTCAAACATTCTGAAACCAAATTTTCATTTCTAACACCCATCAAAGAGAATAAATTTTCCTTTAGCGTCATGGCCACAGTCTGAAAAAAGAATTGATAAGGGCTAATTTAAGCCAATAAAATATCTAGGTAAAGACATAACACAAAATAGGGAGGTGAGTAAAGCCAGCATGTTGTTATAAAATCCTCCCTTGTAAACACATCTGTGCTCTCTTCCCACACTTCCCACATTTGGAAATGTTACCTAAGTTTTAAAAATTCTCATCAAAATATTTTATACCATGAGTCATGTAAAATTAGGTCTATTTCAGCCAGATAACGTACAGCTGTTAAAGAATTATATTATTCTGTTCATAAGATGAGAGGTAGTGACATTTTATTCTCTCAATGCTGAGCTAAGAATTCCACACATCTGGCACATGGGTTGAAAGGGGAAAAGAAGCACAGAAGCACCATTGGACACGCCTCATGTTTTGGTATTTCAAGTCACCCATCACTTCATTTACTACTGGCAGCTGACAATCACTGTGTGTGAACGATGGGTGTTGGTGCTAGTCTTCAGAGAGCACCGGTGGGCCTCCGTCATCTTTCAGAAATGAAGCCGCTTTCCTTCCATTCTTCTGAACATGATCTTCATTCATTTTCTCCAAAGCTTCTATCTACAAAATTCATACATTTGTCAAAATCCTACTTGAAAGAAACCATACTTTAGATTGAGTCAGTAATTTTTACTCTCTTAAAACTAGGTTATTCCAAATAACGCTGGCCATGAATCGGAATTACCGAGTGTGTGCGCACAAATATTCAAATATACATGGACATGTATGTCTTTGACTTGATTATGTTACTGAGGTCATTATTTAGTATTTTTTATTAAGCTAATAATTGGAATCACATATGTCTTACTATGTACTTCATAAAGCTTTATGGGAATAAGAAAAAGGAAATTCTGATATTCACTCAACAACAGTAACACCTACTTATTGAGCAACTATACTATATTAGATGCTGAGTTTACCATCCTTCTGGCCTTAGGCTCTAGCATAGCTTAACCAAGTTCAAGTCCTACCAGGGAGTTCTGGAACAGACTCAATAATTATTCTCTGCTTTGGCATTAATGTTGGGAACAATTAACTGCTGTTCCACTTTTTAGGTTTTATTCAATTTTAAGGAACTTCTCTAAAGGGAGGTTTTTTTTTTAATGGTTCTACAGATCTGATATCATAATGATTAGTTATTTCTAAGAAAGCTACTTCTAAAATCTCTATATTCCATGAAGGGCAGGAACCATGTGTTACTAGTTTTTTGTACCACCCAGAGTGTTTGTCAGTCAATATCCTTATTTAAGAAACTAAGGAAAATAGGACAACACTGGCAAAATGGTATTTAATCTTAACCAAACTGTCAAATCCTTTAAAAAGTGTTTTGCTATATGTTTATTTTAAGTTTTAAGCCTAGAAAAGACCAAAAACATCTCAAGAAAAGAAAAATCTCAGATTGATTTTGTTTTAGGGGAAGAGAATAAAATTAGCTTTGGGTTCAGTTATCTCCTCTATCTAGTTCTCCATCACTAGCAGGGTGAAAACCAGGTATATGTTACTTACCTCAGCTAAAAAATCAGCTTCATTATCTGCTGAGATATGTAGGCCAGAAACAGCATTGAAGAGCTCTCGTTCATTAAGGGCTTCCTTAACTCCCCCTTTCTGGAAAAACTAGTAAACAAAGTCAATAAGATGTATTAGCAAGGTCCTCTTATACATTAAAAACAGGGACCAACATACTTGTAAGACGCCACTGAACTCTTTCCCTCATTTTTCAACCATGATTTTCCCACTTCAAGTTTAACTATGCTCAGGTTCTACTTGCTGTTCAGCATCTGACACATGTGTTCTGCCTTCTGGATTTAGATGGTCACACTGCACCCTTCTGTAGCTATAAAAATGACTGGCATATATAAAACTGCTTGGCATTGCTTTGAAGGTATAGATGCAATACTTCCATTAAATCCCACAAATTAAAGTTTTCAAACAGGCTCAGGGGTGATTTCTTATATGATGTTACTGATCTTTCTATTTTTTAGAAAGATCATTTCTATTTGAATCTACTGCTAACAACTCATTACCCTGAGAAATAGCAAACAAATATAAGCCAGCTCTGTGCTTACTTTCACCTCCCTAAATCTTTTTACGCTCTTCATAGTGACGGTGGTCAGACACTGCTCCTTTTAAAGGTAATCATAATGGTGATAAGCACACTGGTTTACTTTTTTTTTTTTTTTTTTTTTGAGACAGAGTCTCAAGCTGTCACCCTGGGTGGAGTACCATGGCATCACAGCTCACAGCAACCTCCAACTTCTGGGCTTAAGTGATTCTCTTGCCTCCGCCTTCCAAGTAGCTGGGACTACAAATGCCCACCACAATGCCCAGCTATTTTTTGGTTGCAGACCTGGGCTGGGCTCGAACCCACCACCCTAGGCGCCCTTGCCGACTAAGTTATGGGTGCTGCCCTACACAGGTTTACTTTGTAAGCCAGCTTGTTCAAGCACTGTGCACACAGTAATTGTCTACTTGACTGCTTAAATACTCAAAACACACATTTACCCAAATGTGAAACAGGCAGTCAAATTCTTGCTGAAAATGAAATCTGACAAATTGATCTTTACATCCTTATCTTGAAAGCAGTATCCCTTCCTTCAACTCCTAAGAATATGGTCCTCTTAGTTATCAAAGAAGTGAAAAAAATATTTGGACCTGCTATATCCTACAAAAAGACATACCCTTCACATGCCTACCTGTGAGACATTCCTACAGTCACGGAACAAAAACTCTAGGCCGTGGGGATGGGTTGGTTCTACAGACTGACTGACGTCAATCAACCAGACCTGTTTAAATATAGAACATTCAGCAATGTGTTTACATTAGGTAATTGACATCAAGTAATCAAATCTGAATTTAACAAAATGAGCTCCTCACCTTTCCAGCATGCCACAGCATGTTGTACTCGCTGAGGTCGGCATGGACAAGTGTACATTCATTATATAACTGCTGCATCAACTATAAGGAAGGAAGGCAAACATTTAGAAAATGAAGTAAACAGCTGGGTACCGCGGCTCATGCCTGTAATCCTAGCATTCTGAGAGGCCGAGGCAGGTGGATTGTCTGAGCTCACAAGACCAGCCTGAGCAAGAGCAAGACCCTGTCTCTAAAAAATTGCCAACTGTTGTGGTGGGCGCCTGTACTCCCAACTACTTGGGAGGCTAAGGCAAGAGGATCGCTTGAGCCCAGGAGTTTGAGGTTGCTGTGAGCTATGATGCCAGGGCATTCTATCCAGAGCAACAAAGTGAGATAGTCTCAAAAAAAAAAAAGAAACTGAAATAATTCTATTCATCCGTGTAATTAAAATGTGTCATCAACCAATATTATCTAGAACAAAAGCAAAGTTAAAGAACTTACTTCCTCTTTGTACCATCTAGGACTGGGCTTTTTGTTTGGTTGGTTGTTTAGGTAGTATGGCAGAACAGTGAGACATGGAAGGGATCACTGTGTGACACTCTTTCTCTGCCCTTGTTACTGAAAACTCAGGAGGCCAAGTATCAGACCTGGACTCCCACACCAGTTAGCAGCTGTGACTACTGCCACTAACCAGGGGACCAAGGCAGGCCACTTCCCTTCCTAAAAGAGCAAATGTCCCATAGCGACCAATCTGGGGTATATACAATTCCAGGATGAAAAGTACTTCCTGCCAGCAATGGCAGGAAAGAGACATTTTTGATTTCTATTCCTTTTTTAGACACAGGGTATAGTTGTGTCATGCTGGCTAGAGTGCAGTGGCCCAATCATAGCTCACTACAGTCTCAAACTCCTGGGCTCAAGTGATCCTCCTGCTTCAGCCTCCCAAGTAGCCAGGACCTCAGATGTATACTACCACATCTGGCTAGGGAAAGAGATATTGTTGTAAATTAAGTGGCATTATATATTTATTCTTGAGTGTTAACAGTAGAAATCTACATTAATGCAT
>NW_003852407.1:27536768-27539652 GCF_000181295.1 Otolemur garnettii
GCTCAGGCTGGTCTCAAACTCATGAGCTCAGGCAATCCTCCTGCCTCAGCCTCCCAAGTAGCTGGGACTACAGGCACCTGCCACAATGCCCAGCTCATTTTTCTATTTTTAGTAGAGAGGGGGGTCTCACTGTTGCTCAGGCTGGTCTCCAACTCCTGAGCTCAAGTGATCCTCCAGCTTTGGCCTCCCAGAATGCTAGGATTACAGGCGTGAGCCACCATTTCCTGCCTCAGGTTGACCTTGTTATAACATCTTGAAATAGCACTATTTAAGGAAATATTTTTAAGGTTTACAGAAAACACTTTCAAAAGCCAGTGTGTGAATGCTTTTAAAGACATAACTTACATGAAGAGTTTGATAGTAGGCTTCTTTCATCTCTTCACTACTGAGCTTCACTTCTTTTAATTTAGGGGCTGGAACTTGATCATGACCAATGAAAGACATAACTAAAATGTGTTTCTTGAGTAGTACAACAGTTGGACAAGGAATTCCAGCTTTCTGCATTCTACACAGAAAGAAATGATTAAGAATGAAAAGATCAGAAGGAGAATATATGTCATCAATTCAACAAGTATCTGCAATGAGCTGGTCCTATGTTCTACTCTGAATACATGGGAATACAAAGACAGTGAGACACACTCTCTGCCTGTAAGGAACCCAGAGACTGGTGGAAATGACAGACAAGTCAGGAGACAATCAGAGTGCAGTGACATCCACACGGGCAAGGGCGTGGGTGGGAGCTCTGGGCGTGCACAGTACCCAGGAAGGCTTCTTAGAAGAAAGGTAGGAATTAGCCAGATGAAGACAGTGGGAGGAAATGTGCTCAAGAGCACAATCCATTTGGGAAAGGTAAATCAATTAACAGACAGACAAGCCCCATATCACAACAGGCCTTTGAATTCACACTAAAGACGATGGAAAGCTGCTGAAGAATTTTAAGAAAGGCAGGGGAGTAAGATCTTAGTAATATAGAGACCAGAGGACAGCAAGGTGTCTTAGGAAATTATTCTACATGGAAGTTCTAAGTCGAAGAATTCTACAACTAATATAGATGGATAATTACTTTTCAAAAAAACATCTTTAGAAAAGAATATACTAAAATTAAGTTTCAGAGTAAGGTAATAGGAAGGGTTATTATTAAATTTCTTGATTGATAGAACAAATTCTTTGATAGAAAATAAATCGCTAAGAAAATTGAAAAACAAATCTTAAAAATTAAAGCAAAATACATCTGGAACCCATAACAAATTAACTAATTAGGTATACTAAACATTTTTTCAAACAAAAAGAGAAATCATATTTTATACTAAGCTTAACTGAATGCTGCAAATTTCATTTCCAGAGAAAGACAATTTAAAAGATAGCACATCTTAGGCAGAAAATACCTTAGTTTCCCTCACACTTCAACTGATGAAAGAAAAAAGAAAATGGCTTTTTCATCATAAAAGTATGAATTCAGGTTATATGAGTGGCCTTTCATGATTTCTATAAGTGAATTTAAAAGAATGGAATTTTGTGTCCCAATACAAAAATGTATTTATCTAAGATTATTTCTAGCACAATTATTTTCTTTACCTTGTGAGATTGTGCATTTCTTTTTCTGCCCACATGCGGATGATCTTACGTGGATTTAGTTTACTGAAGCGATCTTTAAACCTGAAATCATCTTTAATATATTTGTCACGATTCTTAAACTCATTAAGGGTTGTTTTAAATACCTTGATGGCACATTCTGTAGGTATAACTTTACTATCTTCCTTTTCGTCCTCCATGCTAAGTAGAAGAAGAAAAATTAAGTCAGTACAAGTTGTCAGCTTACAAGTAAAACAATTTCATAATAAAGATTCTGTAACACTAAACTACATCTACTGTCTCTAAGAGTCTCAAGTCTTGCCTTGGTTTCCTAAACCTTTAAGTTCTGAATATTAAAAAAGTTTTTGGTTTGATTTTTTTTTTAAATAAAACAATTTCAAATAAATTGTCAACCAGTTTTGTACAATCCATAACATAATGTTTTTACTTAATGACTACAGAATCAAGCTTGAGATACAATGAAGACATATATACTTTAAAATAGGCTATAGTCTACCTGGGATGGTTCTGGGGCAAAATTTAATAAGAGCAACAAATAGAACAGCTTATTTGAAAAAGAACTCTTTTATTCCTAGTGGATATAAATGTGAGTAAAGGGGTCGCTGCTCTTTGACTGCAAGGAGGGGCAGGAGAGAATAAAAGTATTAACAGTACACGAACAGGACAGGCCTCTTTTGACTGGAAAGGTCAGGCAAGGCTTTGCAGCACAGGCAGCAACTAAAACAGAACCAGGACAACAGGTAGTAGTTGAACAGTATTAACAAAAACAGAGGTGGTAACTACAGGACATATCTGAGGAGCAAGAACTATACTTTAAACTGGCTGGACAGAGGGAATGACACAAGTCAGAGACAAAGGGAAGAGAAAGGCACATCTGTGAAGAGCCTGGACAAATTCCCAAAGGTGGTGGATTGGGTTTCTGATCATGGCACTCTCAAGAGACACACTTCATGAAGATCAAACGAGATGAGATAAGGTCAGGAAGGAAGGGTGCAGGGACGGACTAGAGGTGTGGGGCTACTCAGGACACTACTGGAGCTACTAAAAGGGCTGCAATCTGGCCAGGCACAGTGGCTCTTGTAATCCTGTAATCCATGCCTGTAATCCTAGCAATCTGGGAGGCTGAGGTGGAAGGATTCCTTGCACTCAGGAGTTCAAGGCCAGCCTGAGCAAAAGCAAGACCCCATCTCCACTAAAAATAGAAAAATTAGCCAGGCATTGTGGCAGCACCCGTAGTCCCAGTTATCCAGGAGGCTGAGGCAGGATAGCTTGAGCCCAGGAGTTTAAGGTT
>NW_003852407.1:27540122-27546561 GCF_000181295.1 Otolemur garnettii
CTGAGCTGCCTGAACCACAGGCGCCGAGCCAGGAACTACATTTCCAGAGGACAGAATCTGAATCAAACTACCAACCATATTCTCCCAGCTAGCCACTCCTTCATTTAGTCTCAAAAGGTTGGGATCCTCCACCCTGGTCACTTCCTGGGCAGCTTCATTTACCAACAGTTCTAAATACTATCTGTATATAGATAACTCCCACATTTCTATCCCAGTCCTGACTTTCCCTAGAACTTCAGGCCCATTTATCCAATTCCTGCTTGACATCATCTGGATGTCTAACAGGTATCTCAAATTTAATTAAGCCCCAAACAAAACTCTTGATAAATGTGCCCTAGCCCTCCCCTTCCTCAGGCTCTCGGCTCAGTAAACAGGACCACCACCAGCTGCTCTAGCCTGGAATCCAACAGTGTGCAGTATTCATTCTACCTTCAAAGCACAACCAAGCGCTCTTCGACTCTCCACTTCCACTACCACCTCCTGAGTCCAAGCCCCACCATCTCTCATTTAAGCCAAGGTAACTTTTTAACTGATCTTATTGCTTCTTCTCTTATCTTCCTATAATTCATTTTCCACAAAGCAATCTGAGTAATCTTTTGAAAATAAAAACCAACTCACAGCTTTGGTTCCCACTACAATTAAATAAAGAGCAGACTCCGCAGGCTTATGAAGTCCTACCTGACCTAACCAAGCTTATTTCTCCAGCTTCCTCTCCCCGCTTCACGTACTCTGCTCTAGGTCACTCCCTCAAAGATACAACTTGAACATGTCCAAAGGCATCAGCATTAGCTGTTCTCTAGTCCAGAACACCCTTCTCCTGATCTCTGATATATCCTAGATGTGTCATTCAAATGCCACTTCACCAGATAAGCCTCCCGTCCTACTAGTCACTATGACATCACCCTATTTAAACTACATGCAAGCACATACCTGATTATTGTAGTGGAGGAAATTTAAGGGTGGGGGGAAGCACACTGTATTACAGCAGGGACCTTCCTTGCACCATTCATTACTGTATCCCCATTACCTAAGAGTATTGTATTCTGCTGTGTACGTAGTATAATGTGCTCCTATGTATAATGCACCCCAATGTTTTTGGCCCAAACTTTTAGGAAAAAAACATTTTTTTTGTTTTAATTTTCTTTTTTTTTTTTTTTTTTTGAGACAGAGCCTCAAGCTGTCCCCCTGGGTAGAGTGTCGTGGCATCACAGCTCACAGCAACCTCCAACACCTGGGCTCAAGCGAGTCTCCTGCCTCCGCCTCCCAAGTAGCTGGGACCACAGGCGCCCACCACAACGCCCGGCTATTTTTTGGTTGCAGCCGTCATTGTTGTTTGGCGGGTCCGAGCTGGGGATTCGAACCCGCCACCTTAGGTGTACGTGGCTGGCGCCTTAGCCGGTTGAGCTATAGGTGCCGAGCCTTGTTTTAATTTTTTAATCCAAATTTTTGTTTATATATAAGTACTTGTTTTTTGCATTATAAAGAAATCTTAGCATTTATTTCTGAATGAAGAGTTCTATTTTTAACACATAAGCGTAAAGAAAAGAATTAAAAAGAGATTTATATAAATACAGAATTAGTACTACCAATTTGCATAATGCATATCCTTATTTTTCCTCTCAAAAATTTAGGTCAAAAAGTGTACATTATACACACCAAAATACAGTACCTGGCACATAGTAGCTACTCAGATAGTGGTGAATGGACAATTAAGTTTTTAGGGAGAAAGATTAGAGACTGTATACAGAGAAGAAATTTCCAATAATTTAAAGACATTATGACTGAAGAGGCTAGATTTTGAGATGATGAACTCCCTATTACAGGAATAGTATAACCACACTGTAGGCGAGGCCCTATCAAAAATACCCTTAAAAGAGATTCTTTACTTGGAAGGTCTCTAGCATAGAGTCCAAATTATAAGATGCAACTTGTCGTTCTCCAACTGAAAAACATCCTGTTTCTTAGCAAATGACACAACCTTCTGCCCTGCTTTTAAGGTCCTCCTTACTAATTTCAAGTTTGCTAATACAGGTTTTCTTCCTATTATTGTTAAACGTATACCTTCCAATCTACTCAGTGCCTAAATTTCAACCTTCCCATTCTTAGCCTTTGTCTTAAAGAATTAAACATTAATTAAATATTAACAGATGAAGATTAAGTTCCCTTTGATTATCACTCAGGTAGTTTCATTCCCCATCCCTGCTCACCAGAGGCAACATTCCCCATCCCTGCTCACCAGAGGCAATCACTGTCATGAATACTGTATTACTAGCACTTTTTAAAAGATACATTAAGTATATGCATGCATAAGCATCTATAAATATCCATTATATATTATTTTCTGTATGACTTTAAAAATTTAAATAGATGATATACTGTATATATTCTATGACCAGACTTTTGTACTCAACACTAGATTTTTTTAAACCTATTTTTAAAAACCAGGTTGAGCTCTAACTTCATCATGATGCTTTCTCTGAACGTTGACAGGCAATGATCTTGTTCTGTTCTCTATTCCTATCCCACATAAGGTCTCATGTGCATATAACTATTATGTAATTATCTTTTACGGACCATAATGATCCTTACTGTAATTTTCTCATCTTGGCTATAACATAAACTCTTCTCAGAGTAGAAAATGTGTCTTATATTTTATGCCCTAAAAAAATCTAGTACAATCTAGTACAAGTTACTATTTGAGTAACTACTGATTGCTTGGCCAACCTAAGAGTGATAGAAATCAGAAGAGCTTTGTGGGAGGCAGAATTCTAAGATGGCGCCCAAGATGCCCACTTATAGGCATACCCTGGAGACTCCCCATTTAAGTGTGGGTGGGATAGCTGCCAGCTGCACTGAGTTATGTTATATGGTAAAGGTGATGGTCTAGTCCATGGGTGTCCAATCTGTGGCCCATGCAGATTTTGTGAGGACATTTTTTTTTAATGTGGTGTAGGATATTAGATATCAAGAAAAGTATGCATGTAAAAAAAGTATGCAGCTTTTATTAGTATTTGTGTATTTAGTGTGTCACCCAAAGAAACGCTTCTTCCAATGTGTAGCAGAGGAAAAAAAAAAGGAAAGGTTGAACAATCTTAGTCTAGTCATTCCCATGATTATATTTCACTATCTAAGACTTATTCTTAGCAGACTGGAGTGAGAATTCTTCTGCTGGCTTTGAAGGAATGAGCTACCATGTGAAAGGGTCTGTAATAGGCCCCCATGGCAAGGAACTCAGGAGCCTTAAGGAGTTGAAACCAGCTCCCAATTGACAGCCCACAAGTGGTGGGATCTCAATCCTATAGCCCCAAGGAACTAAAAGGTACCAACGGAAAAGGGGGCCAAGCTCCAAAAAGGAGCACACAGCCTGGCCAACATCTAGGTGGCTGCCATATGTGAGGCTCTAAGCAGAGAACTCAGCTAAGCCATGCCCAGACTTCTGGTCAAATGAAACTATCAGATAATAAATGAGTGTTGTTTTAAGCTACTATGTTTGTGGCAATTGGTTATGCAGCACAGAAAACCAATAAACTTTTAAAAGAATTTACTCTCAGTTGTAGAAAACTAAATGCTCCCTAATTTTGCTAACTCAGAAATGCCACAGTATGATACCAATTCCACCAGAAAGAAAGAGAGATCATTCATTATATTGGAGTATCACTAAGCATAACACAAAATGGAAAAAGGATAAGCAAGACAGTTGACAAGAAAAAGAAATACAAATGGCTAATAAAGCACTTGGAAAAAATGTACAACCTTAATCATAATTAAATAAATGCACACCAAAATACTAAGATACTACTTTTCATGTACTGTGAAAAAAAAAACCATTAAGTTTGATAACATTAAGCATTGGTGAAGATCAGGGAAAGAGGTTCACTGCTGGTAGCAGTCTAAATTGGTGAATTATCTCACAGGGCAATTTGGCAATTACTACTGGCATGCAGAATACACATATGCTGCAAATTTGACTAGCTCGTAAAGAAAATTACATTTGCTCTACCATTAAAAGATAAACACACATCCAAGATTCTAGTCTTTGGCATGATTTACAAGAAAAAGTTTTCTAAATTTGTAATAAATTTTTCAAAAATCAAAGAAATCAAGAAACATCCTTGCTACAAAAGCCAGCTCAGAACCCAGTGAGCAAAATCAGGCACTCCCCATTCAATGTGGCCTTCTACTACTTAACAAAAAGGGGGGGGGAAATGCATTATTAATCTTTGCCCCAGCAATTTCTGTTAGGAATTTATAATAGCTTAAAGATATTTTGCAAAAGCACATTAAGATATATGTACTACAACATTCTATACAATGGAATGTACTATTTTAAAAACTAAGGTGGCATAAACTAGTAACATAGAATAACATATTAACCAAAAAACTGAACAAAACTAAGATCCTAAATGTAGAGTATAATCTCTTTTATATGAACAAAATGAAGGACATGTGTGTAAAAAAATTTCTAAAAGATTAAAAACTATTTATAGAGGTTACCTCTAAAGACCCATGAGGTGACAGCAGGTAACATGAAAGCTATTGTCCATTTTAACCCTTTCTATAAAGTTTTAATTTATCATCATGAGTAAGCTTTTATTTTAAAATAATCTGAACTATTTTAAAATAGTATTTGTTTAGTTTCAGAGAACCCTCAGCTGGGAGTAAAAGCTAAAAAATTGAAAAATTAGCCAGACATTGTGGCAAGCACCTGCAGTCCCAGCTACTGGGGAGCCTGAGGCAAGAGGATTGCTCAAGCCTAAGAGTTAGAGCCCAGGAGTTAGAGGTTGCTATGAGCTATGATGCCATGGCACTCTACCCAGGGGGACAGGGTGAGATTCTGCTTAAAAAAAAAAAATTAAAAAATAAAAATAAATAAAATTAATGAAGTTTAGTAATATGCTTCAGATCACATCATTTGAAAAACATAAGTTCATGGGCGCCGCCTGTGGCTCAAGGAGTATGGTGTTGACCCCATCTACCAGAGGTGGCAGGGTTCAAACCTGGCCCCGGGCCAAAAACTGCAACAACAACAAAAAAGGAAAACATAAGCTCATAAGTTATTTTATACTAACACTCATTTTGACCCTTTTTATTTTGGAACTTAAAATATAATCTGATGTATTATTATACAAGTGTATATGCTTATCTAGAAAGAGAGACTAGTTAATCAAGAAACCAAGTCCTTACACTTACCCAATGATCATCTGAATACTCTTTTAAAACACAATAAATGCCTTTTAAATCTTAAAAAATTACTACAATATCTTTTTTTTTTTTTGAGACAGTGCCTCAAGCTGTCACCCTGGGTAGAGTACCATGGTATCACAGCTCACAGCAACCTCTAACTCCTGGGTTCAAGTGATTCTCTTGCCTCTGCCTCCCAAGTAGCTGGGACTACAGGCACCCACCACAATGCCTGGCTAGTTTTTGGTTGCAGCCGTCATTGTTGTTTGTTGTTTGGTGGGCCCGGCTGGATTTGAATCCGCCACTTCAGGTGTATATATCTGGCGCCTTAGCCACTTGAGCCACAGGTGCCGACCCAACAATACCTGTAATCTGTTTTAACATATTGTAAACAATATTAAGGTAAAGGAATAGCTGAGGCAGTACATTACAGGTGGGGTTCAGTGGTAAGTAACCAAAAGACTTCATTTCCTGAGCTTAAGGACATTCACTAACAGGCTTTGCTTTATAAAATGTCTCTCTTCCCCATGGTATTCATTACTAACCTAAGCCCTTGTGACAAAAATAAGATCTAAAATGACATAAAATCTTTAAATGAAGCTTTCTTACATAATATAAGCATTATTTAAAGCTAGTATTTCTTAAAGTAAGGATCAGAGTTAAAATGATTCCTTAAAGAAAGAAATCAGAATGAATGTAAGCATGTCCTCCCCAACTTAGTACCAAAGGGCTCCATATGAAAAGACCATGGGTTTCGGGTCAAACCCAGGTTCAAATTTTGCACCACCACTTATACAAGCCTATATGATCTAGTGTGACTGCAACGGTGTAAAAAATCATATGTGCATTGAAAAAAAAGACAAGACAAATTTACCTAAAATAATTAATGTTTCTCTCTAACTAGTGGTTTTAGGATTATATTTTTCTTTTTACATCTTTATATTGTCTAGACTTTCTACGGTTAACGCTTAAAATTACTCTGCTTACATGCAACATTTCTTTGGGGAGAAAGAATGGTATTGTATTGTGTTCATTTACCTCCCTCCATAAGCATGAAAGACAACAGACTCCTTTCCTGTGCTAATACAGCCTGTGATTGTCTCCAACATTCCAGAGTTGACCATTTTATACATAAGTAAACGTGTCTTAGGATCAACTGCTTTTTCCTGAAAAAGATAAAGCACTATGAGTGAAAATAACTATTAATCATAAAACATTTTCTAAGCCATTTCTAACATGTAATATTCAAAAGAAATAT
>NW_003852407.1:27546581-27558679 GCF_000181295.1 Otolemur garnettii
CTCACTATGTTGCCCTTGGTAGAATGCCATGGCATCATAGCTCATAGCAACCTCCAATTCTTGGGCTCAAGCGATTCTCTTGCCTCAGCCTCCAAAGTAGCTGTAACTACAGGTGCCTACCACAACGCTCGGCTACTTTTAGAGCCAGGGGTCTCACTCTTGCTCAGGCTGGTCTTGAACTCCTGAGCTCAAGCAATCTGCCCACCTCAGCCTCCCAAAGTGCTAGGATTACAGGTGTGAGTTACTACACTTAGCCCCAGATTTTTTTTTTTTTAAGATACAAGCTTTCACTATGCTGCCCAGGCTGGCCTCAAACTCCTAGGCTCAAGTGATCCTCCTGCCTCAGCCTCCCAAGAACTGGTACTATAAGCTACCTCACCCAGCTTTAAAATAACTTTATTTTTTAACTTTTATTATTTAATTTACCTGGATGAATATAAAATAGGCTCTTAAAGAAGTGCTGTCAAGATACAATTCATAACTATAAATGTAACACTAATGTCAAGATACAATTCATACCTATAATATAATGCTAATTCAGATACCCCCTTAAATACACGCAATTATTACATGTCAATTTATAAAACAGTCAAAATCTAATTTTACACCCAAAGTTTAAATAACTCTTCTAGTGTTATTATTTTTCTAAATGTTTAATAAATTAGCTTATTCTCAAGATATTAGACATGATCTTCATTAATATAAAACATTATGGCCTATAAAGTTATGCCAATAGTGTAATAGGAAACAATTTTTTTTTTAATCTGGGAATATTCAGCTGCAACATATGATATAGTCCAATTAATTATGACCACTAAATGTTAGTTTTGAATAAGTGATTAACAATCCGCACATTAAATCTTAAAAGCCAAACTGTAAACTCACTTGGATTTACATCTTAGATTTGAAAAGCTAATCTCATGAAAAAGTATCAAACATGCAGTTTTGTTTTTTTCCCCAAACATAAAGTTTTCTAATATGAATCTTTCCATTAAAGAAGAAAAAAATATGAATGCTTACTGCAGTAGAATGTTCCTTTTTCTCATGAAGGCGGGCACTTCGACGTTCTTCTGAGTAGGCATGTTGTTTTAAAGCATTGAAAACATGGTTTGATAGTTTTAAATCCATTCCAATTCCATCTCCTACCTGAAACCCAGGAGCAAACTGCCAAAAAGAAGAATTAGCATCTAAATACTTTAAAATAGGGACTGTAAAATTCAATCTACAAGGTTATTCTTAACTTAGGTTTCTTACTCAACAGGTGATCATACTACAAAAGCAGAATCCATAAGTACTAAAGAGAAAAAAATAACTCACTAACAGAAAGGGGAGCAATACTACTTAAGAAATTGTAACCCAGGTGGTGTCCACAGCTCAGTGGGTAGGGCACCGGCCACATACACAGAGGCTGGCAGGTTCAAACCCAGTCTGGGCCAGCTAAAACAATGTGAGACTGTCTTTAAAAAAAAAAAAAAAAAGTGTAACCCATAGGAAGGTATTTATTCTACACATATAATACAGGATATCTATTAAGTTCATGTGCGATTTAAAATAGTTTAACATGGTAAATTGCACACAATCTTATGGGCCCCCTGTACATCTAATCACATCTAATCACATCTAAAATGAAGGTCTTTCAGCTATGTAAAGTGCATACGCTTTGTACCTTGCTTTTACATTAGCCAAGGAACACAATACTATATTGCAAAGGCTGAACCAAACCTTAGCAAAGAAATAAAATTTCATAATTGTTTTTGAGGAGTGGGTCAGTATACTGAATTATCCCCACCCACACCATGATCCCGCCATGACAATTACGTTCTAGAACTGTACAACCCAAACAGGCTGCAGATAGTTACTGGCCACATGTATTTAAGTTTAACTAAAATTAAATTTAAAATTTGGGTGGCACCTGTGGCTCAAAGGAGTAGGGCGCCGGCCCCATATGCCCAAGGTGGTGGGTTCAAACCCAGCCCTGGGGCAAAAACTGCAAAAAAACCAAAAAAAAAAATTAAATTTAAAATTCAGTTCAATTGCATCACCCAAGTTTTAAGTGCTCGACAGCAAATGTTTCTGGCTACTCTACTGGATAGCACAGACATAGAACATTTCCACTATTACAGGAACTGGACAGCACTGTTCTAGAGTCAGATCTAGAATATTCCTAGAAATGATACGTTTACTTAACAAAAACTTGTGTCCTAGTCTAAATGTTTTATATTAATCACAATATTTATGAAAGAGTCAGAATAATTTTTTTTTTCTTTTTTGAGACAGACTCTCACTATGTCGCCCTGGGTAGAATGCCGTGGCGTCACAGCTCACAGCAACCTCCAGCTCTTGGACTTAAGCGATTCTCTTGCCTCAGCCTCCCAAGCAGCTGGGACTACAGGCACACGCCACAATGCCCAGCTATTTTTTTGGTTGTAGTTGTCGTTGTTGTTTGGCAGGCCCGGAATGGGCTCGAACCTGCCAGCTCCAGTGTATATGGCCAGCGCCCTAGCCACTGAGCTACAGGCATTGAGCCAAGAGTCAGAATAATATTTTTTAAATTTATGTTATTTCTGACTTTGCAGGGATAATTCAGGCATAAGAAAAAAATCAAGAAGCATAAAAGGGCTTCTATAGTAAAAAGCATTTCTTGTTCCCATTCCTAACCCTGAATCACCGCTATTGTGTTTCTTAGAAAGGGATGCTATTTTGTGGAAAATAATACACTTTAGAATGAAGGTTACTTTCATAAGAACTATTTTATTTCTTGACTTTAGAATCTATGTAAATTGGGCAGCACCTGTGGCTCAAAGGAGTAAGGCCTCAGCCCCATATGCCAGAGGTGGTGGGTTCAAACCCAGCCCTGGCAAAAAAAAACAAAAAAAAAAACACCTAGAATTAATGTAAATCAAATTAGTTTTTTCAACATTGCTGTGGAATTTTATTTGAGGTAATTCATATTCTCACTACTGGCTGAATTTTCATGACATTGCTATATTGTTATCTAAAACATCTTTAGAAAGGAAGAAAAATATTTTGGGAAATTTAAGACATTCTATTTATTAGAATCCTATTTTCAAAACTTACGCAAACAAAACTCTCAATTCAGAGATAGATACTTTCTGTAACTTACATTTTCCATTCTTGCTGTATTCTTTCTCCCACATACTACTTCATCGTGTTTGGTGGTGATGTCTTTTCCTTTCCCAATAAAACCCTTTTTGGGAGTGGGAACTGGTTTTGCTAAAGGCAATTAAGACAAGCGAAGTATATAAAAATAGTAAAGACTAAATTGCTGCATTCAACATTGTCTAAAAAGACATTTGAATCTAAGAGTAAATTACCAAATGAGATTCAAAGGAAAATAAAAAACTAAAGGGTTCACTGGAAAACATAATTTTCCTGTACCCCATCCTACCCCCCTGGAAAATGAATGCATTGATACCTGGTCGGTAGGGATCATCACGAGTATCCTGCCAGTCAACCTCATCTTCAGAACTATCGCTGTCTTCATAAGGATGCACTTTTCGATAATTTTCGAAGGAAATGGAAACTTAAAAGGCAAAAACAGTTGAATGTTTAGGAGCACATTACAAGCCTTTTCTACCACTCAATGGAGTTGTCACAATAAGGTTAGAGTACCTTTGCTATCTCCATTGAATTTTTTTTCTTCACGCCTAAGCTGTGCATCATATTCTCTGTCAAATTCCATCTGTAGCATCTGAGCCAGCATTAGGTCGCTGGAAGTGTCAATGTTTTCTCCAGTAATAAATGGTCCTTCAGCAACACTATTCAAAATAAGGCAACATAAACTAATATAATGTACTTGAGTAAACGGAGGCTACCAATCATGAGAGAAGAATGCACCTTTTTGGTGTTAAAATTGTACTGAACAATGGGAAAGAACTCTACCAAACATCCACTTTCTCTTGCCCAGCCAGACTCAAGATCAATGGCGTGCACTTGTAAAGAGCACCAACGAGGATTAAGAAAGCTGGAGAAAAAACTAAAAGGTCTATAATAAAATCCAAACTGAGACCCAGAATTTATTTGTTCTGTGTTCTAATCAAAGGAGAGATAAATATTTATGAAAAGATAAACTACAACACTTGAGGTCAAAATTGTACCTCATCTAGTTCAACTGTTGCATTAATATGAAATAACTAAATACCAGAGAAACAGCGGGTTGTCCAAGATAATGAAAACCAATCACAAAATTAACGCCAAAATTCAAGTATCAGTAGACTCCTGGTGTGGTGCTCTTTCCACTGCACTATTTGTCTTCTTTAGAGATAGGATCTCACTCTGTTACCCAGGCTGTGGTTCCGTGGCCTGATCATAGCTCACTGCAGCCTTAAAATCCTAGGCTCCAGCGACCTTCCTCTCTCAGCCTCCCGTACATGCCCAGCTAATTTTTTAATTTTTTGTCAAGATGGGGTCTCATTATGTTGCTCAGGGTGATGCTGAACTCCTGGCTTCAAGTGATCCTCCTGCCTCAGCTTCCCAAAGGGTTAGGATTACAGCAGGTACCCGGCCCCTACTGTACTGCTTTTCTAAATGTATTTCTTACTCAGTTATCATGACAATCACTCATCAAATCCTAGAACTTTGCTATAATAAGCTGCTAGATAAAATAGAAACTTTGTGAATTTTACTTACACAACTTCAGGAAAAACAGCAGCTTCTTCTTCTAACTGCAATTCCTTGGCCAACTGTTCACTCATTACATCAGCCAAAGAACAAGATATTGTATTTTGAGGAGTAGCCCATGGACACTACATATTAAAAAAAAAAAAAAAAGGCTCAATTCATAATAGTGAAATAAAGTACCTTCCAACTTGCAAATGAGGTTACCTTTTAAGAATTAAAACTATGTAGTTAAAAACCCAAAATGAATGATTAGCTATTTGGAGGAATCATCTCAAAAGTAAAAATACCTCCCCGGTCAAATTTAGTGCAGCTAAAACAGCCAAAAGCACTTTGCCAGGTGGATTGCTAGGTATGCCCTTACAGCTGCAGGGAAGCACCAAGCTACTACTGCATCCCCTCACTGAGGCAGCAAGCTCAGTGAACAAACTCTTCTTGTTCTAATTCCTAGCTCACCAAGCTACCTGCTGCTTATAATCTGGCTTCCCACACAGATGTTCTTTTAGAAGCCAGCACAATTAAAAGCCCACTGAGAAGTTATACCCCATTCTAATTTAAGCATTAAATCTGAAGTGTACAAAGTATGTCAGCCCCTCTCAAGACATCTTAGGATACGCTAAAAATAAAAACAAAAACAAAGAATAATGCAAATTCTATGTTTAAACGTTAGAAGCTGATAAAGACTCATTTGCCCAGTCAGGAAAAAAATAAAAATAATAATAATAATAATATAAATACACCCAAGTAATGTTCAGTGAGATTCAGCTAGCTTTCCCCAATGGCATCCCTGCCTCAGCCTTCTTGACACAGTTTATTTCACAATTCATAATTTTGTGGGGGAAAGCTGATTTACTTAGCAGCACCTAATTACCTTTTATAGTCTGGTGACGAAGACCATTAATATTGAGTAAGATGCTTATCTCTGAAACTTGCCTGGCTCTCTTCAACCCTCTTCCATGATTCTGTGCCAAGATTTGAGGTTGCTGTGAGCCATGATGACGCCGCAGCACTCTACCCCAATGCACATTTGATTAGTTTGGTTTTAAAAGAAGGTGACCCAAACTGTATCTTTCACTGTTTCCCTGCCTTTCAATAAAGTCCAAATTCATTCCTTAACTATTGAGTGTCTAATTTAGGATACTGCAGATGATGGTATCTGTTTTAGACACAATGTTATTTAATCAATTTTAGCCAGGTTAGGCTTTCCAGCTAGTCTAAGGTAAGGGCCTGTCGGTTTGACTGGACAGAGTGGGCAAGCGACCTTTATTCAGGTTCCACAGCACTGACACATTCAGGAATTTATTGGCTCACATTGTCTGGGTGGAACAACTAACAGTGATAAATGATAACTATATTCACGCCTGAATGAATCAGAATCAAGTTTTATCTAGCCTTCCCCTGAGATCAAAGAGCTGCACCTTGCCCCTAGCACATATCAACAATAGCCTATTGCAGAACTGTCCCAGCCTTAGTAAGGATAGGCTTGGAAAAAACAAGGAGGCTTCCTGAAAGTCTGGGGGGACTTTAATTCACACAGAGTTTATCAGCAATTGAGCACTCTCCTGGGAGGATTTGAAGGTGTGGAATCTTGAAGCTCTATAATCTGGAGAACATGGCTTATCTCTGGCCACATGACTCTGCTGACTTCCTTCTGTACCCTCTAGGACTCAGGTGTCCTCAAACTATGGCCCGTGGGCCACAAGCGGCCTGCGGAGGACATTTATCCAGCCCGCCAGGTGTTTTTGCCCCCACTGCCTGTCCTGCTTAGCAGCTGACTCGTCCCAGGGCCTGCAGTCTGACCCTCCAATGCTCTGAGGGACAGTGAACTGGCCCCCTGTTTAAAAAGCTTGAGGACCCCTGCATCTACAGAAGATACAATGCCTTTTAGCCTAGAAATGCTTCATTGGATCACTTTCAAAGTCCAAGTACAGGTTCCAAAAGGCTATATGCTTTGACTCAGAATTCTCAATTGAATTAGGCCATGACTTACAGCCACGTAACAGATAACATTTGAATTTTGATATATTTAAGTCACTTGGGAAGTATGCATACTTACATAGATTATTTAAGTCACACAACTGAGTAGTTGGGACGTCATCCCCATTTTATATTTTTTACTTATTTATTTATTTGTTTGTACTTATTTATTTTTTAGCCAGAGTCTTACTCTGTTGCCCCAGGCTAGAGTGCCATGGCATCAGCCTAGCTCACAGCAATCTCAAACTCTTGGGCTCAAGTGATCCTCCTGCCTCAGCCTCCTGAATAGCTGGGACTACCACCTTGTCAGGCTCATTTTTCTATTTTTAGTAGAGAAAGAGACTCGTTCTTGCTTAGGATGGTCTCCAACTCCTGAGCTCAAGCAATCCTCCCACCTCCCAAAGTGCTAGGATTAGAGGTGTGAGCCGTTTAACTATAGAGTTAACTGATGTATGATTAAGAATATAACTGATGTAATGTATTTTATTATTAAATTAGTCTTTTAAAAATTATTTTGTAGGTTCGGCGCCTGTGGCTCAAGCGGCTAAGGCGCCAGCCACATACACCTAAGGTGGCGGGTTCAAATCCCCAGCCTGGGCCCGCCAAACAACAATGATGGCTGCAACCAAAAAATGGCTGGGCGTCGTGGCGGGCGCCTGTAGTCCCAGCTACTTGGGAGGCTGAGGCAGGAGACTCGCTTGAGCCCAGGAGTTGGAGGTTGCTGTGAGCTGTGATGCCATGGCACTCTACCCAGAGGGATAGCTTGAGGTTCCGTCTCAAAAAAAAAAAAAAAATTATTTTGTAGAGACGGGCTCTTGCCATGGTGCTGAGGCTGGTCCTGAACTCCTAAACTCAAATGATCCTCCTGTTAACTAAAGCTCATCCCTTAATCTATACTTGGTACTTGCCCTCCAGGCCACATCAGAAGGACAAGTAGTTCAAGGACACATGAGAAGTAGAAAAAGTGGTTTGATAAGAAGAAAAGAGGAGTTTACTAATTTGCTGGCAAATGAAGAGGTGGAGACTCCAGACTAAATTGTGCAGTACATAAGCTGAACAGAGCTTTTAAAGGGAAGGCTATCTAGGTTTTAGGATATTGTCTTGATAGCAAAAGACGTTCCTCTGCCCCTCCCCACTACTGGCCTGAGGCAGGAACACAAGCTTTAGTTCCCAAAAGGAGTGGGGGAAGTTTTAAAGAGACAAAAAAATGTTTTTGGTATTTTTTGGGGGGCCATTTCCTCTGTCATACATCAATCTCCACCTCCCAAAGAGCTGGGAATACAGGTATGAGCCAATTAGTTTTGCCAGTGAAATCTGTTCTGAGGTAAGAGGATGTATTCTGAGCAGTTTGTCTCTTCTGACATTTTTACCAGCCATTGTTGATACTTAACTGGAAGAATTAAAGGCGCAGAGAAAATATTTACTAATCTCTGTCTATGGATTTGTTCTTCTGATCTTGACCCCGTAAGCAAAACCTTAAAACGTGCCCGGAAATAACATGTTAATGTGACCTCATCTGCTAATGGAATATCTTAGATTCTTCTGACAATTGTATGAGAACTTTCACAAAAATTAATTTTCCTTTACTTTTTTTTTTTTTGGTTAAGACCAAGCCTAAAGACCCAGTAAGATTAACAAGTGACCCTTTAAATGGAATAAATATTTTGTCTTTGCATGAAAGAATATGAAGCTAAAAAGCTGGATTCCTTCACAACCTTAATTTGTAACACACAAAATGCCAATGGAAGCATTCTAAAGCAAACCTCCAATAAAGTGGCAGAAAAGTCATTTCATCCTTTTAAAGAAAGTATCATGATGTGAAATACACGTTTTCAGTTTGCCATTCTAGAAAAAGTTTAAACATAAAAGCCCAGGCAGACCATGAGAATTTGTAACCGTTTTACAGCCTGTAGTGTACACTTGAATATTAGTGTCGAGGGAGGAGTGCGCGGGGTTTTATGTTTTACCACTCCTAAGACAAGAAAGTACTGAACTGGGATAACCACACTTGTCAAATTAAGGAAACGGCTTCCTAAACCAACTTTCTGTCTGGCTTTCTGTGTGTTCGGCTGACTCATTGAGCCCGTGAAAAACAAGATCGTGCTTGTTTCCCCTCAAATGTCAGCGTCTGTAAGCCAGTCCTGCTCAAACATACGCTACCGACATTCAGAAAGTAAGAGAAAGAAACAGAGAAAGCCCTAACCACGCAGGTGGCTTTTGGGGTCCGCGGCCGCCCGCCGCCGCCTTTCCCCCACTCCCCCGGCGCCCACCCCGCAGCCCCACGGCCAGTGCCCCCTTGCCGAGGGGCCGGGATCCCGCCCCAGGACTTCTCGAGTTGCCTACGAAGCCGCCCTCCCCAGCCTTCCGAGGGAACAAGCACAGGTGACCAAGGCAGGTACGCCAGCCTCCACTGGCCACTCACCTTGCTGGGTCCCCAGGCCGCTGCCGGCCCCGGCTCGGGCGATGCCACTCCGACCAGATCCATTGGGGGACGAAGATAGCGCTAAGAACAGAGCAGAGAGGTGGCAGGACCGGAAGGAGGCTCTGCCGAGGCGGCAGACGGGGCGGAGGCTACCGGCTACTGGTGCCGGAGCTGAGGTGACAGATGGCGGCGGCGGTGGCGGTGGCGGTGGCAGCGGCCGCGTCCGGAACTAGCCCTCTCCTCTTCCGCCCTCACCTCGGGGACACTCATTTCCCATTGGCCGTCCGCCTCTGGCTCCTCCTTAACGCACCTTTCCCCGCCCCCTCGGGAGGGCCATTTCCGGCCGCTGCCCCTCGGCTAGGGTAGCGAAGTCCAGCAGGCGGTTGTTGTGGTTGCTATGTTTGTGGTCACTGTCACTGTCGCCGGTGCTGGCCCGGCAGAGACTGGGTGTGGCTTCCTCTGTCTGGCCCAGACTCTGTCCTCTCCCCACACTGCCTTCCCTTCCTCCCTGGCAGCTCGAGATAGCCGCTGCATCTAGATTAGACTGCGTGCCCTGTAAACAAACAAACCGGCCAGGCTCTCTGCCCTCATTCCTTATTTCCCGGCGTAATGCTAAACTCTGAAGGTTTGGGAGACGGAAACGTTAGATTTAGAGAGGGGAAAGACATTGAAGCGGGCGCTCGGATTCAGTTTTCCGGAGGTGGGGCGTGGAATGCGAAAATTTGTAAGATGTGTTATGTAACATTGAGTCCTAGCTTCATAGAACTGCATGATAAAGGTTTTGATTCCTTATTTTGAACAGAGATTCTGATAAAGTGACTGAATAAAAGATAACCAAGCACTACATTTCACTTAACTGTATATATCCAGTTCAAAATAACTCTTTAGTTTTCAAAATAATCCGGGGGAGGGGTAAATTCTGTCATTATCTCTGTTTTACTGATAATGAAACTGAGGTGAAGGGGTAAAGTAACCTACTTGAGGTAATACAGTTAATTAGTGGCAAAGCTAATAAGCAGTGAACCCAGGCAGTCTGAGTTTAGGGACTAGCTCTATATTGTCTACACGTAGACTTTTTTTTTTTTTTTTTTAGTGCTGTCATGTCACAGCTCTCAGCAATCTCAAACTGTTGAGCTTAAGCGATTCTCTTGCCTCAACCTCCCAAGTAGCTGGAACTACAGGCACCCGCCACAATACCCAGCTCTTTTCTTGTTGCGGTTGTCATTGTTATTTAGCTGGCCTGGGCTGTGTTCGAACCCTCCAGCCAAGGTGTGTGTGGCCGGCGCCACAACCTCCCAACTAGCTGGGACTATGGGCACCTGCTACAACGCCAGCTCATTTTTTCTATTGGTAGCAGAGGGGCTGGTCTCAACTCCTGAGCTCAAGTAATCTACCTGCCTTGGCCTCAAAAGAGTGCTAGGACTACAGGGATGAGCAATTGTGTCCAGCCTACATGTTCAGACATGCTAGAATACCTACTGAATAACCGTTTTCCCTAACCCCCAGTTTTGAGTCAGGATCTCTAACCATGCACAGCATCCCTGGGATACTGACCTTAATGATTTTCATTGGCACACAAACTTTGCAAGCTATTATGCCTTCCATTTCAAGTCAAAACATGTTCTGAATCTTCCAAACACTCCTACTAAAATAAGTCAAACTATAGCTACCTGGCAGGATACAGACCTATGCTTGGCAAACGTTGCCTGTATGTATATGTGAATGTGTTTGGGGATTGTGTTCTTAGTGTTCAAAGGATTAAAATTGGAATATACATAGTTGAGGGAGAATGGGAGTAGCCAGAAATGAAGCAGATTTCTCAATTATGGATAGGAAAAAACTAGGAGAGATGATCAACCGGGAGAAGGTATTAGAAACGCCCATTAAATTAGCCAAACATTTCTAAAGAAAAGACTAAAAGGAAAAGAGCAGACCCAAGAAAAAGGCTGAAGTGCAGTGTATGATAAAAATGTGCCATTGAGGGGCACATCAGAAAAGGACAAGAAGTTGAAAATAAAACCGAGAATCTGAATATTCTTTTTAGATCATCTAAAAGGATGACCTAAATTTGTTACCACTTAACAAATTTCTGTTAAGTGTTAATGCTTAAGTCCTTAACAATAGAGCAAAAATTTGAATAAAAATAGGTACCTGCCCTCGGGCACCTTGAGTTCCTAAACACAAATACAATTTAATGTTTAAGATGTTATTACAGAAGCCCATGCCAAAGCTCAAGGGACATAAAAAAGGGAGACCTTAGATGTACACAGATGCTCTGGAAATGTTCCCTAGATGACACTGAACTCAGCCTTGCAAGATGGCCAGGGATTAGTGAGATGGGCTAGAGGTGGAGTGAGGACTTTCACACAAGGGGAGCTGTCTCCAGGGCTCATCAGAAAAGGGCACTGGTTTGGCATGGCCAGATTTAGGGTTCAACAAGGACAGAGTGAAAGATTGAGTTGGAGAATGCAGAGAAGGGCCAGGTTCAAGGGGTTGTTTATGATTTTATTATTTCAGATTAATGTGAAGATACAAACAATTAGGTTATAATATTTGCATGTGTTAGGTAGAGTCCCTACCTTAGTTGTGTTCCGCTCCCAGGAGGTGTGTATACCCTTTACATTGTGCCTATTAAGTGGGAGCACACCAATCCCCCTTCCTCCTCCGCCTCTCTCCATCCCTTTCCCACAATTGGAATTGAATTGAGTTTTTCTCTTAGGTGGGCACGTGTTAGATGGTCTACTGGCTTCATGTTAGCATTGAATACATTAGGTACCTGCTTTTCCACTCTTGTGATGCTTTACTAAGAAAAATGTATTTCAACTCCATCCAAGTTAATACAAAAGCTATAAAGTCTCCATCTTTTTATGGCTGAAAAATATTCTATGGTATACATAGACCACATTTATCCATTCCTGGGTTGATGGGCATTTAGGTTGTTTCCTCATCTTGGTGATTATATATTGAGCTGAGATAAACAATGTAGTGCAAATGTCCTTATGATAACATACTTTTTCTCTTCTGGGTAGATGCCTAGTGGTCCAATTTTTTTTTTTTTTTT